>NC_135885.1:73935212-74535212 GCF_964194155.1 Cetorhinus maximus
AAACTTAAAGAAAAAGTATACAACTCTGCAAAGATCAGTGGCAGGACAGATGATTGGTCAGAATATAAAGAATGTCAGAGAATGACTAAAAGATTAACCAGGAGAAAGGATTTAGAGTATGAGAGGAAGCTATCTAGAAATGTAAAAAAGGATAGCAAGAGATTGTACAGGTATTTAAAAAGGAAAAGTGTAGGTAAAGTGAGTGTTGGTCGTCTAGAAAGTGACAGCGGGGAGTTAATAGTTGATAATAAGGAAATGGTGGAAGAAATGAACAAATATTTTGCTTCTACATTCACTATGGAGGATACGAAAAACATTCCAGTAGCTGCAAATCAGGAGGTGGAAGGGAGAGAGGAATTTGGTGAAATTGAAAGCATGAGGGAAACGGTACTAAGCAAATTGATGAAACTGCAGGCTGGCAAGTCTCCGGGTCCCGATGGACTACATCCTAGGGTCTTAAAAGAGATAGCTAATGAGGTAGTCGATGCGCTGATGTAAGCTTTCCAAAATTCGGTAGGTTCTGGAGAGGTTCCATTAGACTGGAAGGAAGCAATTATAACCCCTTTATTCAAGAAGGGAGGGAGGCAGAAAACAGGAAACTATAGGCCAGTTAGCTTGATGTCTGTCATGGGGATGTTGTTAAAATCAATCATAGCTGGGCACTTAGATGAGCTGAAGGCAATCGGGAAACGTCAACATGATTTTGTGAAAGGGAAATCATGTTTCACCGATTTATTGGAGTTTTTTGAAGGAGTAACATGCGCGGTGGATAAAGGAGAGCCTGTAGACGTACTATACTTGGATTTCCAGAAGGCATTTGATAAGGTGCCACATCAAAGGTTATTACGGAAAATAAAAGTACATGGTGTAGAGGGTAACATATTAGCAAGGGTAGAAGATTGGCTGGCTGGCAGAAAGCAGAGAGTATGCATAAATGGGTATTTTTCTGATTGGCAAGGTGTGACATGTGGAGTCCCACAGGGGTCTGTGCTGGGCCTCAACTTTTTACAATTTACATCAATGACTTAGATGGGGGAGCAAAGACATGGTAGCTAAATTTGCAGATGACACAAAGATAGGTAGGAAAGTATGTTGTGAAGAGGACATGAGGAGGTTGCAGTTAGATATAGATAGATTGAGTGAGTGGGCAAAGATCTGGCAAATGGGGTTTAATTTAGGAAAATGTAAAGTTGTTCACTTTGGCAGGAAGAACAAAAAAGCAGAGTATTACTTAAATGGAGAACAGCTACATAATTCTGAGGAGCAGAGGGATCTAGGTGTTCCAGTATATGAGTCACAAAAAGTTAGCATGTAGGTACAGCAAGTAATTAAGAAGGCAAATGGAATGCTATTGTTTATTATGAGAGGGATTGAACATAAAAGTAAGAATGTTATGCTTCAGTTATACAGGGCATTGGCGAGACTGCACCTCGAATATGGGGTGCAGTTTTGGTCTCCTTATTTAAGGAAGGATGTAAATGTATTGGAGGCGGTTCAGAGGAGGCTTACTGGATTGATGCCTGGAATGAGTGGGTTGTCTTATGAGGAAAGATTGGACAGACTGGGCTTGTTTCCACTGGAGTTTAGAAGAATGAGGGGTGATTTGATTGAAGTATACAAGACCCTGAATGGCATTGATATGGTGGATGTCAAAAGGATGTTTCCTCTTGTGGTTGAGTCCAGAACTAGGGGGCACTGTTTTAAAATTAGGGGTTGCCCTTTTAGGACAAAGATGAGGAGAACTTTTTTTTTCTCTCAGGGGTTGTGTGACTTTGGAACTCTCTGCCTCAGAAGGCGGTGGAGGCAGGGTCATTGAACATTCTTAAGGCAGGGGTAGATAGATTCTTGTTAGGCAAGCGAATCAAAGGTTATCGGGGGTAGAAGGGAATGTGGAAAACGAAACACAAGAAGATCAGCCATGATCTTATTGAATGGCGGAGCAGGCTCAAGGGGCCAAATGGTCTACTCCTGTTCCTGTTTCTTATGTTCTTATGAACTACCCAAGGATGATGATGGTGGTGTCTGGGACATTATCTGTCAGGTATGATTCTGTGATTATGAATATGTCAGGTTGTTGCTTGACTAATCTGTGAGTCAACTGTCCCAATTTTGACACAAGCCCCCAGATGTTAGTAAGGAGGACATTGCAGGGTCAACAGGGTCGAGCTTCCCTAGGTCAGTGTGAAGTGGTCCTCCCAGTTTCATTCCTTATTGAATTCTTAGTGGTTTGATACAACTGAGTGGCTGGCTAGGCTATTTCAGAGTCAACCACATTGCCAGGCCAGGTAAGAGCAGCATTAGTAAAACATTAGTGAGCCAGGTGGGTTTTTACAACAATCAACAATGGTTTCATGGTCATATTTTAATTTATTGAATTCAAATTCCACCATTCTGCCATGGTTCTGTTTCAAATCTGGGTCTCCAGAGCATTCCCATGGGTCTCTGGATTACAACTCCAGTGACAATATCACTATGCCAGTGCCTCCTGTTGTGATGGCAGTAACCTCCTTCAGGGTGAAAGTCTTCAAACAATAAACCAGGCTGTTGTTAATCAACCTAAGACCAACACCATATTTCAATTTATTATACTGTATTCACTGTTCACGATGTATTCACCTTTACGTTGGGGAGATCAATCACAGTCTGGGTGACCGTTTTGCAGAACACCATCGTTCAGTCCGCAGGCATGATCCCGAGCTTCCGGTTCCTTGCCATTTTACTTGTCCACCTTGCTCCCACTCTGACCTTTCTGTCCCTGGCCTGCTGCAGTGTTCCAGTGAAGCTCAACTCAAGTTCAAGGAACAACACTTTATCTTTCGGCTCAGCACTCCATAGCATTCGGGAGTCAACATAGAGTTCAATGATGTTAGGTCATAATCTCTGCCTTTTATCTTGTTCAATGTGTTTTTTCTACTTCTTTGTTTTGCTGTGTTGGTCTTGGCCCGATTCTTTCTTTATCCCTTCATGTTGCATTCAGATGGTTTTTATGTAGCCATTCACACCTCATTTGGACACAACTTGTGTTTCTTTGCTATACCCATTACCACTCTCTTTGGTTGTTACATCATGAATTCTTATATTATTTCATCTGCCCTGCCCTCCACCCTATCACAAACCTTCTTTTGTTCTTCCTGCCTCCTCCCCACCCTTCCACTGACTTAAAAACTCTTCTGTTTCTGTCTTTCTTCTGTTCTGATGAAAGGTTATTGATCTGAAATGTTCTCTCCACAGATGCAACTGGACCTGTTGAGTTTTCCAGGACTTTTTGTTTTTATTTCAGATTTCCAGCTTCTGCAGTATTTTGCTTTTGCGAACTGGGAGATGTCAGCTTTGTCGCCAATTTCAGCCTGGTAGCCTCCCGACACATAGAAGATGAGGGCCATGGTCGCTTAAACTGGCAGTCATCCTTGCATGCCTCTGCGGATGGAGGTCTGGTTCAAAGAGGCATCAGCATTCTATGGCCTGAATTTTCAGCTTGGCGGGTGGGCAGATTAGTCAAGCAACAGCCAGACACCAACACAGCCAATTAACAGCCAGCCAGCATGAAGCGCGCGCTGATACAATCAGCGCTGCCTTGGGTGGGGTGGGGGGGGAGGGTGAGCGCTGAAGTCAGCGCGGGTGCGGGGGAGCATGGAATGAAAGCTCCCTGAAGGCAGAGAGCTGCCTCAGGGAGCTGAAGAATTTAAATACAAAAAATAAAGATTTTAAAAACCGGGAAAAAATACCCATGCGTCAGAAACAGTCATCTCCACATATACAACATGAAAATTTTGTCCAAACATTTTTATTTTTCTTTATTTAATGATGGAAACCTCATCCCGCCCTTGGATGAGGTTTCCTGAAAAATGCAAAGGCTGCCTGGCCGATTCACCCGCCCACCAACCGTGAGGTTAAACGCGCAGTGAAAAATCCCAGTTTATTGCACCATGAATAGGATCATAGCCCTCTTAATTGTCTGAGGACGCACTTCCAACTTTAGCGGCGCCCGCTGACCGAAACATCGCGTGAGCGCGCGATGACGTCAGGACGCTCGCCCGATGACATCACGCACTATTTTAGGCTCAAGCATGTCGGGTGCACGTCCACACACCGAGCGAAAAATTCTGCCCTATGTGAATCTCCTCTGTGAATCACAGACATTGAATAAACTGTTCCTGGCTTAGGTGGATGCAAAGAAGTGCACCCAGAAGATCCAAGCAGGATAAGGCTTTCTCCTGCAAGCCCCTCTCCCTCTCCTCCTCCTGCCTCTGCAAGTATTTATATGACTAGTCCAGTTAAGTTTCTGGTCAATGGTGACCCCCAAGATGTTGATAGTAAGGAATTCGGCAATGATAATGCAAATGAATGTCAAGAAGCAATGGTTAGATTCTCTCTTTCTGGAGGTCGTCATTGCCTAGCACCTGTATGGCAAAAAAGTTACATGCCACTTATCAGCCCAAGACTGGATATTGTCCAGGTCTTGCTGCATTTGGACATGGACTGCTTCAGTATCTGCGGAGTCACGAATGGTGCTGAACATTGTGCAATCAGGATAGAACATCCCCACTTCTGACCTTATGTCTAAAGGAAGGTTATCCTTGAAGCAGCTGAAGATGGTTGGGCCTAGGACACCACCCTGAGGAATTCCTGAAATGATGTCCTGGAACTGAGATGATTGATCTCCAACACCCACACCCATCTTCCTTTGTGCTAGGTATGACCCCAACCAGCAGAGAGTTTTCTCCATGATCCACATTGACTCCTGTTTTTCTAGGGCTCCTTGATACCACACTCGGTCAAATGCTGCCTTGATATCAAGAGCAGTCACTCTCACTTCACTTCTGGAGTTCAGCTCAATTGTCCATGTTTGAAGCAAGGCTGTAATGAGGTCAGGAGCTGAGTGGCACTGGCGGGACCCAAACTGAGCCCCAGTGAGCAGGTTATTGCTAAGCAAGTGCTGCTTGATAGCACTTTTGTGATCCCTTCCATCACTTTACTGATGATCGAGAGTACACTGATGGGGCGGTAATTGACCAGGTTGGATTTGTCCTGCTTTTTGTATACAGGACATATCTGGGCAATTTTCCACATTGCCAGTGTTGCAGCTGTACTGGAACAGCTTGGCTAGGGCCGCAGCAAGCTCTGGATCATGTCTTCAGCACTATTGCCGGAATATTATCAGGGCCATGGCCTTTGCAGTATGAAGTGCCTTCAACCATTTCTTGATAGCTCTAAGAGTAGGGTGGGGTGGTGAACCGTCTTCTTCAACCATGCACTCCATGTGGTGCTCGAATTGTGGATCAAATTGGTTGAAGACTGGCATCTGTGATTCTGTGGACCTCCAGAGGAGGCTGAGATGTATCATCCATTCAGCACTTCTGGCTGAAGAATGTTGCAAATGCGTCAGCCTTATCTTTTGCACTGATGTGCTGGGCTCTCCCATCATTGAGGATGGGGATATTTGTGGAGCCTCCTCCTCCAGTGAGTTGTCCACCACCAACCACAACTGGATGTCGCAAGACTGCAAAGATTAGATCTGATCGATTGGTTGTGGAATCACTTAGCTCTGTCTATCATTTGCTGCATATGCCATTTGGCACGCAAGTAGTCCTGTGTTGCAGCTCCACCAGGTTGACACCTCATTTTTAGGTGTTCCTGGTGCTGCTCCTGACATGTCCTCCTGCATTCTTCATTGAACCAGGGTTGATTCTCTGGCTTGGTGGTAATGGTAGAGTGGGGAATATGCCAGACTATGAGGTTACAGATTGTGGTTGAGTACAATTCTGCTGCTGCTGATGACCCTCAGTGCCCTATGGATGCCCAGTTTTGAGTTGATAGATCTGTTCAAAGTCTATCCGATTTAGCACGGTGGTAGTGCCACTCAACACAATGGCGGTATCTTCAATGTGAAGACGGGGCTTCCTCTCCACAAGGACTGTAACGTGACCACGCCCACCAATGCTGTCATGGACAGATGAATCTGCAGCAGGTAGGTTGGTGAGTATGAGGTCAAGTATGTTTTTCGCTCGTGTTGGTTCCCTCACCACCTGCTGCAGACCCAGTCTAGCAGCTATGTCCTTTAGGACTCAGCCAGCTCAGTCTGTCCTGGTGCTAATGAGCCACTCTTGGTGGTAGACATTGAAGTCTTCCACTCAGAGTACATTCTGCACTCTTGCCATCCTCAGTGCTTCCTCCAAGTGGTGTTCAATATGGAAGGGTACTGATTCATGAGCTCAGGTGGGGGAGGGGGTGGTGGTTGTACATGCCAATCAGCAGGAGGTTTCCTTGTCCATGTATGACCTGGTCCCATGAGTCTTCCTGGGGTCCGGAGTCTATGTTCAGGATTCCCAGGACAACTCCCTCCAGACCATTTGCCACTGTGCTGCATCTGTCCTACTGGTGGGACAGGTCATACCCAGGGGTGGTGATGGTGGTTTTTGGGACATTATCTGTAAGGTGTGATTCCGTGAGTAAAACTGCATCAGGCTGTTGATTGACTAGTCTGTGCAACAGCTCCCTCAATTTTGGCACAAGTACCCAGATGTTAGTAAGGAGGACTTTGCAGGGTCGACATGGCTGAGTTTGCTGTTGTTGTTTCCAGTGCCTAGGTCAATGCCGGGTGGACTGTGCGAGTTCATTCCTTATTGACTTTCTAGCAGGTTGATGCAACTGACTGGCTTGCTAGGCTATTTCAGAGAGCATTTAAGTGTCAACCACATTGCTGTGGGTCTGAAGTCACATGTGGGCCAGACCAAGTAAGGAAAGGAAAGCAGATTTCCTTCCCTAAAGGGCATTAGTGATCCTGACTGGATTCTACCTTTCTTACTTCAGCAACAACAGTGATAGGTGCCTTTGTCAGCCTAAGAAGCCTGAATGATCCCATGATGGTGGCATTATTGATGTGCTGTATCCATAGCGCAATTTTGCCCTCAGAAATATTATGCTCAAGAACCTCTGCGGTCTTCTGGCTTTGATTGGGTTTAACAACATCTCAATCCCAACTGTTCCTTGCTCTTGGAGGTCAGCACATTGATTTTCCTGTGCATAACAGAATTCACCACTGGCATGTCCATTGCGCCAGATAATCCAGACATCTCAGAAGCTTTTCTGATGCTATTTTAATGCAAGTCTTTCTGTTTGTGAAGGATACTCAAATGGCAATAACATTAGCAAACTGTGGGTTTGCCCTAGATCTTTGATTGTTTTGGAAAGGCAAGGATGCAAGTGAGGTTGAGACATGGGTCGAGTGTTGAGTCCTGAGAGTTACCATTAGACAAAACCTGGTGGAAATTGCTGTGATGACTAACACTAATGGTCTCCTCTACTCAGAAAGTCACAGGGTATATTGAACTAAAATGTGGCATATCACAGTCCATTGTGGTAAATATTGAAAAAGCCTTTTTCATTTGCAGTAACAAACGGCTATCAGCACTGTATTTTGTTGAAGGCTCAGAGGTTGTGCTTTAATTGGTATAGCAATTTGTGACTGTTGCTTATACCTTGCCTTCTTCCACTTGGTCTGAGTTGAAGGTCATGTTTGAGGTGATGTTAGAGGTGGAGAGGCGGTGGAGTACTGGTAATATCATTGGACTAGTAATCCAAAGGCCCAGGCTAATGCTCTGGGGACACTGGTTCAAAATCCCAACATGGCAGCTGATGGATTTGAATTAAATTAATAAATCTGGAATTAAAAGCTAGTTTTAGTGATTGTCATAAAAACCGATCTGGTTCACTAATGCCCTTTAGGGAAGGAAGTCTGCCGTCATTACCTGGTCTGGCCTACATGTGATTCCAGACCCACCGCAATGTGGTTGACTCTTAAATGCCCTCAGAAATAGCCTAGCAAGCCATTCAGTTGTAAAAAGTTGCTACTAAGTCTAAAAGGATTGAAATATCCTAAAAAGATTGAAACCGGACAGACCACCTCGCATCGACTTAGGCAACGGAAACGTCAATGGCAAACCCAGGCCTGTTGACCCTGCAAAGTCCTCCTTACTAACATCTGGGAACTTATGTCAAAATTGATAGAGCTGTCTCATAAAATAATCAAGCAACAGCCTCATAGTCACTGAGTCATGCCTGACGGACAATTGCCCAGACACCACCATCATCATTTCTACATGTTCCCATCCGCAGGACAGACCTACCTGGGTGGCAGCACAGAGGTATACAGTCAGGAGGGAGCTGCCTTGGGAGTCCTCAATATTCACTACGGGCCCCATGAAGTCTCATGGCATCAAGTCAAACATGGACAAGGAAGCCTGCTGATTGCCATCTAACACCATCCCTCCACCTCAGCTGAAGAAACAGTACTCCTCTATGTTGAACACAAATTGAGGGTGGCAGGGGCATAGAATATACTCTGGTTGGGGAACTTCAACATCTATCACCAAGACTAACTCAGTAGTACCATTACTGACCGAGCTGGCTGAGTCCTAAAGGACATAGCTGCTAGACTAGGTCTGCGGCAGGTGGTGAGGGAACCAACAAGAGGGAAAAACATGCTTAACCTCATTGTTACCAACCTGCCTGCTAGCTGATTTATCTGTCCATGACAGTATTGGTAGGAGTGACCACCTCACAGTCCTTGTGGAGACAAAGTCCCATCTTCATGTGAAGGATAGCTTCCATAGTGTTGTGCGGCACTGCCACAATACTAAATTAGATAGATTTCAAACAGATCTAGCAACTCAACGCTGGACATCCTTGAGGTGCTGTGTGTTAGCAGCAGCAGAATTGTATTCAGCCACATTCTGTAACCTCATGGTCTGATGTATCCCCCTACTCTAACATCAATCCAGGGGATCAATGCTGGTTCAATGAAGAGTGCAAGCCAGAAGCAGCATGAGGCATACCTAAAAATGAGGTATCAACCTGGTGAAACTACAAGACAGGAGTACTTGCAAGCCAAAAAGCAGAAGTAGCATGCAATAGACAGAGCAAAACAATCCCACAGCCTATGGGTCAGATCTGAGCTCTGCAGTTCTGCCATATCCAGTTGTGAATAATGGTGGGCAATTAAACAACTAACAGTAGGATGAGGCTCCCAGAATATCTCCATCCTCAATGATGGGGGAGCCCAGCACATCAGTGCAAAAAACAAGGTTGAAGCATCTGCAAAAATCTTCAGCTGGAAGTGCCGAGTGGATGATCCATCTCAGCTTCCTCCTGAGGTCATCAGCATCACAGATTGCAGTCTTCAATCAATTCCATTCATTTCATGTGATATCAAGGAAAAGCTGAAGGCACTAGATTCCAGCAACAATACTGAAGACTTGTGCCCCAGAACTAGCCACACCCTAGCCAAGCTGTCCCAGTACAGCTACAACACTGGCAGCTATCCAGCAATGTGGAAAATTGACCCGGTATGTCCTGTACACAAAAAGCAGGACAAATCCAACCCGGCCAATTACCACCCCACAAATAAACTCTCAACTCTACAGCAGAGTGATGGAAGGTGTCGTCGGCAATGCTATCAAGTGGCACTTACTCAGCAATAACCTGTTTTCTGACGCTTAGTTTGATTCTGCCAGGGCTATTCAGTTCCTAACCTCATTACAGCCATGGTCCAAACATGGACAAAAGAGTTGAACTCAAGAAGTGAGGTGAGAGTGACTGCCCTTGATAGCATTTGATCGAGTGTGGCATCAAGGACCCCTAGCAAAACTGGAGTCAATGAGAATCTGGGGAAATCACAGCACTGGTTGCAGTCATAGATAGCACAAAGGAAAATGTTTGTGGTTGTTTGAGGTCAATCATCTCAGTCCCAGCATATCGCTGCAGGGTTTCTTCAGGGTAGTGTTCTAGGCCCAACCATCTTCAGCTGCTTTATCAAAGACCTTCCCTCCATCATAAGGTCTAAATTGGGGATGTTAGCTGATGATTGTACAATGTTCAGCAGCATTCGTGAGTCTTTAGATGCTGAAGCAGTCTGTGTCTGTTGGAAGGATGTGATTGCACTGGAGGGGGTGCAGAGGACATTCACCAGGATGTTGCCTGGGATGAAACATTTAAGTTATGAAGAGAGGTTAGATAGATTTGGGTTGTTTTCATTGGAGCAGAGAAGACTGAGAGGCGACCTGATCAAGGTGTACAAGATTATGAGGGGCATGGACAGGGTGGATAGGGAGCAGCTGTTCCCCTTAGTTGAAGGGTCAGTCACAAGGGGACATAGTTCAAGGTGAGGGGTAGGAGGTTTAGGGGGGATGTGAGGAAAAACTTTTTTACCCAGAGGGTGGTGATGGTCTGGAATGCACTGTCTGGGAGGGTGGTGGAGGTGGGTTGCCTCACGTCCTTTAAAAAGTACCTGGATGAGCATTTGGCACATCATAACATTCAAGGCTATGGGCCAAGTGCTGGTAAATGGGATTAGGTAGGTAGGTCAGGTGTTTCTCACATGTCGGTGCAGACTCGATGGGCCGAAGGGCCTCTTCTACACTGTGTGATTCTGTGATTCTGTGTCTATATGCAGCATGACCTGGACAACATTCAGGTTTGGGCTGATAAGTGGCAAGTAACATTCGCAACACACACAAGTGCCAGGTAATAAACATCTCAAACAAGGAAGAATTTAACTGCCTCCCCCTGACATTCAATGGCATTGTCATTGTTGAATCCTCCATCGTCAACATCCTGGGAGTTACCATTGACCAGAAACTGAACTGGACCAGCCATATAGACATTGTGGCTATAAGAACAGATCAGAGCCTGGGAGCTCTGCAGCAAGTAAAACACCTCCTACTCCCAAAACCTGTCCAAGACACAGGTCAGGAGGTGATGGAATACTCTGCACTTGCCTGGGTGAGTGCAGCTCCAACAACACTCAAGAAGCTTGACACCATCCAGGACAAAGCAGCCTGCTTGACTGGCATCCCATCTACCACTTTCAACATTCACTACCTCCACCACCAACGCACAGTGGCTGCAGTGTGTACAATATACAAGATGCACTGCAACTCACCAACACTCCTTCGACAGCACCTCCCAAGCCTGCAACCTCTACCACAAGGGCAGGAGATGCATGGGAAGATCATCACCTGCAAGTTCCCCTCCAAGCCACACACCATCCTGACTTGGAACTATATCACCATTCCTTCCCTGTCATTGGGTCAAAATGCTGGAACTTGCTTCCTAACAGCACTATGTGTATACCTACGTGATATGGACTGCAGCAGTTCAAGAAGGCGGCTCACTACCACCTTCTCAAGGACAACTAAGGATGGGCAATAAATGCTGGCATAGCAAGCGACATTCACATCCCATAAATTATTTTTAAAAAACTCTCTCTAGCAGCTTTCCATGGTAGCTCAACAGGCTGATTAGTCATTCTCAGTGTCGCTAGTCTTTTCATAGCTTACAGTCCATTTTGACCACAGCTAATTTCCAGGATCTTGAGAAGTAGGTGAGCATTTGTAACTTGTTAAAGATCTTGCAGTAATAGCTTTCATTTTGTTAGGGCCTTGTTGAGCATATGTTTAGTATGAATAGCCTCTCCTGAGGCTTTCTCTTGTGCACTCCACAGCAATAGTTCAGAAGTAGTAACTGGCAAGACTTAAGCAGTTAAAATGTTTATCAAGCAATGTTCTCTGTGTTACTTCCAGTTACTTTCAGAGGTTGCAGCAGTCCTTGTTGTGTGTCAAATTAATAGTCCATTTCCTGCTCCCACCACTGTCAAATTCCTTGCAATTTTGTTTGGTGCCAACATTTGTATTTATGAGGCATCCTTCCATCTATCTACAAGAGATGGTAGGTATGCATTCTCAGAACTTTGGGGAGATCAGATGATATCACCTACTACACTTGTTTCATTTCAGGAAAGGTAGTGATAAGAAATCTTTATTGGGAACAAACTGCAGCCATAAAAGCCGAGAACTATCTAAGTGATTCTGTGAAGATTAAAAGAGGTGTTTTCTCCCCAGATTTATTCAGTTCATATAGTGAAAGTATTCTTAGAGAGATTGAAGACCTTCCTGGATTATTAGTTGGAGGTTACAATCTTAATAATAGAATATACACAGATGACACCATTTTTAGTGCTGACTCTGAAGGGAAACGGCAAAAGGTTTTGGATAGAGTAGTGAGTAAATGTGAGAAGAAAGCGCTGAAAACAAAATGTCTAGTAGTGTCCAAAAAGAAATCACACCAGAAAGTAAGATCATAGTGAAGAATGAAAAGATCAAACAGGCAGACAAATTTTGTTACCTAGGAAGTATGTTAATAACAGACAGAAAGTGCGACCAGGAAATTAGGCAAAGGGTAGGAATGGCCAAAGATGCATTTCAAAAAATGAAAGAGATTATGATCAACTCGTACTTAGCCATGAAAACAAAGCTGAGAATCCTGGAATGCTATATCACACCAATTTTGACATACAGAAGCAAGTGTTGGATGAACAGTGAAGCAATGCAGAGAAGAATTGAGGCTGCAGAGTTGTGATTTTTTAGATGAATAATGAAGATATCTTGGACAAGTCACACCACCAACGAAGAGGTGCTAGTAAAATCTGTGACCAAAAGAACTCTGTTGACCAAGATCAGGAAGAGACAGTTGGAATTTCTTGGGCACATAATAGGAACTTATGATTTAGAAAGTCTGATGCTGATGGGAAAGATTGATGGTAAAAGAGATTGAGGTGGACAAAGAATGATCTTTTTAAAGAGCCTCGCAAACTGGATGAGCGTACCACCAACGAAGTTGATCCACACCTTTAGAGTAAGATTAGCAATAAAGTCCGTGGTCGCCAACGCCTTCTTAGGGCATGGTACCTGAAGAGCGAGAAAGTCTGAGACAAGTGCCACAGATGAAGTTGTCTCTTGCTGATGGTGCAGGATGATCTCTGCTCATGCCTTGTTTGCAGGGCTGACATCTTTTTTGGAGCTTCTGAAACCAGATGTTGTCATGGTGGTGAATTCCTGTCCACAGCTGCTGCTTTCCCATTTTTCATGATTGATGTTGAGGGCTTTCATGTCTCCTTTGACAGCATCCTTGAATTGGAGCTTTGGGTGCCCTGCCGGTCTCTTGGCACAGTCTATCCCCCTGCATAGCATATCCTTGGGAATACAGCTGTCTTCCATCCTATGCACATGCCCAAGCCAGCAAAGCCTTCTTTGCTTGATTAGTGCTAGCATGCTTGGCGTGTTTATGATAGAAAGAATTGCTTCATTGGTGACTTTGCCTTTCCATGAGGTGCTGAGGATGTGTCGTAAACACTGGAGATGAAAGTTATTGAGTCTTTTTTCTTGGTAGGTATAAGTTGTCCAAGCTTCACTGCGTACAGCAATGTGCTGAGGATAAAGGTCTTGTATACAAGCATCTTGGTCCTGCAGGTCAGTTGTTGTTTGTCCATGACTGTTTTGTTAGTCGGCTAGTGCATACGAACATACAAACAAGGAGCAGGAGTAGGCCATTCAGCCCTTCAAGCCTGCTCTGCCATTTAATAAGATCGTGGCTAATCTGACTGTAACCTCCTGCCTACCCCAAGTAACCCTTCATCTCCTTGTTTATCAAGAATCTATCTACCTCTGCATTGAAAACGTTCAAAGACTCTGCTTCCACTGTCTTTTGAGGAAAGGAGTTCCAAAGACTCACGACCCTCTGAGAGAAAAAAATTCTTCTCGTCTCTGTCTTAAATGGCGACTCCTTATTTTTAAACAATGACCCCTAGTTCTAGATTCTCCCACAAGAGAAAACATCCTCTCCACATCGACCCTGTCAAGACCCCTCCGGATTTTATATGTTTCAATTAAGGTGCTCCTTACTCTTCTAAACTCCAGTGGATACAAGCCTAGCCTATCCAAACTTCCCCCATAAGACAATCTGCCTAATCCTGGTATTAGCCTAGTAAACCTTCTCTGAACTGCTTCTAATGCATTTACATCCTTCCTTAAATAAGGAGACCAATACTATACACAGTACTCCAGATGTGGTCTCACCAGTGTCCTGTACAGCTTAAGCATAACCTCCCTACTTTCATATTCAAATAGTGTTTATTCTTCTTCAGCTGCCATGTTTCACAATATTGGTAATCATGGCTCTCTAACTTTTATGGTCCCTAATAGCAGCTAACATCTTGATGTTCTCAAATTTTATACCTGTTCTGTTTCTTAAACTGTTGGTGTAATTCTTCCTTTGCCTTCCTCTTGCTTCAATACCCTCAATGTTACCAAATGTTCCCTTGGTTTTCATTCATCAAGGGCAGTCATTGACCTGCCAATAACCCTGGGCTCCGGGATCTTAGCAGGTAGTACTACACCTCGCCCAAGGATGAACCGCAAGCTAGGGTGGCAGAGGAAGCTCATCACCTCACTGGTGGCTCAAAGAGTTAACTCCCTTTCCTCGCAGTATTTAAGTAGCACTTCTAACGTAGTTAATTGTTCCAAGGCACTTCACAGAAATGTTATCAAGCAAAATTTGACAAAGCCGCATTGTAAGATTTTAGGGCAGATGACCAAAAGCTTGGTCTCAGAGGTAGGTTTTAAGGAGTGTCTTGAAGGAGAAAAGTGAGGGAGAGACCTGGAGAGGGTTAGGGGGCGAATTCCAGAGCTTAGAGCTTTGGCAGCTGAAGGTACGGCCAACAATCACAGTGCAATTAAAATTGGAGGTGCTCAATGGTCCAGAATTGGAGAAGTGCAATGGGTCGTAGGAGTCTCAGTGGGTTGTAGGGCTGGAGGAGATTACAGAGAGAGGGAGGGTCAAGACCAAGGAAGGATTTGAAAACAAGGATGAAAATTTTAAGATTAGAGTGGTGCTTAACTGGAATCCAACGTAGGTCAGTGAGGACAGCGGTGATGGGTGAACAGGATGTGGTGCAAGTTAGGACAAGGGCAGCAGAGTTTTGGGTGACCTCAAGTCTATGGAGGACAGAATGTAGAAGCCCAGCCAGGAGTGCATTGGGACATTGAATTCTAGAGGTAACAAAGGCATAGAAGATGATTTCATCAACAGATGGACTATAGCAGAGGCAGAGTGGGGCAATATTACAGAGGTCAAGACAGTCTTAGTAAAGATACGGATATGTGGTGTGAAGCTCATTACAGGATCAAATATAACACTAAGCTTGCAAATAGTCTGGTTCAGCCTCAGACATTTCGCAGGGATAAGGATGGAGTAAGTGGCTAGAGAATGGTGTTTGTGATGCAATCTGAAAACAATCACTTCAGTCTTCCCTTTGTTTTGTTGAAGAAAATTTTCATTCATCCAGGATGTCAGACAAGCAGTTGCTGACAATTTAGAGATAGTTGTTATGATGTGGTTGGTGATGTGTGCCAAGCAAACCAAATCCACAAGGAAACTCGGCTATGCTATTACAACGGTTTTGCAATTTATATTTATCACGGGAAGGTTTGTGTACTGAATTCAGAAGTAATGAGTCCACTAACACCTTTAGAAATTTTAAAAACTAAACTAAAATATTTATGAACAAAAGTAAAGATTTCAAGCACATACATAAGATTACAGTTACTTAATACTATAACAAATCCCAAAATTCCTAATTAACCTGATTCCCAACTACACAGCCTCCTTTGAGGCAACAGTCTAAAATAGATTTTAAATTTAAATAGCAAGCCAGCAAGTTTACCAAAGCACCCACTCGACAGTGGAATTCCAAAAGCTTTCCTCCACCTTTGGTTACTAGGCACAGCAAACTTCTGCTAAAGTGGCTTGAGACGTCCCCAAGGCTGTTTTATACACTTCTTTTAGATCTTACATGGCCCCACACAGAGCCTTCCATTCTCTTTATATATGTTTCTCTCTCTTTAATCTGTAAATTCCATTGTTCTGTATGCCTTTGGAAATTTATTTTTCCCATAATATAAAAATCTTTCATGTTGCCAATATGGTCAGTACCTTTGGGGGAGAAAAACACACTGCTTAGCCTTGTTTCTCTTGTTAGTTGTAAACATCCTATCATCCCTTTGAAACTGAAACAACTCTTCACTTATCTAAAAATGCAAATTTCCTTCACACCTTATATGCTAAGAGCTCATCCATGTTTACTCATTCGCATTTCAAATGCCTTTTACCCCTAACTTCTTTTGATAATTCCAAGCCTGCAATCTATCTGACTCTGATTCAATTAAATCATCTAGAAAGACAACCAACCACACTCACACGCATAAACCTATTTTACAATAAACCACAATAATATAATGAAAAAAATGTTAGTTTCATGACACCTCCAACCTTATGGAAAAATTAACCATCATAATTTTAAAAGATGGCTTCATTTTCTCAACCCATTTCACATTACTTCCTATACTTATTTATATACACAAACTATTACATTACCAGGTGCTTGCATTAACATAACAATACACAAATCCTTGTATCAACAGAGGTAATTTCAGTCCAGTGTCCAGGTTTCAAATGTCCAATTTCCTTTGAGCTTTAAACTGTCGACAATGTATCTGCAATTAGATTTTCTCATCCAGCCACACGTATAATCTGTAAATTAAACAGTTGCAGTAATAAATTCCATCTGAACAGTCTTACATTTTGGTCTAAAAACTTGTCCAGAAATTTTAAAAGTTTGTGGTCTGTATAAACAACTGTTTCTGACGAATTGCTTGCAACACAAACCTCGAAATGCTACAACGCTAACACCAAATCCAGAGTTTCCTTTTCGATGGTTAAATATCTTCTCTGAAGTACATTCAGCTTTTGTGAAAAATACCCCATCGGTTTCTCACTTCCAATTTCATCTTCTTGTAACAATACAGCACCAATACCTACACCACTTACATCAACTGCCAACACAAACTGCTTGGCATAATTAGGTACTGCCAAAACTGGTGTCACAGTCAATACAGTTTTTAAACTGTTAAATGCATTCTGACACTCCTGTGTCCATTGAAACTTCTTGTTCTTTTTTAATAGTTCAATCAATGGAGCAACCACACTGCTAAAATTTGGTCAAGCTTCTAGTAAAATCCACTCATGCCCAGAAATCTCAAAACTTCTTGTTTTTCTGGAGGCATGGGTAAATTCATGATGGCTTTTACTTTCACATCTCTTAGAGCCACCTTACCATGTCCACTGGTATGGCCTAGATATGTAACTTGCACTTTTGTAAACTCACTCTTGCCAAGTTTTTCACCAAATTAGCTTCTTGCAATCAATCAAACAGTTCTTTCAGATGTTGTAAATGCTCCTCCCATGTTTCACTGAAAACTATCAAATCGTCAATGTAAACAGCACAATTGCTCACCCCTGCAATTACTTTGCTTGTCAGTCTTTGAAATGTTGCTGGTGCATTTTTCATACCAAATGGCACGACTTTAAATTGATATAGTCCGTTGGGCATCACAAAAGTCAATATCTCCTTTGCTCTCTCCGATAATGGTACTAGCCAATATCCTCTCAGCAAGTCAATCTTTGTAATAAGAACATAAAAACATAAGAAATAGGAGCAGGAGCAGGCCATTCAGCCCCTCAAGCCTGTCACGCCATTCAATAAGATCATGGTTGATCTGCCCCAAGCCTTAACTCCTCTTTCGTGCCAGCTCTTCATAGCCCTCAACTCCCCAATATTTCAAAAATCTATCGACCTCCTCTTTAAATACTTTCAGTTATATAGCCTCCACAACTCTCTGGGGTAGAGAATTCCAAAGATTCACTATCCCCTGAGAGAAGAAATTTCTTCCCATCTCAGTTTTAAATGAGTGTCCCTTTATTCTGTAACTATGTCCCCTAGTTCAAGATTCCCCCGCTAGTGGAAACATCTTCTCAACATCTACCCTGTCAAGCACCCTCAGAATCGTGTATGTTTCAATAAGATCAGGAAAGTGGAGTTGAGGGTTATCAGATCAGCCATGATCTCATTGAATGGCAAAGCAGATTCGATGGGCCGAATGGCCTACTTCTGCTCCTACATCTTATGGTCTTATGGTCACCCCTCATTCTTCTAAACTCTAATGAATAAAGGCCTAACCTGTTTATCTGTTCTTGATAAGTCAACACCTTCATCCCAGGAATCAGCTTAGTGAATCTCTTTTGAACTGCCTCCAATGCCAGTATATCCTTTTTCAAATACGGGCACCAAAACTGTTCTGGAATATTTTGGCCAATGCTTCCACTATCTCTGCAGCTTGGATGCAGGCCATCAGGTCCTGGTGACTTGTCTTTAGTCCCATTAGCTTGGCAAATACTTTGTCCCTCATGATAGAGACTGGGCAGGCAGGGGTGGGGCCTGCTCACCAACTCGTCAAATGACGTGCGAATATGTCGGGTGTGTGTCCTGACGTCACCCTGCGTCATTTAGATTTTCAGTTCTGCAGGCGCGCAGCCAAATTGGCTGCGCACCTGCCGAACTGTCAATGGCCTATCAAGGCCATTAAAAAACTAATTAACTTGATTGATGGACCTGCCCGTCCAGCCTTAGGGTTGGCGGGCAGGCCAGGAGCCCAGGCGGGCCTCGGAAAAAGCATGGAGCCTCATCCATGGGCGGGATGAGGTTTCATGAGGGCTTTTAAATGTTTATCAAATGTTTAAATAAAAGTTAAGAACACGTCCCAACTCATGCAACATTGTCACATGAGGGGACATGTCAGGGAAATTTTTTCATTACCTTTCTGTCAACTTTTTATTCAGAGCCGATCTCCCTGAGGCAGCACTTTGCCTCAGGGAGATCTGTGCGCTCATCCGCGTGCATGCGCGAAAGAGTGCACTCGCAGCTGAGGGAAGCCCTTCCCGCCCGCACAGGGAATGCTGGGCGGGCCTTAATTGGCCCACCCGCGTAAAATGGCAGCGCCCCCCCCCCCCACCACCGACTGGGGGCGCCAATCGGAAGGCCAGCCACTGGCGCCTGCTCCCATACTTCCCCCACCGACGGGCGGAAAATATTCCCCACTGTTACAAGATCTTTCCTCCCATTCACTCCTTGCTTATCTGATAACTTTGGGATGTTTATAGTGTCCTCCACACTGAAGACTGATGTAAAATATTGGTTTAAATTATCTTCCACTTCCCTGCTGCCCATTATCAATTCTCCAGTCGCTTCTTCCAAGGATCCCAAGCTCACTTCAGCCACTCTCTTCTTTTTATATATATTGAAGCTTTTGCTGTTTGTTTTTATATTTCTTGCCAATTTACTTTCATAATCAATTTTCTCCCTCTATTAGCTCTTTAGCATCCGCTGCTGGTTCCTAAAAAATTCCCAATCCTCTGGCCTACCACTAGTTTTCGCTGCTTTGTATGCCTTGCTTTTTGATTGGATACTCTCCTTGACTACCTTTGTTAACCACAGGTGATTCATCCTTTTCATCGAGTCCTTCTTTATGACTGGGATAAATTCTTGCTGAGCGTTATGAAACATCTGCTTAAATGTCTGCCACTGCTCATCCACTTATCTTCCCCTTCGTCTATTTTTCCAGCCTGCTTTAAACAACTCTTTCTTCATACCTCTGTAGTTACCCTTATTTAAGTTGAGGACACTGGTTTGAGATCCGAGTTGCTCGCCCTCAAACTGAATTTGAAACTCTACCATGTTGTGATTGCTACCCCCTCGAGGGTCTTTAACTACAATATCTCTTATTAATCTCACCTCATTACACATTACTAGATCTAAAATAGCCTGTTCTCAGGTAGGTTCTGCAATGTATTGCTCTAAGAAACAATCCCTGATGCACTCTACAAATACGTCTTCCATGTTACCACTGCCAATCTGATTTGTCCAGTCAATATGCAGATTAAAATCACCCATGACAATTGTGGCACCCTTCTTACATGCTTCCATTATTTCCCAATTTATACTTTATCCTACAGTGAGGCAACTCTTCAGGGGCCTATAGATGACTCCTACCCATAACTTCTTCCCCTTGTTATTCCTTATTTCCACCCAAACTGATTCCACATCATGATCTATAGCACCTATATCACTACTCACCACCACACTGATACATTCCTTTATTAACAAAGCTACCACACCTCTTTTTCCTGTTTGCCTATTTTTCCAGAATGTCGAATACTCTTGAATATTCAGTTCCCAGTCTTGGTAACCCTGCAACCACGTCTCTGTGATAGCTATGAAGTCATATTCATTTATTTCTATTTGTGCCGTCAACTCATCTGTCTTGTTACAAATGCTGTGTGCATTCAGATAAAGAGCCTTAAGTTTTGACTTTTTGCCATTATTGCTCATTCTGGTTCTGATTTCAGCTGTACTTTTCTGCTTATATTTTCTGCCCCTTCCTGTCACACTTTGATTGTCGTTCACCTCTTCACTAACCTGCACCTTTGCTCTGTCAATTCTTTTTGATTTTTTAAACTACCCTTCAATTGAACCCTCCCCCCACTAATTAGGTTAAAGTCCTATCTACAACCATAGTTATACAATTCGCCAGGACATTAGTCTCATCATGGTTCAAATAAAGCCCGTCCCAACGGAACAGCCCTCTCCTTCCCCAGTACTGGTGCCAGTGCCCCATGAATCGGAGCCCATTTCTCCCACACCAATCTTTGAGCCACGCAGTTACCTCTCTAATATTATTTACCCTACACCAATTTGCACGTGGCTCAGGTAGTAATCCAGAGATTATTACCTTTGTGGTTCTACTTTCTAATTTAGTCCTGAGTTGCTCACAGTCCCTCAGCAGAACCTCTATCCTAGTCCAACCTATGTCGTTGGTACTTACGTGGACCACGTCGACCAACCGGATCCTTCCCCTTCCACTCCAAGTTCCTCTCCAGCCCAGAAGAGGTGTCCTTAACCTTGGCACCAGGTAGGCAACACAGCCTTTGGGGCTCTCTGTCTTTGCTGCAGAGAACTGTATTTATGCCCCTAACTATGCTATCCCCTATTACTACTACATTTCTCCCCCAACTTGAATGGCGCTCTGTACCATGGTGCTCTGGTCAGTTTGCTCATCCTCCCTGCAGTCTGTGCCCTCATCCACACCAGGTGCAAGAACCCCATACCTATTGGACAAGGGCACTGGCTGATGCTCCTCCAAAGCTAAATTCTGGATCCCCATACCTGCCTCACTCTTAGTCACACCCTCCTGTCCCTGACCACCAAATTTGATCTAATTAATCTATGGGGTGTGACTGTCTCCTGAAACACAGTGTCCAT
Source organism: Cetorhinus maximus (assembly GCF_964194155.1). Taxonomy (NCBI): domain Eukaryota; kingdom Metazoa; phylum Chordata; class Chondrichthyes; order Lamniformes; family Cetorhinidae; genus Cetorhinus; species Cetorhinus maximus. The sequence goes on from NC_135885.1 coordinate 73,956,259, forward strand.
GTAACTCTCCCCCTCCCTGGTGTGTCACAGTGTCTGCAGCTCGGACTCCAGTTTATCAACTCTGAGCTGAAGTTCCTCGAGCAGCTAATGCTTGCTGCAGATGTGGTCACCATGGGTCGCACCAGCCTCCACCAGCTCCCACATACTACACCTGCAACACAACACCTGCCCAGCCATCTCTATTCTATTTAATTAACCAATTTGGATGTTAAATATTTTAAAAGTGAATTTCTTAACTGTACTCTTCAGTTGTAATAACATCTCCTGATTTAAACCACTTGGTTTATCAAGGATATCATCAGCTAATTCTATATCAGCACCTTTTCCCTGTCTTTTAAATTCCTCCTCTTCCTGGTTTAACCTATGAGTTTGTGATCTTGTTACTACACAATCTGGAAATAATCCAGGATGCTCTTTCTGCAACACCTCTGTTGAATGTACTTCCACATGCTGCTCGGCTACCATAGGCATCACCCACATTTGTGACCTGGCTATATCAGTACCTAAAATAACCTGAACTTCTGCAATGGGCAATTTTTCCATTACTCCAACAATCACCTCACCTGTTTTCCACTTACTCTTTAAATTTACTTTTCATAATGGAATAGGTTAAGCATCTCCATGAATTCCACTTATTATCACTTTTTCCTGCGATACTCCCTCTGAACAACAAATATCATTATCTCATAACATTAAGGATTGACTAGCCCCTGTGTATCTTAGGACAGAATTTTATATCCTATGGGACGATCGGGCATAAAATAATGCGCAATGACATTGGTCAAGTGTCCTGACGTCATTGCGCACTCGCACGATATTTTGGTCGGTGGGTGCACACGAGAGTTGGCAGCTGCCCGCCGACAATTGAGAGTTAATTAAGAGACAATTAAGGCCATGAAAGTTTCACTGCCCATCCAACCTTATGTTGGGCAGGCAGGCGAATCGGCTAGGCGGCCTTCAGGTTTTTTTAGGAAACCTCATCCACAGGCGGGATGAGGTTTCTGACATTAATTTAAAAAAAGGTTTTCACATAATTTTTGTTATGTTTGTGTTCATATGAGTGAGTCCCAGAGGGAAACTTTAAACAACTGTCATACCCTATATTTTTAAGTGGCATGTTTGAGATGCAGCTCTAAATTCAGGAATCAGACCACCAGTTCTCAAGAGGTTTTCATATCAAACTACATGAGACATTTATTAATTTACACAAGTTAAATATGGCTACAAACTGCTACTATCATAACTTTAACAAATTCCGAAACTAATTTCCATTCAGGCAACAGCAGCCCATAGGCTTTAAGCAGACACCAGACAAAGCATTTTCATCTTACAAATTCAAAATGAGGTTCCTTTCAGTTTGGTTCCTTTGCTTTGGAAGGCTAACAAGCTTTAATCTTGCATTGCCTTTGCCCTGCACACACAAAACTGCTGTTATACCTAGCACATCTCATTGAATGTAAATCCTCATTGTATCACCAGCCCCTTTGAACTCCACCCCTTCTAACAATAAAACTCCTTTCATAGTACCAATTTTATTAATAATATAAATATTGCTTGGTCACTGCTAGCTAGGTGCCAGATTCCACTCCCCTTCTTAAATGATCTATTCAATGAAAGGCAAATGCACTCTGCCTCTCTTACATCTCAAAACTAGTATACATGAAAGCGCCCAGATTAGCTGTCTTTAATCCAATTAAGACACACCCACAGACTAATCCTCTATTGAAAAAAAATCATTTCCAATAACATTACATACATAAATAACTTCATGACATCCCCCTCCCTATCGAAAATGAACCATCATAATTCTAAAAGATGGCTTAATTTTAATAACCCATCTCACACTATCTCCTATACTTATTACGCTATTACATTACCAGATGCCTGCATTAACATAACAATATATATATACACAAGTGCTTGATATCAACTGAAATCACTCCAGTTCAGTGTCTAGGTTTTAAATATGTCCAATTTTCCCTTATGCTTCAAACTCTTGATTATGCATCTGTGAACAGATTTTCTCTTCCAGCAATATGTATAATCCACAGATTAAATGGCTGTAATAATAGACTCCATCTGAAAAGCCTTGCACTTTTGTCTCAAAATTTGTCCCAAAACTTCAAAGGATTATGGTCTCTATAAACAATTGTTTCTGATGTTTGCAACATAAATTTCAAAATGCTGCAATGCTAACACCAAACCCAAAATCTCTTTTTCAATCGTTGTATATCTTCTCTGTTGTACATTCAGCTTCCATGAAAAATACCCTATCAGTTTTTCAATTCCAGTGTCATCTTCTTGTAACAGTGCAGTCCCAATGCCTATATCGCTTGCATCAATGGCCAATTTGAATTGCTTGGCATAATTGGGTACTGCCAAAACTGGTGTCATAGTTAATACAGTTTTCAAAGCATCAAATGGCTTCTGACACTCCATTGTCCATTGAAACTTCTTGTTCTTTTTTAATAGTTCAGTCAGTGGAGCAACCACGCAGCTAAAATTTGGTACAAATTTCCATTAAAACCCACTCATGCCCAGAAATCTCAAAACTTCTCATTTTGTTGTAGGCACTGGGATAGCCATGATAGCCTTGACTTTCGCATCTCTCGGAGCCACCTTACCATGTCCAATGGTATGGCCTAGATACGTAACTTGCGCTTTTGCAAATTCACTTTTAGCCAAATTCATCACCAAATTAGCTTCTTGTAGTCGAGTAAATAGTTCTTCCAGGTGCTGTAAATGCTCCTCCCACTGTCTGACTGAAAACAATTAGATGATCAATATAAACAGCACAATTGCTTAGACCTGCAATTACTTTGTTTGTCAGTTTTTGAAATATCACAAGTGCATTCTTCACACAAAATGGCATGACTTTAAATAGATATAGCCCACTTGGCATTACAAAAGCTGATACCTCTTTTGCTCTCTCCGACAACAGTACCGGCCAATATCCTGTTAGCAAGTCAATCCTTGTGATAAATTTTGATTGTCCCACTTTCTCAATGCAATCTTCCACCCGTGGTATGGGATATGAATTCGCTTTTGTCACCACATTCACTTTTCAATAGTCCACATGTAGTCTTTGTGTTCCATCCGGTTTCGGTACCAGTACAATAGGCAAACTCCAGTTACTGCAACAAGACTCAATATCATTTTGAAGCATGAAATCAATTTCTTTTTGTAGTTGTGATAAAAATGCCAGATTTATTCTACAAGGATGTTGCCTTTTTGAAGATGATATTCCTATACATACATCATGTATAGCTAAATTTGTCTTTCCTAACTTATTTCTACAAATAGGTTTGTGTGACTGCAATAGCTTTTCCAAATCACTTTGACACTTACTTGGAAGGTAACTCAATATTTAATTTATATTTTCAAGCACCCCCTCCATTGTCCAATTTGATTAGAGGAAAATCAATTTCCAAGTCCTGCACTTCTACCTCTTTCTCATCATCGACCATCACTAATATCTCTTTTTGTTCCTCTTCCCTGTCAAAGTGATTTTTAAGCATATTTACATGGCACACCCTTTGCTTTTTCCTTCTGTCTGAAGTATTTATTAAATAATTTTCTTCACTTGATTTCTTTTCAATCCTGCAAGGCTCACTAAATCTTGCAATTAATGAATCACCTAGTACTAGTAACAAAACTAGTATTCTCTCTCCAGAAACAAAACTGTGAGTTTTAGCTTTCATACCTGCTTTCACTTTTATCACTTGCTGTGATGTCTTTATATGTTCCTGAGCCAACACACATGCTCTGTTCGACTAGCTCAAAAGGGCTAAAACTAGTCAATGCATTAGGAGCATCTCTAATAGCAAATAACAAAAATAGAATTCCTATATCCCAATCCTGTGCATAATCCCGACAGTACGCTCTTATCATAGTTTTTAAAGTTTGATGCCATCTTTCCAAAGCTCCCTGTGACTCCAGATGATAAGCTGTTGAGTTAAACTGTTTTATCCCCAAACTGTTCATTACTTCCTTAAACAGCTGTGACATGAAAGTTGACCCCTGATTGGATTGTATTTCTTTAGGTAGACCATATCTTGTAAAAATATTTAATTAACTCCTCCACAATCTGCTTAGCTATGGTACTCCTTAAAGGTATCACTTCAGGAAACCTGGTAGACACATCCATTATTGTCAGTAAATACTGATTTCCACTTTTAGTCTTAGGGAGGGGTCCTACACAATCAATCATGACCCTAGTGAAAGGTACTTCAAATGCTGATATTGGGATTAAAGGCACTGGCTTAATCACTGCTTGTGGTTTTCCTGTTATTTGACATGTAAAACAGGTGCTACAGAATTTGACTACATCCCTATGCAATCCTGGACAAAAAAAAAACAAAACCTCTGTATCTTTTCCTGCGCTTTCCTAATTCCTAAATGTCCCCCCATTGGAATTCCAAGAGCAATCCCCAGAATCTCATTTCTATACCCTAATGGGATAACAATCTGATGAACCTCCCTCCAGCTTTCATTTGCCATGACATAATCCGACCTCCACTCTCTCATCAAAATAGCTCCTCGAAGATAATAACATACTGGAATACATTTTGCTTCTGTTTCTGAATAAACTTTCTAATATAACTGCTTTAATTGCAAATCATTTTTCTGTAACTCCACTAACCTCTTTGAGTTAAACACTTCAACTGAACTGTCATCTCTTCCTTCCTCCTGAACAATGTTATCAAACACAGTGCCAGCTAATTGGATTTCAATACCTTCTTCTTGCCTTTGAACTGCCTGCCTGTCTCGTTTGTCTTGTTCTTCCCTATGAGCCTTTGATCTCATTACAACACAATCAGGAAACAATCGAGGATATTCCTTCTATAACACCTCTGTTGAAAACACTTCTACAGGCTGCTCAAATACCATATGCATCACCCACATTTGCGATCCAGCTATATCATTTCCTAGAATAAACTGAACCCCTGCAATGGGAAATTTTTCCACCACTCCAACTATAACTTCAGCTGCCTTCCATTTGCTCTTTAAATTTACCTTCCACAACGGAATAGATTTTACCTCTCCATGAACCCCACTTATTGTTACCTGCTCCAGCAATACTCCCTTTGAACAACAAATATCACTATCCCACAACATTAAGGATTGACTAGCCCCTGTGGGCAACTTTTCCCCCCGTCGGGGGGGAAGTGCAGGAAAGGGTGCAAGCGGGCGGGCTTCCGATTGGCGCCTTCGATTGGGGGCATGCTGTCATTTTACATGGGCACAATTAAGGCCCACCCAGCATGACATGTGCCAGGAAGCGCTTTGCGCTCCCTGTGCAAGCGGGGGGGATTCCCTCAGCTGGGAGTGCGCTCTTCCATGCACAGATCTCTCTGAGGCAAAGTACTGCCTCAGGGAGATCGGCTCCGATTTAAAACTTTGAATAAAGATTAGAAAAAAATTTCGCTGCCATGTCCCCTCATGTGACACTGTCACATGAGTTGGGACATGTCCATAATTTTTATTGTAAAATATTCTGCGTTTTTTTAAATCATTCGTGAAACTTCATCCTGCCTGTGGATAAGGTTTCATGTTTTTTCACAAGCCCGCCTGAGCTCCCGGCCTGCCCACTAACCTTAAGGTCCATTAATGAGTTCAATTGGTTTGTTAATGGCCTTAATAGGCCGTTGACAGGTCGGTGGATGTGCATCCGAGTCGGATGCGCACCCGCAAACTAACAATCTAATGACGCGGGGTAACGTTGGGATGCACGCCCGACGTCACCCCACGTCATTTTACGCATTGGCAAGTGGGTCCCGTCCCCACTTGCCAGCCGGAAGATGCTGGCCTGTGACTCTTAAAACGTTAACATCTTTACCTACTCTACCCTTTGCGCATGGATGGACTTTCCCTTCACACACAAAGTCTTTAAACATTTTTGCAACCTGCTCCTCAGAATTATCTTGAGTAAGCTGTGAATACATTCCCACTTCATCATCTTTTATTGATTCTCCCTGTTTCACCTGTACACAAACCACAGGTTTCTCCTGTGCCTGAACCTCAGAACCCATAGTATTTTTACTTCCAGAACTTTTTTGTACCCCAACAATTCCTACAGATTTTTCCTGCAACCTCCAACACACTGACTTTGTGTGCCCCACTTTATTACAATGAAAACACCTCAATTTTTGAATGTCACTTCGACTTTCACTGCCTTCCTTTTTATTCTGAGAAAAACTTCCTGTGAACTTCCAGCTACTCCTTCTCTTCCCTGACTACCTACCTTCCTTTTACCTTCCCAATTTTTATCCTTTTCCAATTTGAAAGGGTGACAAGAAGAGGTTTAGCTCTATGAACTAACTAATAATCATCAGCTATCTCTGCTGCTTATCTTACGGAATCAACCCTCTGTTCTTCCACATGAGTTCTCGCTACTGAAGGGATTGAATCTTTAAATTCTTCCAAAAGAATTACTTCCCTAAGAGCTGCAAATGTTGTCCCTAATTTTATCGTCTGTATCCACCAGTCAAAATTACTTTGTTTTACTCTTTCAAACTCAATATAAGTCTGTACAGGCTGCTTTCTCATATTTCTAAATTTCTGCCTGTATGCTTCAGGAACCAACCCATATGCACTCAAAATATCCCTTTTCATCACATCATAATTCACTGACTTTTCTGATAGCGAAGCATATACCTCATGCGCCCTACCTAACAACTTATACTGTAATGATAACGTCCAGTTTTCCTGTGGCCATTTCACTGTTTAGCTAGCTTCTCAAATGAAATAAAGAATGCTTCAATATCTTTCTCCTCAAACTTTGGAAGAGCTTGTACAAATTTAAACATCTCCCCACTGGGTTCTACTCTGGAGATAAGAACTTCCTTATCTACTGGCGTCTCTTTTTTAACTGCAAGCATTTTCAGTTGGATTTCTCTCTCTCTCTCTTTTTCTCTTTCCTCATTCTCTATCTTCACAATTTCTAATTCCCTTTTAAAAGCCATTTCTCTGCCCTTTGCTTCTAATTCAAGTTTTTTCAGTTCCTTCGCTGGTTCAAATTCAAGCGTCTTCATTTGTAACTGAAGTCTCACTATCTCCAACTGTGACTCACTACTGTCAGGTTTCACTTCCAACTGTAGATGCTGTGCTATACCCTTAATTATATCTGATTTCCTAGCCCCCTCAGGTAGCCTCAATTTTAACTTATCTGCTCTGTTAATTTACTTTTGGTTATTTTTCCAACCCAATCAGAGTTATCTCTTCTACTCCTAGACAAGTCTTCGCAATTGCCAAAACCATCTTGCAGTCTCACCATTTCTAAACTACCTCACCAGCTCCTGAATTCAAAGTGCTTCTCATACTCCTAACCTTAAGATTCACCAAATCCAAACCAATCAAGGAATTAGAAATATTTTTATCCCACTAGAGCCCCCAATTGTTATGACACAGCAGTTGGTGAAGCTGGGTTACTGAGACACACCCACAGACTAACCTTCTATTTAAAAAAAATATATTTCCAATAATGTTATATGCTTCATGACACATGGCAGGTGATATGTGCTGGGGTTCCGAATCCACAAGGGAAACTTGGCACGCAATCACAATGGTTTTGCAATTTGTATTTATCATGAGATGCGTGCACTGAATTCAGAAGTAACGAGTCAACTAACACCTTTAGAGATTTTAAAAACTAAATTAAAGCATTCATGAACAAAATAAAAAATTTCAAGCACATACATAAGATTACAGTTACTTAATACTATAACAAATCCCAAAATTACTAATTAACCTGACGCCCAACTACACACCACCCTTTAAGGCAACAGTCCAAAATAGATTTTAAATTTAAATAGCAAGACAGCAAGTTTACCAAAGCGCCTACTCAACAGTGGAATTCCAAAAGCTTTCCTCCACCTTTGTTACCAGATGCAGCAGACTCAAGGCTTTCCCAAGCTTGTTTTATACACTCCTTTTAGATTTTACATGGCCCCATAACATTGCCTTCCATTTTCTTTATATATGTTTCTCTCTCTTTAATCTGTAAATTCCATTGTTCTATATGTCTTTGGAAACTTACTTTTCCCATAATATTAAAATCTTTCATGTTGCCAATATGGTCAGTACCTTTGAGGGAAAAAACACACTGCTTAGCCTTATTTTTCTTGTTCGTTGTAAACATCCTATCATCCCTTTTAAACTCAAATAACTCTTCATTTATCTAAAAATGCAATTTCCTTCACACCTTACGTGCTAAGACCTCACCCATGTTTACTCATTAGCATTTCAATTGCCTTTTACCCCTAACTTTTGATAATTTCAAGCTTGCGACCTATCTAACTCTAATTCAATTAAATCAGCTACACAGACAACCATCAACACTCACACCCATTAACCTACTTTACAATAAACCACATACTATAATTAAAAAAATGCTAGTTTCATGACATAATGTGGAGGAGTTGTGATCAATGTTGGTCAGGTAAACCCTATGTTTTTCAGATGATGCTGCCAGGAGCCAGCATATGTAGAGGCAATCTTTGAAGAATTCTGCTTTATGAGTTTGTCTGTTTGCATTGGTACAATTTTTCCACCAGAACAGCAGAAACCTTTTTTTTAAAATTGATGTTACTACTTTTGCTGCTACCATTAGTTAGCTACTTGCTGATTTTCCTTCTATTTGTTCATAGGATGTGAGCATCACTGGCAAGACCAGTATTTGTTGTCGATCCCTAATTGCCCTTGAAAAGGCAGTGACGAGCTGCCTTTGCAAATAGCTGCAGTCCAACTGGCATTGGTACATCCACAGTGCTGTTAGGGGAGGAGTTCCAGTGAAGGAACAACAATCTAATTCCAAGTCAGGATGGTGTGTGACTTGGAAGGGAACTTGCGGGTGCTGGTGTTCCCATGAACCTGTTGCCCGAGTTCTTCTGGGTGGTACAACTTGCTAGTTTAGGAGGTGCTGTCGAAGAAGCCTTGGCGAGTTTCTGTAGTACATTGTGAAGATGGTACACACTGCTGCCACTGTGCATTGCTTGTAGAGTGAATGTTTAAAGTGGTGCATGAGTACAGATCAAATGATCTGCTTTGTCCTGGCAAGTGGAAAGTATTCCATCACATGCCTGACTTGTGCCTTGTAGATGGAAAACAGGCCTTGGGGACTCAGGAGGTGAGTTACTGCAGAATTCCAGCCTCTATCCTCCTCTAAGAGCCACAGAATTTATAATGGCTTGGTCAGTTAAGTTTCTGGTCAATGGTAACCCCAAGGATGTTAATGGTAGGGGATTCAATGATGGGTATACCAGTGAATGTCAAGTGGAGATGGTTAGATTCTCTATTGTTGGAGGTGATCATTGGTTGGCACTTGAGTGACCACAAATCTGACTTACCACTTATCAGCCCAAGCCTGAACGTTGTCCAGGTCTTACTCCAAACTGGTACGGACTGCTTCTGTACCTGAGGAGTTGCAAGTGGTATTAAGCACGGTGCAATCATCAACGAGCATCCCCAATTCTGACCTTATGTCAGAGGGTAGGTCAGTAATGAAGCAGCTGAAGATAGCTGAGCATAGGACACTACCTTGAGGAGCTCCTGCAGCAATGTCCTGGGGCTGAGATGATTGGTCTTCAAGGACCACAACCATCTTCCTTTGGGCTAAGTATGACTCTAATCAGCAGAGAGTTTTCCACCTGATTCTCATTGACTTCAATTTTGCTAAGGCTCCTTGATGCCACAGTCTGTCAAATGCTGCCTTCTTAAGGGAAGTTACTCCAAAATGACCTCTGGAATTCAGCTCTTTCGCTCATGTTTGCACCAAAGCTGCAATGAGATCTGAAGACAAGTTGCCCTGATGAAGCCCAAATTGAGCACTGATGAGCAGGTTATTGCTGAATAATTCTCTCTTCATTGTACTGTTAGCAACACCTTCCATTATTTTACTGATGATTGAAAGTAGACTTATGGAGTAACAATTGGTCAGATTGGATTTGACCAACTAGTTAGGAACAGGACATACTGGGCACTTTTCCACATTGTTGGGTCAATACCAGTGTTGTAGCTATTCTGGAAAAACATGACTAGGGGCACAATTCATTCTGGAGCATAAGGCTTTAGGGCTATGGCTGGGATGTTGTCAGGGCCCATAGTCTTTGCTATATCCAGTGCCTTCAGCTGTTTCTAGGTATCAAATGGAATGAATCAAATTGGTTGACCACTGGCATCTGTGAAGTTTGGAACCCCAGGAGGAGGCTGAGATGGATCATCCATTCAGCACTTCTGGCTGGAGATGGTTTAAGTGCTTCAGCCTTGTCTCTTGCACTCACACGCTGGGCTCCACCATCATTCAGGATGGGGATCTTTGTGGAGCCTTCTCCTCTGATTAGTTATTTAATTGTCCACCATCTTCCAAGATTCAATGTGGTGGAACTGCAGAGCTTTGATCTGATCCGTTGCTTGTTGGACCACCAAGATCTATCTATAGCACGCTACTGCTTATCTCTAGCATGTACGTAGCCCTGTGTTGTATCTTCACCAGGTGGCATCTCGTTTTTATGTACGCCTAGTGTCGCTCTTGGCATGCTGTCCTAAATACCTCATTGAACCAGGATTGGTCACCTGGCTTCATGGTAATGGTAGAGTGAGGGATATGTTGGGCCATGAGGTTACAGATTGTGGTTGAAAACAATTCTGCTGCTGTTGATGGCCCACAGCACCTCATGGATGCCCAGGTTCCCGTTTCCAGATCTATTCTGAATCTATCCGATTTAGCAAGGCAGCCACACCACACAACACAACGGAAGATGGGACTTGGTCACCACAAGAAGTGTGCCGTGCTCGTTTCTACCAACATTGTCATTGCCAGATGTATCTGTGGCAGGTAGATTAATGAGGGTGAGGTCAAGTAAGTTTTGCCCTCTTGTTGGTTCTCTAACCTTGGGCCGCAGGCCCACTCTGGCAGATATATCATCAGGATTTGGCCAACTTGGTCAGTAGTGGTGCTACTGAGCCACTCTTGGTGTTGGACACTGAAGTCCCCCACCCAGAGTACATTCTGTACCCTTGCTACTCTAATTCCTTTTTCAAGTGGTATTCAACATGGAGAAGCAATAATTTATAAGCAGTAGGTGGTAATCAGCAGGATGTTTCTTTGCCATGTTTAACCTGGTGCCTTGAGATTTCATGGGGTCTGGAGTCAATGCTGAGGAATCCCAGGGCCACTCCCTCCTGACTGCATTGTGCCACCACTTCTTGTCAGTCTGTCCATACCCAGGGATGGTGATGGAGGAGTCTGGGGCATTGGCAGCAAGATATGAGTTGATGACCATGAACATGTGAGGCTGTTGCAAATTTTGGCACAAGTCCCTAGATGTTGTGAGGATAACTTCACAGGATTGACTGGGCAGGGTGTACCTTTGTCATTTCAGATGCCTAGGTCAATGTTGAGTGGTTCATCCAGTTATATTCGCATTCAATTTTTCAGTAGCAGTTTGATACAACTGATTCATATGCTGCCTTCATAAAGGGAGTCACTCTGAATCATGAAATTGAAGGGAAGAAGAAACTCAAGCAAATTACAATCACCAGGGAAGTGGTACTGAGCAAATTGTTGGAACTGCGGGCTGACAAGTCCGGATCCTGATGGACTTCATCCTAGGATCTTAAAAGAAGTGGCTAGTAAGATAGTTGGTGCACTGGTTTTAACTTTCAAAAATTTCCTAGAATCTGGAAAGGTTCTATAGATTGGAAAATAGCTAATATAACACCTTTATTCAAAAAGGGAGGGATACAGAAAGCAGGAAGCTATAGCCAGTTAGCTTAACATCTATCTTAGGGAAAATGTTAGAAGCTATTATTAAGGATGTTATAGCAGAGCACTTGGAAAAATTCAAGGTAATCAGGCAGAGTCAACATGATTTTGTGAAAGAAATATCATGTTTAGCCAAGTAAATGGAGTTCTTTGAAGAAGTAACATATGCTGTGGATAAAGGAGAACCAGCGGATGTCCTATGCTTAGATTTCCAGAAGGCATTTGATAAGGTACCTCATCAAAGGTTATTGAGGAAAATAAAAGCTCATGGTGGAGGGGGTAACATATTGGCATGGCTAGAAGGTTGGCTAGATAACAGGAAATCCAGAGAGTAGGCATAAATGGGTATTTTTCTGGTTGGCAAGATGTAACAATCAGTGCTGGGGCCTCAACTTTTTACCATTTATATAAATGACTTGGATGAAGGGGCCAAAGGTATGGTTGCTGGTGACACAAAGATAGGTAGGAAAAGGAGTTGCGGAGAGGACATAAGGAGGCCACAAAGGGATATAGATAGGTTGAGTGAGTGGGCAAAGATCTGGCAAATGGAGTATAACGTGGCAAAATGTAAGGTTGTCTATTTTGGCAGGAAGCATAAAAAGAAGCATCTTATCTAAATGGTGAGAGATTGCAGAGCTCTGAGATGCAGAGGGATCTGGGTGTCCTAGTGCATGAATCGCAAAAGATTAGTATGCAGGTACAGCATGTAATTAGGAAAGCTAATAGCATGTTATCATTTCTTGCAAGAGGAATTGAATACAAAAGTAGGGAGGTTATGCTTCAGTTATACACAGCATTGGTGAGACCACATCTGGAGTACTGTCTCCTTACTTAAGGAAGGATGTAAATGCTTTAGAAGCAGTTCAGAGAAGGTTCAATGGACTAATACCTGGAATGGGGGTGTTGTATTATGAGGAAAGGTTGAACAGGCTAGGCTTATATCTGCTGGAGTTTAGAAGCATAAGAGGCGGCTTGATTGTAACATATAAGGTCCTGAGGGGTCTTGAAAGGGATAATATGGAAAGGATATTTCCCATTGTGGGAGAATTTAAAGATAGGAATCACTATTTAAAAATAAGGGGCTGCCCATTTAAGACAGAGATGAGGAGAATTTTTTTTCTCTCAGAGGGTCATGAGTCTTTGGAACTCGCTTCCTCAAAAGGAAGTGGAATTAGAGTCTTTAAATATTTTATGGCAGAGGTAAATAGATTCTTGATAAGCAAGGGGGTGAAGGTTATTGGTGGTAGGCAGAAATGTAGAGTTGAGGTTACAATCAAACCATCCATGATCTTATTGAATAGCAGAGCAGACTCAAGGGGCCAAGTTCATATGTTTGTATGAGTGATTTGTCTGATGGTCATCCTCACCGAACACACTGCATTTATTGGGTCAATATGTGACATTCACTCACCATTCTTTTGTCCCTTGTAGGGAAGATACTGCAAAATGCAATGGAGAAGACTGAAGATGGCCCATCATAAATGGTGCAGCTCACATATGCAGAGGATGAGACTGTGGAGTTAAGTGCCGCATTTGCATTCCTGTCAATCTAAGATGGAAAGACTGGGAACTCACAGATGCCTGATGGCAGAATTGAAAATATCTCCAACACACATATGCTGACTTTATTTTGTCAATAACCGTACAATGAGAAGCCTGAGTATGGTGATTTCCAAGACTGTTACTTGGAACTAATTCACGACTTTTTTCCCTACCAGGACCTTCATGCGTAGGGCAAAAGTCTATGGACATGAATGATGATCATTCCTCAGAGGACTTCATTCCTTCTGAGAGTATAATGTCACAGGGCATACAGCCATGCACCAACGCAAATACTCGCTCTTCAGTGGGATCAATTGGACAGTTATTTAGGTTTTAACATCGAATCATAAAATGATTACAGCACAGAAAGAGGCCATTCATCTCATAGTGCCCGTGCAGCTCACTGTAAGTGAATTCACCTGGTTCCACTCCCCCGCCTTTTCCCCATAGCCTTGCAAAGTGTTCCTCTTCAGATTATCATCCAATTCCTTTTTGAATGTCATGACTGAATCTGTCCCCACCAAACTCTCAAGCAGTGCACTCCAGGTCGCTCACTCCAGGAAAAGGTTTTTCCTCACATCACCATTGCTTCTTTTGCTAATCACCTTAAACTGGTATCATCTGGTTCCCGATCCTTCCACCGACGAGAACAGTTTCTCCTTATCTACTCTGTCCAGACCCCTTATTATTTTGAGCACCTCTCAAATTTTCTCTTGGTCTTCTCTTCGTCAAGGAAACAAGCCCAGCTTCTCCAATTTAGCTACATAACTGAAGTCTTCCATCTCTTGAAGTATCCTCGTGAATCTTTTCTGCACTTTCTCTAATACTTCCACACCTTTCCTAAAATGTGGTGCCTGGAACTGGACAAAATACTAGAGTTGAGATTGGACCAATGTTTTATGCAGGATTATCAGAAATGGCTTGCTTTTGTACTTCTGCCACTATTTATAAAGCACAGGGTCCTGTATGCTTTATTAACTATTTTCTCAACCTGCCCTGCCACCTTCAATGAGTTGTGTACAAATACCCCTCAGTTTCTCTGATCCTGAAGGGTCTTGACAGGATGGATGTGGAGAGGATGTTTCCTCTTGTGGGAGAATCTAGAACTAGGGGTCACTGTTTAAAAATAAAGGGTCGCTCATTTAAGACAGAGATGAGGAAAAACTTTTTCTCTCAGAGGATTGTGAGTCTTTGGAACTCTCTTTCCCAAAAGGCAACGGAAGCAGTGTCTTTGAATATTTTTAAGGCAGAGCTAGATAGATTCTTGATTAACAACAGGGTGAAAGGTTATTGGGGGTAGGCAGGAATATGGGGTTGAGGTTACATTCAGATCAGCCATGATCTTATTGAATGGCGGAGCAGGCTCACAGGCCCGAGTGGCCTACTCCTGCTCCTAATTCGTGTGTTCGTATATTTGTTCGCATGCACTCCCTTTAGAATTGTACCCTTTACCTTATATTGCCTCTCCTTATTCTACTACCGAAATGAATCACTTCACACGTCTGCATTAAATTTCATCAGCTCCTTGAACTGGCGCTCATCGCAACCACCCCCACCCCCACACTGATCCATGCAATACAGTGACACTCCGTGAAGCTTAGCGAATAGAAGAAATCAAATGCCTCCCCATCCACCAGGACCTCACCAATGTCTATCACCTCCATTTGAAGTCATGTAAGCCCTTTTGGATCCATGCACATGACCTCAGGCAATGTGATTTCAACCCTGAAGAAGCTTGGAAAAATGAATGGGCCTCACAAGAAGTCATGAAAGTCATCAAAGACTTGTCACAGAAAGTCCCTGATTTCAAACTCCCACGAAACTCATGGGCCTAAACTTCGTCTGTACAAACCATGCAGATGCTGATATTTGATACACAAACGGAAAATTAAAACTCTGCTGTATGCGACTATGGTCACCCAGAACAGACCATGGAACACATAACAGCTCAATACTTAACTCATAAATACGAAGGACGTATTACACCAATACACATCGTCACTCCTGAGTAATATCCTGGCTTGACCACCTTGACGTAAAATTATAGTTGTTGCTCTATAGCTAGCTATACAAAAGAAGAAGAAGCTACTTGTCCGTCTATTCCACTTACCTGTCTCTGTCTGTTTGAAGTTTATCACTATCATCCTCAAAGTTCACAATGCTTTCAAGTTTTGCGTCATCCACAAATTTGGAAATTGTGCCCTGTACTCCCAAGTCTAGATCATTAACATATTTCAAAGGCAGAATTTTATGGTCCCCTGCTGTCGGGTTTGCGGGGTTTGGGGCATAAAATTCCCCAGTTAGCCTTGCTCCACGATTTAATATGGGCAGGCAGCCCATCCATCCTCAACCAAAATGAAGCACTTAGTGGCCATTTATTGGTCATTTAAGGGCCTCTTCCTGCCTGGCCTCTTATTTTGAGTCTGGCAGGAAATGTCCAGGACCAGGGGGAAGCCCAGTAGGTCACCCTGCTTGCGCCTCTGGTGGGTAGGGAGGGGAACCTCCCTCAAGGGCCTCTTTCCACATCCTGCACTCCCTCCTCCCATGGTCTGTTCCCCCAGTGCTCCCTACCTCCAGGCCTCTCCATCAAGACCCTAACACCCCTCTCCCCAGTCTCCCATGCCTCATCTTCCCTCCCCACCTTAAGAACCCCCTTCACTTACCTGATGCTGGACTCAGGAATTTATAATATGGGGACTTCTTGCAGTTCCAGCTCTGGCCACTGCTGCCACTGCAGATGCTGAGACTACAGAGGTGCCAGCATATCAAATTGGCCAGCAGCTCTCTAAAGCAGGACTTCTGCTCAAGTGAGGAACGAAAGTTCCATCTCCAGCCAATTAATGCTCCTCAGAGCCTTAAACAGCTGTGGAGCTGCTGTGGCTGGTTACAGTGTGAGCAGGAACTCCGCCATCTGAAAAATCTTGCCCCAAGTAAAGCAGTGGTCCTCACTCTGACCCCAGGGGACCTCATTATACACCTTCCTCCAGTCCGAAAAATAGCTATTCACAATTACTCTCTGTTTACTGTCAATCAGCCAATTTCATAGCAATACTGCTACTGTCTTCTTTTTTTATTTATTCTTTCATGGAATGTGGGTGTCATTGGCAAGGCCAGTATTGTTGCCCAACCCTAATGCCCTTGAATTGAGTGGCTTGGTAGATCATTTCAGAGGACAGTTAACAACCAACCACATTACTGTGGATCTGAAGGATGG
Source organism: Cetorhinus maximus (assembly GCF_964194155.1). Lineage (NCBI taxonomy): Eukaryota > Metazoa > Chordata > Chondrichthyes > Lamniformes > Cetorhinidae > Cetorhinus > Cetorhinus maximus. The sequence goes on from NC_135885.1 coordinate 73,972,779, forward strand.
CAGATTTCCTTCCCTAAAGGAGGGACATTAGTGAATCAGATGGGTTTTTACAACAATCAATAATAGTTTCATGGTCACCGTTACTGAGTCTAGCTTTCAATTCCATATTTTCTTAATTGAATTTAAATTCCACCACCTGCCATGGTGGGATTTCAACCAGTGTCACCAGAGCATTAGCCTGGGCCTCTGGATTACTAGCCCAGTGACATTACCACTACACCACCATCGCCTAGTGCTTCATAATTCACAAATAAGCATGAGCAGAAACTTGTGAAATGGACAGCTGTGGAGAGTCCAAATCAGGACTCTAGAGCTGAAATAGCCTGTTCCCTACTTGGTTCATGGGCAAAATGTTTTAGAAAACTGTCTCAAATGCATTCAATGAAGCTATCCTCCAAACTACTTTTGCCAATTTGGTTTGCCACATCTTTATAAAGAATGATTGCATTACACTCTAGTGCTCCTCTAATTTCCTAACTTGTATTCTGTCTAACACTATAATTGCTCTTAGGGAACTATGAACTGATATACGTCCTGATTTTCTAGGCAAAGATCCTTTCTCACTACTGCCTTTATTTCATCCTTAATACCTTCATCAGGACTACCCCTCCTTTTCCTACGTTGCCTTTTTTCTCTATGGGCAGAATATTGCCCTTGTCAGGTGGGCTCGGCAGGGGCAGTCAGGAAGCCGACCGCCACCCGCGATTGAGGCCGGAAGGCGATTTCACGCTGATGGGCTAATTAAGGCCCGCCCAGCGTGAAATGTGAGCGGCAGCACTTAGCACTGCCTGTGCGGATTGGGGGGAGTATGATCGGGGCTAGTGTGACCTTCGCGCATGTGTGCGAGCATGCGCTTCATAATCTCCCTGAGGCACAGAGCTGCCTCAGGGAGATAAAGCATTTTGAAAAAAAAAAGAAATAAATAATATAATAAAACATGTCCCCATCATGTGACTCTGTCACATGAGCAGAGACATGTTATTAATTAAATTTTAAATCTTTTATTTTATTTTTATTTGCTTTAGGAAACCTTGTCCCGCCCATGAATGAGGTTTCCTAAAAAGTGTAAAGGCCCCTTGGCTTTTCGCCTGCCCACCAACCGTCAGGTTGGACAGGCAGTGATAAATTCTATTTAATAACCTTGTTAATGGCCTTAACAGGCCTTTTAATTGTCAGCGGGCGTGCTGCCAACTCCAGCACAGGCCCGCTGAATGAAATATCACGTGCCTGCACATTGACATTGGGATGCTCGTCCAACATCAACGTGCGTCATTTTACGCTCGAGCGAGTCAGGTGCAAGCCCGCCCGCCGAGCTAAAAACTTTGCCCTATAAGCTCAGTACCTTGGAATATTTAGTTCCCAACCTTGATCACCCTGCAGCCATGCGTCAGTAATGGCTACTAGATCAAGCACATTTGTCTCTATCTGTGCCATTAATTCATCTATCTTGGTGGATTTGAAATTCTTTTGCTATTTTTGTCCTGATCTTAGTCCTTAGTCACTAATGCCCCATTATGATTGTTAAACTCGTCCCTTCCTGACAGAATCTGCTTGGTTTTACTCAGGTCGCTGCTGTTTACCTTCAGACATAGATTTATGAAATAACCATCTCCACACCACTCTCAGCCATGAATTGAAACCTCTAATCTGTTTGACCCCTTTGACAATTTGTATGTGGCTCAGGAAGTAATCTAGAGTTTAGTACTCTTGAAGGAAAGTTCTGCTTTTTAATTTGTAAATTAGCTGCCCAAGCTCCCTCAATAGAACCTCATTCCTACTTTACTGGTTCCTACATGGACCATAACAATGGGATCCAACCCCTCCTTCTCCACATTCTTTTCCAGCTGCAAGGAATTTTTCTTAATTCTGGCACCAGGCAGGCAACATGGTTTTTGGGACTTTAGGTCCAAGCTGCAGAGAACAGTATTAATTTCCCATAACCATATATCGAATATAACTACCCACTTGAATGACCTCTTGCACCATGATGCTGTGGTCAATTCGTCCAGCTGTGGTCAATTTGTCCATTTAACGCACTAAGCTGAGCCTCTGCCTGTGAACCCTCTCAGAGTGCCACCTGCAACCTCAGCCCTTTTGCTTTTCTCTCTTCTGCTGTTCTCGTATGGAGTATGTTAGACTAAGTCCCATAAAGGGTGAACTGTAATGGTCTGTGATGTCATAGAAGAGAGTGACAGAAACTCATGTGACATGAGACTCTGGGACAGTCTAAAGTGAAAGTCAAAGGAAAGCAAGCATGGTCAGAAGCTTGAAAGAGTGTTCTTCACAATCTGTAAATATGTTAAAATAAAGGTTAGAATGTTTATAGCTGGCTGTCTTCGGGAATCATTAAAACTACTCCAACCCAACAACACAATAATATATAGTAGCAAGAGGTAAAAGAATGGTGCTAGAAAAATCTCTAGGTCTACCGGAGAGCTTCAAGGGAGTTGTAGGCCTAAATTAGGTTGAAGCATGGCTAAAATGGTGCAAGAGATTCACTCAATTTCGCATCACATCGGGTCTCACAGCGAAGCCAGACTGTGAGCAGGTCAATACAATTTTGTACGTAATGGGTGACTGTGCAGATAGCATTTTAGTTGCGCAGGGGGATGATGAGGGTAAAGCCACATATGCTAAAGTTATTGATGCATTGCAGACATGCTTGAATCTCAACAAGAACACCATAGTGAAACACACAAAACTCAATAAATACACCCCAAGACACGGGGAAAGTATCAACGGATTTATTAATCATTTGTACAGATAAATAGAAGACTGTGAGTATGGTAATCTGAAAGAAGAGCTAATTCGCAAAAGAATGGTTGTTGGAGTAAGGGATGGTGTATGAACAAATAATTTGCAGTCCCGGGAAGACTTCATGGTGGCGAAGGCGGTCAATTGAGCAGGCAAGCCGAGATCAGGAGACAGAACCGATCAGTAGCCAGAGGACATAGAGAGAGAGAGAGAGAGAGACAGCCCAAAGTAACAGATACAGCTGAATTCATCATACATAAAAAAGGGAGAATAGAGTGAAGGAGACACATGCAACATGAAAAGGAATTAATGGCTGCAGCCCAGTCTAGCTGTTGCTGTTGCAGAAGAGAATGGCAGGGTCCGGGAATAGTCCGGCTAAAGACTCGCAACGCCATTGGTGTAAAAACAAGGGGCATTTTCAGGCAGTATGTTGCAGTAGGAAAAACAGGCAGAACGCTCAAAAAGAAAAAGTTTTAAAAGGAAACAGAGTCCACGAAGTTGAAGATTCACAAGACATATAGATACCATTAAGTAAGATTAAAGAAACAAGTTACTATTGGAATGCAGAAATCCTGGTAGAAGGACACACTTTAAATTAGATACGGAAACAGCAGATTCAGTTCTTTCGGATGCTGAACCATTGTTAAACAAGAAGTTAAACTCAACCATCCTACAGAAAGCTACATGAACTAGGAGGAACAGAGTTGAAGATTCTGGGAGAATTAACAGCTACTTTACAGCACAGAGAGAAAGTAATTACTGAAGTTATGCATGTAATTCAAGATCAGAGTTGTACGCTTTTAAGTAGAAGGGCATGCATGGAATTGGATCTAATCCGCACAATAGAAGAAATAAAGAATGGTGAAGGTCAATCAGGAGATTTCAGAGCAGAATTCCCAAAGGATTGGGAAAGCTAAAAACAGGGTATTGTATAACACTAAGCCCAGAAGTGAAACTAATATGCTTATATACACCCAGAAATGCTCTACACCTTTACTTCCAAAGGTAAAGAAAGAGATCAACTCACTGGTAAGGTAAGGTGTTATTTCACCTGCAAAAGAGCCAAAGAGTTTGGTACAAAGTCATCTGGACCTGGAAAAATTTATTAATTTTGCTTCCAATTTCCACCCCTCCATCATTTTCACATGGTCCATCTCTGACACTTCCCTTCCCTTCCTTGACTTCTGTCTCAATTTCTGGTGATAGACTGTCCACCAATATCCATTACAAGCCTACCGACTCCCACAGCTACCTCGACTACAGGTCCTCACACCCCACTTCCTGCAAGGACTCCATCCCATTCTCTCAGTTCCTTCGCCTCCGTCGCATCTGTTCTGATGATGCCACTTTCAAAAACAGTTCCTCTGACATGTCTTCCTTCTTCCTTAACCGAGGTTTTCCACCCACGGTGGTTGACAGGGCCTTCAACCATGTCCGGCCCATCTCCCGCGCATCCACCCTCACACCTTCCTCTCCCTCCCAGAAACATGATAGGGTCCCCCTTGTCCTCACTTATCACCCCACCAGCCTCCACATTCAAAGGATTATCTTCCACCATTTCCGCCAACTCCAGCATGATGTCACCACCAAACACATCTTCTCTTCACCCCCTCTGGCAGCATTCCGCAGGGATCGTTCCCTCCGGGACACCCTGGTCCACTCTTCCATCATCCCCTACACCTCAACCCCCTCCCACGGCACCTTCCCATGCAACTGCAGAAGGTGCAACACCTGCCCCTTTACTTCCCCTCTCCTCACTGTCCAAGGGCCCAAACACTCCTTTCAAGTGAAGCAGCATTTCACTTGCACTTCCCTCAATTTAGTCTATTGCATTAGTTGCTCCCAATGCGGTTTCCTCTACATTGGAGAGACCAAATGCGGACTGGGTGACCGCTTTGCAGAACACCTTCGGTCTGTCTGCAAGCATTACCCAGATCTCCCTGTCGCTTGCCATTTCAACACTCCACCCTGCTCTCATGCCCACATGTCCGTCCTTGGCATTGTTCCAGTGAAGCTCAACGTAAACTGGAGGAACAGCACCTCATCTTCCGACTAGGCACTTTACAGCCTTCCAGACTGCATATTGAGTTCAACAATTTTAGATCATGAACTCTCTCCTCCATCCCCACCCCCTTTCCAATCCCCCCTTTTTTTCCCAATAATTTATATAGATTTTTCTTTTCCCACCAATTTCCATTATTTTTAAATGTAATTCCATCCATTGTTTTATCTCAATAAAACTTTGAAAATAGAAGTCTATCCAATGATATCAGTAAATGAGAGTTTAGCGAAATTAGGGAAAAGGTCAATATTCTCTAAATTAGATGCTCAAAGTGGATTCTGGCAAATAACACTAGAAGGGGAGTCCAAACTTCTCACAACTTTCATAACACCATTTGGAAGATTCTGCTTTAACAGGTTACTCTTTGGGATAACATCAGCACCAGAGATTTTTCAAATAACGATGTCAAATCTTTTAGAATGCTTACACAAGTTGTTTGCCACATGGATGATGTGTTGATACATGGGTCCACTCAGGCTGAGCATGACATGAGAGTGAGAGCAGTGCTGAGAAGACTACAAGAGGCAGGTTTGATACTCAACAATAAGTGTGAGTTTTAAAGCCAACGGTCAGGTTTCTTGGTCACATAGTGAGGGCATTAGGAATAAAGGTTGATCCACTGAAGTCATAAAAAAATTTCCAGCTCCAAGCAACATCATGGAGTTACAAAGGTTCATGTGAATGGTGAATCAAGTCGCAAAATTTCTAAATAACTTAACAAGGCTCAACGAACTACTACACCAGTTAAGGCTATAAAAGCACAAGACGTAGGAGCAAAAATAGGCCATTAGGCCCATCGAGTCTGCTTCACCATTCAATGAGATAATGGCTGATCTGATAATCCTCAACTCCACTTTCCTGCCTTTTCCCCATACCCCTTGATTCCCTTACTGATTAAAAAATCTGTCTACCTCAGCCTTGATACTTAATGACCCAGCCTCTACAGCCCTCTTTGGTAAAGAATTCCACAGATTGACTACCCTCTGCAAGAAGAAATTCCTCTTCATCTCTGTTTTAAACGGGTGCCCCCTTACTCTGAGATAATGCCCTCTGGTCCTAGGCTTTCCCACAAGGGGAAACAGCCTCTCAGCATCTACCCTGTCAAGCCCCCTAAGAATCTTATACATTTCAATAAGGTTGCCTCTCATTCTTCTAAACTTTAACGAGTACAGGCCCAACCTACTCAACCTCTCCTCATAAGAAAATCCCTCCATCCCCAGGATCAACCTAGTGAACCTTCTCTGCAATTGCCTCCAATGCTAGTATATCTTTCCTTAGATAAGGTTACCAAAACTGTTCACTATATTCGAAGTGTGGTCTAACTAGTGCTTTGTATAGTCTTAGCAAGAATTCCCTATTTTTATTCTCCATTCCCTTTGAAATAAAGGCCAACATTCCATTTGTCTCCCCTACTGCCTGTTGAACTTGTATGCTAGCTTTGTGTGATTCATGCACGAGGACCCTGAAATCCCTCTGTGCTGCAGCTTTCTTCAGTTTATCTCCATTTAAATAATATTCAGCTCCTCTATTTGTCCTGCCAGAGTGCATAACCTCACTTTTTCCCACATTATATTCCATCTGCTACGTTTTTGCACATTCACTTAACCTGTCTATATCCCTCTGTAGACTTTTTGTGTCATCCTCACCACTTGCCTTCCCACCTATTTTTGGGTGATCCGGAAACTTGGCGATAGTACATTCATTTCCCTCTCTTCCCTCACCCAAGTCATTAATATATATTGTAAATAACTGTAGCCCCAGCACTGACCCCTGTGTTACAGTAGTTACAGGTCGCCATCCTGACAATGCCCCCCATATCCCAACTTTCTGTCTTCTATTAGTTAGCCAGTCCTCTATCCATGCTAATATATGACCCCCAACACCATATCACAGAATCACAGAGTGCAGAAGAGGCCCTTCGGCCCATCGAGTCTGCTCCGCCATGTGAGAAACACCTGACCTACCTACCTAATCCCATTTACCAGCACTTGGCCAATAGCCTTGAATATTATGATGTGCCAAGTGCTCATCCAGGTACTTTTTAAAGGATGTGAGGCAACCCGCCTCCACCACCCTCCCAGGCAGTGCATTGCAGACCGTCACCACTCTCTGGGTAAAAAAGTTTTTCCTCACAGCCCCCCTAAACCTCTTGCCCCTCACCTTGAACTTATGTCCTCTCGTGACTCACCCTTCAACTAAGGGGAACAGCTGCTCCCTATCCACCCTATCCATGCCCCTCATAATCTTGTACACCTCGATCAGGGCGCCCCTCAGTCTTCTCTGCTCCAACGAGATAACCATGGGCTCTTATCTTATTAAGCAGCCTTATGTGTGGTACCTTATCGGACGCCTTTTGGAAATTCAAATATATTACATCTACTGGTTCCCTTTTATCTATCCTGCTTGTTACCTCCTCAAAAAATTCTAATAAATTTGTCAGGCATGATTTCCCCTTCATTAAGCCATGCTGACTCTGCTTGATTATATTATGTATTTCTCAATGTTCTGCTATTGCATCCTTTATAATGGACTCTAACATTTTCCCAATGACAGATGTTAAGCTAACTGGTCTATAGTTACCTGGTTTTTGTCTCCCTCCCTTTTTGAGTAAGGGTGTTACATTTACAGTTTTCCAATCCTCTGGGACTTTTCCAGAATCTAAGGATTCTTGGAAGATTGCTACCAATGCATCCACTACCTCTGCAGCTATTTCCTTTAATATCCTAGGATGCAACCCATCAGATCCAAGGGACTTATCAGCCTTTAGCCCCATTAGTTTATCTAGTACTTGTTCTCTAGTGATAGTTATTGTATTTATTTCCTCCCCCGTTTTGCCCTATGATTATTTAATATTTTTGGTATGCTATTAGTGTCTTCTACCGTGAAGACTGACGCAAAGTATTTGTTGAACTCCTCTGCCATTTCCTGGTTCTTCATTATTATTTCCCCAATCCCATTCTCTAAGGGGCCTATATTGACTTTGGCCTCTCTCTTCCTTACTATATATTTAAAGAAGCTCTTACTGTCCAATTTTATATTAATTCCTAGTTTACACTCAAAGTTTATTTTCTCCCTCTTTATTTTTTTTTTTGCTCATCTTCTGTTGGTTTATAAAATTTTCCCAATCCTCTGGCTTACCACTAATCTTTGCCACATTGTATGTTTTTTCTTTCACTTTGATACTATCCTTAACTTCCTTGGTTAACCATGGTTGGTTTATCCATTTCCTACAATCCTTTTTCCTCACTGGGATATCTTTGTTGCGAGTCATGAACTATTTTCTTAAACATCTGCCATTGTTCCTCAACCTTCTTTTCTGCTAAACTGCTTTCCCAGTCCACTCCAGCCAACTCTGAGTTCATTCCTTTGTAATTACCCTTATTTAAGTTTAGCACAGTTGTTTCTGAACTAAATTTCTCACTCTCAAACTGAATGCTAAATTCAACCATGTTATGGTCACTGTTTCCTAGGGGATTTTTTACTCTGAGATCATTTATTAAACCTGCCTCATTACACATCACCAGATCCAAAATAGCCTGATCCCTGGTTGGATCCACAACATATTGTTCTAGGAAACAGTGCCGAATACACTTTATGAATTATTGCTCATGGCTACCTCTGCCAATTTGACTTTCCCAATCTACATGAAGATTAAAGTCACCCATGATTAATATACTGCCTTTTTTACATGCCCTCTTTATCTCCTGATTTATTCTCTGTCCTACAACATAGCTACTGTCAGGGGGCCTATAGACTACTCCCACCAATGTCTTCTTCCCCTTGTTATTTCTCACCTCCACCCATATGGATTCCACATCTTCTGATCCAAGATCATTTCTTGCTATCAGACATATTCCATCTTGTACTAACAAAGCTACTCCACCACCTTTTCCTTCTTGCCTGTCCTTTCGAAAAGTCATACACCCCCGAATATTTAGTTCCCAACTTTGATCACCTTGCAACCATGTCTCCGTAATGGCTATAAGATCATACCCATTAACCTCTATTTGTGCCATTAATTCATTTATTTTGTTCTGAATACTACATGTATTTAAGTAAAGATCCATTACTTTTGCCTTTTTACCACTTTTCGCCTTTTGACCCTATTTGCTACTTTTTTTATGTTTGTACACTCTGTCCCTTCCTGTCACACTCTGGGTATCATTACCTAAGTAGCTGCCCTGCAATACCACCATATCCTTTTGCTTTGTAAGCCTACTTATCCCCTCTCCAGAACCTTCCCCCCATCTATTTAGTTTAAAGCCCCCTCTACAGTCCTAGTTATTCGATTCGCCAGGACACTGGTCCCAGCATGGTTTGAGTGAAGCCCATCCTACCGGAACAGCTCCCTTCTATCCCAGTACTGATGCCAGTGCCCCATGAACTGAAACCCATTCCTCCCACACCAATCTTTGAGCCACGCATTTAACTCCTTAACATTATTTACCCTATGCCAGTTTGCCCATGGTTCAGGTAGTAATCCCGAGATTATTACCTTGGAGGTTCTGCTTTCTAATTTAGCTCCTAACTGTTCAAATTCTTTCAGCAGAACCTCCTTTCTAGTCCTAACAACAGTACCAACGTAGATGATGACAACTGGATCCCTCCCCTCCCACTCCAAGTTCCACTCCAGCCCTGAGGAGATGTTCTTAACCCTGGCACTGGGCAGGCAACACAGCCTACGGGACTCATGCAGAGAACAGTATCTATCCCCCTAATTATACTGCCCCCTTCCACTAATATGTTCCTATTTCCTCCCCCCACTTGAATGGCTCCCTGTACCACGGTGCCGCGGTCAGTTCACTCATCCTCCCTGCAGTCCCCGCTCTCGTCCACACAGCTTGCAAGAACCTCATAACTATTGGGCAATTACAGGGGCTGAGGCTCCTTGAATACTACCCCCTGGGTCTCCCTACCTGCCTTACCTACAGCAACACCCTCCTGATCACAGGCCAAATTCAAATTATCTAACCTGTGGGGTGTGACCACCTCCTGGAGCAAAGTGTCCAGGTGACTTTCCCCCTCGCTGGTGTGGCACAATGTCTGCAGCTCAGACTCCAGCTCCTTAACTCAGATCCAAAGTTCCTCGGGCTGCAAACACTTACTACAGTTTGCTCCAGATCACCTTGGTGTCCGGCAGCTCCCACATTCTGCAGCAACAACACATTGCCCGTCCTGCCATTGCTATCTTATTTTATTTATTAACGAATTACTCTAGTATCCTTACTCTTTACGCTCTATTGAAATTAATTATTTACACCAGTATCGATCTTATACTTGAACTATTTTTACAAAAGAGAAAATAAAGACTAGAGATCTAAACACTAACCGTAGGCCTTTATTTTAATTAAAGACTAGAAATACTCACCAATCCAACTCACCAATCAGCTGCTCGCCATGCTCTTTTTAAATGAAGTCTCCGCGCTCTTTGTTTTAAATGAAGTTCACAGGCTCACCCACTCTCTGTTTCAAATAAAATCCACAAGCTCACCCACTCTCTGTTTTAAATAAAATCCACACACTCACCCGCTCTCTGTTTTAAATAAAGTCCACACTCACCCGCTGTCTGTTTTAAATAAAATCCACACTCACCCGCTCTCTGTTTTAAATAAAGTCCACACTCACCCGCTCTCTGTTTTAAATAAAGTCCATACTCACCCACTCTCTGTTTAAATAAAGTCCACACTCACCCACTCTCTGTTTTAAATAAAATCCATACTCACCCACTCTCTGTTTAAATAAAGTCCACACTCACCCACTCTCTGTTTTAAATAAAGTCCACGCTCACCCACTCTCTGTTTAAATAAAGTCCACACACTCACCCACTCTCTGTTTTAAATAAAGTCCACACACTCACCCACTCTCTGTTTTAAATAAAATCCACACACTCACCCACTCTCTGTTTTAAATAAAGTCCACACACTCACCCACTCTCTGTTTTAAATAAAGTCCACACACTCACCCACTCTCTGTTTTAAATAAAATCCACAAGCTCACCCACTCTCTGTTTAAATAAAGTCCACACACTCACCCACTCTCTGTTTTAAATAAAATCCACACACTCACCCACTCTCTGTTTTAAATAAAGTCCACACACTCACCCACTCTCTGTTTTAAATAAAATCCACACACTCACCCACTCTCTGTTTTAAATAAAGTCCACACACTCACCCACTCTCTGTTTTAAATAAAATCCACACACTCACCCACTCTCTGTTTAAATAAAGTCCACACTCACCCACTCTCTGTTTTAAATAAAGTCCACACACTCACTCACTCTCTGTTTTAAATAAAGTCCACACACTCACCCACTCTCTGTTTTAAATAAAATCCACAAGCTCACCCACTCTCTGTTTAAATAAAGTCCACACTCACCCACTCTCTGTTTTAAATAAAGTCCACACACTCACTCACTCTCTGTTTTAAATAAAGTCCACACACTCACCTGCTCTCTGTTTTAAATAAAGTTGTTGCGCCAAGACAATGTATGGTGCTGGGAAGAAGCACATCAGAAATCATTTTTAAAAATCAAGGAGAGATTGATGTCAGAGATGTTAGCACATTACGATCCAGAGTTGCCCACAATAATAACAGTGAATGCATCCTCTACAGGATTGGGTGCAGTAATTTTTCAGGCTCAAAGGTATGGAAAACACAGACCAGTCTATTACAAACTACAGTCATTAGCAGATACAGAGAAGATATACACAGTAATCAAAAAGGAAGTATTAGCAGCCACGTGGGCATGTGAGAAATTTTCTGACTACAGCCAGGATTTTCTGGCCCCGGCAAGATGGGTCCGACCGCAGCAGATGCGGCAGGCCACTCAAACTTCCATTCACTTCAGCAGGATAGGAAGATCCCGCCGGCGGGAGGGGACAGAAAATTCCGGCCTATGTCTTAGGTCTACACATTATGATTGAAACAAACCATAAACCTTTAGTAACAGTACTGAATTCGAAAGAGCTTGCAGCAATGCCATCAAAGGTTCAAAGATTAAATTAAGATTGAAGAGGTTTGATATTCAGATGGTATTTGTTCAAGGGGAATTGCACAGCAGATGCATTATCAAGCATTGAAACAAAGAATCCAGAAAAATGCAATATTGAATTTGTGGAAGAAGTTGAGGAGTTTGCTATAATGACAGTCCACACATTACCAGCAATTACACAAAGATTGAGTGAAATCAAAGAGGCTCAAAAATCAGACAAGGAATGTAAGCAGATCAGACAATGTTGCATTCGAGGTTGGCCAACATTTATACCAGTTGAGACCATATTTCGAGCAGACAGCACATCTGACAGTGTAACAATCCCAGCTGCTGTCAATACTGGACAAGTCAGATACCAGAGTGGAACCTAGCTTTTTGAGGAGGAAAGTTACTGAACACATTCACAGGAGTCTGCTGACAGATATTTATTAAACAAGAAAAATGAAGTACATTATACCAGACAAAAAGGTTGGAAAGATCTCAATACAAGCACAAGAAAATGATTCAAATATTCACTATTCCTTCACCCTAGCTATATCTTTAGAGACACATACAAATTCAGAAAGATAAAACATATTTATCTTATACTCTAATATTCAGTGTAAGTATGCAGTACATGTGAACCAACTGGCTAACTGTGGTCAGACACACCACACTCCAAAGTAAATGATAGATGCGACCAAAGCAGATTCTATGGATTTCTCAACAACCCACCCAGATGCTTATCACATCGTGAGCCAACCGATCTCACTGAAACTCTGTCTCTCTCATGAGGGCTTCCAATTTCCACATTTGAAGAACTTGCCCTGGAATTCTTTACAAATTTCACTCCCACTTGGGCGGCTTCAACAAGAATCCACTTCCAGAGTTTCAATCTCGTCTTCTGACATTCCTTTCCCCTGGATCTCCATTTATACTCATACTCATCATTCCAAGTACAGTTTCAAATCTTTGGCCAGGGCAAGCAGAACACCACTGCTCCAAAAGGCCCACAGTAAGGAGTCACCATCCTTCAGCTGCCCCCTAGGATCTTCAGGGCTTCTCTCAAGCCCACTTCATTTCAAGTCTGCTCCCCACAGCTCTTTCTTTAACTTGGAGCCTTTTTCTCTGCTCCTGTCATTAATCTTTACTCAAAGGGATCTCTGATCCTTGTCTTTGTCCCTGCGTGGGACTTTCTTCTGGGGCTTCCTTCTGTCCCATTCCCTGATTTGGGACCTTATTCTTGGTTTGCGACCTCTCCCTGTCCCCTACTCCCTAGACTACCTTCTCTCTAACGGTGCTCTGTTCCAGGTCACCTGACCTCTAGTTTCATGCTGTTTCACTTTTTTTCTTCCTTTTCTTCTGCGGATGTGTGCAGGGTCAGTTCCCAGCCTAAAGACGGTAAAAGACACCAACTGCACACGTTCGGTCATTTCCCAGCTGACACATGCACAGAAGTCCCAAGACCGGCCAGGAACTGTGACTTCCAATTCAAAACCTAGGTATTTACATTTTGTAACAACAGTGATTTGTGATTTACTGGTATACAATTATAGAATAGTGATCCCAAGAGCATTGAGACTTGAAATCTTACATTGTCTACATCAAGGTCATTTAGGTATTAGGAAGTGCAGAGCCAAAGCATGATATTTGGTTTGGTGGCTGGGGCTCTCCAAGTCATTGGAAGAAGTGATATCTATATGTATCACTTGTACAAATCATGGAGCAAGAACATTATCAGGTCTTTGACAGGGAAAACAAGTTTGGATCAGAGATCAGTCAAGATTTGGAGAACTAGTGGAGAAATCACCACATCTGAGATCTTACATTGTACAGGTGGAAAAGGACACAGTTAGAAGAAACAGAAGAGCTTTGATTACAATTGAGCAACAGAGTGAAAATCAGAGACCAGAGAGGTCGCAATCATCAGAAATGAAAGAAGACATTGAAACAGGTGATCTAGAACCACCTACAAGTTCGAATTCTGTTCAACAGCATCCAGAGGACCAACAGCAGAATGAGAATGCATATTCCCTGCAAACAAGTGGAGGGTGAGGTATGGTAGACTAGTGAAGGCACCACTATGCTTATCGGTGTAAGAACATAAGAGCATAAGAACTAGGAGCAATTCAGCCCCTCGAGCCTGCCCCGCTATTCAATACGATCATGGCTGATCTCATTTCAGCCTCAACTCCAATTTTCCGCCCTCTCCCAATAACCTTTCAACCCTTTGCTAATTAAAATCTGTCTATCTCCTCCTTAAATTTATTCAGCATCCCGGCATCCACTGCATTCTGAGGTAGTGAATTCCACAGATTCACGACCCTTTGAGAAAAGTTATTCCTCCTCATCTCTGATTTAAATCTACCACCCCTTAGCCTAAAACTAATGCCTCTCATTCTAGAATGCCCCACAAAGGGAAACATCCAATCCACATCTACTTAGTCTATCCCTTTTAGCATCTTATATACCTCAATTAGATCTCCTCTCATCCTTCTAAAATCCTGGGAGTATAGGCCTAAACTGCTAAATCTCTCCTCATAAGACAAGCCCCGCATCTCTGGAATCAATCTAGTGCACCTCCTCTGAACTGCCTCCAATGCAACTACATCCTTCCTCAAGTATAGGGACCAAAACTGTGCACAGTACTCCAGGTGCAGTCTCATCAATGCCTTGTACAGTTGCAACAACACTTCCCTATTTCTATACTCTATTCCTTTAGCAATAAATGCCAAAATTCCATTTGCCTTCCTTATTACCTGGTGTACCTGCAAACTAGCTTTCAGCGATTCATGCATGAGCACACCCAGATCCCTCTGCACTGAAGCATTCTGAAGTTTCTCTCCATTTAAATAATAAGTCGCCTTTTTATTCTTCTGACCAAAATGGATAACCTCACACTTATCCACGTTAAACTCCATCCGCCAAATTTTGGCCCATTCACCTAACCTGTCCATATCCATTTGTAAATTTCTTATTTCTTCATTGCAACTTACTTTCCCACCTAATTGGTGTCATATGCAAATTTAACTATAGTACCTTCTATCCCTGAATCCAAGTCATTAATATAGATTGTAAATAGTTGGGGCCCAAGGACTGAACCCTGTGGCACCCCACTAGTTATAGCTTGCCATCCAGAAAAAGACCCATTTATCCCAACTTTCTGCTTTCTGTTGGTTAGCCAATCCTCTATCCAAGCTAATATATTACCCCTAACTCCGTGTGATCTTATCTTGTGTATTAATCTTTTGTGTGGCACCTTATCAAAGGCCTTCTGGAAGTCCAGATATACTACATCTACAGGTTCCCCATTATCCACTTTGCTTGTCACATCTTCAAAGAACTCTAGCAAATTAGTCAAACACTATTTACTCTTCATAAAACCTTGCTGACTCTGATGGATTGCATTTTGACTTTCCAAATGCCCCATTACTACTTCCTCAATAATAGATTCCAACAATTTCCCAATGACAGACATTAAACTAACTGGTCTATAGTTTCCTACTTTCTGCCTCCCCTCCTTTTTGAATAAGGGCATTATATTAGCATTTTCCAAATCCACTGGAACCTTTCCAGAATCCAGGGAATTTTGGAATATTATAGTCAATGCATCCACTATCTCTGCTGCCACTTCCTTTAAGACCCTGGGATGTAGGCCACCAGGTCCTGGGGACTTGTCACCCTTTAATTCCAATAGTTTGCTCATTATTTTTTCTCTAGTGATGGTGATTGTTCTAAGTTCCTCCTTCTCTATACCCTCTGCACTACCTGTTACTATTGGGGTAGTACTAGTGCCCTCCACCATGAAAACTGAAACAAAATATTGATTAAGCGTCTCTGCCATTTCTGTGTTCCCCACTATTAACTCCCCAGTCTCGTCCTCCAAAGGACCAACATTCACTTTAGCTACTCTCTTTCCTTTTATATACTTGTATAAGCTTTTGCTATTAGTTGTTACATTTTGCGCTAGTTTTCTTTCATAATTTACCTTTGCTCTTTTTATTATTTTTTTAGTAACCCTTTGTTGATCTTTAAAAGTTTCCCAATCTTCCAGCCTGCCACTGACCTTTGCAATTTGGTATGCCTTAGTTTTTGCCTTTATGTTATCTTTAACTTCCTTGCTTAGCCATGGATGCTTTTTCCCCCTCTTACCATCTTTCTTCCTCTTTGGAATATATTTTACTTGGGAGGAATTGAATATCTCCTTAAGTATCTGCCACTGTTCATCAACTGTCCTACCTTGCAGTCTTCCTGCCCACTCCACTACGGCCAAATCTGCCCTCATGCCTATGTAGTTACCTTTGTTTAAGAGAAGGTGAGAAGCTCAAAAAAAATGGAGGAAGGAGAGAGAAGAGAGAACAAGAAGAAACCATGGAGAGAGAAAGGAACAACATTTACCTAAGAGAGCAAAAAGAGTCTACAATTCCTACGAGACTTCAAAACACAGAAATGTTCAGAATGATCAGGCGGCTGAAGCATTGGGTTTCCAGGGATGTCAGAGAACGTTGAAGTCCAAATAGATTCTTGATGTGGTGGGGGGTGGCGGGTGGGCATGGGGAGATGTATAATAGATAATGTCAGACCAAATCCGATAAAGGGTTAACTGTAATGGTCTGTAATGTCATAGAAGGGAGTGACATATACTCATGTGATATGAGACTCTGGGACAGTATAAAGTGAAAGGCAAAGGAAAGCAAGCATGGTCAGAAGCTTGTAAGGAAGTTTTCCATAATCTGCAAAATATTAAAATATTGTAAATGTTACCATGCTTATAGCCTGCACTCTTCAGGAATCATTGAAACTACTCCAACCCAACAACACAATAATATAGTTCTCTGTTCTCTCATTCCCCACTCTGTCATCCAGATCAGTGTTGTGCACTCTCTCTTGTATTCCTCTTTTTCATGAACCCACAGGTCCCACACAGAATGACATTGCTTCCAAGGATGGTGATTGTCTTTCTCTCCGATGTCCTATCAAAAAAATTAATGGGAGCTCCTTATGTTGAATGATCTCAGCCAACGCAACGTTTGACTGTAGGAGTGAACCTAATGGTATCTGCCATTAGTTAGACTTGCCCTTATATGTTTAAGTTTCTGAATGTTTTGCTTAGCAAGTTATTGAAAGTGCGAGCTAATAATGTCGCAGCTAAGGAAACTGGTCATCTGCGGTCTAATGGAGCAGGACAAGCAACTTTGTATCTCCATAACCAATCGAATTGAAGGGTTGTAAAATTAACAGTGCAAGGACTAAGAAGGAAGTTTAAATTTGAGTGGGCGAAGTTAATGTCAAATCAGGCACAAAAAGAGGTATAAAGAGAAAAAGAAAGATTGCATTAAGGGTGGCATAGTGATACTGTCATGGGACTCATTGTCCAGAGGCCCAGGCTAATTCTCTAATGACATGAGGGTTTGCTGTGGGCCTGGAGCCACACGTAGGCCAGACCAGGTAAGGACAGCAGATTTCCTTCCCTAATGGACATTAATGGGTTTTTCTGACAATCAGCAATGAGACAAAATCTGGAATTAAAAGTCTATTGATGACCATGAAACCATTGTTGTAAAAACCGATCTGGTTTCTTTTCCTGGTCTGACCTACATGTGACTCCAGACCCACAGGAATGTGGTTGACTCTTAAATGCCCTCTGAACAAGGGTAATTAGGGATGGGCAATAAATGCTGGCCTAGCCAGCGACGCCCACATCCCATGAATGAATTTTTTAAGAATTGCAGTCTTTAATGCCAGATTTTTATTAAATTCAAATTTCACCATCTGCTATGGTGGGATTTGAACCCAAGTCCAGAGAGCATTACCCTGGGTCTACTAGAATACTAGTGACAATACCACTAAGCCACAAGGACAGAGGGTAGAGTTGCCCCAGATTTGCACAATGTGCAGTAGCGTGCAGGAAAAAGGACGTTTTACCTGCTGGCCGCAAAGATGGCTTTTTGCACCATATTGTCCCATTCCCAATCTGTCATGCCTCATTAACAATGCATTCGCAATAAACACGCTGGGTCGCTGGCAAAGCGGCCTCTGATTCACCCACCCCACCGTCACCTCAGGTCTTCAGTAATCCAGATGCCATATTTAAAGGGCGCCCCTGCCGAGAGCTATCTTTCTCTAAGGCATTGGAAGCTGCTGGAAAGTCATGGCTGCCAAAGGGAGGAAACATGCTGCCTCCAAATTTAGCAATGCCTCTCTCAGGCACCGACTGGATGCTGTGGAGGCCCACCATGAAGTCCTCTACCCCTGCTCTGGGCGAAGACCAGAAAGCAAGGTTACCAATCCAGCATGGGAGGCTGTGATAGCGGTGGTCAGTGCCAATGCCCTGCAAAATAAGACAATGACCTGGTGCCGAAAGAGGGTGAATGATCTTTTCCATTCTGCCAAGGTAAGTCGCTCTTCCCATCACTCTCAACTCACACACTCACAAGCCCATTACACATGCACAGGGATCTCACTCACTGCCAGTTCAAGGGACATCACCTTTCACTCTCTTACACACACCTTCATCTACCCTGCGGATCGTGTCCTCATGCTGTCCATGGCACCACTCATCACCCACAATTGCCAGGCATACTTATCATTTGGCCTGGCAGGCATCCTGCTTACACTCTCTCAATCTGTATTCATGCAGAACAAGCTGGCACACAACAAAAGGGAGAGGAGACTATTGGAGGAATGCCTGAAATCAAGGTTGGCACAGACTTTGAAAATAGAGTCATCCAGCTGGCCGGTGACGACCTGGACTGTTCCTGTGCTGACGGTGAGGTCAGGGGTGCTCAACCAAATGAGGATCCAGCAGTGCAAGATCTATCAGACACTTTTCTGTGAGTCAGTTCCCAAGTTCCGCAGTACCCTGGCATGCAATAATTATCTCCCCTTGCTTTCATGAGCATACCTAGGAAGCAGGTGAGGAGGTCCACGAGCCAGGTCCTCAACCCAAGCTCCAAAGGCACCTTGGAAGAAGAATCTGATGATATCCTAATTGAAGACCCATCACAGCACTCACTCATACCCTCCACCAATGCATAGACAGGCACCTCACTGGAATCTAATTCTAGAGTAGCCTTGGGATCACAATCTGGTCAGCACATCTGATCCACAGTAGGGACTTCCCAGGCTTCCGGCATTTGGAGGACCACTGCAGACCAGAAATCTGCTGAGTCTGAGTCAGATGAGGAGCCTCAGGGTGCAGTAATACCTCAGTTGCTGAAACTACAAAGGCAAGATCGGGAACATCAGGAAGGGATGTCTGCTGCACTCCTCAGATTGCAAGGCACTATGGAGGAGTCTGTCCACCTTCAGTCTGAGATGATTGTGCTGGGATGCCAACATACCGAGATCAACACTGGTAGGATGGCAGCCGCCATGGAGACCTTGGTCCAGGATATCAGTCCTGCACTGCTGCGCGGGCTGAACTCCACCGCTGACGCCATAGCTGACCTCCAACAGTGTCAACGCAAGAGGGGTGCAGGGCAGTTCGATCTCACTCCAGCTTCCCCTTCTCCTCAAGGAGTCAGCCAGACGCCCATAGGGAGGCGGAGGATCAGCGGGTGCACATCCCAGGGGCGACCATCCAGTTGACTCTGGGAGTGTCTGAATACCCTCTTCCTGTGGCCCCACCAGCTCTAGCTCCACAGGCCGAGGAGGGTGCCACTGTCACACAGCAGCACTCTGAAAGCAGGCCAGGACCTTCCAGGTCTCGGCCCTCCCGAGGATGCCCATCAAGGTCATCACAGACAGTGTATAGCTGTCAGCAGGCTGCCTCCACCTCCGCTGTGGATCTCAGGGGAGCACCAAGACGTAGCGGCAGGGTTAGGAAGGTTAAAAGGATGTAACTCTTTTGAGTTATCAACAGTCACAGATTGTAACTCTTTCAAGTACATTCACAGTTCTTGGTTTCCGGGAGTGGGACATGAACCCACAACCTTCTGATTCAAAGGCGAGGGTGCTAGTAGTTGCACAGCCTGGGCACAGGTGTTAATCACTTGTCCTTAATGTTCACTGTTGTAATTAAAATACCAAGGATGTCTCTTTGCCTATGGCTCCTTGTTATGATGAGCAGTGTTTGTGTCACTCAGATGTGAAACCTTGGTTCCTGCACAAGATAAAGGCAGGTGTCTCATTCCAGGGCCTCTTCCCTGTGCAGCATGTAACCTTCAGAGCAAAGTGATGGTCTCGCTTCACACTCGCTGGACACATTAGCAATGTCTGCACCTCGATGGTGGGCAGGCATCACAGAGTTCTGTCATTCTCTCTGTGTGCTCTCAGCACCTTTGAGGTAGGACTGGCCCCCCACTTCTTCAGCATCTGTGACCAGTGACGCTGTGCTCCTGAAGGGGTCAAGTGCTGAAGGTTGACAAAGATCAAGTGCATTGAAAATTTCAAGGCTGCGTCTCCATAATATGACCCTGAACACAAAATGCAAGCAAGCTGCCCTCAGCCAGGCAAGAGTCAGACAATCACAGAGGCAATGTGAAGATCTATGTACTGTCCTCACTACATGTCGTCATCATCCACCTGGAATCTAGCTACTATTAGTGCCTGCACTGCGTCTCCATGACATGAGCCTGAGCACTGAGGGTATGTGCACTGCCATCAGCCACACAGGAATCAAATATTCACAGATGCAAGGTGAGGATGTCAGGACTGTCCTCACTGCATCTCATCATCATCCTCCACAAATCTTGCGGCTTTGAGGGTCTCCTGAGCATGCCTGCCTCGTCTGGCCAGTGCAATGGCCTCATCACTGGCATCCTTGCCTTCAAAGACCTCAACACCACCATCCCCTTCAACATCCTCCTCATCAAAGGATACCTGCAGCTCCTCCATCTCCTCCTCAGCCAGGGCCTCCCCCTTTGCAGCACCAGGTTGTGGAGTGTGCAGCAAGTGACAATGATGTGCAACAGCCTCTGGGGACTGTATTGCAGTGCTCTACTGAACTGTCGAGGCACCGGAACCTCACTTTCAAAATGCCTATTGTTTGCTCCACCAAAGTCCAGGTTGCAGCATGAGCCTCGTAATGTCGCTCTGCTGCAACCTGAGGCCACCGCAAGGGGGTCATCAGTCATGTCCTCTGTGCGTAGCCCTTGTCCCTGAGAAGCCAACTCTGCAGCCTGTTTGGACCCTGAAAGATGTCAAGGATCTGAGACCTGCGAAGGATGTAGGAGTCGTGGATGCTCCATGGAAATCATGTGCAGACCTGCAGGATATGTTTATGGTGGTCAGACACCAACTGAACATTCAGCAAGTGGAAGCTCTTGCGGTTGACATAATTGACTACTTGTTGCCACGGAGATCTAAGCACCACTTGAGTGCAGTTGATGGCACCCTGCACTTGTGGAAAACCTGAGATCTGGTAAATCCCAGCACTCTTGCTTTCTGGCTTTCCTGATCCTGGGTGAAATGCACAAAGTTCTGTGCCTTCGCGAAGAAGGCATCCGTGACCTCCTGGTTACATTTGTGCGTGGACGCTTGCAAGATCCCGCACAGGTCACCTGTGGAGCCCTGAAAGGAGCCACTCGAGTAAAAATTGAGTGCCACGGTCACTTTCACAGCCACTGGCAGTGGATGCCCTCCATGCCCCCATGGCACCAAATCCTGCAGCAGGTGGCATATGTGACTGACCAGTTCCCTAGATATGTGCAGTCTTCCGCAACACAGGTTCTAAGTCATCTGCAGGAATGACAGGCGCCGTCTATAGACCCTGGGTCTAGAGCAGCACCTACGAACAACGGTTTGCGGTGGATCTTCAGCTGCATTTGCTGCAGACCCCTTCATCTTGAGGGAGGTGCTCCTCCCTTTGCCAACCCTGGTGCCTCTGGCGCTCTCTTCTTCTTCTTCTCTGGTCTCTGCAAGCTATGAGCCATACCGCTAAATCACCAGATTCCATGATCCTGATGTTGTCCTCCTACAGGGTCAAAGAGACAGACGGGTGGGTTAGCATGGGTGTACTAAGAGCCTCTCTTGGTTAAGTCTGAAAGCCCCTTCACACATGCAAAAAAGTGCCGGTTGCCACTTGGATGACCAGTGTGTAGTGCTCTAATTGGCTGTCCGAAACCCCACCCACCTCCACCCTACTCCACTCGACTGATTGTCAGCGCTTCAGCCATCGGGCTGCATGCTGTGCTTTCAGTTCAGGCACAGGCATTCTCCTAACCTGCACTGCAAGGTTGCGCTGTTAGCTTGAACCATAATGGATACTGGTCTAGACCGTAATAAAGACATTGCAAGGGGCTGTGAGTGCTTCCAGCAGTGACTGCTCCATGGCCTCTTTCGCAAGGGGATTATACAACTTGCCCAGTCAGTCAATTGCTCTGCTGCCCCCTAAAACACACATTAATTTGCAGTCTGTGCCCAAGGGGTGAAAAGTTCTGGAGCATTTGGTGATGCTTTCATGCTTTTGCGTTGCTTGAATAGGCAGAAGCGCTTCAGAGGCCCGACTCCAAGTATGTCAATAGAGCTGCAGCTGAACAGTTTCAGCTGCAGAAGATGCTCACATTTGACAAGCTTCTCCAAGTGCATGGCCACTTCCCACATCCCCGCTCCCCACCACTGGCATGTGCTTGAGTTTTTCCTTCAGTCTGTGCTGCCCTGTCAACACCGCCCCGCACCACCCCACCCCCCGGCATGTGCTTAAGTCTTTCCTTCGGTCTGTCCGGGCTGCCTTGCCCTCCGCCACCACCACCCCACCGCCCCCCCCACCACCCACACCGCACCCCCCCACCCCCCTCCATCCCCCACCCCCGTCTGACCCGCACTGGAGCCCTTGCCCAGGCACTGAACTGAAATCCAGCTGGGAAAAAGCAACTTGCTTGTGCCCCCACCCGTGAATGTGCAGTGCCTCATCCCTGATGTCCTACGGATGATGCTTACAAGCGCTGTGCAAGGTTGTATGCACTCACCTCCAAGTTCCCCTCCAAGTTCAAGTTGTCAGGCGCACACCTTTTAAAGGCAGCCATGAAACACGTCATTCTGAAGTCATGCCAGGATGGGTGGTAAATTTGACACGGGGGAATGATTCCAGTGAGCAGGGCTTATAATTAGATGCAAATGTATTAAAATGGCACTCCCGACGTCCGGCAGCGGAAACCGCAGCCTGCCATTCTCTGGCCAGAGAATACACAGACTGGATCACAGAGCAGTACACAGTGAAGAATTGAGATGATGTGTTTTTTGACAGATCAGACCATTTATCAAGCTCAGTACATGTTAATTATCAGTTGTAACCATAGCAACTCACATCTAATAACTGCTACTATGCTTTCTTTACCACTAGTACCACAAACAATGCACACAATACACAGCTAACACAACTTAGCAAGATGGTTGTCAAAGTCCCATCTGTCTCCATAGCAACATTTCATGGCTTCAATAAAAGCAAAGGACTATAACAGTGCAAAACTCCACTAGTAAAATATATTTTTTAAAACTTGAAATTGGAACACGTAGATGTATAAAGTGAAAACTGCAGAAGAAATTACAGAATAAATGAGAGGAGATTTAAGAGGTGTTCAAAATCATGAGGGATCTAGACAGAGTAGAAAAGGAGAAACTGTGCCCACTGACGTAAGGATTGAGAACCAGAGGACACTGATTTATTATGGGAGGAATTGAACATAAAAGTAAGGATGTTATGCTTCAGCTATACAGGACATTGGTGAGACTGCATCTCGAATATCGTGTGCAGTTTTGGTTTACTTATTTAAGGAAGGATGTAAATGTGTTGGAGGCAGTTCAGATGAGGTTTACCAGATTAATACCTGGAGTCTAATGAGGATACGTTGGACAGGCTGGGCTCATTTCTACTGGAGTTTAGAAGAGTGAGGGGTGACTTAATTGATGTAATATAAGATCCTGAATGGTCTTGACAAGGTGGACATGGAGAGGATGTTTCCTCTTGTAAGTGAGTCCAGGACTAGGGGGCACTGTTTGCAAATAAAGCATGGCCCTTATATGACAGAGATGGGGAGAATTATTTTCTCTTCGGGGGTTCTGCAGCATTGGAATGCTTTGCCTCAGAAGGCGGTGCAGGCAGGGTCACTGAAAATTTTTAAGGCAGAGGTAGATAGATTCTTATTAGGCAAAGGAATCAAAAGTTATCAGGGATAAAATGGGGATGTGGAATTCGAAACACAAACATATCAGCCATGACCTTATTGAATGGTGGAGCAGGCTCGAGGGGCTGAATGGCCTATCTCTGTTCCTATTTTGTATGTTCTTATGTTAAGTGGCAAAAGAACCAAAAGCAACACTTTTTTTTACGCAGCCTGTGGTTAGGTTCTGGAATGTACTGCCTGAGAGGATGGCGGAGGCAGATTCAATTGTGGCTTCCAAGATGGAATTGGCTGGGAAAAAAAAATTGCAGGGCTACAAGAAAAGAGCTGGGGAGTGACACTAGCTGAAGTGCTGCCACAGAGAGCCAGCTAGGCACAATGAGCTAAATAGCCTCCTTCTGTAACCATTCGCTGATTCTATGGCCCAGATCTTCCGAGCTGCGGCAATGATTGTCGGATTACCGCTGCAATCAAAAGTTTCCCTGACTCAACGCTGCTGCCCATTTCTAGCAGGGTCTTCTAAGGCCCAGCTGCCACAGGAATACGCAATGCAGCCCTTTGGGGAACCCCGTTGGAGCGAGGTAGAGTCGGGGGAAGACAGGACATGCCCCTTTTTTACAGCACTAGCTGCCATATGATAAGTGTAAAGGTCCAATTTGAATGTTAGTGAATGAATGTTATTGGGTTTGTCAGGTCTGATCGGGGGGATAGTTGGGTGGTCGGGAAGGTAGATGGAGTGTTAAAGAGGTAGTCAGGGATTCGGGGGGTGATTGTGGGGGTCGTGGAGTTACTCAGATGTTGGACTAGGTTTTAATGGCCCGATATGGGGAGAGGCCTCCGACTGAACTTACATCGCTGACATGCCTCAAGACCCTTACGAAGTCTTGACATACACACATGTTCAGTACTTAAGCAGGAAGTTTAAACTTCTGTTTGCCAGTTTTACCCTCCCCAGATTGCTGTGTGATTCCAACAGTGCAATCAGATGGCTAGAACCATGGAGACGTGGGCTGTTTGCGTTATACTTACCCTGGCTTTTACACAGATTTACTTAGAGATTTTCATAGCAGGGTTTTTTTTATATTCTTTCACAGGGTGTGGGAGTTGCTGGCTAGGCCAGCATTCATTGCCCATTCCTAACTGCCCTTGAGAAGGTGGTACTGAACTGCCTTTTTGAAACGCTGCAGGCCAGGTATAAAACTAACATAATTCTAAGTAAATCAGCAGGACTGTCAAAGCACTCCAGATTCCACAGCAATGTCCATCTCCCACCTACCAATGTTCACCTCCATCCCAGCAATGCTCACACTCCACCTCCCTCACACCGGCAATGTTCACCTCTCTCCTGGCAAAGTACTCACACCCTTTTCCCCTGGATAGCGTTCACCCCTCCCCGCCAGAGAGTGCTCACCCTCTTACCTTGACGAACAGTGCTCACCTCCTCCTGCAACCACTTTCCCGACTTATCTATGGAATCCCTGGCTCCTGTCCAGCCAATGTCAGAAGAGTCAACATTGTCAGAGAGTGCAGTTGGGGGTGGGTTCAGCATTTTCATTTGTTGAGGGAGGTGGGTGAACAATGTTGAGAATACTCAGGAACGTTGAGAAGGAAATTTAAAACTGGGCAACTTGAAACAACACTGGACCCCAGTTTGGCTTGGACCAGATTTATCACATAGGGCAAGCTGTCCTTGTTTAGAGAAAAGTTGGACGAGGTCTTATAGAAGCGTTGTGTTACACCCAGAACTATGTAATTGTCCAGGGAAGAGTTAGCGATAAATTACAGCCTGTCCAGGAAGCATTGCATGTAACTATTCACAGCTCAATCAATATCCCAGCAAACATCATAGGATTCAGGATTCAACAAAATGAAGGTGATTTCATATCCAAAAGTGGATTTGAAAACTGTCATGCTGTCTATGAAGGTGTCAGTGCCAAACATTCCTGCGGGAACGCAACTGCACAATAAGTGTCAGCCTGGATTCTGTGCTCAAACTTCTAGAGTAGAACTTGAACCAATGACCTTCTGACTCAGAGATGAGAGTGCTACCGTGGAGCCAAGGCACGCAGCCTGTAATTTTCCATCAATACTCAGCCTTCACTCCCACACACCCCTGCCAATTTCTGGGAGGTTCTCCCTTCAACGCTGCACTGGAAGTGACAGATCTGTAATCATGCCTCTCTAGATCAAATGAAAAATAGCTCTATTTCATTAAGCAGCAGCTCCTATTACTCAAAGAAGGTATCACTATTTTGATTTCTCAAACCATCTATACTGACCGAATGCCTAATGTGAGGGAATTAATCACTAGGGACATGATTTGTGCGGCCAAATTAATTTCACTTAGGATGCTTAACTAACTTCAAAAAGAAGACGTAAACTAGATGGCAGGAGGTCATCATGACCTGAAACATTAACTCCGTTTTTCTCCGAAGATGCTATCTGACCTGCTGATTATTTCCAGCATTTCCTGTTTTTATGACAGAGGTAGATGGCTAGAGAGGATACATCACTGGAATCATTGGGATACCAATTTTGTTCCAAGTTTATCCAAGGGTGAGTTACAGCAGTTTTCCTTCAAAAGTGAAATAAAACAATTACTTCTCCGATTAGCAATATAAGGAATACATGCTACATCTGAAATATTAGAGGCAAAAGCCATTTGTTAATATATTAGAAAATCAGTTTTAGTCAACTGTGGATAAGTAAATTATTCAAGGTGGCTTTAGAAAGTTAGAAAAAAATGTTTGACATGGATATGGTTACTACAGTTTTTTTAATTCACTATAGTTGCAACCAACTTCCTTGTGGGTTCCTATAACATTACACATATCTAGAATTACAAAATAGTAATAATAAACATTGTGCATTTCTATATGTATTTTATACTTTAGCCTCACAAAATTACAGAACAACAGTTCAAAAAGATGTATACACTTAGAAAGTCATTATTTGATGAGTTAAAAAACACTAATTGATGATTCCAGCATTTTGTGATTCCCACGCTTAAATGGCTGTCCCTGGGCATCATCCTGGCCCCATAAAAGGGTCAGAAGGTAAAGAGGGACTGGGCACTTGGTAAGGGGGTGCCCTTGACACTGCACAGGTGACACTGCACAGTGGATACTCAGTGCCCAAGGCTTTAAATTGGATCAGCATCTCCTGGTATCATGGGGCAGAAAAGCAGGTGGCAAGGCTGCCAAGGACAATTGGGTGGTCAACTGCCCAGGAGGGAGGCACAAGCTGGTAATGGGAGGACAAATGTCAGATTTTGGGACCAGTTGCGATGAAAGACAATCCCCTCCATAAGGGCAACAGGATCCTGGGCATCAGGAGGGCTTGGGAGAGGAAAGAAGGGCAGGAAGGCAAAGGAGGCTAAATCCGCAACACAGGATAGGCCGTCGAAGATAAAGCCAGCTGGAGATGACCAAGAATTAGTGCCGCTAGAGACTGCAACTCTCCAGGCAGATGGACATGGACATATGTGCCCTCATTGCTAAAAACCTCGCAGCACTGGTCAACAGGCCCTGCCAATGTCTGTCAAAGTCACTGTGGCTTTGAACTTCTTCACTTCTGTCTCCTTCCAAGGATCAATTGTGGAACTAAGTTGCATTGCAGAAAAGCTGCATACCACTGCATCTTGCTCATCACTGATGCTCCCTTTGCCAGAACTGGGGAACACATTCAGTTAATGACAGACACAGCCTCGCAGGGACGGAAGATATTGGGTTTCGTCTCCATTGCTGGGTTTCCCTATGTGCAAGCTATAATCAATTGCACTGATGTGGCCACCAAGGCACCCAGTGACCAGCCAGTGAGATGATCACAGGAAGGGCTTCCATTCCCTCAATGTCCAACTGGCCTGCGACCACAACAAGAGCTTCTTCCATGTGTGCGTTCACTATCCTGACAACTGCCAAAATTTAGAAGATTTTAGAAACCGGCAAAGAATGACTAAGTAGTAATAAAGAGGGAGAAACTGGAGTATGAGAGAAAACTAGAAAGAAATATAAAAACAGGCAGTAAAAGCTTCTACAAGGTAAATAAAAAGGACAAGTGTAGCGACAGTGCACATTGCTTCCTTAGAGAGTAAGACGGGGGAATTAATAATAGGAAACAAAGGAATGGCAGAGAATTTAAACAAGCATTTTGTATCTAACTCTAAAATAAAGACACAAAAAAGCCACCAGAAATAGTAGAAAAGCAGGGGGCAAAATGAGGCAGTAGCAGGACATTTAGAAGATCATAATATAGTCAGGCAGAGACAACATGGTTTTGTGAAAGGGAAATCATGTTTGACAAATTTATTAGAGATCTTTGAGGATGTAACAAGCAGAGTGGATAAAGGGATACCAGTAGATGTAGTGTATTTGGATTTTCAAAAAGTATTTGAAAAGGCAAAATAAAAGGTTACTGCAGATGTCAGGAAGATATAATAATGTTATTGGAATTTATTGTAAAATGGTGGTATCTGTGTCTATCTGTGTCTATGTGTGTGTGTGAGAGAGAGAGAGGCTTAATTGGATTAAAGGCAGTTGGTCCGAAGGCTTTGATATAAACATGGTAAACATGGGAGAAGTTTATAATGTGAGATGTAAAAGGACATTTGCATTTTTAAATAAACCAGACCAGATTTTTTTCAGAAGAGGGAGTGAAATATTACATATAGCCAGGTGAAGTTAAGAAACAGTGTGTTTATTTTTCCCAAAGATTACTGGTAAAATTAGTACTATGATAATTTTTTATGATCAAGGAGGTAAAGTCCAAAGACATAGGGCTGAATTTTACAAGTCAACGAGCAGGGGCGGGGCCTGGTCGCCGACGTGTAAAATGACGCTCGGTGACATCGGAGGGAACTCCCGACATCACCGCACCTGATTTAAATTCTCAGGAAGGCGGGAGCGCATCAAAATCAGCTGTGCACCCGCCGAACTGTCGATGGCCAATTGAGGCCATTGACAGGATCAATTAAGCAATTAAAGGACCTGCCCGTCCAACCAGGAGCCCCAGCAGGAAGTAGAAAAAAACATGAAACCTCATCCACGGGTAGGATGAGTTTTCATGTAGGCTTTAAAAAATTTAAATAAAGATTGTGTAAAAATTATGGACATGCCCCAACTCGTGACATTGTCACATGAGGGGACATGTAAGGGAAATTTTATTTTTCTATTTTTATCTTTTTTACATTTAGAGCCAATCTCCCTGAGGCTGCACTTAGCCTCAGGGAGATGAGTGTGCTCTTTTGTGTACATGCGCGAAAGAATGCACTCTCGATTTTAGGAATCCCCCCCCCCCCACCTGCACAGGGAGCGCATAGCGCTTCCCTGATATCGGGCCTTAATTGGCCCACCCACGTAAAATGGCACCACGCCACCGATCGGGGGCGCCAATTGGAAGCACACCCATACGCGCCCGCCCATCAACTTCCCCCCCGACAGGGGGAATATTCAGCCCACAGTGAAACAATGGGTATTTGCATTCAAAGGGGAAAATATATGAGTGAAGGCTATGTGTAAGGGCATTTTAGGATTTAACAAATGTGAAAAGCCTTCAGCATCTATGCCTCGAGCTGCTGTCTTCAAAGACCTGAAGTTAAGAAAACTCATTTTGAATTTGATTGGTTCAGGTTATTGTGTCTCACTTTGCCTGAGTCTTTTAAAGTCTATATGTCTTACTGTTGCCATATCAAAAGTGTAACTGGGAGTTAGATTGATTAGGGGATTTAGAAGTTATCATAGTAGTAATTTATAGATCTATATATGTATTTAAAATAATTTCTCTTATTAATAAATGTTTAATCTAGTTTTGTATAAACCTATAAGACTTGGTGGTCTTATTACTACTGAATTCAAGGCACACATCTCGAAATTTATACAAATTGCAAAACAAGTTGTGGCAGGTGTTTCAAGTTTCATTTTGGGATTTGAACAACTCAGCATTTACTATCGACTGTGCCATAACACAGAAGATAAGAGCTCATGGTGTTGGGGGTGAGATATTAGCATGGATTACAGGAGTGGCTGCTGCTGCTTGTAGCTAATCCTACCAAGAGATCTGCGGTCATGGTATGTCACTTACGGAATGTCTTGTGCCATCTTCACATATCGACTGTGGGCAGAATATTTTGCTCGTTGGGCAGGCGTGAGCCCAACCTGAGCAAGCGTAAAATGGCACGCGATGACGTCAGGCGAGTGTCCCGATGTCATTGCACACTTGCGCGATATTTCGGTCAGCAGCGTGCCCGTCAACAATTAAGCAGCCTATTATGGCCATTAAAGTCATAATTAAAAGAAATTTTTTGCTGCCCAGCCAACCATACAGTTGGTGGGCAGGCAAATCGGCCAGGTGGCCTTTGGATTTTCTGCAAAGCCTCATGCACGGGCGAGATGAGGTTTCGAACAGTGACTTAAAAAAAAGAAAAAATTTTCAAACTAATTTCTAACATATCCCTGCTCATGTGACAGAGTCACATGAGGAGACATGTTTTTAACATTTTTAAATTCTTTATTTTCTATTTTAAAAATCTTCAACTCCCTGAGGCAGCTCTCAGGGAGCTTTTACTGCAGTCGGGGCCCGATTGCAGGCGGTGGTCTGTTTCGCGGCTGCTCTGGCTCGCCTCCGCCGACCGGAAAATCCTGGCCTATAGCTCGTCTGCAACTACTCTATGACGTTCATCATCCAAATATGCTTAGGTTGACCCCTCATTCTGCTACCCTCCACTTGGTCCTCTAGAAGAGATCTCTGTAGCTTTTCACTCTGATCAAATGGCCAAAATACTGCCATTTTATTTTCTGAATGTTACTTTTCAGAGTTCTTTTTGCTCTTGCAAATTTCAAGCATCTCTTCATTTGTCTTATGGGCTGTATGTGGAATTTAAAACATACATTTTAGTATTCACATTTCAAAGGCCTCTATTTTCTTCCACAAATCTTTATTCATTGTCCAGGTTTCTGGGGCGTACAGGAAAGTGGATAGAATGTAGCATCTTATGAGACTTTTCCTTATTACAAACCTGACTTTTGTTGTTGTTAACACATCCTTTACCTTCAAGGTCACAAGAAACAAGAGAGTCTGGATAAATGGCTCATTTTCAGGTTGCCAAACTGGAACTAGAGGAGTGCTGCAGGGATCAGTGCTGAGGCCTTGACTATTAATGATCTATGTTAATGACTTGAATGAAGGGACCAACTGTATTGTAGCCAAATTTGCTGATGATACAAAAAGGTAGGAAAATAAATTGTAAGGAGGATACAAAGAAGCTGCAAGAGAATATGGTTAGGTTAAGTGAGTGGGCAAAAATTTGACAGTAATGTGGGGAAATATGTGGTTGTCTACTTTGGCAGGAAGAATAGAGAAGCAGAATATTATTTTAATGGAGACAGACTGCAGAATGCTACAATAAAGGGGTATCCGGGTGTCCTTGTGTATAAATCGCAAAAAAAAAAGCATGTATGTGCAGCAAATAATTAGGAAGGAAAATGCCCAGTCTTGGGTGTCAGGCTTCCAGCTCTCCTGTAACATCTCACTTCCCACTGATGCAGTGGAAGGCTTTGGCACAAACTTCAGATATCTCCCTCAGAACAACCAGTATCTTCAGTGATGACTGCCATGGGGTGTCTAAATAAATGTCACACTTCATCTGACCCATTTCCATTACTGCCCCCACTGATTATAAGTGGATAGGAAACATGTCTCCATATCAATTGAGGGCTCATTCCCGTAAAAATCCGAACTTTAATTAGTTTCTACTGGAATTGGATTCTGACCCCAAAACAGAACCGGCTCCTATTTCCCAGCTCCTTGGTGAAAATTCAGCCCCGAGGCTATAATTTAAAATAAGAGTAAGTTATCATTTTTACATATCACATCACAGATTTTCCTGTTCACCTCAAAGCAGTTGTGCTGGGGATACCATGAAATACTTTTGGATTCTAATATGAATTCATTCTGTTTGTTGTTCAGTCGAGGACCTCAGTCTCTTAGTTTTAGACTGTTCTCAGTAATGACCTTCAGTCAAGAGAATTTTAAAGCCAGAGGAAGTGTGCTATTTATCTTCACTACATCACAAAAGGGCATCCTGTTTTGGTGCAGTGGTGCGTTTATTTTGATAAAGGTGTGGGACAGTGGCCAGGGAAAGATTGGAATTCATAGCTAGGGATCAGAGTTTTTTCCAGGGACTAAAGACAATGTCTTCAGTCTTCCCAATGTTTAACAGGAGGAATTTTGGTTCACCCATGACTGGATATTGAATAGCACATAGGCAGAGGAGAGGTCAAGAGAAGTGGTGGTGAGGTAGAGCCCGGTGTTGTCAATGTAGGTGTGGAATCTGACTTTGAATGATGTTGTCAGCATGTAAATAAGAGGCAAACCAAATATAGATCTCTGGAAGACTCCAGAGGCAATGATGAGGGCACAGAAAAAGAAGTTATTACAGGAGAGTTTATGGCTATGACTGAATAGGTAAGAGCGAAGTCGGTTGAGGGTGTCTCCCTCAGCTGGAGAACAGAAGAGAGGCATTGGAGGAGGATGGCATGGGCAACCAAGTCAAAGGCCGCAGACAGATAGAGAAGGGTGAGGTATTATTCTTCAGGTTTCCATTGTAATAATGCTCAGCCTGTCAGTGAAAGTGGGCCATGGAAAGCAAACAGGTCCATGCAAACTGTGACTTTTTTTTAATGCAATCAGTGGTAATCTGCTTGTTCTTGACTGTAATATTACCAGTAAACATCTTCTGATACTCATAGATGTTGTGTTCTTTAAGAAGAGTGAAAGGAAAACTGGTTAGGAACTTTGAATGGCAAGCTATTGCAATGTGGGTGTGATGACTGTCACTTTAAGAACGGTTCAACTGAGCAAGGGTCACGTGATTTATTCAACCAATATGTGGCTAGTGCGGGGAAATAAATTTTAGGGAGGGGTTTCCTAGAAAAAAGATAGCTGTATGAAGGCCTGGCTGGATACAAGCAGCCACGGAAGCTCTCGTGTAAACAAAGTTTGTTTTGTTTGACTAAGAAGCCTCCCAGAGCGTGTTTCTACATTTGGCAATGAGAGAAAAAACAATTCTGGCACTGTCTCCCACCTGCATCTGTGAGTATCGTGTTTAATCAACGACTACGAATAGGAAATTATATTACTCACTGAGATGCAGTTTTTCGGCCGGATAGACCAATTCAACTCCTCTGCAGAGGAATGGGATCATTTCCAACTGAAACCTTCAGTCATAATATAACATTTTAAGTTTAATTCGCAAGTGAAAGGCCTATACTCACTAGAGTTTAGAAGGATGAGAGAAGATCTAATTGAGGTATATAAGATGCTAAAGGGGATAGACAAAGTAGAAGTGGAGCGGATGTTTCCTCTTGTGGGGCATTCTAGAATGAGAGGCCATAGTTTTAGGCTAAGGGGTGGTAGATTTAAATCAGAGATGAGGAGGAATTACTTTTCTCAAAGGGTCATGAATCTGTGGAATTCACTACATCAGGGGACGCTGAATAAATTTAAGGAGGAGATACATAGATTTTTAATTAGTAACGGGTTGAAAGGTTATGGGGAGAGGGTGGGAAATTGGAGTTGAGGCCGAAATGAGATCAGCCATGATCGTATTGAATGGCGGGGCAGGCTCGAGGGGCTGAATTGCCTACTCCTGCTCCTAGTTCTTATGTTCTTATGCTCTTATGTGAGAGACCCAGGGCAGTCAATTGCGACGTACATTGTGAAACAATTATCAGAGCATTGCAATTTTGGTATGACCTGAAGTGATATGCTGCGGGATCGATTAGTCTGTGGTGCATGAAATGATACCATACAACGTCAGTTGTTAGCGGGAGTTGATACTGATTTCAAACATGCGATGAAGATTACGCTCTCTATGGAAAGTGCTGAGGCAGATGCATTGGAACTGCAGGGTGTGCAAAGTGGAGCCATGCACCAGTTAGGGCGGGAACTGGCAGCCAGCTTTGTCGCCAAATCAGCTGAAGCCACTGGAAAAGGGGAAGCAGTTCCAGTAAGCAATAGAACTAAAAGATACAGTGAAGGCAGTCAGGAAGTGATTCCTAAGGTTCAATGTTATCGATGTGGGAGTAACCACGCCCCTGAATCTTGGCAATTTAAGAAGGCTGAGTGCCATTATTGTAGAAAAAAAGGAAACCTGAGGAGAAAATGCAGGGCTAGATCCAGGCAGTCAAATAGCCAATCCAACAAGATGTTACAAGTACACAGTATGGAAGACCCTGGTGCCAGTAAGTCTGATATTTACCCTCTTTTCAACCTCAAGGATGTTAAGCAAGACCCAATCACGGTAACACTCTGTGTAACTCTGTGTAAATGGGAAACCTCTAAATATGGAACTAGATACAGTGCATCAGCCACTGTGATGGGTGAGCACACATTCCAGTATTTGAGAGGGAATGCCCAGCCTTTAAATTTAGAGAGCACTTCAGCCAAGCTGAAAACATACACTGGAGAAGAAGTAAAGGTGAGGGGTACCACCATTGTACCTGTGAGCTACTGCATGAAGCTATTATATATAATATTTTAATATAATCTAT
This sequence comes from Cetorhinus maximus, assembly GCF_964194155.1. Lineage (NCBI taxonomy): Eukaryota > Metazoa > Chordata > Chondrichthyes > Lamniformes > Cetorhinidae > Cetorhinus > Cetorhinus maximus. Next base: position 74,007,174 of record NC_135885.1, read on the forward strand.
TTAATAAAATAGAGGTTTAGTCTGTGGGTCTGTCTAAACTGGACTAAAGCCAGCTAGTCTGCGTGCTTTGATGGGGACTGGTTTTGATATGGAAGAGAGATAGTGTGCATTTGCATTTTTTGAATACAACATTCAAGAAGTGGGGTGAAAATTGATGCCTATCTAGCAGCTACCATGCAATATGTTTACATTACTAATAAAATTGGTATTATGAAAGGGGTTTCATTGTTAAAAGGTGAAGTTCAAAAAGGTTGTTGATACAATAAGAATTAACATTCAATGTGGCAGGTAGGTATAGCTTCAGTCATTTCCGGGTGTGCAGGCAGAGGCAATGTAAGATCAAAAGGCAGCTGCAAGCCTCCAAATGGCTCCACAGTGAACAGAACCTCATTTTGAATTCGTAAGGTGAAAATGCTTTGCTTGGTGTTTGGTTAAGTCTATGGGTTGCTGTTGCCTTAATGGAGATTAGTTTGGGAATTTGATAAAAGTTATGATAGTAGTAATTTGGAGCCATGTGGACATATAATTTAATCTGTGTAAATTAATAAAATGTTTCATGTAGTTTAATGTAAAACCTCGAACTAGTGGTCTGATTCCTGAGTTTAGAGTCATATCTCAAACATAACACTTAAAATTTATTAGTTATGACAGTTGTTTAAAGTTTCCCTCTGGGATTTTTAAAATAACTCCTCTTTACCAACTGCATCGGTCATAACACAATGGACAGCAGTCTGCCCAGCTACCTTTCATAATAGTAGTGGGTGAAGGACCAAGCTTTCTGGGCCGAGACTGGCTCAAGAAAATAAAGTTAAATTGGACTGACATTTTCCAGATGAGGACAGGGGGGTTGTCAGAATTGTTAAGAAAATATGATAGTGTCTTCCGAGATAAGTTAGGCAAAATTAAGAGCTCACAAGCCAAAATTTACATGAATCTGGAAGCCACCCCTCGATTTTTCAGAGCAAGACACGTACCAAATGCCCTACGTGAAAAAGTGGAGGCTAAACTAAAGGGGTTAGAAGAGGTTAGTAATTATCCAGCCGGTTCAGTTTTCAGAATGGGCTGCACCCATCGTCCCAGTTTTGAAGCCCGACACTATCCACATTTGTGGTGATTACAAACAGACTGTCAATCAGGCAGCAAAACTGGACAAGTATCCTCTTCCACGAATCAAAGATCATTATGCAAAACTTGCCGGGAACCATCGCCCTTTGATGTTCAGGCATTACCATCACTGAATCCCCGACTATCAACCTCCTGTGGGTTACCATTGATCAGAAACTCAACTGGACTAGTCATATAAATATTGTAACTACAAGAGCAGGTCAGGGGCTAGGAATCCTGTGACGAGTAACTCACCTCCTGACTCCCCAAAGCCTGTCCACTATCTACAAGGCACAAGTCAGGGGTGTGATTGAATACTCCCCACTTGCCTGGATGAGTGCAGCTCCCACAACACTCAAGGAGCTTGACACCATCCTGGACAAAGCAGCCCGCTTGATTGGCACCACATCCACAAACATTTACTCCCTCCACCACCTACGCACAATAGCAGCACTGTGTACCATTTACAAGATGCACTGCAAGAATTCACCAAGGCTCCTTAGACAGCACCTTCCAATCCCACAACTACTACCATCTAGAAGGACAAGGGCAGTAGATAGATGGGAACACCAACTGGAAGTTCCCCTCCAAGTCAATCATCATCCTGACTTGGAAGTATATTGCTGTTCCTTCACTGTGGCTGGGTCAAAATCCTGGAACTCCCTTCTTAACAGCACTGTGGGCATTGTGGGCACATGAACTGCAGCGGTTCAAGAAGTCAGCTCACCACCACCTTCTCAAGGGCAACTAGGGATGGGCAATAAATGCTGGCCCAGCCAGCGAAGCCCACATCCCATCAATGAATAAAAAAAAAAGTCATATACCAAGCTGGACATGAGTCACGCTTATCAGCAGCTTGAGTTGAGTGACGGTTCCTGAGGATATGTCACAATAAACACTCACAAAGGGCTTTTTCAATACACGCACCTGCCTTTTGGTGTCTCATCGACATGCGCATTATTCCAACGCACAATGGAGAGCCTACTACAGGGGTTGCCACAGGTTGTGGTATAACACGATAATATACTCATGACAGGGGCCACGGAGGCCAAACATCTGGCAAATTTAGGAGAGGTGTAAAAAGATTTCAGGAGGCTGGAGTTCACAACAGAAAAAAAAGTGCATTTTTCACAGGATCAACGCTCAAGGGCTATACCCTGTCGAGGAGAAACTCAGGGCTGTAAAAGAAATGCCTTCCCCCACGAATGTGTCTGAACTTAAATCGTTTCTAGGAATAGTCAATTATTATGGGCGCTTTTTGCCAAATCTATCCGTTGTGCTGGCCGCCTTATACACCCTATTGAATAAACACCACTGCAGGTTTTGGAGAACTTCTCAGGAAACGACTTTCAACAAGGTGAAGCAATTGCTGCAGTCTTCAAGCCATCTTGTATACTTCAACCCTTCAAAGGAGCTAATACTGACATGTGACGCTTCTTCATATGGCACTGGGCCTGTTTTGTCCCATGAAATGGCTGACGGCTCAGAAAGGCCAATAGGATATGGATCAAGAACACTATCAGTAGCTGAAAGAGGTCACTCACAAATCGAGAAAGATGGCCTATCAATAGTTTTGGCATCAAAAAGTTCCATCAATATCTACATGGGAGGCACTTCACTATTATTTCTGACCACAAGCTGCTGTCGGGTTTTTTTAAGGAGAATAAGGACATTCCACCAACAGCTTCTGCAAGGATTCAGAGATGGGCATTGATCCTGGCCGCAGTTGAATACACCTTCAAACACTGACCAGGAGTACATATTGCAAATGTGGATGCCCTGAGTTGCCTGACCTTGAAAGAAAGTATTACATGTATATCTATTCTTCAAAAAATTGTCTTGGCCTTAAACTTTTTGGATACGCTACCAGTATGTGTGAAACAAATCAAAACCAGGCCCAGTCGGGATCCACTGTTATCCGGAGTATGAGATAAAATCCTTGTGGGATGGGGAAATGAGGCAGTATGAGAGGACATGAAACCCTATTCCATCCGTAAACACAAACTTAGATGTCAAGATGGTATTGTGTAAAGGGGAGCATGAGTGGTCGTTCCTGCGCCGGGCTGGAAGCTACTCCTGATGGAACTACACAGTGGCCACCATTGGTATCTTGAAAATGATAAGATTAGCCAGGATTTATGTGTGGTGGCCCAGAATCAACACTGATATTGAGAACATGGTAAAGCACTGCCAATAGTGCCAGTTGCAACATAACCTGCCAGCCACAGCTCCACTACACCCTTGGGAATGGGCTGGGCAACCATGGGCCCACATCCATGTCGATTTATGTAGGACCGTTTATGGGTACAATGTTTCTCCTTGTAATTAATGCACACTCTAAGTGGATGGAAGTTTTTTGAGGTGAAAACACCGACATCGATGGTGACCATCGAAAAGCTGCGGCACTGTTTCGCAACTCGTGGTTTGCCTGAAGTAATTGTGTTTGATAATGGGGCAGTGTTCACGAGTGTGGAGTTTTAAAACTTCACCACTCTCAACGGTATAAAATACATAAAGGCAGTGCCCTGCCACCCAGCATTGAACAGCTTAGCCGAGAGAGCCATCCAAACTTTTAAATCTGGCATGAAAAAACTATCAGGTGGATCTTTAGCAACAAGAGTCTCATATTTTCTGCTGATTTACCATACCCTCCTCCTGAACTGTTAATGAAATGTCATCTCAGGACAATGTTGAGTCTAATGTTTCCAAATTTGCAGGGGGTGGGGGGCAGAGTCAAGTCAGTGCAACCAGAAGACAAGTCATGATTCTCACAATTGAGCTAGGACGTTCTCAACTAATGAAAATATGTACGTGAAAAATTTTGGTATCGGTCCTAGGTGGATTCCAGGAAGGATAGTCTCTGAAACCGGACCTCTTTCATCTCAAGGTTAGAAGGACGGATCATTCGGAAGCACGTTGACCATTTGCGGGGTAGAGATGCACTCTCACAGTCAGTGTTACCACCAAGTATTGGTGAACCTGTGTACACTGAAGATTCTGGTCGATCTGCAATCAACATCAAGGACATCCCTGCGGAGGTTAATGATAATGAATTGTCTGTACCAACTGTGGCTGCAAGCCCACGGTGGCTGGAGCAGAGGACTGCCAGGGAGCAGAAGGTGACCTGCCCCTGTGCCCACAAAAGGAGGAGCTCTGAGCAGGGGGGAGCAGAGCCCGCAGGCCCACTTAAAAGGGCCAGGACTGAGCAGGAGCTGGTGGTTCTCCAGGAGTTACCCATTAGTACAATTCCAGAAAATGTTAATCTAGTAGAAGCCTCACAACCTGTCGAACTACACCACTCAACATGAATTCGAAAACCACCCCAAAGACTTAATTTATAACTATGGGATCTATTGTGTGTATTGTGTAATTGAAGTCTAGGCTAACAACAGATGTAATTATTTCTAGAATTCAGAAACTCTTGGTTCAATTGTATAAAGCAATTGTTAACTGAAAAGATGTACAAAGGAGTTAAAGGGGGAGGGATGTGATGACTGTCACTTTAAGATTGGTTCAACTGAGTAGGGGTCACATGATTTTTTCAACCAATGTGTGGCTAGCGTGGGGGAATAAATTCTAGGGAGGGTTTTCCTAGGAAAAAGATGGCTGTGTAAGGGGCTAGCTGGATACAAGCCACGGAAGCTCTTGTGTAAATAAAGTTTGTTTTGTTTGACTAAGAAGCCTCCCAGAGCGTGTTTCTACTGTAGGGACGTCATATAAGAACACACCGATCTGCAAATTTCAGAACTGTTTGAGAATTTTAAACTTTCCATCTATCTGGTGCTGCCATGAGGGCAGGCATTGGTTCCAACATATGCATGAGCCTGCACATAGGGAACATGAACTTGATTTAAAACTGAAACTCATGAGAACCTCAGAGAAACTCTGAATGGGAGATTGTAGAGAACTTGCAAAGTACACAATGCCCCATATTTTTGAATGGCTGGAAATAGGACTTGTTACTTAGAAACAAGGCTATATATAATAGCTTCATTTCAAAATTATTCTTACTTCATTAAATTTCACCTCTTCATCTTTGCTTTCTACATTACATAACCAAACTTAGAATTTCAGTCATGTAATTTCAAGAGAGATGGTGCATGACTTTATAAAGAGAAATTTGGGAAAAGATCTATATCCGTTATGAAGCTTACAGATCCCCCATGGCTTCTCCGTTCATGAATACTATAGGTACCAATCTCATGAATACCATATGCAATGGATTTTATTAATGTATTCAACAATAACTCATATAGCGCTGTTAATGTAATGAAACATCGCAAGATAAGTCACAAGAGTGTTACAAAACAAAGTATGACACTGAGCCACTTAAGAAGATATCAGGTCAGATGACCAAAAGCTTGGTCAAGAGGTAGGTTTTAAGAAGAGTCTTGAAGGAGGAAAGTGAGGTAGAGAGGCAAAGAGGTATAAGAAGGGAATTCCGTAGCTTGGGACTAAGCAACTGAAGCCACGATCACCATGGAGCAATTATAATTGGGAATGCACAAGTGGCCAGAATTTGAGGAGTGAGGTATCTTGGAAGGTTGTGGGGTTGGAGGAGATTGCAGAGATTTGGACAGGCAAGGTCAGGGAGAGATTTGAAAGCAAGGATGAGGATTTTAAAATCAAGCCATTGCTTGACCGGAGCCAATGCAAATCAGTGAGCAAAGGGGTGATGGGGAACAGAATTATTGCAAGTTAGGAGATGGAATTTTGGATGACCTCAAGTTTACAGAGGGTAGAATGTGGGGGATGCATTGGAATAGCTGAGTTTAGAAGTAAAACAGGCATGAATGTGGGTTTCAACAGCAGATGAACTAAGACGGTTGAAGTCAAGCATTGTTACAGAAGTGGAAATAGACATTCATCAATAAAGAGTACTAATCAGATATCTCTCTATCTTTTGAATCCACATGCCTGTAGCATAAGGGAAGGACAGTGTCCCACATTGTGTTCTGCTAGCCTTATACTGCCTCTCTTTGACTCAACACATCACATTTAAAATTCATGTCCTTGTCTATAGATCCTTTTGTGGCTTTACCCTCTCATTAGTTTAGTCTTATGTCCTCTTTTCTCTTTCTTTATCAATTTCTTGGTCATATTTTATGTATTCTAAAATCCTCAAAATCTTCAGGTGTACTATCTTTTTGGTAACATCTTAAGCCTCTTGCTTTAGTTTAATATTATATTTAACTTCCTTCTCTTGGGTTTTCATTCTTTAAGATAATGTATACTTGTTGAAAGTAATGAACTAATTCTTTAAATGTTTGCTATTGCTTAACAGCAGTCATGTCTGTTAATCTAGTTTCCCCTAAATCGAATTTAATCAATTTGACTCTCATACCTACATAATTTGTTTTGTTCAGATTTAAGTCCTTACTTTTGGAGTTAACTAAATCCAATTTCCAATTCAGTATAAAATTCTATCATGTTATGGTCACTATTCCCAAGAGGCCCTTTACTATAAGGTTATTAACTAATACTTTCTCATTGCACAATACCAGATCTAAAACAAGGTGTTCTCCAGTTATTCCTCGGCCATACTGATCTAGAAAACTATCTTGCATACATTCCATGACTTCATCCTCCACACTATTACTACAAATTTGATTTGCCCAGTCTATATGAAAATTAAAATCCCTAAGATTACTGTATTACCCTTGTCACATGTACCTCTATTTTCCTGATTTATACTCTGCCCAACACAACTGCTGTTAGGAGGCCAAAAAACTACTCCCATCTGTGTTTTCTGTCCCTTGTTGTTTCTTAGCTCCACACAACTGATTCTTGATTTTTCTGAGATAAGATCCTTTCTCACTATTGCCTTTATTCTATCCTTTATTATCAGGGCTATCCCCACCATTTTCTTTTCCAATTTGCCTCTCTCTTCTACAAGTATCTTGGAATGTTTAGTTCCCAATGTTGGTCAAACTGCAACCACATTTCCATAATGCTATTGGATGAAACTCATTAATTTCTGTCTAATTTCTGGAGTTCTGATGAAAAGTCATCAACCCAAAACAGTGAGCTGTATTTTATGACCCCCACCCCCTCCCCACAGGGGGCTTCTAAAATGTAGCATGTGGCCTGCCTGTCACCTTCCCACCTGCCGCTGGCCTGTCTCCCATTTTACAGTGGGCAGTGGGTGGTGGAGGCATTGAAAACCAGCCTGCCCTTGGGCCTATTGAGGTCCTTAAGTGGCCAGTTAATGGCCACTTACCCAAGCAGTTAGCCCAGCAGCTTTTACTGAATGAGCTGGTATCGGGCAGTGGGGAGCTCCTTTGGGGGTCACCTGCGTCCATCGGAGGCAGCCCCCCCTCCCCCCCCCAAGGCCATACCACCTTTAACCCTGTCCCTGGCCTGTCAAACACCACCCCCCACCCCCTTCAATCCTGTCACTGAGGTCTACCAGCCAGGTTGCGCTAGTCTTGCCATCAGTACGGTCTCCATAACCTCCTCCTTTTCGGGGACTGGGTGTAGTCCCCACAGTGACCACTGCTGGAACTTAGCACTGCTGGGACTACAGTGCTGCTGACCAATCAGATTGGTTGGCAGCTGTCTAAGGAGGACTTCCTCCCCAGATTTTTAAAAATTTTTATTCGTTTGTGAGACGTAGGCATCGCTGGCTAGGCCAGCATTTATTGCCCATCCCTCAAATACCTCATTCAGAGGGCATTTAAGAATCAACCACATTGCCGTGGGTCTGGATTCACATGTAGGCCAGACCAGGTAAGGATGGCAGATTTCCTTCCCTAAAGAACATTAGTGAACCAGATGGGTTTTTACGACAATTGGCAATGGTTTCGTGGTCATCATCAGATTTTAAGTCCAGATTTTTACTGAATTCAAATTTCACCATCTGCCATGGTGGGTTTGGAACCAGAGTATTAAACAAAAACAGAAAATGCTGGAAAAACTCAGCCGTTCTAGCAGCATCTGTGGAGAGAGAAACAGAGTTAACGTGTCGAGTCTGTGTGACCCTTCTTCAGAGCTCCCAACCAACTCTTTAGTTGTGGGGGCGGGGAATGTAGCACCCCGTAAAATCCAGCCTATTAACTCTGATTCCCTCTCCACAGATCTGCCAAACATTTCCAGTACCTTCTGCTTTTATTTCAGACTTCCAGCACTCATAGTATTTTGCTTTTCCATTAATTTCTATCCTTGCTATTATTTTATCAATTTTTACATAGAATTACATTGGATATGTGGCACAGAAACAGGTCCAATTTGGCCCAATCAATCCATGCCATTGTTTATGCTCCACTTGAGCCGCCTTCTACCCTTTCTCATCTAAAACTACCATTGCAACTATCTATTTATTCTCCCTCAAATAGCTTCCCCTTACTATTCGTTGCAACCATTCCCTGTAATAGCATGTTCCACATTCTTACCGCTCTTTGGGTAAAGAAATTTCTTCTCACTTCCTGATTGAATTCCTTAGTAACTATCTTATATTGATGGCCTCTCATTATGCTCTTCCCCACAACAGGAAACATTCTCCTGTACCCACTCTATCAAAACCTTCCATAATTCTAAACACCTCTATTAGGTACCATGACCACGGTCCTATCCTGGAATGAATTATGGACATATTGAACTTTTAACTAAAGCATATAGGTTTTTTTGAAAAAAGGGATGTACAAGCAAAAGCTGGCTGAGACTGAAAGATAACCACTTGCTGGAAAGTTCCTATGTGGAATGTCGCACCTAAAAGGTGTGACATGGCCTACTTCAGGCAGAGGCACTGCAAAGGAAAAGATACAATGCAAGCTGAACTGTCCTCTTCTGTGGCTGCAGAGATAATGGAAAATGACTACCATCTCAGCCGAACCACCTCCTGTTGAGTTATATCTCAGACTGTGAACCTGAACTGAGTTGAAAAGAAAACAGATCTGGGCGAAAGACTTGTTTGTTTTTCCCTTCCAGGGAATACACAAGGAAGGGAGTTTAAAAAAGCCAACTGCAACCCTAGTTCTGTGTTCTAGTCTATTCTTCTATTCTGGTGTATGTGTGCTGCGAAGGTCACAGCTGAAGAACACCAACTGGGCACCCCTGCACTTGCATGTTAAAAAAAAACTCTTTCTCTCTGATTGCTGGAAGCAAGTCACAAGTCAGCAAAGCTACTTCAAAAAGGAAACAGGACAACTCTTTTCAGCTAACCTGCAGAGCCAAGAATCTCCAACCCAACTGCTTAACTGCCAAAGTCGGCACTACTGGAATCACCCCAACTTAACAGCCACGTTTTGTCATCTACTCCTCACGGACAAGCCAAAGGACTGATTCGTATATATTTTTTTACCTTTATTTTTGAACTCACTGTCTCATTTCTAATCTGTTTATGTGTATTGCATTTTTATTATTTTCCCTCATGTTTAGTAACTAATAAATTCACTTTCTTTGAATCAAGACAGCCTGGTTAAATTGGCTCCTTTTAAAAAATGAATACATTTGGACTGGGAAAAGGTATCCACGAGGGAAGGGATCCTTTTAAATTAACCTTGTTGCAACCAACCAAGGGGGTTGAATAAAGAAAGGGAGCCAGTTTATCCATCCTCACCCAGGAGCATAACAATTTGGGGTACCTCATCCAGGATCATAAAAAATTAGGGGAACCTCGCCCGGGGACTGGTCGTAACATAGGTCTCCCCTCAGCTTTCTTCTTTCAAGAGAAAAAAAGATACCCAGCCTGTCAATTCTTTCCTGATTCGTATACCATTTATACTCATGCATTTTTGCTACCCTGTATCAGTTTTTTAAATCTTCTCTGCTCACTCACCAGTACCTCTGTTTGTTGCTATAAATTTGCACATTATGGTATAGAGCCTTTAGCTTTATCTTTTTTCTATCCCTGATGTCACTTTGAAGCCCTAGTGGAAACTCAAGTGAAAAGAACAAATTGCATATTAAGATTTGTGTATTCAGAATCATCTATTCTTCCACACCTTATCCCAGTTGATATGGAACCTTGTCACTCATGGATTTGATGCCAAATGTTTTGCTAAAGCTTAGAGAAATCTGATGTCATGGGAGGATTTTTACACAGCTCTAGATTGTTAAATTTATTATGTACATTATACTCAACCCTGACAAATTCTTGACCTTGGTAAGTGCACCTTTTTGAAAATGACGACTACACCATGTGTCAGCCAGCAGGACCCGAGTACAAAATATGGTCACATTCTTCACTTTCGGCTCAGACAGATCTTTGATGCACTGGAGGATGATCTCAAACAGAAGAGGACTGAGAAACAGCAACAGCTTGTCCAACACCACCACATTGTTCACCTGCACTTTTGTCATGACTCCTAAATGCTCCTTTTATTTTAAAAAATCTTGCCACTGGCCCACCTGCGCCAATATAAAAAGAGACTGAGGTTGCGGCAAGTTTGGCAGAGTGTGACAACCCCAGGTCTTGACTTTCCCACTCTGCTTTTGACGATGTGGAGCTGTGACCCTCCCCATGTGCCTTGGACACGCAGCTTTTATTTTTAGTTAAGTGAGTAAATGTTTTTATTCTTTGCTGGCTGCCGACAACTGAAAACTGCAGAGTGAAGCCTGCTGCTCTTGCTTTTAATAGGCAATACGAACACCTACTGTTCTGTGCTGTGATTTGAGTCACTTGGGTCTGTTCACCACCTCAAATCACGAGCTCATACAGAGCACCGATGCAGGAACACTGCCTTCTCCTCAACCTGGCTATTCAGCCTGGTGGTCATCACAGCTAAGGCCATTCCTAGTCAAACATAAATATACATGCAGATAAACAGGACAATGGATACTGGCTAATTCTTTCCTTTCTCTTTGTTATAGGCATACTGAAGCCAAATGTAGAACCCCCTCTTCCACCCTGACTGTGATCAGCTAAATCAGTGCAGATCAGGGTAGGCAAACTTTCTAGATCACAGGCTATTATAGTACTAGATCAATTGTTAAATTTATCCACTGAATAATCGGTGAGCGAATTGTTTCTCAATTTTCATTTTCCCCTTTTTTATAGGAGCAGATGGGCTACACACTAAGTATTGACTGAGAGCATTGGAAAGCAATCTACTCCCAGGCACACAGCTCTTTTTCTACACCATGGCAAGGTACACACGAGCACTGCTCTTGTGCATAAAATGGACATAATGTCTATTTTATCCTTCATGTCACTTAGCAGACATAGGATAATTAAAAATATGATAAATTGCAAATACGTACCAATTTTGTGCTACTAAATGGTACAGAATGCAGGCATATCAATGAGTTACACCACCAGGTTACCCAATCTTTGTGAATTGATGAATGAATGAACAATTAACTTGCATTTATCTAACATCTTAGATTCCAAAGCTTCACAACCAATTAATTATTTTTTAAATTAATCAATGCTGTTATATAAGCAAAGTTAACATCCAATTTGCACACAAGATTTCATTTGAGAAGATAGCTGAACAGATGAAATTGCCACATGAGTACTGAGCATGGTTGTTACAGCCCAAGTTGGTAGGTAGAGCGCATGAGGTATATGCTTCGCTGTCTGAAGAAGCATTGGTGAATTATAAAGTGGTGAAAAAGGCTATTTTGAGTACATGAGTTGGTTCCTGAAGCATACAGGCAGTAATTTAGGAATATGAGAAAACAGCCTGGGCAAACTTGTATTGAGCTTGAGAGAGTAACATAAAGTAATTTTGACCGGTGGATAGGGCATTAAACATAGAGACAACATATGCAACCCTTAGGGAAGTAATTAGTTTGGAAGAATTTAAAGATTCATTTCCTTCGGTAATGAGAACTCATGTGGAGGAACAGAGGGTTCAAATGGTAAGACAATCAGCAGAAATAGCTGATGGTTATGAGTTCGTTCATACAGCTAAACCTTTTTCTCGTCACCCTTTTAAATCGGAAAAGGATAGGAATTGGGAAAGTGAAAAGAAGTCAGGGAAGAGGAGTAGCTGGAAATTCCCAGGAATTTTTCTTCTCAGAATAAAAAGGATCGTGCTGAGGGTAGGAATGACATTCAATCATTGAGGTGTTTACATTGTAACGTGGGGCACACAAAGTCAGTGTGTTGGAAATTACTGGGAAAATCTGTTGGATTTATTGGGGTGGGGTGCAGAAAAGTTCTGGAAGTAACAGTACTGTGGGTTCTGAGGTTCAGGCACAGGAAAAACCAGTGGTTTGTGTACAGGTAACACAGGATGAATCAATGATAGGTAAAGAAGTGGGAATGTGTTCACAGTTTACCCAAGAGAATTCTGAGGAGCAAGTTGCAGAAATGTTTAAATATTTTGTGTATGAAGGGAAAGTCTTTCCATGTGAACAGGGTGGAGTAGGAACAGATGTTATAATTCTAAGTGGCACAGGGGCTAGTCAATCCTTAATGTTGTGGGATAGTGACATTTCTTGTTCAGAGGGAGTATTGCAGAGCAGGTGATAATAAGTGGAGTTCAAGGAGATGCTAAACCTATCCCATTGTGGAAGATACATTTAAAGAGCAAATGGAAGGCAGGTGAAGTTATTGTTGGAGTTGTGGAAAAATTGATCATTGCAGGGATTCAATTTATTTTGGGGAATGATATTGTTGGATCACAAATGTGGGTGATTCCTATGGCTGTTGAGCAGCCTGTAGAAGTGTTTTCAACAGAGGTGTTACAGAAGGAGCATCCTGGATTGTTTCTAGATTGTGTGATAATGAAATCACAGGTACATAGATTGAAACAAGAAAAACAAGAAGGCAGGCAGCTCAAAGGCAAGAAGAAATTGTTGAAATCCAATTAGCTGGCACTGTGTTTGATAACATTGTTCTTGAAGAGAGACTACAAGACAAATTAGCTGAAGTGTTTAACTCAAGGAGGTTAGTGGATTACAGAAAAATGATTTGCAATTAAAACAGTTATATCAGGCAGCTTACTCAGAATCAGAAGCAAAATATATTCCAGTATGTTATTACCTTAAGGGAGATATTTTAATAAGAAAATGGAGGCCATATCGTGTCTCAGCAAATGAAAGCTGGAATGAGGTGCATCAGATTGTTATCCCATTAGGATATAGAAATGGGATGCTGAGGATTGCTCATGAAATTCCATTGGGGGGACATTTAGGAATTAGGAAAACACAGGAAAAGATACAGAGGTTTTTTTTTGGACAGGATTCCATAGGGATGAAGTCAAATTCTGTAGCACATGTCACACATGTCAGGTAACAGGGAAACCACAAGCAGTGATTAAGCTGGTGCCTTTAATCCCAAGACCAGCATTTGAAGAAACTTTTACCAGGGTCATGACTGATTATGTCGTCCCTAAGACGAAAAGTGGAAATCATTATTACTGACAATAATGGATGTGTCTACCAGGTTTCCTGAAGCAATACCTTTAAGAAATATTACAACCAAGAAGATTGTGGAGGAGTTAACTAAATTTTTACAAGATATGGTTTACTTAAGGAAATACAATCAGATCAGGGTTCAAATTTTATGTTAAGGAAGTCATGAACAGGTAGGGGATAAAACAATTTAAGTCAACAGCTTATCATCCAGAGTCACAAGGAACTTTGGAAAGATGGCATCAAACTTTAAAAACCACGATGAGAGCATACTGTCAGGGTTATCCACAAGATTGGGGTGGAGGAATTCCATTTTTGTTATTTGCTATTATAGACGCTCCTAATGCATCAACTGGTTTTAGTCCTTTAGAACTAGTTTATGGTCATGAGATAAGGGGACCACTAAAGTTGATTCATGAGAAATTGGTGGGTCAAAATTCAGAAACTATTCTCCTGGATAGTTCTGTTACCAGTACTAAGTGATACATTAAATGCAAGGTTTAGTGGACCTTACAGGATTGAAAATAAATTGAGTGAAGTAAATTATTTAATAAATACCCCAGTTATGTAACTATGCTTAACAAGTACTTTAACAGGGAAGAGGAACAAAAAGAGTGATGGTGGATGATGAGAAAGAGGTAGAAGTGCAGGACTCGGGAATTGATTTTCCTCTAACCAAATTGGATAATGTGAAGGTGCTTGAAAGTTTAAATGAAACATTGAGTTACCTTCCAAACATGTGTCAAAGTGATTTGGAAAAGCTATTGCAGTTGCATTAAGCTATTTGTGGAAATAAGTTGGGGAGGTCAGATTTAGCAAAACATGATGTCTCTGTAACAGTTTCATCTTCGATAAGGCAACATCCTTGTAGATTAAGTCTGCCAAAGTTATCACAAGTACAGAAAGAAATTGATTTCATGCTTCAAAATGATATAATTGACTCTAGTTGCAGTAACTGCAGTTTGCCTATTGTGCTAACAGATGGAACATAAAGACTGTGTGTGGACTATCAAAACATGAATGAGGTGATAAAAGCAGATTCATATCCTATACCAAGGTTGGAAGATTGCATTGAGAAAGTGCATCGATAAATCGAAATTTATCACAAAGGTTGACTTGCTAAAAGGATGTTGGCAGGTACCCTTGTCGGATAGAGCAAAGGAGATATCGGCTTTTGTAACGCAAAGTGCACTATATCAGTTTAAAGTCATGCCATTTGGTACGAAGACTGCACCTGCAACATTTCAAAAAATCACAAACAAAGTAATTGCAGGTCTAAGCAATTGTGCTGTTTATATTGATGATCTGATAGTCTTCAGTCAGATGTGGAAGGAGCATTTACAGCATCTGGAAGAATTATTTTCTCAATTACAAGAAGCTAATTTGGTGATGAACTTGGCTAAAAGTGAATTTGCAAAAGCACAAGTTACGTATCTAGGCCACACCATTGGACATGGTAAGGTGGTTCCAAGAGATGTGAAAGTCAAGGCTATCATCGATTTCCCAGTGCCTACAACAAAACGAGAAGTTTTGAGATTTCTGGGCATGAGTGGGTTTTACCGGAAGTTTGTACCAAATTTTAGCAGTGTGGTTGCTCCACTGACTGAACTATTAAAAAAGAACAAGAAGTTTCAATGGACACTGGAGTGTCAGAATTCATTTGATAGTTTGAAAACTGTATTAACTATGACACCAGTTTTGGCAGTACCAAATTATGCCAAGCAATTTAAGTTGGCCATTGACGCAAGTGAGATAGGCATTGGAGCTGTAATGTTACAAGAGGATGACACTGGAATTGAAAAACTGATAGGGTATTTTTCACAGAAGTTGAATGTACAACAGAAGATATTCAACGATCAAAAAAGAGACCTTGGGTTTGGTGTTAGCGTTGCAGCATTTTGAAATTTATGTTACAAACAATCCATCAGAAACAAATATTTATAGAGACCACAATCATTTGAAGCTTTTGGACAAATTTTGAGACAAAAGTGCAAGACTTTTCAGGTAGAGTGTATTATTACAACCAGTTACTCTATGGATTATACATGTTGCTGATAGAGAAAATCTGTTTGCAAATGCATTATCAAGAGTTTGAAGAAGAAAGGGAAAATTGGACATTTTTTTTAAAAACCTGGACACTGAACTGGAATGATTTTTATTGATACCAAGGACTTGTGTATATATTGTTATGTTAATGCATGCACCTGGTAATGTAACAGTGTTATAAGTGTAGAAGATAGTGTGAGATGGGTTATTAAAACATGAAGCCATCTTTTAAAATTATGACAGTTCATTTTTCGATAGGGAGGGGGATGTCATGAAGAGATATTAATGTGTATAATGTTATTAGAAATTATTTTTAACTTGGAATGTAGTAGGGTCTCTGTCTATGTGTGTGCCTGTGTGTGTGTGTGTGGGTGGAATTTTCCCAGAATTGCACTTAAGCGCGGTAGCGGGCGGGTAAAATGGAGTCCTACCAGCCAACGAAAATGGCGGGTTTTCACGCCGTATCTTCCCGAGCCCGCCTCATTATTTATGCATTCCCGGGAAACACGCCGTTTCCATGGCCGGCGGGCTCTCATTTGCCTGCTCGCCATCACCCCACTGTTGCATCATCCTGGCCGCGATCTTTAAAAGGCAGCCGCCAGCAAAGCACTCATTGCCACCAGCTCACCACCTCTGTCCGGGAGACATGGCCAGCAAAGGCAAAAAGACTGCAGCCCCCTGCTTCAACAATGGGTCCCTCGAACAACTGCTGGATGCCATGGAGGCCTGATGGGATTTGCTCTAACCCCGCAATGTAGCAATGTCACCAACCTGGCTTGGGAGGCAGTGGCAGCGGCAGTCAGTGTGAATGCCCTGCGGAGGAGGACAGCCAACCAGTGCCTCAAAAGGATGAATGATCTACTCCGTTCCACCAGGGTAAGTCACTCTTTTCATCACTCCCAACTCACATACTCACAAACCCATCACACATCCACAGGGCCCCCACTCACTGCCAGTGCAAGGGACATCACTATTCACTCTTTCACACACACCATCATTGTCCTCATCCCATCCATGGGACCACTCACCGCCCACACAGGCCAGGCATACTTAACAGCTGACCCGGCAGGAGTCCTGATATACTCTCCCCATCTCTATCCATGCAGAACAAATTGGCTCACAACAGGAGGGAAAGGCCACAGACAGGTGGAGGGGTGCTGGAGATCAAAGTTCCGACAGAATTCAAAAACAGAGCCATCCAGCTAGCTGGCGATGACCGGGACCGGTCTTGTGCTGATGGTGAGGTTGGTGCTGCTGTACCAAGTGAGGATCCAGCAGTGCAACATCCAGCAGACAACCATGCCATGAGTGATGTGTCCTCTTGCACAGGCCACTGCCATGCACTAATTATCTCCCCTTGATTGCACAGGCATATCTGCCAAACAGCCGACAAAGTTCATGACCCAGGGCCTCCAATCAAGCTCCAAAGAAACCTCTGAAGGGGAATCTGAAGGCACCCTCCCTGAAGTCCCATCACAGCACTCACCCACACCATCCACCAGCGCAGACACACACCTTGGTGGGACCTAGCTTTAGAGTAGCCTTGGGGTCACAATCTGGTGAACACATCACGCTTTCTGATCCACAGCAGGCGGAGGCAGGGACTTCCCAGATCCCCGGCATTCAGAGGATTGCTGGAGGCCAGAATGTTGCTGAGTCCAAGTCAGGTGACAAGCCTCTGGACTCGGTCATGTCACAGTTGCTGGAGCTGAAAAGGCAAGCTAGGGAATAACAAGAAGAGATGTCCACTGCACTCCTCAGATTGCAGGCACGATGGAGGAGTCCGTCCATCTTCAGGCTGAGGTGATAGCGCCGGTATTGCAACAACTGAGGTCAACACTGGCAGGATGGCAGCCGCCACGGAGACCTTGGCCCAGGATGTCACTCCTGCATTGCTGTGCAGGCTTAACTCCATCACTGATGCCATAGTTGGCCTCCAACAGTGTATGCGAGAGGGGTGCTAGGCAGCTCGATCGCACTCCAGCTACCCTTTCCGCTCACGGAGTCAGCCAGGGCTCTTGGGCACCCATAGGGAGGGGGATCAGCTGGGGGCATACTCCGGGGCCATCCACCCTGGTGACTCTGGGAGTGAAAAGCCCATCAGAATCCAATTTTCCTGTGACCTCCGCAGATCCAGCCTCACAGGCCGAGGAGGGTGCCACTGCCTTTCAGTAAGACCTCGAAACCAGCCTGGGGCCCTCCAAGTCTCAGCCCTGCAGAGGACACCCGCCAAAGTCATCACAGACAGGGTGTCACAGTCAGCAGGCTGCCTTCACCTCTGTTGTGGATGTCTGGGGAACACCAAGACGTAGTGGCAGGGTTAGGGAAGTTAGGTAAAAGTAGTTGTACAGCCTGGCTAAGGGTGTTGATCACTTGTACATACTGTTCACTATTGTCAATAAACTCCTTAGAATGTCACCCTGCCTGTGGCTCCTTGTTCTGATGAGCAGTGTTCATGTCACTCAGGTGTGGAACCTTTCTGCACAAGATAAAAGACAGGTGTCTCAGTCCAGGGCCTCTTCCCTGTGCTCTGTGCTGCCTTCAGTTCACAGTGATGGTCCAGCCTCACACTCCCTGGAAACATTATTGATGCCTGCACCTCGGCAGTGCTTGTCGTTGCTGCCGGAATGTAGTGGGCAGGCACCACAGAGTTCTCTCATACTCTCTGTGTGCTCTCAGCACCTTTAAGGTGGGTCTGGCCCCCATCACACCAGCATCTGTGACCACTGATGCTGTGCACCAGCTCCTGAAGGACTGAGGTGCTGTGGCCGGACACAGCATCAGATACATCTAAAGTTTCATGGCTGTATCTCTGAGATGGCCCTGATCATGGAGCGCAAATGAGTTGCCCTCAGCCAGACAGGAGTCAAACATTCTCAGAGGCTATGTGAAGATCTATGGAATGTCCTCACTGCATGTCATCAACATCCTCCACAAATCTGGCAGCTATGAGGGCCTCCCAAATGCGCCTGCCTCGTCTAGCCAGTACGAGAGCCTCATCCCCATCATCGTCACCACCGAGGTTCTCCTCACTCTCATCCCCGTCGGTGTCCTCCTCATCTGAGGAGATATGCAGCTCCTCCATCTCCTCCTCAGCCAGCTCCTCTCCCCGTTGCAGCACCAGATTGTAAAGGGCGCAGCAGACAACGACGATGCATGACACCCTCTGCAGACTGTATTGCTGGGCTCCACCAGACCGGTCCAGGCACCGGAACCTCAACTTCAGCATCCCGACAGTCTGCTCCACCAAGTTGCGAGCTGCTGCATGAGCCTCATTATAGTGTCGCTCTGCTGCAAGCTGAGGCCGCCGCATGGGTGTCATCAGCCATGACCTCTGAGGGTAGCCCTTGTCCCTAAAGAGCCAACCATGCAGCCTCGGTGGACCCTGGAAGACTGCAGGGATCTGCAAGCAACTCAGGATGTAGGTGTCGTGCACATTCCCTGGAAACCGTGCGCATACCTGCAGGATGCGTTTCTGGTGGTCGCATACCAGCTGCACATTCAGTGAGTGGAAGCCCTTATGGTTGATGAAGCCCACTGAGTGTAGCGATGGAGACTTGAATGCCACATGAATGCAGTCAATCACACCCTGCATCTGTTGGAATCCTGAGATCAAGGCGAATCCAATGGCCCTTGCACCCTGGCTGTCTGGGTCCCAGGCGAAATACACAAAGTTGTATGCCATGGAGAAGATGGCATCTGTGACCTCATGGGTGCATTTGTGGGTGGCGGATTGTGAAATCCCACAAAGGTCACCTGTGGAGCTCTGAAAGGAGCCACTGGCATAGCAATTGAGCACTGTGGTCACTCTTACAGCCACTGGCAGTGGATGCCCTCCATGTCCCCTTGGCACCTAGTCCCGCAGTAAGTGGCAAATGTGAGCCACCAGGTCCTAAGACATGTGCAGTCGTTGGCAACACTGGTTCTCAGTCATCTGCAGGAATGGCAGGCAACGTCGACAGACCCTGGGTGTCGCTAGGTGCAGGCCAGCCACTGCTCGCTGTCGCTCCTGGGCAGCATGTGCAGGAGCTTCTGCTGGCCCTTCTTCATGACATTGCTGCTCCTGCATTTGCGTGGCCAGTTGCCTCAGTCGCTCTCTCCTCCGTCTTTTTTTTTGGCTCTGTTCGGCTCTGTTAGAACCATAGAGCCATAGAAAAGTTACAGCACAGAAGGAGGCCATTCAGCCCATCTTGTCCATGCCAGCCCAAGGACACCCAGTTGCCCTTTCTAATCCCACCTTCCTGCACCCAGCCCATAGCCCTGCAGCTTACAGCATTTGAGGTGCAGATCCAGGTACTTTTTAAAAGAGTTTATAGTTTCTGCCTCTACCACCAACTTGAGCAGCGAATTCCAGACACCCACTACCCTCTGCATAAAAAAGTTCTTCCTCATGTCCCCCCTAAACCTTCTGCCACTTATCTTGAATCTATATCCCCTGATTCTAGAATTCTCCACCAAGGGAAACAATTTTATCCTGTCCACTTTATCTATTCCCCTCATAATTTTGTACACCTCAATCAAGTCACCTCTCAGCCTTCTTTGTTCGAAGGAAAATAACCCCAACCTATCCAATCTCTCCTCGTAGCTACACTTTTCTAACCCTGGCAATATTCTTGTAAACCTCCTCTGCACTCTCTCCAGAGCTATTACGTCCTTCCTGTAATGTGGTGACCAGAACTGCACACAATACTCCAGTTGTAGCCTCACCAGTGTTTTATACAATTCCAACATTATATCCTTACTTTTATATTCTACACCTCTGCCAATGAAGGAGAGCCCTCCGTATGTCTTCTACAGTCTCTGTGGGCCATCAGGCATAAAACTAGGTCACCAGGATCCATCATCCTGACGTCATCCTTTTGCAGCATAAAAGACAGAGACGTGGTTATCATGACTGTGCTCAGCACCTCTCTTAGCCCTGTGTGACCGCCCCTTAATGCTTCCCGGAGAGTGCTGATCACCCCTCAGATGGCCAGAGATGAGTGCACTGCATGGCTGCCCTGTCAACCTGTGACATGGGGGACACTGGTCCAAACCAGGATGCTGAGATTGCAAGGGGCTGTGAGTGCCTCCAGCAGTGACTGCTTCATGGCCAGCATTGGCAAGGAGATTGTACATGTGCAGTCCAGCTGCTCCGCGGTCCAATAAAGTGGTGGTGAACTCAAAGTCCTTCGGGGGTGGGGCAGAGTGGGGGGGGGTAAGGTGTGGAGCGCTTAGTGGTCCTTTAGTGCCTCTGCGTTGCTTGCATGGGCGGGCAGGCTACCCCTATCATACCACTGTGGCTGCGCCTGATCTGTCTTAGTTGCAGAGGCATGGTCAGTTTATACAGATGTCCCTAATGCATAGCCACACCCCTCGCTTACCTTGCCCCCCACCTCGACTGTGGGATGCAGCGCCAAGGCAGCACTTGACCCAGCAGGCCCCCTCAGCAGTTGCCTCTGAGGCTGGCCAGCACTTGACCCCAGACACGCCCCTCTTCAGCAGTTGCCTCCGAGGCTGGCCAGCACTTGCCCCCGGACACCATCCCCCGCCCTCAGCAGCCACCTCTAGGGCCAGGCATCAGTTGCCTCTGCCCCCCCGCCCCCAGCGTCCCTGAGGCCTG
This sequence comes from Cetorhinus maximus, assembly GCF_964194155.1. NCBI lineage: Eukaryota > Metazoa > Chordata > Chondrichthyes > Lamniformes > Cetorhinidae > Cetorhinus > Cetorhinus maximus. The sequence continues at coordinate 74,028,229 of NC_135885.1, forward strand.
TAAACAATGGGTGAGCTGTGGAGAACGCTGCTGCTCACTCACCTCAGTTCACCCAAAGTGAAGGCCGCCAAGTGCACGTCGCCTGCATGCTGTTGTGAAACATGTTGGCGTGCTTTCCCGTTGATGTTGACGGACGATACGGCGGGGTTCCAAGAGCCTGGCGGGATGGCCTTTTAATTATATGTTAATGTATTACAATTAGCTCCCCGCCGACTGATGGCAGAAAATGCAGCCCACCGTTGGCAGGCTAAGCGGACGATCGCGACCTGCCTTCACACCATCATGAATCAGGTCACGCCATATTTTCCGCGTACATCACCTATCATGCCTGCCGCCAGTGGGCTAGGAAAATTCTGCCCTGTGTCTGTGAGTGTCTTAATTGGATTAAAGCCAGCTAGTCTGGGTGCTGTGATGTATAATAGTTTGAGATGTTAATTAGATAAACGTAAGTTTAAAAAGTAAAGTCAATTTGCATTTGTTGAATAAACTACTCAAGAGAATGGGTAAAATCTTGCACCTAGCTGGGAGACGTCAAGTAACGTGTTTATATTACTAATAAAATTGGTGGAATGAAAGGATTATTGTTAGAGGAGGAAAAATTTAAAAACCTAGTAATACAATGGAAAATTTACATTAAAAAGAGAAGCTAGGTATAAACAGAAAGGAGTTTGTGTGCATAGGTCAGAGGCATGTAATATCTAACCAGCCTGTAGGCCTACAACTACGCAAAGGAACCAAATTGAAAGGAACCTCATTTTGAATTCGTAAGGTCAAATGTGTTTTGCTGGTGTCTGTTTAAAGCCTATGCATTATTGTTGTCTTGGTGAAGATTTACCTGGGAGTAAGTAATTTGGGGATTTGTTTAAAAGTTATTACGGTAATAATTTGTAGTCATGTATATGTGTTTAATTTGTTGTTAAATTAATAAATGTTTAATTTAGCTTTATGTACAAAAAAACCTCTTGAGGCTTGGTGGTTTTATTCCTCAATTCAGAGCTGCGTCTCAAACATACCAATTGAAAAATATAGGTTATTACAGTTGTTCAAGTTTCCCTCTGGGATTTAAACAACTCAGCCTTTACCAACTGCTGTGTCATAACAATTGGCAATAAAATCATTTTTAAGTGGTTTTGGTTGAGTGAAGAATGTTAGCTGGGGCACTGGAAGAACTTTCTGTTCTTCTTCAGATGCTGTCAGGCATGAGCTTTGAATGATGATATTTTTGCCTACATTAACATGACAGTCTCTGTACCCACTTGGAATGAGTGTTTGCTTCGTATCTACCATATTGGAGGTTTAGCAGGCTATCTGGCTGTTTATCATTCAAACACTGTCAAATTTCAAGACCTACATCCACATGGAAATAATTCATTCAGTTTCCAAATACCAAAAAAGCAACCTTTTTGTTCTATCTTCACCGAAACATTATTTTTAAAACAAAAACATACATAAAAGTACATACATTTTCCCTAACCATCTATCCAGCTAAGCGTTTAAGTCATGAGTGAAACAAGTATCCAGATGTAACAAGCAACTATAACAGCATGATATAATCAGATAGACATGCAGTGTAATGACATTTCTTCACCTCCAACTCTTTATCTTAGTTGTAACAATCTATCCTTCAAAAGAATCAGCTTTTTTGGATATTTTGAAATTAATGATCATGTTTATTAACAAACACAAAGACAGGAATTATAAGTCTTCTTTCAAAAGATTACATCGAAATGAGAGTCCAGATTATGTAGGCAAACTAAACAGTTATTCAAAACTGGTCTCTCTGGAGACATTTGTGTGATGACATCACTGTGTACCCAGTCTGGCAGCTATGTCCTTTAGGACTCAGCCAGCTCAGTCAGTAGCGATGCTACCGAGCCATTCTTAGTGATGGACATTGAAGTCCCCCACCCAGAGTACATTCTGTGCCCTCGCCACTCTCATCAGCAGGAGGTTTCCTTGCCCATGTTTGACCTGATGCCATGAGACTTCATGGGGTTCAGAGTCGATGTTGAGGACTCTCAGGGCAACTCCCTCCCGACTGTATACCACAGTGCCACCACCTCTACTGGGCCTGTCCTGCCGGTGGGACAGGACATACCCAGGGATGGTGATGGTGATGTCTGTGACATTATCTGTAAGGTATGATTTCGTGAGGATGAATGTGTCAGGCTGTTGCTTGACTAGTCTGAGAGACAGCTCAATTTTGGCACTAGCCCCCAGATGTTAGATGTTAGTAAGGAGGACTTTGTAGAGTCAACAGGGCTGAGATTGTCATTGTCGTTTCCAGTATCTAGGTTGATGCTGGGTGGTCCATCCAGTTTCATTTCTTTTTGTGACTTTGTATTGGTTTGTTACAACTGAGTTGCTTTTAGAGGGCATTTAAAAGTCAACAATGGGGTCTGTAGTCACATGTAGCCCAAACCAGGTAAGGACGTCAGATTTCCTTCAGATGGGATTTTACAACAATCCATGGTCATCATTAGACTTTTTTAATTCCAGATTTTTCTTGAATACGCCATGGTGGGATTTGAACCCAGATCCCCAGAGCATTACCCTGGGTCTCTGGGTTATTAGCCCAGTGACTACACTATCGCCTCCCCTACAACCTTCAGCCAAAAGTGCCGAGTGGATGATCCATCTCGGCCTCCTCCAGAGGTACCCAGCATCACAGATGCCAGTCTTCAGCCAATTCGATTCACTTCATGTGATATCAAGAAATGGCTGAAGGCAAAGGCTCCTACAGAAGCTATGGACTCTGACAATGTCCCGGCAACAGTACTGAAGACTTGCGCTCCAAAATTTGCCATGCCCCTACCCAAGCTGTTCCAGTACAGCTACAACACTGGTATCTACCCAGCTATGTGGAAAATTGCCCAGGTATGTCCTGTACACAAAAAGCAGGACAAGTCCAACCTGGCCAATTACCGCCCCATCAATCTACTCTCGATCATCAGTAAAGTAATGGAAGGGGTCATCAACAGTGCTATCAAGCAGCGCTTGCTTAGCAATAACCTGCCTAGTTTGGGTTCTGCCAGGGCCACTCAGCTCCTGACCTTATTACAGCCTTGGTTCAAACATGGGCAAAAGAGCTGAACTCTTGGTGAGGTGAGAGTGACTGCCCTTCACATTAAGGCAGGATTTGACTGAGTGTGGCATCAAGGAGCCCTAGCAAAACTGGAGTCAATGGGAATCAGGGAGGAAACTCTCTGCTGGTTTGAGCCATACCTAGCGCAAAGGAAGATGGTTGTGGTTGTTGGAGGTCAGTAATCTCAACTCCAGGACATCACTGTAGCAGTTCCTCAGGGTAGCGTCCTCAGCCCAACCATCTTCAGCTGCTTCATCAATGATCTTCCTTCCTTCATAAGGTCAGAAATGGGAATATTCGCTGATGATTGCACAATGTTCAGCACCATTCATGACTCCTCAGATCCTGAAGCAGTCCATGTCCAAATACAACAAGACTTGGACAATACCCAGGCTTGGACTTGGACATTCGCCATCTCCAAAAAGAGAGAATCCAACCATTGCCCCTTAATTTTCAACAGCATTACCATCACTGAATCCCGCACTATCAATATCTTGGGGTCACCATTGACCAGAAACTGAATTGGACTAGCCATATAAATATTCTAGCTACAAGAGCAGGTCGAAAGCTAGGAATTGTGGGATGAGTAACTCGCATCCTGACCCCCAAAGCCTGTCCACATGGCATAAATCAGGAGTATGATGGAATACTCCCCACTTGCCTGGATGAGTGCAGCTCCAGCAACACTCAAGAAGCTTGACACCATCCAGGACAAAGCAGCCTGCTTGATTGGCACCACATCCACAAACATTCATTCCTTCCGCCATCAACGCACAGTAGCAGCAGTGCGTACCATCTGCAAGATGCACTGCAGGAATTTACCAAGGCTCCTTTGACAGCACCTTCCAAACCCACAACCACTACTATCTAAAAGGACAAGGACAGCAGATAGATGGGAACACCACCACCTAGAAGTTTCCCTCCAAGTCACTCATCATCCTGGCTTGGAAATATATTGCTGTTCCTTCACTGTTCATGAGCCAAAATCCTGGAACTCCCTTCTTAATAACACTTTGGGTGTACCTGCATCACGTGGACTGCAGCGGTTCAAGAAGGCAGCTCACCACTGCCTTCTCAAGGGTAACTAGGGATGGGCAATAAATGCTGGCCCAGCCAGCGAAGCCTACATCCCATGAATGAATTTTTAAAAATTTGGATTTTTCTTGTGTGCTTAAAGATTCCAACAACCACACTTCCCTCTGAAATTTACATTTCAAATTAATGGTCCCGGAAGTTACTTTTAGAAAACACCATTTCTTCTTTGTTTTCTCCCACATTGTTGTATCAAAATTATTAATATCACCTTTAACACTTCAGCTAAGTAATTGCAGGATCAGACTCCAAACACTTGAAACAAGACTCAAATTTCAAAACAAAGTCTGTTAAGCAGTTCCAATATATTCTTAAGGTTTTATTACCATATTTCTTGTTAACAGCAATGAGCATAGCTCCTGCATCATCTATCAAACTGCTGTCAATGCTCTGCCAGATAAAGGGAACAAAGCAATTTGAAACAAAAATCAATGAAGGCAATAAATGCAAACCAAAATTATTGGAAAGTATTGGAAAAATATCTTTTTTGCTTGGCATCTAATCTGAAAACAATTTGCGTTGAAGAAAAACTTTGGTATGCCTACCTGCTCGCTTTGGAAGCTAGTGCAGAGCTTGGCATTGATCTGCTTTAGATGAATTATGCTAGGCAAATATCCTCTAGGGAAGGAAATCTGCCATCCTTACCTGGTCTGGCCTACATGTCACTCCACATCCACAGCAACGTGGTTGAATCTTAAATGCCTTCTGAAATGGCCCAGCAAGCCACTCCATCACATCAAACTGCTAAGAGGTCAATAAGGAAGGAAACTGGACGGATGACCCGCCATAGACACTGGAAACGACAACATAATCTCAGCCCTGTCAGCCCTGCAAAGTCCTCTTTACTAACTTCTGGGGGCTTGTGACAAAATTGGGAGAGCTGTCTCACAGAATAGTCAAGCAACAGCCTGACATAGTCATACTCACGGATTCATACCTTACAGATAACGTCCCAGACACCACCATCACCATCCCTGGGTATGTCCTGTCCCATCAGCAGGACAGGCCCAGCAGAGGTGGCAGTACCATGGTATACATTCGGGAGGGAGTTGCCCTGGGAGTCCTCAACATCGACTCTGGACCCCGTGAAGTCTCATGGCATCAGGAAAGCCTGCAGGGAAACTTCCTGCCAATTACCATGTACTGCCCCCACCTCACCTCAGCTGATAAATCAGTACTCCTCCATGTTGAACAGCGCTCAGAGGAAGCATTGAGGGTGGCAAGGATGCAGAATGTACTCTGGGTGGGAGGACTTCAATGTCCATCACCAAGAGTGGCTCAATTGTACAATTACAGACCGAGATAGCCAGCTCCTAAAGGAATAGCTGCTAGACTGGGTCCGCAGCAGGTGGCGAGGAAACCAAAAAGAGGGACAAAAATACTTGATCTCATCCTGACCAGCCAGCCTGGCACAGATGCATCTGTCCATGACAGTATCGGTAGGAGCAACCACAGTACAGTCCTTGTAGAGACAAAGTCCCGTCTTTACATTGAAGATACCCTCCATCGTGTTGTGTGGCACTACCACCGTGCTAAATGGGATAGATTTCGAACAGATCTAGCAACTCAAGACTGGGCAACCATGAGGTGCTGTGGCCCAGCAGCAGCAAAATTGTACTCAACCACAGCCTCATCACCCGGCATAACTCCCACCTTACCATTGTCACCAAGCCAGGGGATAAACCCTGGTTCAATGAAGAGTGCAGAAGGAGCAGCACCAAGCATGCCTAAAAATGAGATGTCAGCCTGGTGAAGCTACAACACAAGACTACTTGTGTGCTAAACAGCATAAGCAGCAAGTGATAGACAGAGCTAAGCAATTCCACAACAAACAGATCAGATCTAAGCTCTATGGTCTTGCCATGTCCAGTCATGAATGGTGGTGGACAATGAAGGGTTCTCAAAATTCCCACATTTTTCATATCATCAACAAGGATATGACTTTTGGACTTTTACCTGAAACCAGACAATGAGAGGAGACAGAATACGCATTCTTCCCTTTAAAACAATCAACACGAAACAAAAGCCCATCAAAATCTTGCATAAATAATGGCTACTAACTGCGGGGGCAGGAAGACCACAATCAATGCAATTATGAAAACCCATCAATTCTCCACACATACAATGGCTTTCAGTTCAAGACTAGTTACGGGGGCTGGAAGACAATAATAAACATCATGCGAGCCCATTAAAAACAACGAGACAACAATCACCTGGGAAAGCCCACCAAAGTCAAACAAAGAACTAACCATGATTTGGATTGAGATAAGAAATTTGAAAAAAACAGTATAACTGGGCCAGTAGATCTGAAGTGAGCAGTTTTGGGCAATGACGCAGAAGGGGGAGCAGTTTTGAAAGCTGACACAGGGCAGTGAGCATTTGGGAGTGGTTGAAGCCGAGTTTAAGCAGGGAGCTGAGCCAAGCAGGGAGGCGATCTGGAGGTTTGCAGGCCCGCAGGCAACATCATGGCGAAGGACACAGGGTGGCAGGCTCAACCGAAGACAACAAGGCCGCAACCGCAGCCCTCCACGAAGATCGACCACCCGTAACTGCGCCTTCCACCCAACTGAAGAACCTTCGCAGATTCCACAGACCAGGACCACGTGGGGACAGTAGGCCCCAGAGGACACAAAGAACGTACCCCAAAACTGCAACTGGCTTACTTGGCTGGATTTCGAACTATCAAGGAACCCTGATTGGTGAGCATTATCCCTGACCTCTCCTAGTTCAATTTAGTTAGGTTTTGGGGTGGGGCAAGGGTAAGGGGATTAGTAGCGTGATTTTCCCTCGTTATGCCATGTGTTCCCCATTCTTAACTAAGTGTACTTTGTAAGTCTGTATAATCTCAGTGTAATCCTAATGTTATAAGTTCATTTGTGACTTCAATAAACTCAGTTTTTTTTCTTGCACCAAAACTAGTTGTCTGCTGCACTTTGTCACAACCCCCAAATAAGTCCAAGGTCTAGAACCCAGGGAGTGGGAGTGATTCGAACCGCTCAGAAGTCAGAGGTGAAGCTGACACACACACCACCACCCCCTACAGACGGCTAAACAAGTCACTGGACGGGGAGGTCTCACAAATATCCCCATCCTCAATGATGGAGGGAGCCCAGCACGTCAGTGCAAAAGATAAGGCTGAAGCATTTGCAACAACTGTCAGCCAGAAGTACCGAGTGGATGACCCAACTCAGCATCCTACAAATGCCCCAGCACCACAGATGCCAGTCTTCAGCCAATTCAATTCACTCCACGTGATATCAATAAACAGCTGAAAGCACTGGATATTACAAAGGCTTTGGGCCCTGACAATATTCCAACAATAGTACTGAAGACTTGTGCTCCAGAAGTCGCTGCGCACTTAGCCAAGCTGTTTCATTACAGCTACAACACTGGCATCTGCCCGGCATTGTGGAAAATTGCCCAAGTATGTCCTGCACAAAAAAAGCAGGACAGATCCAACCCGGCCACTTACTGCTATCATAACTTTTAACAAATTCCCAAACTAATCTTCATTAAGGGAACAGCAACCCATTGACTTAACCACACACCAGGCAAAGCAGTTTCACCTTACAAATTCAAAATGAGGTTCTTTTCACTTTGGTTTCTGTGGAGTCAGTTGGAGGCTTACAGCTGCCTTTTTAACTCACATTGCCTCTGCCCTGCACACCCAAAAGCTGCTGAAGTTAGACTTACCACTCCCATTGAATGCTAATTTTCATTGTATCAACAATCTCTGAACTAAATCTCTCTAACAATAAAACCCCTTTCATAATACTAATTTTATTAGTAATATAAACATATTGCTTGGTAACTGCTAGATAGGCATCAGTTTTCACCCCACTTCTTGAATACTCAATTTAAAAAATGCAAATGCACTCTACCTCTCTGTTTACACCTCAAAACTAGTATATATCAAAGCACCCAGACTAGCTGGTTTTAATCCAATTAAGACACATCCACAGACTAAACCTCTATTTTAAAAGAAAAATAGTTTCCAAAATATTATATACATATTTTGTATATAATATGCCATAAGTAATGCATTATGCTACTCAGCCATACAATATCCTGGTTCACGAGGGATCATGCAAGCCATCTCAAAATGCTATGTAGAAAATTGCTTTGATTTTACTACCTGCTATACTCACTTTAAAGTGACATTTTTCACTAGTACCAGGTTATCACTCAGCAGTAGTTTTACTTTGTCCATACTTCACCATGCCTTCTCCAGATCCACGTAGTCTCACTCTGCTCCCACATGGAATGTAGCACACAAATCATAGAATCATAGAATAGAACAGCACAAAAGGTGGCCGTTTGGCATAGTTTGCATTGACTCTTTCAAAGAGCAATCCAGTTAGTTCCACTCCGCAGCTCTACCCCACATCCCTGCAATTCTTTCTCCTTCAAGTATTTATCCAATCCATTTTTGAAAGCTACTACTTAATCTGTATGCAGCACCCTATCAGGCAGAATATTCCAAATCCTAATCAATCTTTGTGTAAATAATCTTTTCATTGTGTCACTTCTTGTTCTTTTGTCAATCACCTTAAATCTGTGTCCTCTAGTTATTGACCCTTCAGGACTGAGTCCAAATTCACTCCACAGCCTGGACAATACATCTGTATTAATTTAAGCTAAATACACTATGATCTAGATTGTCTGGTCAGCAACAAAGCAAGGGCACTTGCTGCTGACTTCAAAGATAGCTGCCCACAAAGATCTAGTAATCTCAAGCAGCAGGGGTGTCAGCAATTAGGTAGGCATAAGTAATCGATCAAATTGAAGTATTCACATGAAGGAAACCAAGAAGTTAAAAAAAAACTTAGGCCAGAATTTTTCCCTCATCGGGCGGGCTTGGCGGAAGCAGGCAGGGGCGGTCGGGATGCTGACTGCCGCCCGCAATCGGCTCCGCGCCGCAATTTCACATGGACGGGCCAATTAAATCCCTGCGTGGATCGTGAACAGCAGTGCTGAGCGCTGCCTGTGCAGGTGGGGGGAGGAGGGAGAGCAGGCCTCGCGCGCTGTTCACGCAAGCATATGAAAGAACACTTCAATCTCCCTGAGGCACGAAGCTGCCTCAGGGAGATTGAAGCATTTTTTTTTTAATTAATAAAGACAATAAAATTTACTGAAACATGTCCCCTCATGTGATTGTGTCACATGAGATGGGGCATGTTTTTTAATTCAAAATAAAGTTTTTATTTAATTTGTATTAGCTTTAGCAAACCTCTTCCCTCATCGTGGATGAGGTTTCCTAAAAAATGTAAAGGCCGCTTGGCCTTTTCACCTGCTCGCCAACCATTAGGTTGGATGAGCAATGTAAATTTCAAGTTAATTAGCTCATTCGTGGCTTTAATAGGCCTTTCAATTATCGGCAAGTGTGCAGCCAACTCCGGCGCACGCCCACCGAATGAACTATCGCAGAGTGCGCAATGACGTCGGGACACATGCCCGACGTCATATGATGCTCATGCATGTCAGGCACTCGCACGCACACCAAACATAAAATTCAGGCCTTAAAATTCTTTGCGTTTAATTTACATTTTCAGATAGCAAAATAAATGTATGACTATTATGATAAAAGTTAGAATAAAGAAATAAGGCATAAAATTGCCCGCTCGCGGACGCGGTGTGACGTTGGGTGGGCGTCCTGACACCACCTCGCGTCCTTTACATTTTTAGGTTGGCGGGCATGGAGCTGAGTCGGCTGCATGCCCACCAGCCTGTCAATGGCCACTTAAGGCCATTAATAAAGTAATTGAGGTAATCAATGGACCTGCCCGTCCAACCTTAAGGTTGGCGGGCAGGCCAGGAGTCCAGGCGGGCTTCTGAAAAAACATGAAACCTCATCCACGGGAGGGTATTAAAATTTGTCTGAAATGCATAAATAAAAGAAATTGACATGTCTCAGCTCATGTGGCAGTGGCACATGAGCGAACGTGTCAGTAATTTTTTTGTCTGATCTTTATTCAATCTTTCAAACCTGAGATGATCTCCCTGAGGCAGCATTTTGCCACAGGGAGATCTGTGCACTCTTTCACGCATATGCTCACTGAGGTCTGCCAAGGCCACTCAACTCCAGGCCTCATTTGAGCTTTAGTCCAAACATGAACAACAGAACTGAGCTCAAGAGTGAGATGAAACTGGCTGCCCTTGAAACCAAGGCAATATTTGACCAAGTGTGTGATATCAAAGAGCCCGAGCAAAATTGAAATCAATGGGAATCAGGGGGTAAAATCTCCACTGGTTGGAAGCATACCTAGCACAAAGGAAGATAATTTGGTTGTTGGAGGCCAATCATCGCAGCTCTAGGACATTGTTGCAGGAGTTCCTCAGGATAGTGCCCGGCACCCAACCATCTCCAGCTATTTCCTCAATGACCTTCCCTCCATCACAAAGTCAGAAATGGGGATGTTCACTGATGATTGCACAGTGTTCAGTACCATTCACAGCTCCTCAGATATTGTCGCAGTCCATGCTCGCATTCAGCAAGACCTGCACAATATCCAGGCTTGTGCTGATAAGTGGCAAGTCACATTTATATCACACAAGTGCCAGGCAATAACCATCTCCAACAAGTGAGAACTTAATCATTTCCCTTGACATTCAACAACATTACTATCATTGAAACCCCACCATCAATATCCTGGGGTTACCACTGACCAGAAACTTAACTGGACCGCCATATAAATGTGTGTCTAGAAGAGCAGGTCAGAGGCTGGGGATTCTACAACAAGAACTCACTTCCTGACTCCCCAAAGCCATTTACATATACCATTTATAAAGCACAAGTTAGGAGTGTAATGGAACACTCTCCATTTAGCTGGATGAGTACAGCTCTAACAACACTCAAGAAGCTCGACAATATACAGGTCAAAGCAGCCCAATAGATCAAAACCCCAGGCACCACCTTAAACATTTGTTCCCTCCAACACCACACAGTGGCTGCAGTATGCACAATCTACAAAGTGGGCTGCAGCAACTTATCAATCACCTTCCAATCCTTTGAGCTCCCACCTAAAAGAACAAGGACAGCGGAGACATGGAAAAACCACCACGTGTAAGTTTCCCACCAAGCCACACCCTATCCTGACTTGGAACAATATCACCATTCCTTTACTGTTACCGGGTCAAAATCCTGGAACTCCCTCCCTAACAGCACTATGGGTGTTCCTAGACCCCATGAACTGCAGTGGTTTAAGGCTGCTCACCATCACCTTTTCAAGGATGGGCAATAAACACTGACCTTGCCAGTGATACTCACATCCCATGAACAAATATTAAAACATCCTTTACCCTGCCACAAGGGAGGTGCTAGATTCACATCAGTGGTTGCAGGAATGCCTGTCTATCCCTCAAACTATTCAATCCCTTATGACCGCCTATTGTTTCATCTACACCTTTTAGCCCATTTAGATCCCTTCCCCCCACCCCACCCGTACTAGGGCCATCTGCCACTAGCTTGCTTCCCTTAATGTCCCCATTAGCACACCACCGTCAACATCCCTTTGTCCTTTTGTCTATGACATCTTTGGCAGTCACTTCTTGGCCTCCACCTATCACTGGCCCCCTATCAAACTCTCCTGTCCCACCCCCTTCTACCAGCTTATATTTCATCTCATTTCTATATGTCTTAGGGTCATACGGACTCGATACGTCAACTGTATCCCTCTCCACAGATGCTGTCAGGCCTGCGGAGTTTTTCCAGGTATTTTTGTTGTTATTCTATTTCTACCTCCTTGGTAAAACACAGCCACTGAGCATGCTGCTCCTGTCTTAGGTACAGGTGGGATAAGTGCTGCTTGAAGATCCTAAGTGGGTAAGGACTCCTGCTCCAAGCCCTCCCTCCTCCTCCTCCCTCTGCAAGCAGTTTGCCTTTCTTTGCTGCTTCTGCTTCATCTCTAATGCTGTAGCCAATGGGGACTGCAACTGTAGCCCTAATGACTGGAAACAAGTGATGTATTCCGAGGCCTTTGGTAACTACCAATGGCTTCACAAAGTCCAGCACTATTCTTTACAAAGTTTATCAATTTTTCTGAACTCTTCCAACAATTCAGTCCTCCTAAAAGCTCTGCAAGAGCCTGTGGAAAAGCAACTAATCTGCAAGTTGGATGGATCCATTTAAATAGTGCTGATGGTGGGGGGTATGCCTTGTGCAGTTGAATGCATGTTTAACTGTGTAAGTTTAAGCAAGAGCATTAACTGGAGCGAGGAGGTCGAAAATGCAGGTCATGCATCATATGTATGTTAGACACTGACTATCACGATCCGCATGCGCCGCATACTTCCTGCATAGACACATAACACCTACGCTATTGCCCTGAACAACATGAAGATCATCACAGGCTGTGTCAGAAGTGGTCCGGAATGGCACGGGCACCATTTCTTATCTAAACAGATACTCATAGCACTGAAGTTTGCGATATGTGGAGCCAAATCATGCGGCACTTATTTTAATTCTTTTCAGTTGGCTGACCTTTCTCACTGCTGTTTTTTCTCATTTGAAATTGGAATCTTATCATTAAATTGTTTATTTTGCAAATTTTGAATAACATTTCCATTGAATTTTCTTCCCTATTTGTTACTATTCTTTCCTTCCTTCCTTTTTAATATAACAAACCCTAATAAATTTCTTTTAACATTTCTAGATGTGCGTTCCTTATTTTCTTTCATTTATCTATTTTCAGATATCTAATTTCCACCTTGCACTGTGGGCTGACAACAGTATGACTCAGCAGATCTTTTCTCCCTTCCTGCCTTTCCTTCCAAATAAAATCAGTTCTATAAGCTACTGATTTCTATTTTTCACTCAAGTCTTTTTGTTTAGAAATTATTGTTCGCCTCTTCACTTATGAACTATGACCAGCATGCTTTCAAACATTGACCTTTAGAATCTTTAGTACATGCATGCCATCACAGGAAACTAGCAAAAGCTGACCAAGAACTTGAGAAAAATTGTCACAATCCTGAAAATTCCTGGCAGCTTAAACAACAGTGAACATTGGCAAAATTAAGTAGTTATACAGAAAGTGCAGTGGGTACTGTACAGGCAAACATATGTAAAATACCAGATAAGGAAAAAGCTACGGTCCATCCAATAATGCGAACATACAAACATACAAAATAGGAGCAGGAGTGGGCCATTTGGCCCCTCAAACCTGCTCCGCCATTCAATAAGAACATGGCTGATCTGTTTCTGTTTCAAGTTCCACATTCTCATCTACCCCTGATAACCTTTGATTCCCTTGCCTAACTATCTACCTTTGTCTTAAAAATATTCAGTGACCTCCACCTCCACCACCTTCTGAGATAGGAAGTTCCTAATTCACACAACCCTCTGAGAGAAACAAATTTCTCCTCATATCTGTCCTATAATGGCCATGCTTAATTTTAAAGCAGTGTTCCCTAGTTCTAGACTCACCCACAAGAAGAAACGTCCTTTCCACCTCCATCTTGTCAAGACCATTCAGGATCTTATATACTTCAATCAAATCACCCCTCACTCTTCTAAACCCCAGTGTAAACAAGCTCAGTCTGTCCAACCTATTCTCATAAGACAACCCGCTCATTCCAGGTATCAGTTTAGTGAACCTCCTCTGAACTGCCTCCAATGCATTTACATCCTCTCTTAAATAAGGAGACCAAAACTGCATACAGTATTCGAGATGTGGTCTAGCCAAAGCCCTGCATATGAAGCATAACATACTTACTTTAATGTTCAATTCCTCTCATAATAAAGGATAGCATTCCATTAGCCTTCTTGATTACATGCTATACCTGCATACTAACTTTTTGTGACTCATGTACGAGGACACCTAGATCCTTCTACACCTCAGAATTCTGCAGTCGTTCTCCATTTAAGTAATACTCTGCTTTTTCATTCTTCCTGCCAAAGTGAACAACTTTCCCACATTATACTCCATCTGCCAGATTTTTCCCCACCCACTCAACTATCTATATCTGCCTGCAAACTCCTTATGTCTTCTTCACAATATACTCTCCTTCTTATCTTTGTGTCATCTGCAAATTTAGCTACCATGCCTTCGCTCCCCTCATCCAAGTCATTGATGTAGATTGTAAAAGGTTGAGCACTGACACCTGCAGGATTCCACTCATCACAACCTGCCAATCAGACAAAGACCCATTTATGCATGCTGTCTGTTTTCTGCCAGCCAGCCAACCTTCTATCCAGGTTAATGTTACCCTCTACATTATGAGCTTTTATTTTCCGCATTAACTTTTGATGTGGCACCTTATCAAATGCTTTCTGGAAATCCAAGTACAGTATCCAAGTACAGGCTCCCCTCTATCCACCGCATATGTTATGCCTTCAAAGAACCCTAATAAATTGGTTAAACATGACTTCCCTTTCATAAAAACATGCTGACTCTTCCCGATTACCTTGAGCTTTTCTAAGTGCCCAGCTATAACCTCTTTCCCAGGACAGACATCAAGCTAACTGGTCTATAGTTTCCTGTTTTTTGCCTCCCTCCCTTCTTGAATAGAGGGGTCATATTTGCTACTTTCCAGTCTGATGGAACCTTTCCAGAATCTAGGTAATGTTGGAAAATTAACACCAACGCATCTACTACCTCATTAGCCACTTCTTTGAAGACCCTAGGGTGGAGTCCATCTGGACTCAGAGACTTGTCAGCCTACAGCTCCATCAATTTGCTCAATACTACTTCCCTGGTGATTTTAATTTCACCAAGTTCCTCTTTCCCCTCCATCTCCTGATTTACAGCTATTACTCAAATGTCCGATACAATTGTGATGTCTTCCACATCACAATACAGCTACTCTCCACCCCACCCAATTAGGGGGAAACATTTTGCAAAATTTTTCTAAAAGGGTCTTTGACGATCAAAACTAGTTGGGGAGACTATTCTTTATTGTCATAATATTCTGGATTTTGCAACCTTACAGCAATTTCTAGACAAGTATTCAGATGCCTAGTCTGTCCAAGGACAAAATATTATGGTTAGCTTTATAGTGAATTTACTGTATTTTCACCCTGTCACCCTAGTCACTTTAGCCAATGCTTCACAGCAGTAGTCATGAACCTGTAGCAATCTATGCACTAAGACACCTAAATCTCTATCTTTCTTCACTGGCTTTAGTCGAAGAGTGAAATCTGTATGTATATTAAGCTCACTCTGCTCGCATTGCATAATACTGCTCTTTTCTAAGTAAAAAACATCATTCCCCAGTGCATCTAAATCAGCTTGTACCAGCTGAGCATCATTTAAATCCTGACTCTCACACATTTCTAGGTGCCAGTTGCAAATTTACAAATTATTCCCCCAACACCTACATTCAGATCATCAATGAAAGTAATAAATAGCAACAGGCCTTAAACCATCTCCAATTAGATCCAAATTCATTTATAGCCAGTTTTTGCCCACAGGCTTTCAGTCAGTTCTCAATCCAGAACAGTAGATTGCCATTAATATCCGAGGCTTCAATCTTTAGAGCATCCTCTTGTGCAGTGCTGTATCAAAAGTGTTTTGAAAGTCTGGGAAGACAATGTCTAGCAGGTTTCCATCATCCACAGCCTTGGTGGCTTTTCCAAAGAATATAATCAAATTAGTAAGACAGGACCTCCTTTTTCTGAAACCATATTGTGTCCCTGATATTAAGTAGCTACACTGTGCATCCCTAATGATTCCCCCCAGTGTCTTTCTATTGCTGATATCAAACTAATGGGGCTTTCTATAAGATCATAATAACCCAGATCTGTCTTATCTCTCACTTTAAAGATCAGAACTATGTCAACCTTTCTCCAGTCTAAGAAAACCATTCCCCAACTCAAGCATGCTATTAAAGATATGGGTATTCACAGTGCCGCAGTACCTGTTTCATTTCCTTGAGAACCCTGGGATGGATATCATCCTGACCAGCTATCCCAGCTATTTTAAAGATTCTAATTCTTTCTATAACAAAATGTTCATCCAATTTAATATTAACAGTTTCATTCTTCACAATATAATTTAATTTTGTCAGTTGAGCATTAACTTCAAAAATGAAGACCTATGCATTGTATTAACTTAGTTTCTCCACCTCATATTCCGAGGCTCATAAGCTGTCTTTGAGTGTCGTTCAATGTGGTCCAATGCAGTCCTCAACAGTCATTTGACTCCATGTATGATGGAATCATAGATTGATTCAGCACAGAATGAGTCCACTTGGTCCATCCTACCTATATCATTTCTTTGAAAGAGCTATCCAATTAGTCCCGTTCCTCTGTTCTTTCCTCATAGCCTTGCAAACTGTTCTCCTTCCATCAATTATCTAATTCCTCTTTGAAAATTATTGAATTTTCTTTCACCACTCCATAGCGCAATGTATTCCAGACCATAACAACTCGCTGCATAAAAAATTCTCCTCATCTTACCTCTGGGTATTTTGCTATATACCTTAAATTTGTATTCTTAGCTTACTGACCTACCTGTCACTGGAAACGGTTTCTCCTTACTTTCTTATGATTTCATTTAATCTACCCTTAAGTCTCTCTGCTCTAAGAAGATCAACCCAGCTTCTCAAGTCTCTCCACTTAACTGAAGTCTCATATCCCTGGTACCATTCTAGTAAATCTCACTTGCACCCACTCTAAGGCCTTGACATCCTTCCTTCAGTATAGTGCCCAGAATTGAACACAATACTAAGCTGGGGCCTAACAGTGATTTATAAAGGTTTAGTATAACTTCCTGTTTTTTGTACTCTATGCCTTTGTTGATAAGGCCAATGGTCCCATATGCTTTTTTAACAATTTTCTCAATGTGTACACTACCAGGTTTCTCTGGTCCTTCACCCCCTTTAAAATTGCACCATTTAGTTTATGTCATCTTTCCTTATTCTTCCTACCAAAATGCATCATTTCACACTTTTCTCCATTAAATTACATCATGTGTCTACCAAATTTCACCAGTCTATGTCACCTTGAAACTGTTATTATCCGTTCCTCTGCTTACTACATATCTAAGTTCATGGGCTGAATCTAATGTTCAAGGCGGTCCACCAGCTGGAAAATCAGTAGGAGCCCCATCTCAAACATTTTCAGGAGGCCCAATGCAGTTTTGTAATAATCAGGGACTCCTGTTAAATTAAGCCCCAAGCAATGATGGAATCCTGCCAGAGGACTGCCAGCCAATCAGAGACTGGAAGCTCTCCAGCACAGGCAGTGGCACCAGGAGCAGTAATACACTGGGACTTTCACCAGGGAGCTACGATGGAGTTCTGGCGAGAGGTAATGGGGTAGGATGGGGTCACCAGGGAGGGCGCTGTGAGGGGAGAGGGGGTTTGACAGCAAGGGCAGCGGAATGTCTTCCCATGGGGGCCCCCCTTCCCAATGCCAGGTGCCTTGATCAGGCACAGAGTGGTGAGTTCCTGCTGGCGGCTGGTAGAATTCCAGCTTGGAGGTTGATCAGGGGGAGTTGGGAAGGTGGCAAGGTCTCTACCTGCACCCTCCCTTAGATCAAACGGCCACCCCCCTCCTCCAAACCCACTTTCCAGGGGTATAAAATTCCGCCCTGTATCTTTGTCAGCCGTAAACTCTGAAATTATTCTCTGTATCTTCAAGTCGAGGTCATTAATATATATCAAGAGGAGAACTTGTCTATCATAAACTCTTAGGGACACCACTGTTTTCCTCCAGTCTGAAAAATAACTGTTTATCACTACTCCATTGTAATGATGACATATCGGACAGGTTTCAACTAGAAACAGATAACTTTATTACAGAGAGCTTTTCAGATGCTTAAACTAGGTCCTCAACAAGAAACCACACCCTCTGGATTACCCGCGCTTAGGGCTCAGTGGTCAGAGCTTTCAAGAACAATTACGTGACCCCTGATAGGCAGTAGGAAAGGCTATACCTTCAATTACTACATCTATATTTTCTTGACAAAATTCATGTCCATGCTGCCAGTGCTCCTTTAATCTCATGGGCTCCAAATTTGCTACCTCCAGCTCTGCCGCCTACTTTTCAAAGGGGGTGAGTGGCTTGAGCTCCAGCATTCCCCCCCCTCCTGCCGGGGGTTTCTCCATGTTGTTGTGGGTGATCTTTTCCTGCATAAAGGCAGATGGACAGACTGCGAGCAGGATGGATTCCAAAGCATATGATAAACATGCCTCCCTACTGCGTGTGTGCTGAGTAGACCTATGAAGGGCTGAAGACGTGACGTGCATGATGCGACAAGAGATGATCATGTCAAAAAGTGTGTATGAGAGAATCAGTGATGATGTCCCTTGTGCTGGTAGTATGAGAGATTCCTATGGACTGCAACCCTGCAAATGCCTGATGGTCTTCTGAGAGTGTGAGCTGAGAGTGAGGAGAAGGTTGACTTACCCTGGCAGAGCGGATGAGATCATTCATCCTCTTTCGACACTAGATAATGGTCCTCTTCTGAGGAGCACAGGTGCTGACTGCACTGGCAACTTGCTCCTAAGCCTTTCTGGTAAGGTTGGCGGGCCTCCGGCTCCAATCACAAGTGGTAAAGTATCTCCCGCCAGTCCTCGACAACCTGCAGGAGTACTGCCAATGCCTTGTTGATGACCTTCAGAGTACAGAGTTTGCCTCTTCTGGGGGCCATCCTGGGCTGGAGAGAGTGAGTGCATGCACGGGTGCTGTTTAAATATGGCACCTGGAAATATGAGCCGATGAGGTAACGGTGGGACGGACATAATGAGGTGAAAAGTCGATGATCTAGCACAGAGACCCGTCACGCCAGCCAGCAGGAAGCGGGCCAACTTTCCCACCCGCCAATGCATTTTGCCTAGGCAGTGGAGTATTCCACCCTATATGTGAGAACCTTAAAGGGCTGCTTTGGGAGGCAATCCCTCCCTCATAGAGTGGTCAAGGCACCAGAACTGCATTTTCAGCAAGCCAATCACCAGCTCAGTGGTGGTCCTGGTTGTCAAATGACTATTGTTACATCTCTTATGTGCCTCAGTGATGGGTTTCTGCACTGGTGTCATCAGCCATGTATTCAGTGGATATCCCTTATCACCCAGAAGCCATCCATGGAGACTGTCAATAGCCTGAAAAGCTGAAGCACTTTACACTCCCTCAGGTTACCTGTGTCATGACACATGCCTGGAAACCTTGTAGGACTCTACTGTGGTGGTTGCATACCGATTGCAAATTGGAGGTGTGGAATCCCTCCCTATTAACATGTACACCTGGCTGATCTGACAGAGCCTCGATGGCCATATGTGTACTGTCAATGGCAACTTGCACCTGAGGGAACCCTATCATGCAAGCAAAATTGACTGTTTAGAGCCCGATGTAGTCTAATGCCCTTACCTACAAGTCACGTATCACCTGTGTGATGTAGTTATGTGAGACAAATTGCAAGGTCCTGCACATGTCAGCAGCCAGCCCCTGAAATAATCTGGAAGCAAAAAAGTTCATTGCCATGGTCACCTTGACCACTATGGGCAGTGGATGCTAACCCGATCTTTCAGCCCTCAGATCCTCCAAAAGGGTGCAGATGGTGTGGCAGCTGCAGCCTTCAATCTCCAGGCCTACTGCGTTGTCCAGCTGCATGTGGGTATATAATTTGCTGCAGCTGCTGCTCCTCCTGTTGCTGCCCTTCTGCCTGTGGCTACTGAGGTGGCTCTCATTGCTGCTCCTCCTCAGTGGTCCATTGCCTTGGGAAAAAGGCTGGCAATTGCCTTGTTAACAAACT
The DNA here is from genome assembly GCF_964194155.1 of Cetorhinus maximus. NCBI lineage: Eukaryota > Metazoa > Chordata > Chondrichthyes > Lamniformes > Cetorhinidae > Cetorhinus > Cetorhinus maximus. The sequence goes on from NC_135885.1 coordinate 74,048,098, forward strand.
GGCTTCCCACCAGTGCTGGATGGGTTGCTGACAGCACACACAAGCCATCGCTGGAAAAAGCAGAAAGAACCAGGAACGTGTCAGGAAACCAGCCTATGCATATTTTTTCTAATTTTCCTGCCCCCACCCCAACCTCTCCAAGGACTTGGGAAAATTCCTCCAAATGTCTCTAAAAGATTCCCCACCACAAGCGTTAGGCTGGTTGGCCAGGTTTATCCCTCAGCCCAATTTTTGAAACAGGCTGTAACATGTGCAATACTCCAATCCTCTGGCAACATTCCTATATTTAAGGATTACTGAAAAATTGTGACCAGAGCATTTGCCATCTCCATCCTTACTTCCCTCAGCAATCTAGGATGCATCCAACCTGCACCAGGTATATTTTCTACTTTGCACACTGTCAACATATTACATACCTCCTCTATCTATTTTTATTCTACTCAATTTCCTTACTGCTTCTTCATTTACTGTGACACGGGCAACATCCCCTTTTCTAGTGAACACAAATTAAAATATTCATTCAGTACTTTCCATTTGCATTCTACTTCAGTTCATTACCACATAGTAGGGTTAACAAATTTATTCATTCCGAATCTGCTGTTTTGGCAAAGTTTGCCTTTCGGAAATCTATACTAATCTATCCTTTTTGGATGTCTTGCCCAGTACTGTTATTTTAGGACAGCAGACTCTTTAAATGTACAAAGATTATTGAACCAGGAAAAAAGGATATTTGATGAGCAGATCTCCCTTGACGAAATCTGCTCTCGAAGAATTTTGATGAAAGTAAAGACCGTCGTGAACAATGGGAATCATCTCCTGTTTCAGTATTACTGTTGGATGCGTTCAGGGAAAAGGCTACACTCCCTCAGATGCAGGACAAATCAGTTCCTGAACTCGTTTGTGTACTCTATAAGAACCTTTAACAGGAGTTTGTTGTATGGACGAGGATATGCACTCAGGGTGGGACTCACTGACATTATTTTAATGCGTTGGAATAGTTTTTAATACATATTTAATTAAAATTGGATCTTTGTGACTGGATAATTTTCTTTATTTTATTGTTATTTTTCATTTATATATCTTTTTTAATGAACAAGCAATACACCTGAAACAAATTTCCGTTTGGATAATAATCTGGTGATTTGAATTGAATTGAATTGTAAATTAAGTTGTGTTGTAGGAAAGAAGATGAAAGGCACAAGAGTGAAAATTGGAAGAGTGATACGACTTGATAGTATGAGATTTATTTTGTGGGAGGATTTGAGAATACCTGCTCCAGAAAAGCTCCTCACAACCATTATCCCAATATGTCCCACCTGGTGCTGAAGCATGGTAAGGTGTACATTAAAACTGAGCCACAGTGTGATGTCTCAACAGAATCTGTGCAATCTCAAGTCGACTATTTAACAGGTCAATGCAAAAATGGAATTTTGAAGAGCTGAGAGGTACTTAACACGAATTCATGAAGATGAACTCTTCAATGAAAAATTCATGAAGATGATTCCCAGAAACTGAACTGGACTAGCCATATAAATACTGTGGCTACAAGAGCAGGTCAGAGGTTAGGAATCGTGCAATGAGTAAATCACCTCCTGGCTCCCCAAAGCCTGTCCACCATCTACAAGGCACAAGTCAAGAGTGTGAAGGAATACTCCCCATTTGCCTGGATGAGTGCAACTCCCACAACACTCAAGAGGCTGGACACCGTCCAGGGCAAAGCAACCCGCTCGATTGGCACAACATCCACAAACATTTACTCCCTCCATCACCGATGCACAGTAGCAGCAGTGCGTACCATCTACAAATGCACTGCAGGACCTTAGACAGCACCTTCCAAATCCATGACCACTACCATCTAGATGGACAAGGGCAGCAGATAAATGGGAACACCACCACCTGGAGGTTCCCCTCCAAGTCACTCACCATCCTGACTTGGAAATATATTGCCATTCCTTCACTGTCGCTGGGTCAAAATCCTGGAACTCCCTTCCTAAAAGCACTATGGATATGACTACACCACATGGACTGCAGCAGTTCAAGAGGATAGCTCACCACACCTTCCCAAGGGCAACTAGGGATGGGCAATAAATGCTGGCCTAGCCAGCGAAGGCCACATCCAGTGAATTATTTTTTTAAAAGGGTAGCATCCAGATTCAATGGTGCTTCTCTTGAATTAATGTTGGGTCAAGAGCAGGAGGGACATAATTTTTCCCAGCAGCGGGAGGAAGAAACCTGCTGGTCTTAGCTGGAGGTAGCTGAGGACGTGAGCAACAGAAGCACTGTGCCTCAGTCTCAGATGCAATGCAAGAAGAGGTTTATTGACCTAACCAGGTAACAAAAAGTAGGTGCTGATTCACCTACACTCTGTGGTGTACAACTCTCCCCTCACTCAGCCTTGCCAAGAGTATTTCATCATCAAGAATATTTCATCAGATCACTCCTCATACCCACTTAAGTTTCAGCACCACCCACCCTTCACTTTCTATTTACTATTTCCCCTCCCAATTTGTCCATCCATCAGTGCCATTTCCCCCAATGTCAATGCAATGTGATGCACTCAAATGTTATATATTTTTATGTTCCAAAGTTGCGCTGTCAAGCAAATCTCATCAACTCATTATCTGTGTATTTTATCTATTGTAGAATAGAGCTATTCATGCTTCAAAGCACACATTGCCTCATCTAAACCTGGTCAGCTTTCAGAACAATTGAGGGAGTGTACATGCATAAGTTAAAGAGATCCAATCAAAACACAGATTGTTTCATTGTTACACTCCTAAATCCTTCAACAACACAACTAGATATAGGGCAGTGGAAGTCAACTTCCATGAGAAGTATATAGTCAGGCTGCCTAAGGGTGTGACTGACACTAACGAGTCTGAGAAGGTTTCCATAGCAGACTCAAACTCAGATCATGAGAAAGAAAGGAAGAAAGACTTGCATTTATGCAGCACCTTTCAAGACCACCGGACGTCTCAAAGTCTTTTACAGTCAGCTGAGTACTTTTGAATTGTAGTCCCTGTTGTAATGTAGGAAGTGTGACAGCTAAGTTGCGCACAGCAAGCTGAGATATAATCTGTTTTTGCAATGTTGATTAAATGTTGGCACTGATGCCAGGGTTTACACACCTGTTCCTCTTCAAAATAATGCAATGGGATCTTTTGTGTCCACCTGAAACTACTGCCAATGAGGCTGGTGTAAGTGGAGACAGTCAAAGATTTTAAAAGAATATTGGATATGCACTTCAGGGAAATAAATTTATATGGCTACAGGGATAGAGTGGAGGAGTGGGACTGACTGGGTTGCTTTACAGACTGCCAGCATGAATTCAATGAGCCAAGAGACCTCCTATTCTGCCACAATGACTCGATGGCTCTGATTCTATGGGCAGAATTTTACCAGGTCATAGTGGTGGGCTGGGGGACAGGGTGCCCAGTAAAAAGCAGGATATCATGTCAGGATGGCTCCCCAAGGCAGTCCCACAATCGGTTTGTTTTCCCAGCAGCCAATTTGTATACTTAAGCCCTTTTAAGGGCCATTTTACAGAGTACCTGGCATTTTGCATGGTAAGGTGTACCCCCTCCTCGCTGCATGGGAAGGCCACCAGCTTAATAGGGGCAGTCTCCCTGCAGTTGCCCAGGGGGCAACCAGAGCCAGAGGTTCCATGACCCAAAGAGGAAGCCCCAGGCAAGGAAGGCAGGCCCTCTGCCACAACGATCTCCCAGGAGGGGTTTTTCCCTCCAAACCTCAGCCCCTGAATTTTTCTTATTTTTTACTTACCTGTCAGAGGCTCAAGTAGCCTCAGCAGCCACCTTCTCTTCTGATGGCACTGCTGAAGCTTCATAGCTGCTGCCCTCTGATGGGTTGACAACCTCAAGAGCCTTAATTGGACAGCGGGTTTCCAGATGATAAATAAGGAAGCCACATGCAGTAAAATCACCAAGTTAGTGCTGTTGCTGGCACTGCTGCTGGCAAATGCAGTCCCAAAGTCCACAGTAAAATTCAACCCTGTGACATGAGAGGGCAGACAGAGGCTGGAATTTTCCGTCCCCATTGGCATCGGGCGTCATGGCAGGCAGGAGCGGACTATATGGTGGGAAGGCCAAAAGTCAGTTTCATGCCGTTGTGAAATCAGTTTGCGATTGTCCGCTCCACCCATCAATGGTAGGTCACCGTTCCTGCCGCCGCATGTCAGGAACGTCATTTTAATACATCTGCATTTAATTATAAGCCTTGCTCACCGGAATCATCTCCCCACGTCAAATTTACTGCTCATGTCGGTGAGCAAACATGCCAACCCAGAACACATCTTGACAAGCGTGACGTGCAGAAGTCGGGATTTACCGTGAGGGCCTTGATCACATTGCGGACATCCGAAGAGCAGAAGATGCTGGAGCCCTACAGCTACCAGACCCTGGAGGAACACATGCATTGCTGCTGGTTGGATTTTCATGGACATGGCTCCACCGCAAAGTCTAGTGGAAGGTGGAAGGTTGATGCCTGGGGTCTGCTCCAAGACATCAGGGTCTTGGCCATGGACTGTGTGGATGATCACTGAGGTGGGGTGGGGGTTGGTGGGGGGGTAGAGGAAGGTCCAGCTGTGAGTGGAAGAAGAAGGTGTACCAGTGGGGGTGGGAGAGGAAGGTCTAGGTTTGACTGCAAGAGGAAAGTGTACTGGGGTGGGGGGTGAGGTTGGGAGGGGGTAGGAATGAAGGCGTCGGGGGGGTGAGGTTGGATGGTGGAGGGAGTAAGATGGGTGTAACGGGGGAGAAGGTGGCAACTGGGGACGTAGGTGTAAGGAAAGGAGTTCAGAGGGGGAAGGAACTCGGAGGGGTGCAGGACGTCGGTGAGGGGAGGAAGAATTCCGGAGCGGGGAAGGAATCCAGGGGGATGAAGGAGTTCAGAGGTAGAAAGGAGTCCAGGGGAAGAAGGAGTCCGGGGGAAGAAGGAGTCCAGGGGAAGAAGGAGTCCAGGGGGGAAGAAGGAGCTCGGAGGGGGGAAGGAATCATGAGGAGGAAGGAATCCGGGGGTGGAAGGAAGAAGTCCAAAGTAGGTGGGGGGGAGGCTAGGGGACGAAGGAGTCCAGGTGGGGAGGAGTCCAGAGAGTGGAAGGAGTCCAGGGGGAGGAGGGACTAAGGATGGAGGAGTGAGTAAGGGTGAAGCAGGGAGTAAGGGTGGAGGAGGGAGTAATGGGGGGATATCCAGGTGAATGTGCAAGGGAGGGGTCTGTGGAGTCGATACTGCCTCCTGGGGAGTGAACTGAGGATGGGCGTGATAGGGGGGAATGGTGAGTATGAGAAAGGGCCCATTGAGCCAGAAGGGTGGGAGGTCAGGGTGCATCGGTAGCGGTAGAAGAGATGGCAAGGGTGGTTGGTGGGGACTCGGAGGCAGACATGGATCCTGAAGGTGGGAACAAGAAGGTCGGGGAGGTCAAAGTGGATAGAGAACGTGCACGTTCACCTGAACATCCTGGAAGGAAACGGGTTCTGTCTGGTAGGTGACAGTGGGGAGGTGGAAGGTGATGCTGGGGTGTCAACAGTGATGGGGGAGAGGAGATGGGTGACTGGGGGAGAGGAGATGGGTGACTGGGGGAGGGGTGTGTCTCAGGAATTAACAAAGAATGAGGCAGTACACGCCGGGAATGGGACGATATGGCGTGAAAAGCTGCCGTTGAGGCCAGTGGATAAAATGTCCTTTATCCCGCCCACTACCTCACTTAGTGCAAATCTGGGAAGATTCCGCCCAGAGTTTCAATTTGACATCTTATCCGAAACACAGCACCTCCAACAATGCAACACTTCCTTGGTACTGCACATCAGCCTTGACTTTTATGTTCAAGTCCTGGAGAGGGACTTGAACCAACAAGTGACTTAGAGACGAGAATGCTGCCAGCTGAGTGATGGCTGAAAATACTGATAATAAGTTAGCAATATTTCATAAAGTTGCACATATGAATAATGTGTAAGCAATTATATATACAAAATTAGTTCTAGTATACAAAACTAATCAGTTTAAAGCTGGCAATCATGGTTCATTTTTAAAGTTTTATTATATATATTTCAATGGTTTTAATATCACTGGCTTTAAATATACTGTCCAGAATATCTTTACCTATCTAGTATCAAGCCAAATGCGGTTAAATTCAGGGATCAGACAAGAACATGGCTGTGACGTGGTGAAATAGGCAAAAAAAGGGAACAATAACCAGAGACAGAAGACTATTTCAGGAAGCAGGATAGTTATCTTCATAAGAAACTTGTCATTCAGAATGAGTTATATGCTAGGATGTGTTACATAGAAATTTAGTTATGGGCCTGAATCATGAAAGGGACGCCTGCATTTGAACCCGTAATCATTGCAAAATAAAATATCACCTCTAAAAGCCTCCGCCAACCATCAAAAAGAATGCATACAACAACATTTTGCCGTAAATACTTGAATATGCCTCCTAGCCATATGATATGGATGCATTTCATCTTGATTTTCATTAACTTTTAGTGTGATACAGGTTTGTTCAGTGTCTTTTGCTGCAGTGCTCCTCGCTGCCACACCCCTTCGAAGAAATTGTGCTCTTTCTAAATATTTTCCAAGTGTGAGAAAACTGTGTTGGATGATGTAGTAGAAGGGTCTGGTACATAAAGGGCAATGTGGGACTGAGAACAGTAACGCCCACACAGTGATGTAAGAAGACACCAGACCTAGAACCAGAATCTGTCTGAAGGTGGACACAGTTGGGTTAAATCTAGAATGGGGTCAGCTCCATATCTGGGTCTTCTACTGTAAATATATACATAGTTATGAGTTGTTCGTAAATACTTGTTGTTAACATATTCCAGACAGGAAGCCTACTTCAAGATATCCGAAGCAGGATTCTTCATGGTGGCAACCTCGGGATTAAAACCCACATCTTCACAAAAATGCTGAGAAACTAAGAAAAAGGACCTCTTGAACAGATAGTGCACTGAATCTAACTCCTAACTGAAGCTACAGGTGCTGAGAAAATTCACCAGAAAGGAAAAAGCTCCGATACACAAGAGCCTGGAAGCAGACAAGAAAGGTAAAAGTTTTACTTAGCAGAAGACTCCAATGCATCCCTCTTGGAAGTCCAGTTTCAGCAAGCAGCACTTGCAGCCTGCAAGGGTGAGATAAAATTTTTCAAAATTCCAGGCCAGCTAGCCCTGAGAAGCCTCTTTTAAGTCGTTCAGTCAGAAGCACCATTTGAAAGCAACTTGTCGCTGAACCCGAATCCAAACTCTGATTCTAGGGGCATGACTCCTGAGTCCGGCAAGATAAAAAAAAAAATCATTAATAATTCATTTCATCCGCTCCAGGTACCTCACGGCTGTCCAGGCTTGGAAACAGCAGGCTCATGGTTCCTTTCCAAGAGCCCTGATCTGTAACACGATACTGCAAAATTAATTAAGTCGGCAGCCAGCCAACCTACACCACCATTGCGGTTCCTTCTTTTTCAGGCAGAAGCCAGCCAAAATCCGGCAAGCATGGAAAGATCCTTTCTTCAGCAGTAATTGGTGACGCCATCTTGGAGGACTGCAACCTCTTAAAGCTATACCCACACTTCTTAAAATCTTCAAAAATGGATTGCAATTCCACATTTCCAGGTCCACCAGGATTCACCTATGACCCAAACCAGGCACACAATTGGAGTCTTTGGAGGAGAAGGTTTTTAAGATACAGCATTGCTGTAGGTCTCAATAAAAAATCTGAGACAGAACAAGTCAGTACACTTCTTTACTTGATTGGGCCAATAGCAGATGACATCATTGCACAACAAGCTACTGATGAATCATCTGCCAAATTCGATGATGTTTTGAAATCTTTCAACGTCTATTTCAACTTGAGATCCAATGAAATACTGGAGAGAGCTCAAATTAGTAAGAGAGTCCAGCTCCCTGGGGAACCTGTTGATTCCTTCATTAATGATCTCTATAGGATGGCAGGAGGATGTGAATATGGCAATTTAAAGTCTGAGCTCATCCAGGTCATGGTGAGTGTTGCAGATGATTCACTCTCTGACCTCCCCCACAAGCTAAAGATGATCTTACCCTCGACAAAGCTATCCAGCTGGCTTGACTGTCTGAGCTACGTCAACAACAGGAACATCCTAAGGAGTGAGAACACTTCAGGCAGCAGAAACTAACCCTCAGTTCATCATATCAGGTCACAAAAACACAGAAACCACCCAAGTCAGGGAAAGCGACCCCTGAACCACCCAGCAGAGGGACCTTGCCAGTGCTGTGGTGTGAAGGACCCTCACAGGAAAGATCAGTGTCCTGCAAGTACTGCCCAATGTTTCCACTACAACAGATAGGGACATTTTGATAAACTGTGCAAGTCAAAACCCCAGCACCACACAGACATCCCAAAGGTAGTCCATGAGGTTAAGACCAAAGACCCAGAAAATGCACAGCCATTCTTCTTGGGGGACATCAGAGAATGCGGTTCTTCATTTTGGAATGCTGATGTCCTGGTAAACGGTCATCTGACCAATTTTAAATTAGATTCAGGGGCCGGCATGACAGTCCTGTCAAACAAGGAACCATGGCTCCAAGGTCATTGGATTCGAACGACAGATACTTCACTGTATGGAGCAAGGGGTGTCTGACTTCCGGTCCTTAGCATGATCCTTGAACCACTGATGTATGGTGACACACAAATCATTTAGTTAATGTATGTCATCTGCAATCAGCCTCAGTTTCTTCTGAGCAGAGATGCCTGCGTAGACCTCGATCTTATCCAGCCAGCAGAAGATGTCAAGGCTACCACAGTTCTTAGTTGGCCAGAACAACACAGTCCTGATTCCTCAAACACCAAAGTGTATTCAGACTCTGATTTCACCTGTGATCTTTCTTTTCTTTTTGCGGAGCATGTTTGCCCATCATCATTCCAGGTCCTGGAAAGTATCCAATGATCAGTCATGCACATGAGATTACCACTGTACCTCCAGTGGCAGTGGTATCAGAAACATATCAACGGTCCGAGGAATCTTTACCCCCAACTACAATGATAATACAGTCGGTAGACACACCAACCACTGTGCATACACAGCAACTTCCAGCCAGCGTGCCAAAATCACAAGAGATACTGGAACCTGGTAGCAGTTGCGCATCATCAACAACAAAGAGCAGAGGTGAGTATGCTACTCAATTTTCTTCTTGCCAGAGGAACGCTCTTCCACAGCCTCAGTGAGCTACCAGACAGCCTAAATGAAGGAGGAAGAAGAAAGAATACTGCCAAGTAGACCACCCCACAAGAAACAGTTAAGGGTAACAACAATCATGTATCACCAAACCAGCCAGACAAACCAGGTGCGGTTTAACCTCAAGCAATGGAAGAAATGGATGAAACCATACCCAAACACCAGTCCAACCTCCAAGCCAACAACAAGAACAAGCAACACCAGAGCATACCACTCTTCCGACAGAATGGTGAATGAGATGTGGAAGGGTTATAGGCCTTTAGACCACCTGAACCTCTAACTTCAAGGACTTGGATGGAGGAAATGGGGTAGTGAGAATGTTGTCAATGTTAATACTGTAATAGCAATAATGTTAGTACAGCATCAAGGTTGTAATAATAAGGTTAATGCACAAGACTTATAGCAATGTAAGACTTGGAAGTAAACTAAAGTAACTCAATATTCATGGGATAAATACTTGGGGGAGGTGTAGTAGAAGGGTCTGGTACATAAAGGGTTAATATGGGACTGAGTACAGTACCAACCACACAGTGATGGAAGAAGACACCTGACCCAGAGCCAGGATCAGTCTGGTGATGGATACTGTTAGATTAAGGCCAAGAATGGGGTCAGCTCCATACCTGTACCTTCTACTGTAATTATGTGCATAGTTATGAGTTGTTAATAAAGATTTGATGTTAACATACTCCAGACTAGAAGCCTACCTCATGGTGTCCAAAGCAGGATTCTTCAGATGACTGCTTGTGTCAGTGTCTGCCTCTATGGGGAGGTGATCCACTACCTATTAGTTCTATCAGTAGATGGTAATTATATGCAATATAATGTTTTGATGCAGTTTTTTTGGGTCTATATGCCACGTAACACATCTGTAGTTATTTGAATAAGATTGCTGGGTGGCACTGCTATGCAGTCACCCTGAGAGACATCTCCTTCATCTGTGCCATAACCTGCTTGTTCTAGGTACTGCAAAGTCTTTCAGCATGGCCAAATGTTTATGTGAGGCAGAATGGTGGCAAGACCTGGTCCCTGAGCATCAGAGAAGTCAAACTGCTGTAGATTAGAGCCAGAGGACTCTAGAGCTAGTCGCTACATTTAGTAACAATGAAAGTTATTGTTCAGCTGAGGATCTTGGAGCGATCATGCTATAATGCTATCCACAGTTCTGTCAGGCAGTCATGAACATTGCATAGAAGTAGGCTCCAGATTCTTGTACAAATAGCATCCTCTCAAATGGCTACACCATGTACTGAAACTGAGCTACAGTTAGCATTGTACCCATCACCCATGAGATCTGAATCCCTGAGCTCAGCAGTAGTAGCAGCTGTGCTTGAGCTGTCCTTCCGGTCAATCGGACAAATTAAATTGTTCATTACTTGCTGATTTTATTGTATATCCTGAATATTTGTACTTAGCTATGTGTGGTTTTGATATATATCAATGACCTGGACTTAGGTACAGAAGGCACAATTTCAAAGTTTGCAGGTAACTCAAAACTGGGAAATGTAGTAAACAGTGAGGAGGAGAGTAATAGACTTCAAAAGGACATAGACTGGTAAAATGGGCAGACACATGGCAGGTGTAATGTGATGCAGAGAATTGATGCATTTTGGTAGAAAGAATGAATAGAAGTAGTGTAAACTAAATAGTACAATTTTAAAGGGGTTCAGGAACAGAGAAACCTAGGGGTGTACCTACACAAATCTTAGACAATAATAGGAAAGTTGAGAAAGCTGTTAAAAAAAAATCCTTGGTTTTATAAACAGGCACGGGGCAGACTTTTCAGGTTGGCATGCGGGCATTCGCTCAACCCGGTTGGACACAAAATCACGGGATGACATCAGGTGAGTGTTCCCACATCATCTCACGGTGGTGCAATATTTCAATCGGCGGACGCATGCAAAAGTCGGAAGCGGCCCGCTGACAATTAAGAGGCCTATTAAGATCATTCAAGTTGTAATTGTCTCCGATTTTTCGTGGTCTACCCAACCTTACGGTTGGCAGATGAGCAAATCCGCCAGGTGGACTTTGCATTTTTCTTGAAACCTCATCCATGGGCGGGGTGAGGTTTCCTTTATTAAATTTTTAAAAATTAAAATCTACGGACTGCATTTTAATCATGTATATGTTCAGATGACTGATTGTAATACATGGACATTTTTTTCCTGATTTTAAAAACTTCATTTATTGGTTTTAAAGTCTTCATCTCTTTGAAACAGCTCTCTGCCTTTGGGGAGCTTTCATTCAGCACTCGCCCGTGCCCGCACTTATGTCAGTGCCCGCCCTCCTCCATCCCCACCCCGGCAGCGCTGAGCATATCAGCGCGCGCTTCATGCTCTATAGCCAGCCAGCGTGAAATCACAGTCGTGGGTCGATCATGGGTGGCAGTCCATTCCCGGGCCCGCCAGTTGCGCCCGTACACCGACCTAAAAATCCTGCCCATGGAGTACAAAAGCTGGCGAGTTATGTTAAATCCTTATAAAACACTGGTTAGGCCACAGCTGGAGTTTTGTAGCAAAGAATAGGGGTTAATGGGATGTTAGAGCAAATAAGGAGAAATTGGGCAGAATTTTCCGTGCCCACTGGCATCGGGCATGAGCAGACAATATGGCGGGAAGGCCAAAAATCAGTTTCACATTGTCATGAAATCAATTTGCAATCGTCCGCTCTATCCAGCAATGGCAGGCCATGTTTACCACCGCTGCACATCGGGAGCTTCATTGTACTGCATCCGCATATCATTATGAGCCCAGCTCGCCGGAATCATTCCCCATGCTGAATCATCCAAGCATCATGCCGACATGTTTCACAACTGTACATAAGCAATGTGCACCTGGCGAGCTGCACTGGGCTAGGAACTTTGAGGTTTGTTTGCCTACCTGGTTTCAGGCAACACTCACGGTCATCAGTTCCAGGCTTCGCAGGCAGCACCACATCACTTTTAGGGGGGTTCACAGGCAGGTCTCTACCTACCAGACCAGCCATAAGGTAGGGGTGGATTTTCAACGGCTGCAGGGTGAGGGCTTGCTTGGGGAAGGGGGGGAAGTGGCCTCAGGCAAGGGAAGAGGCTACAGGGCGAAGGCTGTACTGGGGAAGAGGGATATCCCAGGCTATATGAGGGGACAAATGTTGATCTATGCAAGTGGCCTCAAGATGGTGAGGGCTGAGGACACAGTCTCCAGAGGAGATGAGATCAAATGGAGATGTGAGAGTGTGTGTGAGAGAGAGTGAATGGTGATGTCCCTTAAGCTGGCAGTGAGTGAGATGCCAGTGAATGTGTGGTGGGCTTGCTGAGCATGTGAGTTTAGAGTGGTGAGATGGCTGCCTTGCCCTGGTGGCACATGTGAGATTATTCATTCTCTTTCTGCACTAGATGGCCAACCTCTTCTAAGCAGCATTGGCACTGACCACCACTGCCACTGTCTCCCAAGCTGGAGTGGTGAGGTTGCTGGACCTCTGGCAGGGGGTGGAGGACATCACAGCAGGCCCGCCAGCAAGATGGCATGTTTCCTGTGGCTGCGTAATTAACGAGGCGGGATTGGCACAACATGGCGTGAAAAGCCGCCATTGCGGCCGACAGGTAAAATGTCCTTTCTCCCGCCCGCTACCACTCAGTGCAAATCTGGGCTGATTCCGCCCAATGTTTCCAGGGGCTGAGAAGTCACTATCCAGAAGAAACAAATTAAAGGTAATTAGCAAAAGCACTCGAAGAGACATGAGAATTCTTTCTACACAGCAAGTTATTATGATCTGGAATGCACTGTCTGAAAGAATGATAGAAAGAATCAATAATAACTTTTAATAGTGAATCAAATAAGTACTTATAAGGAAAGTAATTGCAGGTCTATAGGGAAATGGCATAGGGTGTGACTAATTGAACAGCTCATTTAAAGAGCTGGCATAGGCAATGTTGACTTCTTCTGTGCTGCATCATTCGATGATTATTTTTATGCTCTGATAAAATCAAAGAACTAATTTACTGGCAGGATATCTTGGAAGGGCTGTATAATTACTTGAGTAAAGAAATGAGTTCTAGGTATCAAGCCCTGTAACTTGGTGATGGTACATAAGCAGGAGCTCTTAGAATAAGTCCAGTTGCACGGATGTTCAGTGAAAAAAGGGAAATTAAAGTTACTTCAACATTTTCTGAAGTTATGAATTTTTGTTTGAATTCTGAATATCGATCCTATAACTGATAGAGCATTGTGTTTATTGAATAACTTTTGTTAAGACATGCCAGATTGATTCTCTGTCAGGCATTAACTTTATTCACAACATTGTATTTTGTACCTCTAAATATTATGGGACTTTATAGAATTGAACTCAGAGACTGGAGACCTTCTAAACATATTTACATCTTCTTCGCTTCTAGCTCTGCCCTAATCTCTTAAATACATTGCTCCAAACTATGAGATCTGCTTTCATTCTTTTTCAGTGACTCAGTCCTCCCTCTGCTGGCCATTATTTGTATTACAAATACATGAAAATAGACTTGGAAATTCCACGAGACTGTTCCCACATTGCCAGCATTACTCTGTCAGAAATACTGTGGCATAATGCTGGCAAAAGGGTGCAGCTCTATGGAATTTTCTGAACGGGGAAGAAATTGTTTAAAAAAAAGCATTTAATAAGGATGATTTTCCTGCGTTGTGCACTGAAATGGTACAATTTGCTGACTAATGACAGACAGGAAAAATATGTTCATTTGGATTACACAGGATTAAATGCATAGGATATAAGGCAAAGAAACCGGCCTGACCAATCCCTGGCGGTATTTATGCTCCACTTGAGCCTTCTCCCATCTTTCCTCATCTAAATTTATTGTCGTAACCTTCTATTCCCTTCTCCCTCATACGCCTGTCTAGCTTCCCCTTAAATGCATCTGTACTATTCGCTTCAACCATTTCTCATGGTAGTGAGTTCCACATTCTTACCACTCTTTGGGGAAAGAGGGTTCTTCTGAATTCCCTATTGGATTTCTCAGTGACTATCTGATGGTGATGGTCTCTGATTATGCTTTTCCCCACAAGTGGAAACATTCTCCCTGTATCCACTCTATCAAAAGCTTTCATAATTTTGAAGACATCCATTAGGTCACCCTCAGCCTTCTTTTTTCAAGAGAGGAGACCCAGTCTGTTCATCCTTTCCTGATATGTATACCCACGCATTTCTGGTATTATCCTTGTAAATCTTCTCTGCACCCTCTCCAATGTCTTTATATTCTTCTTATAATATGGCAACCAGAACTGCACACTGTACTCCAAGTCTGGTCTAACCAAGATTCCACACAGGCTAAGTGTAACTTCCTTACTTTTCAATTTTATCCGTCTAGACATGAAGGCTAGTGTGTGATTTGCATTTTTTAATGGCCTTGTTAACTTGTGGTGCAACCTTTAGTGATTCGTGTATTTGAACTCCAAGATCCCTTTGTTCCTCCATCCCACATATTGCATTTTACCTAATCTCAGCTCGAGATTGACATTTCTAATACTTTGGTATACTGTTCTCTTGTGCACTACAATGCACCATAAAATAATAGATAGAGGGTCTAATGACATGGGCCTTCTGTAGTAATTAAAACATCAGATCCTCAAAACTGTCATTCTCATCATTTTTAATGAAGTCCATTACATTTTGTCAGTTAGAAATAATTTAATTTGCTTTCTCACTTAGATTTTTAAAAACATTTGAAACTGTCATTGTAACAAAAATAAATCAATGAGATTCAAAATATTTTATTCCTCCCCACCCATATTCTCTCCTGCTGTAAACTGGTTTCCATAACATGCAATCCAAATTGCAGGCTGGCCTAACCCAATTAATGATGTCAAGGAAATTCTGTAGTCATAGGCTAATGTAATGATTTAAATGGAATATAACCAAGTTTGACATTACCTGACCAGTGTGCATTGCCACAGCTTAAAATTCCATCTGGTTGTGCCATTTAATGAGCATCCAAAGACTAGGAAATTATCCTTTACTTATTGCTGCCAAAACACTTGGACTCCAAATCAGTGGCCCCAAGACCAAGGTTATGTTTTAGCCAGCACCAGGCACATGCTATGAAGCTCCAGACACAGCTGTTGATGACACCAGTCTCATGGCTGTAGAAAAATTCTCATATCTTGGTTGTGTTCTCTCTAGGGATGATGAAGACATCTAAGCATGTATCCAGAAAGTAAGTTCTGCTTATGGTCATGATTATGCACGGAAGCAGCATGGCATTAAGCTGAAGACTAAAATCAAACTCCACCAGGTCATTGTCCTTGGAACACTGCTGTTTGGCGCAGAATCTTGGGTCTGCTGTAGGCACAAGATCAAAGCTCTGAAATGCTTCCACCAAAGACACCTGAGGTCCATCGTGAGAATTCAATGGCAGGACAAAATCACAAAATCAAGGTCCTCCACCACGTTGGGCTCAACAACGAGGAGACCATCCCCCAGAAAATTCAACTTAGGTTGGCTGTCCATGTCTCCCGCATGGCTGAATACAGAATCCCCAAGCAGATTTTCTATGGGGAATTGTCTCAGTGCAAACAGCATCAGGGTGATCAGTACAAATGATATAAGGGCACATCCTAAAAAAATCCTTACAAACTTCTGCATTGCAGACCTCCCTTGGAAAAACACTGCAGCCAACCAGCCCACATGGAGGCAAGCACTGAAATTTGGCTCAGTATGTTTTAAGGGCCATCTACGCCAGACATGCAACATCCAATGTGCCCAGAGGAAGGTCCAAAGTGGCACATCGGCAGAAGCTCCCCCAAGAACCAACAATGACAGTTTCTGAGCAGGTTCTTTCAAAAGGATTGTGTTTGTAAGTGTAAAACATAATGGCTTTAAAACATGAATACTATGGGCCAGACTTTCAAGGAGTCAGGAAGACTCCATGGACCTTTAAAAATGGTGGGCAGGGCCTGGATGCAGAAGTCTCACCCTCATTTCCAACAGATCCAATTTTTTGCCAGTAAGGGAAAGAGGGTGGGGCATGATTCACACAGACAGGAAACCTGAACTCAACAGGGCCATTTCAACTTGGTGCTGAGTTCAAACAGACTGCATTTTGCCTAGTTCAAGGGCCTGAATCTGCAGTGTGGGAATCACAAATTGATGAAGTGGATGCAAATTCCCTTGAAGGTTGGATAAGGCCTGTATAACTGTTATGATCTGAATTTTTTTAAATGCCACACTCTTTAAATTTGTTAGGTTGAACGTCAACATAGCTTCCCTGCAAGAGACCAGGCTTGCCAAGAGTGGATCACTGAAAGAAAAACACTATATGTTCATCTGGGAGGGGGGGAGTTCAGAGGAAACACGTCAGCAAGTTGTAGGTTTCACAGTAAGGAACTCGCTAGTCTTGATGATAGATCCTCCCACTATTGGTTCAGATTTGTCCTCTCCATCTGCTTCTCAGCTCAAGAGGGCCAGTTAACCTCATGAATATCTATGTTCCAATGCTGTGCTCCACTAAAGATACAGAAAATCAGCTCTATGAGGAGCTTGAACTGCTATCAGCAGAATCCTGAAGTCAGGACATCTTTACCTACTGGGGTATTTCAATAAAAGATGGGCGCAGACCTTGAGGCATGGGCCTCCTGCTTCGGACATCATGGTCAGGGAAAGATAAATGAGAACAGACAGAGACTACTTGAGTTTTGCCGCTACCTTGGGCTTTGTGCAACTTTCAGAACAAACCAGGTGTCCTGGAGATATCCAAGATCAGGGCATTAGCACTTGCTGTGTTTGATCATCACCAAATGTGACTCTCTGAATAGCATTCTCAACACACAGAGCTATCACACAGCTGACTGTGATAGACAGGTGTGCACTAGGGTTAGGATGCGACCCTCGAAGTTCTTTAAATCAAAGAAGAAATGTTGTCCTTGTATCAAAATCAGCCATACTGCCTACTGAGATAAAAATCAACAGTTCCTTGTTTCAATTGAACAGGCACTGTCTGGCATTCCCAGACAGAGTGTAGAAGTGAGAAAGAGCATATTTTGAGACACCATCTACTATATTGCATGTTGTGATATGATGACATTCACTTTTAAGGGGGCATATCTTAAACTGCTCTCAATCATTATCTACCTCAACAGGATATAGAAGTCAGATGTACTATATTTAGCTCCCAGTGAACATTATCTATATAGAGAGAACTGGATGTTCCTCTTCAAAGCAGGTGGTGAGAGTAGGGAAATTTCTGGGCTCAATGTGCCCACCTTTGGAGAAAGTGCCTGCAAAGGCGAGTTTTTCATTCCAGGGAGAAGGTGCGTTCTGTAGTCGGGCCTGCCGCACCCAGAAAGAATTTGGAGGCAGCCAAGAATGTATAATGAGGCTTGGGTGAGAGCCCAGGCATCCATTAGAGAGTTGAAACAGGGACAACCCAGGGAAAATACTGCTTGGTTGACAGCTCGGATGAAGAGATTCCAGTTTCTGCTTGTAATACTTTAAAAGAGTCTGGATGATTGACATATTTATTGGGCTGTAGTGAAAGCAATTTTTATGAATGAATAAAAACTTTTTTAAAGCTTTTTTTAATCATATCCTATTGTCACTATAGGGTTCATTGGTTTTACACAGTGTGTATAGTGGGTAAATGGGTGTGGAAGTGCCATAGCTTAGCATGGAGGGTAGGAAGACCCATGGCGGGGTGGGTAGAGGGGCTTAAGTGGGAATGGAAGGTATGAGGGGCTATGGGGGTGGGTATAAGGGCATAGCTTGGCATGGAGAGTGTGAGGGGCCATGGGGGTAGGTATAGGAGCATAGCTTGGCATGGAGAGTGTGAGGGGACAGGGGGTGGGTGGAGGGGCAAAGATTTGCATGAAGGATATAAGGGGCAGGAGGGTTCGGGTGGAGGGGCATAGCTTGGCATAGGTGGGGGGCATGGATAATGCCTTTTAAAACTATATTTTGAAAGGTTCTCTCATCCAGGCTATGGCCCATGGCACCTCTGAGGTGCCGTGAGCCATAATTCTTTGAAAAGCTGGCCTGACTCCTTGAAAATTGCACAGGACTAGGGCATGCCAATCCTTGCATGGAGCCTGACAAGTCGAGATTGCAGGATGTGGGCTCACAACCCAAACCAGCCTCCACTGTTAAACAGCACTGCATAAAATCGGAAACCCGAGGAATGGGGTTGGGAATCCTGGACTCGGGTCCTGGTGCCATTTTCACCCCTCCACGCAGTCTCCCCAACTCCATGAAAATCCAGCCCAGAATCTTGTCTTCAAATAAAGAACCCACATTATTGTTTCACCAATTCTTCTGCATGATTAGTACATTTACATCAGAGAAGAAGAATATAATATGGTGGCAACGCGGTTTTTGAAGATTTAGCTAAAAAATACACAATCCTCAACCCCTTCCATTCAGCAGAAGAAAACAACTTGTGTGAAAGTGAAACAGCTATCAAGCCTTACCATGTGTAAGATTTCTGCAGCTCTGTAGGGCTTCTACACATGCAATGCCTTCATTCTGGGATCACACCTCACTCAGCAAGCAGGCATTAGTCCTAGTAAGATTGTTCAAATCCGGGAGAGCTTAATTAGTAAAAGTCTAATTGCTTCAAGGTTTAAGCAGGAAAGGAAATTAAATAGCAGAGTCGAGAGTGAGACCTTGTTTTAAGTAGAACTCCAGGAGAATTCATTACTCTGCATTAAATATTTTTGCGCCTGTTGTGTGCCAGCTTGGCCTGTATGAAGAAGAAAGAAAGGCATGTGATGAGAAGGGATGGAGCAGAGGGTGGGTAAGATGCATGTCCCCTGTGTGTAGTCAGTCCTCCCCAGAAGGACCAGAGGATGGAATGTAAGCAACATGATAGACAGGATGGTGGTGATGTGAAAATCTCCGTGAGAGAATGAGTATTGATATCTGTCACCCGCCAATGGTTGTGTGAGATTCCTGAAGAGAGTAGTCATTTGAGTGCATGATGCCATGATAAGAGTTTGATAATGGAGAGAGTTGAAGAAAGACATACCCCGGCAGAGCAGATGGGGTCATTCATCCTCTTCCTGCACTGGATGGCATTTTAGGCGCGGTTGCCAGCCGTGCTGATCTGCTCTGTGACGACTGCCCAGGCCAGTGGCATAAGGCTGCTGTGCCTCCTCGAGCCATCCCTGGAATACAGGACATGCCTGTGCACCCGCACTCCTCTGATCAATGTCTGGGGGGCCTGGTGCATGAAGCAGAGTGCTGCCTTCTTCTTGAGGCTTTCGATCCTCTTCTCATGGCTGGAAGACATCTCTGCACATGTCCTGAAGACAGGTGGGCTGGAGACAATGAGATGTATGTGTTGGACTGGTGTTTAAGTGTGGCACCCAGACCTTCGACCCAGCCAGCTGAAGGCGGCAGACGAATTAGCTCCCAAGCCACCAAGTGATTCAGCCCTATATTCGTCTGTGCATAATTAACGAGCTTCCAAGCACGGAATTGGGTGCAAGTTCCCACCATTCTGGCCAGCAGGTTGGGGACCGCCGAAACTGCCTGCCACAGCGCTTAGTCTCATAAATAGAAACTTCCACCCCCTGTGTTTACACAGGGAGAAGATCACCTAACTCTGCAACGCAGGTCATCAGCCAACAGGTTACATGACACTGAACCAAATATGTATACCCATTCCAAACTTGAAAACATCACACTGTGGAATTAATGCAGAATTATAATTTGGCAGACGAGTGCAGACAAACTTCCCCAGCCATCACTGGTCGATACTCCCAGGAGTATATGATGCACTACTCAAAAAACAGGGGAAGATGAAAGATGCCCATGACTGGCATGCAGGTAACAAATTACCTAGCCTGAACATCGGACAAAAAGTTTGTGCCCAACACCCAGCTGATGACACCTGGACTCCAGAAATCATCAGCATATGCCCAGAACCAAGATCGTATCAAGTACGAACACCAAATGGCATGTCAGTGCAACAAAACAGACGTCAAAGCGGAACAATACTATGACCAGAAACACCAAGCAATCCTATTGTGACTAGAACATGGTCTAAGATGCAACACAAACAAAGGAACCTTAACCAACATTCTGAAAGCGTACAGCAGCCTCCAGCAAAGATCACATAACTAAAGCTGGACACATAAGCAAACCGCTGATATGTTTCAGAGACTTGTAAATTTATTGCTGTGTTAATGCACATTCAGTTACAATGTTATCTTCTTTCACTTTCATGTAAATAGTTTGATTCGTTAAAGTTAAACTTTTAGTTTACAAAAAAAGAGGTTGTTGTGATATGGCATACGGCTTAAAGGAGGCACATCTTAAACGGCTGTCAGTCATTATCTACTTTGACAGGATATGACGTATTCATCCCATGACTTGAAAGCAGTCTATCAGTAGCAGTGGTAACAGTCAGATGTACTATAATTAACTCCCAATGAATGTTATCTGTATATAGTCTTACCTTCAAATAAAGAACTCACATTATTGTTTCATCAGTCCTTGTGTATGATTGGTAAGAAAGCAACATCACACTTTCAACATATGGGAGGCAAGAGCAGGAAAATCCTGACTGTTTCGAGGCTAACATCATTGTGATGAAACCTGTCATTGAAGCAAAGTAGTTTGCTCTCATTAATTACAAGAGAGATCCGAGCAAGAATTCTCTGAGCTCAGTAAGAGCAGCTCAAAGTAAAGTCCAATAGACTGCTAGGCAATGCGCCAATGACTACTGGTTAAACATTGCCAGAATATCCAGATGTCCTTCAACACAGAGATGCTAGGGGAATGTATAAAGGAATCAAAATGGCAACAAGTCCAACAGCAAAGAAAATGGCTCCATTGAAAATAAAGGCAGGGGAGGTCATCACCGAATGTAATAAACAGTTGGAGAGATGGGTGGAACACTACCTTGAATTGTATTCCAGGAAGAATACTGTCAGTGAGAAAGCTCTAGGCAGCGTAGAAAGTCTGCCTGCAATGGCAGAGCTGGATATCGAACCCACAGTGCAGGAGCTTAGCAAAGCTGCTGACTCACTTGCCATGGGCAAAGCTCCCAGTGCTGACACTATTCCCCCTGGACTCATCAGCACAGGGCACCAGCACTCCTGCAGCAGCACCAGGATATGTATGATGCAAGGATGGTGACCCTGTATCAAGAATCAGGGCAACCACTCTAATTGCAATGACTATTGAGGCGTCTCCCTGCTGAGCATCGAGGGAAACGTATTTGCTCGTGTTGTCCTTCTCTGATTCCAGATCCTAGTTGAACACATCTACTAGTGTGGTTTCAGAACTGGAAGATCTACAATTCATATGATTTTCTTAGTCTGGCAGCTGCAGGAGAAATGCCATGAATAAAGGAGATGACTATATATTGGCTTTGTCAATCTCACCAAGGCATTCGAGTGAGCAGAGGCGGTCTATTTAAGCTGCTGGAGGAAATTGGCTGCCCACTGAAGCTGCTCAATGTGATCTCCTCCTTCCATGATAATAATGATGGGTAAGGTCAGCTATGACAGGACAACATCGGAACCCTTTGAGATCTGCAGTGGGGTCAAACAGGGTTGTGTTCTGGCACCGATGCTCTTTGGCATATTCTTCTATTTGCTGCTGTCATATCCTTTCAGGTCACCTACAGAGGGGGTCGACTTATGGAAAGCTGTTCAGCTTTGCTCGCCTGCGATCCAAAGGTGGCTCATGACAAAGTTGCTCTACACTAACAAGTCTTCACTAGAAAGTTGCTCTACACTAACAATGCCCACTAACGTTCCATACCAAGGAACACCTCCAGCGGCAAATGGGCAGACTCTCTCACGCCTGTAAAGAGGTTGGTTTGACCATTAGCATCAGGAAGACAAATGTCATCGTCCAACTTGTTGCCATACTGCCATCTATCAGCATTGACAATGTGAGTTTGGAGATTGCTGATAGCTTCAAATATCTAGGCTCCACAATCACCAGCAATCCACCACTTGATGCTGAAATCAACAAGTGCATTGCAAAAGCTGCAGCTATTACGTCCAAGCTGAGTAAGAAAATGTGGAACATTAGCAACCTGACTGAGAACACCAAGCTATGGATTCACCAAGCCTGCATCCTCAGTAAACTCCACTATAGGAGAAAAGGCTGAACAGTTTCCACCTTTGCTGTCTTAGACGTATCCTAGGCATCTCTTGGCAGGGTAAGGTCCCCAACTCAGAGGTGTGGGGGCATGCTAATTCCAGCACCATGCACTCATTGCTAAGCCAATGATATCTGCATTGGTTTGACCAGATTCATCGCATGGACGATGGCTGTATATCCAAAGAACTCTGTCTGGGGAATTAGCCACTGGCTCATGATCTGCTGAGCATCAATGCCGCCGCGACAAGGACACCTGCAAGAAGATATGAAGCTGGTGGACATTGATGCTGACAACTGGGAGACAGTCGCTGATGACCATGACCTCTGAGCTATGACTGGAAGGGCATTTGAAGAGGTGAACAGTAATGAAAAGATCAGCTGGCCAAGAATCATGCCCACTGTTTTCCTCTGCAGTGAATGTAGCAGAGACTGCCTGTCAGAGTGGGGCTGCTGAGCTACACCAGGTGATGCTTAACACAGAATTGACCACCACGGAGCAAGCATCATATTACAAGATGGAAGGCTGCCACCACCACCGAACTGTATAACTAGTGCTGTAGAGGGAACGTTAAACTAAATAGTGAGGGTGGTTTAGGGGTGTGGGGGCAGTTAGTGTCAGGGGAGGTTTGGAAAGTTAAAAAGAAAGGACAAGCCAATAGTGCAGGTTAGTAATGTGGGGTACTGATAATCAGAATGTGACAGGGAGGCACAGAGCATGCAAACATAGGAGTGCACCAGCAAATAAGGTCAGAGTAGAGAAATATCATGAAAAGACATAATTACAGGCTCCTTATCTGAATGCACACAGAATTCATAACAAGATGGATGAATTAAAAACACAAAAAGAAATAAATGAGTATGGTATGATAGCCATTACAGAGGCACAGTTGCAAAGTGACCATGCCTAGGACCTGATTATTCAATATTCAAGGGCATTTGGCATTTTGGAAGGAAAGAAAGAAAGGAAATGGAGATGGGGTGGCTTTGTTAATAAAAGGTGAGATCAGTAAAGTAGTGAGAAATTATCTTGGTTCAGAAGATCAAAATGTAGAATCAGTTTGAGTAGAGATAAGAAAAAGCAAAGGAAATATGTCACTGGTGGGAGTGGTTTTTGCCCCCTGACTGTAGGTACACTGAAGGACACAGTGTAAATCAGGAAATAATGGGGGCTTGCACAGAATGTATTGCAATAACCTTGGGAGATTTTAATCTACATATAGATTGGACAAATCAAATCGGAGGATGAGTTCATTTAGTGTATTCAGGACAGTTTGTTAGAACAATACATCTGGAACTAATCAGGGAACAGGCTATTTTAGACATGGCAATATGTAATGAGACGGGATTAATTAATGGCTTCATAGTAAAGGATCCTCCAGGTAAGAGTGACCATGAAATGATAGAATTTCATAATCAGTTTGAGGGTGAGAAACTTGGGTCATAAACTAGTGTCATAAACTTAAATAAAGGCAATTACAAGGTTTTGAAGACAGAGTTCGCTAAAGTGGAATGGGAAAATAGGTTAAAAGGTAAGATGGTAGCGAAGCAGACATTTAAGGAGATATTTCATGACTCTCAACAAAGATATATTCCATTGAGAAAGACAGACTCTGTGAGAAGGATGCACCCTCTGTGGCTAACTAAGAAAGTTAAGTTTGATAGCTAATTGAAAGAAAATGTGTACAAAGCTGCAAAGATTAGTAGTAGCCCAGAAGATAGACAATTTTAGAAACCAGCTAAGGATGACTGAAGAAATAATAAAGACAGAAAAATTGGAGTATAAAAGAAAACTAGCAAGAAATATAAAAATAGACAGAAAAGCTTCTACGAGTATATAAAAAGAAAGAGAATAGCTAAAGTGAGCATCGATCCCTTAGGGAGTGGGGTTGGGGAAATTAATAATGGGGAATAAGGAAATGGCAGAGACTTTGAACAGGTGTGTTATATCTGTCTTTACAGTAGAAAACACAAAAAAGCTTTCCAAGAATAGTAGAAAGCAGGGGGGTAGAGGGAGGGTGGAATTTCAAACAATCACTATCACTGGAGAAGAAGTACTGGGAAAATCAGTGGTAAAACTGTAAACATCACACCACTATTCAAAATAGGAGAGAGACAGAAAGCAGAAAACTATAGGCCAGTTAGCCTAACATCTGTCATTGGGAAAATGCTAGAATCCATTATTAAGGAGATAGTAACAGGACATTTAGAAAATCATAATATAAGCATGCAGAGTCAACATAGCTTTGTGAAAGTCAATATGGTTTTGTATTTGACAATTTATTAGAGTTCTTTGAGACTATAACTAGCAAGGTGGATAAAAGGGAACCAGTAGACGTAGTGTATTTGGATTTCCAAAAAACATTTGATAAGATGCCACAAAAAAGGTTACTGCAGAAGAGAACAGCTTATTGTATCGGGGGTGATATGTTAGCATGGATAGAGGATTAACTATCTAACAGGAAACACAATGTTGCAAAAAAGGGGTTATTTTTAGGTTGGCAAACTTTAACTAGTGGAGTGCCACAGGAATCAGTGCTAGGGCTTCAACTATTTACAGTCTATATTAATGATTTAAGACAAAGACACCATCTGTGTTGCAGCCAAATTTGCTGATGATACAAATAGGTAGGAAAGCAAGTTTTGAGCAGGACACAAAGGGCGGAATTTTCCATGACCACTGGTGTCTGGTGTCATGGTGGGTGAGCAAACAATATGGCAGGAAGGCCAAAAATCAGTTTCACAATGTCGTGAAACCAGTTTGCAAACATCCACTCCGTCTGTCAATGGCGGGCCGCATTTCCCGCCGCACATCTTCATATCATTATAAGCCCAACTAATCGGAATCATCCCCCCACACTGGATCATCCGAGCACATTGGCGTGATTGCAGGCTGATGTGTTTCACAACAGTATTTATAAGGCATGCAACTGGCAAGCTGCACTTTGAGGGGAACTCGGAGGTGAGGTGCACAGTAATGTTGCGCAGCACTCACAAGGGTCGCCTGTTGGACCTCAAGGTTGAGGTGCCACGCATTCAGCCAAGGGCACAGGCAAGTCACGTTTTCCTGGCTGGCTGAAAGTGCAGTGCCGGTGCAAGGGCTGCACTGCAGCTGAGGTGAGTTGGGGACAGCAGCGAACAGCTTTACTGCATTTGACGGTAGTGCACAAGTAACTGCTGGGGGGACGGGGGAAGCAGCCATGCATTAGGGAAAGTTCGTATAAAATGACTATTCCTCTGCAGCTGCAACAGTTCGGGTCCAGCCACATTGACACGCTTGAAGTCGGGCCTCTAATTTATCTGCCCACTCAAGCAATGCAGAAGCCTGAAAGTGCCACCAAATGCTCTGGAACTTTTTATCCCTCGGGCATAGACTGCAAACTAATAAGCATTTTAGTGGACTATAGAACAATTGGACAACTGGGCACATTGTACAATTTCTTTGTGAAAGCTGGCCATGGAGCAGTGACTGGAGGAGGCGCTCACAGCCTTTTCTAGTGTCATCATTCAGGTTTGGACCAGTCTCTCCCATAGTTCAAGCTAACAGTGCAGTCTTGCAGTGCGGGTTAGGAGAATGCCTGCGCCTGAGCTGAGAGCACAGCATGCAGTCCAGTGGGAAAAGCTGCTGCCAACCAGTTAGGTGGAGTAGGGCGGAGGTGGGTGGGGTTTCGGGCAGCCATGCAGTGCACTAAAATCTGGCCATCCCAGTGGTGGTCAGCACTCTCTGGGATGCTCAGACTTAACTAAGAGAGATTCTTAGTACACCAAAGCCTACCCACGTGCCTCTCTTCCATCCTGCAGGAGGGGTACATCAGGAGCATGGAGCCCGGAGACCAAGCTGTATTGCCTCATGGTTTACAGAGAGTGGAGACGAAGGATAAGAGAGCAACGGAGGCTCCTGGCTGGACAGAGGGAGAAACAGCACCCTCAGGAAGATGGGACAGCTGGGGCACCCACGCACACCACTGAAGAGCCACAGTGAGCCGTCATTGGTCGGCACCTAACTAGACTCGGGATCTACAGATGGTGCTTGTCATTCCTGCAGATTACCGAGAACCAGTGTCACTAAAGACTGTGCATGTCCATGGAACTGGTCGATCGTATCTGCCACCTGCTGCAGGATTCGGCGCCACGGGGACATGGAGGACATCTACTGCCAGTGGCCGTGCAAGTGACTGCAGAGCTCAATTTTTACACAACTGGCTTTCAGGGTTCCACAGGTGATCTCTGTGGGATATCTCAAGCTTCCATGCACAAATGCATCCATGTGGTCACGGACATCATCTTCGCAAAGGCACACAACTTTGTTCATTTCACTCGGGATCAGGAAAGCCAGGAAGCAAGATCTCAGGTTTTCCACAGGTGCCGGGTGCCATCAACTGCACTCACGGGGTGTTCAGATCTCCGTGGTAACAAGCGGTCAACTACGCCAACCACAAGGGCTTCTACTCGCTGAATGTTCAGCTGGTATGCGACCACCACAAGCGCATCCTGCAGGTCTGCACATGGTTCCCAGGGACTGTCCTCCATTTTCAATAGGTCTCAGATACCTAACATCTTCCAGGGTCCACAGAGGCTGCAGGGTTGGCTCTTCGGGGACAAGGGCTACCCGCACTCTGCGGCCTCAGATTGCAGCAGAGAGAAGGTCCAACGAGGCTCATGCTGCAACTCATCTTGGTGGAGCAAACCATCAGAATGTTGAAAATGAGGTTCTGGTGCCTGGACCGATCTAGTGGAGCCCTGCAATACAGTCCACAGAGGGTGTCACACATCGTCATCGCCTGTTACACCCTTCACAACCTGGCGCTGCAACTGAGAGAGGAGCTGGCTGAGGAGGAGATGAAGGAGCTGCATGTCTCCTCTGATAAGGAGGACGTCAGTGGGGAATAGAGTGAGGAGGTCATCGAATGCAAGGATGATGGTGGTGAGACTATTGCACTGACCAGGTGAGGCAGGCGTGCTCAGGAAGCCTCATAACTGTTAGGTTTGTGGAGGATGATGACAACATGCAGTGAGGTGACACTATAGATCCTCACATTGCATCTGTGAATATTTGTCTCCTTTCTGGCTGATAGCAGCACACATACCCTCTGTGATAAGGCTGCTGTCATGGAGACACAGAGGATGCCCATAGTCCCTACATTCCAGAAGGATGATGACAACATGCAGTGAGGACACTCCATGGATCCTCACATAGCTTATGTAAATGTCTGATTCCTGCCTGGCTGATGGCACTTGCGCTCTGTGAACAGGATCATATCATGGAGATACAGCAGGAAAACTTTAACCTCTCCAGGTCCTATGGCATCCTTCGTGAGCTGAACCCTTCAAGACCACACAGTCACCAGGCACATATGCACATGAGATGGGATGCCAGGCATGCCTCAAAGGTGCTGGGAGCACACAGAGAGAATGACAGAACTCTATGCTGCCAACCCAGGACATTCTGGCAGCAATGATAAGGCCCATCGAGGTGCAAGTATGACTGATGTGATCAGTGACTGTGAAGGCACACCATCGGTGTGTTGGGGGAGGCTGCACAAGGCACAGACAGGGAAGAAACCCTGGACTGAGACACCTGCCTTTATCTTGTGCAGGGACCATGAGTGACACGAATACTGCTCATCAGAACAAGAAGCCATTGGCAAGGAGACATTCTTGGGAATTTATTAACAAAGTGAACATTATGTACAAGTGATTAACACCCATGCCCAGGCTGTGCAACTACATCTTCTTAACCTTCCAAACCCTGCTGCTACATTTTGGTGCTCCCCCGACATCCACAGTAGAGGTGGAGGCAGCCTGCTGACTGCGAAGCCCTGTCAGTGATGACCTTGATGGGCATCGTCTGGAGGGCCCTGGCCTACTTTTGAGGTCCTGCTGTGTGGCAGTGGCACCCTCCTCGGCCTGTGGAGCTGGATTTGCTGGGGTCACAGGAAGAGGGGATTTGGATGGGCCGGACACTCCCAGAGTCACCTAGGTGGATGGCCCTGGGGTGTACACCTGCTAATCCTCCTCCCTATGGGTGTCCGAGGGCCCTTGGCTGACTTCTAGAGGAGATGGGGAAGCTGGAGTGAGATCGAGCTGCTCCACACCCCTCTCACGTTGACACTGTTGGAGGCAAAATATGGCATCAACGATGGAGTTCAGCCACTGCAGCAGTGCTGGACTGGTATCCTGGACCAAGGTCTCCATGGCAGCTGCCATACTACCATTGTTGACCTTGGTGCATTGGCATGCCGGTGCTATCACCTCAGACTGTAGGCAGACAGGCTTCTCTATCGTGCCTTGCAACCTGAGAAATGTAGCGGACATCCTTTCCTGATGTTCCCGAGCTTACCTTTGCAGCTCCAGCAACTCAGGTATGACCGAGTCCAGAGGTTCGTCATCTGACTTGGACTCAGCAGATATCTGGTCTCCAGCAGTCCTCCAAATGCCGGAAAACTGGGAAGTCCCTGCCTCCACCTGCTGTGGATCAGGCGGTACGACGTGTTCAACAGATTGTTACCCCAAGGCTACTCTATAGCTTGGTCCCACCAAGGTATGTGTCTCAGCACTGGTGGAGGGTGTGGGTGAGCACTGTGACAGGTCATCAATGAGGGTTTAAGCAGATTCCTCTTCTGAGGTGTCTTCGAGGCTTGAGTCGAGGACCAGGGTCGTGGACTCCCTCGGCTATTTCCCATATGTGCCGCGAAAGCAAGGAGAGATAATTAGTGCATGGCAGCGGCCTGTGAAACAGGACACATCACTCACAGCATGGTTGTCTGATGGATGTTGCACTGCTGGATCCTCAATTGGTTGAGCACCGCCGACCTCACCATCAGCACAGGAACGGTCCAGATTTTCGCCGGCCAGCTGGATGACTTTATTTTCAAAGTCTGTGAGGACCTTGATTTCAGGCATTGCACTACCAGTCTACGACCTCTCCCTTTTGTTGTATGCCAGCTTGTCCTGCATGTATACAGATGGAGACAATGTAAGCAGGACACCTGCCAGGGCAGATGATAAGTATGCCTGGCATGTGTGGGTGGTGAGTTGTCTCATGGATGGGATAAGGACAATGAAGATATGTGTTAAAGAGTGAATGGTAATGTCCCTTGAACTGGCAGCGAGTGAGATTCCTGTGGATGTGTAATGGGTTTGTGAGTGTGAGTTGAGAGTGATGAGAACAGTGACTTACCCTGGCATAACGAAGGAGATCATTCATCCTCTTTCAGCACTGGGTGGCTGTCCTCTTTTGCAGGGCGTAGGCAGTGACCACCGCTGCCACCGCCTCCCAAGCTGAATTGGTGATGTTGCTGCCCCACCTGTGGCCAGAGTGGGGGTAGAGGACATCACGGCAAGCCTCCACGGCATCAAGAAGGTGTCCAGGGACCACGCCACTGAATCGGGGGGGTGCAGTCTTCTTGTCTTTCAGTGCCATGTCTTCTGTTTAGCAGTCCTGGGCTAGAAGCACTGAGAGGTGTGCACGTGGCTGCACTTTAAGTATGGCGCCCGGCGTGAGGAAGCAGCGAGGTGATGGAATGGTGGGAGATTCGGAGGCGTCTGCCAGCAAAACGGCGTGATTCCCGGGATTGCCCGATTAATGAGGCGGGATTGGGACGGTATGGCATGAAAAGCCCTCATTGCGGCCAGTGGGTAAAACACTCTTTTTACCACCAGCTACCACACTTAGTGCAAATCTGGGATGATTCCGCCCTAAGAGTCTGCAAAAGGATATAGATAGTGTTGGATCCTAGTCACCTGTTTGTTGGGACTTACAGATCCTGGTTGCACGCTTGTTGTGGGATCGCCAAGTTGGTACAATAGACAGAGTTGATCAACATGTACTTCTTAGGTGGAACACATTCTGTTTATTTACAAAGGTACTCAGCAGCTACACTTGTGTGCTTTCAACTCAAACCCTGTCTCCATACTTCTAACTACTAACCACAGGCTACTGACTACAGAGGTAGCCCACGCTACTCCTCCAATAGTTACTTAAGATCATGTGCTCTTCCTTTATAATATCCTCCTTAAAGGTATACTACACATAACATAAAACCATAATTACCAGATCCCTCCCCCTTTACTCGGAAACACATTTTACATTTACAAATACAATTTTCTCAAAATAGCAAATTATTTACACAGATAAGTAATTTACAAATTCAGTCTTTCAGGGGTTTCCTTATGCGTGCAGAACATCTCAGCTCTACAACTTCAGATGCTTTGTCAGGAGCTTTCTTTCAGATTTTTTGGTGGGCACCTGCAAATCTGCTACAGGTACAAGAGACACACCTGACACATCTGTACTAGGTTGAGTTCTCTCAACAGGAAACGTTGACCCTCTCGTGAACACTGGTGAATGATTTCTTGGTGACTTGTTTCTCTCTTCCTTAGATGATCCACATGTCTCCGAATGACTATGCCTTCCACCTTCATGTGGTAAGATAGAGGTCCAATCACATACTTATTTTGCCCGGTAACCACTTTGGTCCTTCTCCAAAGTTCTTCACGTATACTGTCTCTCCTAAAGTAAACTTCCTGTCACGACTATGCCAGTCGTGTCTAATTTTCAGACTACCCTGGCTCTTTTCCACCTTCCCCCCTTAATTCAACATTATTAAGCTCAATCTCGTCCTGAGATGGCGTTTCATCAATAATTCCACAGGTGTGACACCTGTTGTTGTGTGAGGGGTGGTCCTAAAATGGAAAAGAAAGCATGCTAACTTGGTTGCTATGGAATCTCCAGTTAACTTTTTCATGCCTGACCTGAACATTTGAACCACTCTTTTGACCAGTCCATTTGATGAAGGGTGAAGTTTTTACATGATACCATTGAGACTGATAAACCATTGCAACTCAGCACTCATAAATTGGGGGAGGTTATGTTGTCACAGGGCTAGTAATCCAGGGACCCAGAGGAATATTCTGAGGACCCAGGATCGAATCTCACCACAGCAGTTGGTAGAATTTGAATTCAATAAAAATCCGGAATTAGAAGTCTATCTTGGTTCAAGAAAGTCTATCTATCCAAGAATGACCATGAAACCATTCACTAAAGTCCTTTAGGGAAAGAAATCTGCCAGAATGTAACCTGGTCTGGCCTACATGTAACTCCAGATCCACAGCAATATGGTTGACTCTTAAATGCCCTCTGAAATGACCTAGCAAGCCACTCAGTTGTATCCAACCATGACAAAGTCTCAAAACAAAGGAATGAAACCAGATGGACCACCTGGCATTGACCTAGGTGCCAGAAACGACAACGGCAAACTCAGCCCTGTCGACCCTGCTAGTGCCAAAATTGGGAGAGCTGTCTCACAGATTAGTCAAGCAACAGCCTGACATATTGAGCCTCACAGAATAATACCTTACAGATAATGTCCCAGACACCGCCATCACCATCCTGCCGATGGGACAGCACATGCCCAGCAGAGATGGCAGAACACTCGGGGGGATATTGCCCTGGGAGTCCTCAACAATGAAGTCTCATGGTATCAGGTCAAACATGTGCAAGGAAACCTCCTGCTGATTACCACATAGTACCCTCCCTCAGCTGATGAATCAGTGCTCCTACATGTTGAACATCACTTGAAGAAAGTACTGAGGGTGGCAAGGGTGTAGAATGTACTCTGGGTGGGGGACTTCAATGTTCATCACCAAGAGTGGCTCGGTAGCACGACCATGCTGGCCGAATACTAAAGGACATAGCTGCCAGACTGGGTCTGCAGCAGGTGGTGAGGGAAAAACATACTTCACCTCATCCTCACCAACCTGCCTGCCACAGATGCATCTGTCCAAGACAGTGTCGGTAGGAGTGACCACCACACAGTTGTTGTGGAGACAAAGTCCCGCCTTCATATTGAGGATACCCTCCATCGTGTTGTGTGGCACTACCACTGTGCTAAATGGGATAGGTTTCAAACAGTTCTAGCAACTCAAGACTAGGCATCCATGAGGTGCTATGGGCCATCAGCAGCAGCAGAATTGTAACTCTTTCAAGTCAAAACCAAATAAATTAAATTAACAAATCAAAGGACAAATTAAAAGGCAGCCCCTTAAAGAAACACAAGACAAAATTTAAAGGAAAGCAGCAGAATTGTACTCAAACACAGTTTGTAACCTCATGGCCTGGCATATCCCCCACTCTACTCTTACCATCAAGCCAGGGGATCAACCCTGATTCAATGGGGAGTACAAGAGGGCATGCCAGGAGCATGTGCTCCTGCACTCACCATTCATGACTCCTCAGATACGGAAGTAATCCATGTCCAAATGCAACAATATCCAGGCTTCGGCTGACAAGTGGCAAGTGACATTCATGCCACACAAATGCCAGGCAATGACCATCTCCAACAAGAGAGAATCTAACCATCACCCCTTGACATTCAATGGCAATACCATCATTGAATCCCCCACTATCAACATCCTCGTGGTTACCATTGACCAAAAACTGAACTGGGCTAGCCACATAAATACTGTGGCTACAAGAGCAGGTCAGAGGCTAGGAATCCTGTGACGAGTAAATTACCTCCTGACTCTCCAAAGCCTGTCCACCATCTACAAGGCACAAGTCAGGCGTGTGATGGAATACTCCCCACTTGCCCGGATGAGTGCAGCTCCCACAGCACTCAAGAAGCTTGACACCATCCAGGGCAAAGCAGCCCGCTTGGTTGGCACCACATCCACAAACATTCATTCCCTTCACCCTCCACCACCGACGCACAGCAGCAGCAGTGTGTACCATCTACAAGATGCACTGCAGGAATTCACCTTAGACAGCATCTTCCAAACCCACGACCATCGAGAAAGACAAGGGCAGCAGATAGATGGAAACACCACCACCTGGTCGTTCCCTTCCAAGTCACTCACCATCCTGACTTGGAAATACATCACCGTTCCTTCACTGTCACTGGGTCAAAATCCTGGAACTCCCTTCCTAACAGCACTGTGGGTGTACCTACACCACATGGACTGCAGCAGTTCAAGAAAGCAGCTCACCACCACCTTCTCAAAGGCAACTAGGAATGGGCAATAAATGCTGGCCCAGCCAGCGAAGCCCACATCCCGTGAATGATTTTTTTTAAAATGCCATGCCATTGTCATTTCCAACTACTTATGATAGTCCATTAATGGCAAAGCTTTGAAGTAGCTTCCCAATTGTAGCGGAAGATGTTGGTGACTTCACCTCATGTATGTCCACCCATTTTGAGTGGACATCAACAATGAGCAGAAACATTGTTCCCATGAAAGGCCCCACATAGTCAATGCGTAACCGCACCCATGGCCTTCCTGGCAAATCCCAAGGGTGTGATAACAGAACTGTTGAAGGTAACTTTTGCACTTGCTGACACTGCACACAATTCTTCACTAAGCTCTCTATTTCTCCATCCATCCCAGGCCACCATAGGTAGCTGCGTGCTTTGGTCTTCATTCAGGAAATTCCAGGATGTGCACTATGCAGTTCAATTAACAATGGCTTTCTTCCTTTTGGAGGAAAAATCACTTGTGCTCCCCACAATAAGATACCATCCTGGCTGGTTATTTCATGTCTTCTGTTAAAGTATGGTTTCATTTTGTCAGATACATGCCCTTGTGACCAACCACGAAGCATTTCTTCTGGGACTTTGGATAAGACTGGGTCTCGACTTGTCTAGTCTCTCATCTGCCCAGCACATACTGGCGATGAATCTAAAAACAATTTACAATAAAACTAGTTCTTGTGGAACTGGGACATCCTTGTCTTTTTCTTGTAAGGGCAAAGTGCATCGGCATTGCAATTTGATTTCCAGGCCTATGGACGAAAGTATACTCACATGCTGCCAGGATCAATGCGCATCGTTGTATTCTTGCTGAGGCTATGGGTGGTATGGTGGTATGGGCGGGATGAGGTTTCATGTAGGTTTTTAAAAATTTAATAGAACTTTAATTAAAAGTGATGGACATGTCCCAACTCATGTGACAGTGTCACATGAGGGGACATGTCAGGGAATTTTTTTTTTCTCTGTTTTTAACTGAAATAAAAACAGAAAGTGCTGGAAATACTCAGCAGGTCTGGCAGCATCTGTGGAGAGAGAAACAGAGCTAACTTTTCGAGTCAAATATGACTCTTCTCCAGAAAAATAACATACCTCTGAATGGAATTAAATGCTGCTCTCCAAATTTAGCAAACATGGGCCATTAGATCCATGACCATTCAAAGGTGGCCGTTTCCTGGCAAGGTCTCAGACTCTGAGGGGGTTGGAGCTGACTTCCATAGGAATGCAAATTTTCATCGAAAGGAGAAAGATCAGCCAACCCGTGAAGGAGAGAGGCAACTCTGGGAAGCTGAAGGGTAGAGTTATGAAGGAGAGGAGCAGTTCTGAGAAGCTGAGGGACTGTAGTGTGAAGGGGAGGAGCAGCTCTGAGAAGCTAAAGGGCAGAGCTGTGAAGGAGGGGGCAGCTCTGAGAAGCTGAGAGGTAGAGCTGTGAAGGAATGGAGCAGTTCTGAGGAGCTGAGGGGCAGATGTGTGAAGGAGGGGGGCAGTTCTGAGAAGCTGGGGGTACAGCTGTGAAGGCAGGAGCAACTCTGAAAAGCTAAGGGTAGGGGTGTGGAGGAAAGGGGCAGCTCTGGGAAGCTGAGAGGCACAGCTGTGAAGGAGGGGGCAGCTCTGAGAAGCTGAGGAGCTGAGCTGTGAAGGAGGGGAGCAGTTCTGAGAAGCTGAGGGTAGAGCTGTGGAAGAAAGGGGCAGCTCTGAGAAGCTAAGAGGCATAACTGTGAAGGAGGGGGCAGCTCTGAGAAGCTGGGGGGGCTGAACTGTGAAGGAGAGGAACAGTTCTGAGCAGCTGAGGGTAGAGCTGTGGAGGAGAGGGGAAGCTCTGAGAAGCTGAGGGGCTACTGATGAACACTGAATCCAAGGTCAGCAGCCAGTGAAGGGAGTGCCATTCAGAGATGGGATTCATCCAGCCAGTCTCCTTGGACCCACAAGCAATAAATGAGAGGCACAAAGGAAGGGTGCAACAGGCTCAGGGCCACCATTATGTAACAGCATGGGAAGTATGAGGTTCAGCCTGTGGTTGGGCAGGCCATTCCAGGATGCCATGGGGGACTGCAGCAGGAGAGGGAACAAGGACGGCTAGTGCCGCGCTTCTGAGTGTTCAGAAGTCACATCAATTACCTGCAGTTGTCAGAGCGCCAGTGCCAGAGAAGACTGCAACTCTTAGGGGAGTCTGACCCAACCTTTGCAGGATGCTGCAGGACGATATGTGACCAATGTGACATGTGATCAATGGCAGCTGAAAAATCACTGCAGCGCTGAATTTCTATACCTCCAGCTCTTTCCAAGTATCCACCGGGGACATGTGCGTGATATTCCAGGCAGCCACACATGCTGAAATAGGGAAGTGATTAACACACTGTTTAAGAGGGTTGAAGAGTTTGTGTGATTTCAAACTGACCTTCATAGCTAGGTTGAGAGGTCTGTTGGCTTCAGGGCCATTGTAGGATTTCCACGTATGCAGGGTGTAATAGATTGCACACGTGGCCATCAAAGCTCCATCAGACAGCCTGCAGCCTTCATCAACAGGAAGGGCTTCTATGCCATAAACGCCCAGCTGGTATGCAACCTACATCCTGCAGGTGGATGCCCGTTTCCGGGGGAGAATTCATGATGCATATGTGCTCCAGCACTCTCAGTTACCACAGTTGTTCAAGCACACAGAATCACACAGAATCACAGTGCAGAAGAGGTCCCTTGGCCCATCGAGTCTGCGCCGAGACGAGAGAAACGCCTCACCTACCTACCTAATCCCATTTACCAGCACTTGGCCCATAACCTTGAATGTTATGACGTGCCAAGTGCTCATCCAGGTACTTTTTAAAGGTTGTGAGGCAACCCGCCTCCACCACCCTCCCAGGCAGTGCATTCCAGACCATCACCACCCTCTGGGTAAAAAAGTTTTTCCTCACATCCCCCCTAAACCTCCTGCCCCTCACCTTGAACTTATGTCCCCTTGTGACTGTCCCTTCAACTAAGGGGAACAGCTGCTCCCTAGCAACCCTGTCCATGCCCCTCATAATGATTACACCTCGATCAGGTCGCCCCTCAGTCTTCTCTGCTCCAATGAAAGCAACCCAAGTCTATCCAACCTCTCTTCATAACTTAAATGTTTCATCCCAGGCAACATCCTGGTGAATCTCCTCTGCACCCCCTCCAGTGCAATCACATCCTTCCTATAATATGGCGACCAGAACTGCACACAGTACTCCTGCTGTGGCCTCACCAAGGTTCTATACAACTCCAACATGACCTCCCTACTTTTGTAATCTGTGCCTCGATTGATAAAGGCAAGTGTCCCATATGCCTTTTTCACCACCCCACTAACATGCCCCTCCACCTTCAGAGATCTATGGACACACATGCCAAGGTCCCTTTGTTCCTCAGAACTTCCTAGTGTCATGCCGTTCATTGAATACTTCCTTGTCAAATTACTCCTTCCAAAGTGTACCACCTCATACTTTTCAGGGTTAAATTCCATCTGCTACTTATCTGCCCATTTGACCATCCTGTCTATATCTTCCTGTAGCCCAAGACACTCAACTTCACTGTTAATCACCCAGCCAATCTTTTCCTGATATAAATTAATGATCTAGATCTGGGTGTGCAGGGGGCAATTTCAAAGTTTGCGGATGGCACAAAACTTGGAAGCATTGCAAACTGTGAGGAGAACAGTATAGAACTTCAAAAGGACATGGACAAGTTAGTGGAGTGGGCAGGTTGGTGGCAGATGAAGTTCAATGCGGAGAAGTGTGAGGTGATTCATTTTGGTAGGAAGAACATGGAGAGGCAATATAAAATAAGGAGTACAATTCTTAAAGGTGTGCAGGAGCAGCCAGACCTGGGTGTATATGTGCATAGATCATTGAAGGTGGCAGGACAGGTGGAGAGAGCAGTTAATAAAGCATACAGTATCCTGGGCTTTATTAATAGGGGGATCGAATACTAGAGCAGGGAGGTTATGCTAAGCTTATATAAGACACTAGTTAGATCTCAGCTTGAGTATTGTGTACAGCTCTGGGTGCCACACTATAGGAAGGATGTGATCGCATCAGAGAGAGTGCAGAAGAGGTTTACAAGAATGGTTCCAGGGATGAGAAATTTCAGTTATGAAGATAGTTTGGAGAGGTTGGGACTGTTCTCCTTGGGCAGGAGAAGGCTAAGAGGAGATTTGATAGAAGTGTTCAAAATCATGAGGAGGCTGGATAGAGTAGATAGGGAGTAACTTCTGCTTGTCAAGGGATCAAGAACGAGCGGGCACAATTTGCAAAAGGAGCATATGTGATGTGAGAGAAAGCTTTTTACACAGCGGGTGGTTCGAGTCTGGAATGCACTGCCTGGAAGTGTGGTGGAGGCAGGTCCAATCGAGGCATTCAAGAGGGCAGTCAATGATTAATTGAATAGAAACAATGTGCAAGGGTACAGCAAAAAAGCAGGAAAATGGCACTAAGTCATGATGCTCATTCTGTGAAAATCCTGGAACTCAATTCCTAACAGCACTGTATGTGTTCCTACACCTTATGGATTGCAGCAGTTTAAGGAGGCAGCTTACTACCACCTTCTCAAGGCAAATAGAGATGGGCAATAAATGCTGTCCTAGCCAGCGACTCTCACTTCCTGTGAAAGAATAACATAAAGGAGTCCAAAACCTTGGAACCACTGCAGTCAGGTCTGGCTGCCTTTTACAAATGTCACTAGAACCCGTGCCAGGGTTTCTGCCTTCCTGCCCGCCCCCATCACTTAATTTGTCTGGTCCTGTGCATCTACCTCGTTAATTGGCCAGCAGCTTCCAACCCAGCAGCAACGCCGCCTACTTCCAGGTCCCCCGTCAGGACCCATGCTGTTGATATTAAATTCCTCCCATTAAGAAAGAAACAAGGAAGTAACTGATTTGCATTTATATGGCACCTTTCAAGGACTTGAGACATTTCAAGTTGCTTCATAGACAATGAAGTATTTTTAAACTGTAGCGTTATTGTAATGTAAGGAATGCAGTCAATTCTCCATGAATAATCCAACAAACAGAACTTAGATAAATGACTAGTCAATTTGTTTTTTTTAAGTAAGCAATAAATATTGGCCAGGACACTAGGACAACTCTCCTGTGTATTTCTATTGCATCGTAGGATCTTTTATGTCTGTCTGTTCTCATAATGAAGTGTTTCAGCTTCACTTGTGCTAGTCACAGTGTGTTCACTGCATATATGCATCAAACATTAAGGAAGAAAGCATGAAGAAACAGATTATGAATGTGTAAACATATCATTTCACTCAGCTGCATACACATCAAATCTTACTGCCATGTCTACCAACCTGATCAATAGGTAGCGATAAATGAGTTTCATTCGATTCTGACTGCTGTTTTGACTCCATCTGTCAGACAGTCTTAAACGCTAAATTTATAAATATTTCCACAAATTGATCTTTTCTTCCTAAAATCTTACCAACTACATGAGCTTTTTAGTCTTACCAATTTCACTGAATTTCTGGACTAAGTTCTTTGATTTGAACAATCCATGCCAAATGCCCCAAACATTTATCAAGGCTTCAATGATCTGAATAACTTTAACTAAATTCAGCTAATCTGTTAACATATTACTTGGATAAATCAATTGCTTGTGTTTGAATTATTTGCCTTGACTTATAGTAGGAGCTTTAGGTGCAGAGATCAATTCAAACTGTCCTTGCAACATTTGTAACATGTTAGGTGTAATTCTGAATACACCTCCAAAAGCAA
The DNA here is from genome assembly GCF_964194155.1 of Cetorhinus maximus. NCBI lineage: Eukaryota > Metazoa > Chordata > Chondrichthyes > Lamniformes > Cetorhinidae > Cetorhinus > Cetorhinus maximus. Next base: position 74,087,141 of record NC_135885.1, read on the forward strand.
TATTCCTACATTTATCTAAGCCAGGGCAATGCCTAAGGAGGCTCAGATTTTCCAAGGAGGTGATCATGGAGCTGTGCCACCTCCTTCAGACTGATCTGGAGCCTCGCACCAGGACAAGAACAGCACTCCCATTGGCTGTGAAGATCACCTTCGCCCTCATCTTATGTTTTGCGACCAAATTAAGAGAAACACAGCCAAGATAAAAGGAGAGAAAAACTCATTTGGTGCAAAATTGTTTGTGTAGGTCTTGTGCCGTTTATCGAATGTAGGCCATCTCCTGCATGGCATTTGTTCAGAAGAAATGGAGTTCATAACAGCATCCAGGAGGTGATGGAGGCCAAGATGTGGGGACTTTATCCTCTTCTTTCTCAGGAGGCCAGAAACAGCAAGATGAAAGAGCATATGGCTTTGCCAGGATAGCAAGGAGCCAATGGTGCAGGGAGCCATCGATTGCATGCACGTGACTCTATGGGCTCCCGTTCTCAACCGGGAAAGGTACAGAAGCCGCAAGGGTTACCACTCCAAAAATGTGCAGCCGGTGTGGGACCACATGGAGAAGTTCATCTCAATGAATGTCATCCATTCTGGTAGTAGCCATGATGCCTTCATTCTACAACAGTGTGCCCTACCACCCCCACCCCACTCCTATCTTTGCACCTCTGAGAATACCCAGAAACTGGATGCGTGGGGACAAGGGATACCCCTCTACACTGATGATCCCCTTCTGCCACCATACCATGCAAGCAGAACAGGCATTCAATGAAAGCCAGGGAGCCATGCGTAACATCATGGAGTAGGCAGTCACCCTTTTGTAAGAACAATTCCACTGCTTAGGCTGCTCAGGGGTAGGGCGGGGGGGGGATCTTTGCAGTACAAGCCAGACAAGAACTCCCAGCTTGTGATACCATGTCCTCCACAACCTGGCCAATATAAGGGCACAGCCCTTACCTCCTGCCATCAGTAGGTCATCTTGGGAGAAGAAGGAGAAGGATGCAGGGTGGAGGCAACTTGGACTTCATGCAACTGGAGAAGGTATGAATTGTGAGGCCCTGTTTCACATGGAACAAACATCCCCTGCCCAACACACTCCCCACATTCCGCACTGTCACATCCATTTCAGACAAAGTCCCTATGGTTAACATTTAATAAAAGTCATCAATGAAAACCTTCATAAAACATCTTTATCCAACAACACATCCAATTATACAAGCAACAATGAACTATTCACTCTTGTACATTTCCTTAGTGCCTGTCTATGAATGTTCTAGTGCTCCTACACAGCATGGGGGAAGGCTGCTGATTTTCAGTGGGGGAGACTGCAGATAGCCTTGCAGGATACCCCTGAGCAGATCTCGGCCTTGTGGATCCAGCCGTGGATTGCACCACCATAGAATAGGTGGCTGACAGGCAACAGGGGCACTGGCACAGTGACAGTGGTGGGAGCACAAATGCTGTCAATCTGAAAGAGGGCAGCAGATTCAAGCTCCACGGGCAACTCACATGAAGCAAGACCTCAGCAAATTTAGTAATTAACTGAAGCACAAATTGCTGGACTGGAGTGAGAGCCTAAATACACTGTTGAGCACTGAGATATAAGTCTATGATGGCAAGTGTCCGTGTTAGATAATTGCAGTATGAGACTGCATGATAGCAGCTATGGATCTCATGTCCTCTGTCTAAGCTTCCATTGCAGCACTGAGATATTGGGAGGATACATTACAGCCTGTGCTGTCATGGAAGCTGAGACAGCAGCCATTAGATGCTCCATCATGGGTCAGTCATCAGTCACCATTTCCACACTGAAAAGGATGGACTACAAGTTCTGCACAATGGCCTCAGCCACTGTGGAGCCTTGCTCCTTCATTCACCTTGACAATGACAGGCTATCTAGCAGGTTTGCTATGCCCCAAGCATCTTGGTGTACAAGTTCATCAGCACTCTCCTGTATGCACCCAATTGAAGTCCTCATTTGAGTCCCCTCCAGCAGAATTCCATCTGCAATTTCGCCCTTCAATAAACTGGGACAGAAGTTACCCTTCTCTCTTGGCCTGGCTGCAGCCCACTCATGCCTAGTAACTCACCATGTGCTGAATGTGGCTCTCTATTACCATCTAAGGTCCTCACAGTAAGAGTGTCTGAACTGGTGGTTGTGAGTATAAGTTTAAATGATGACAAATTTTCATCACTTTCATAGGGTAGCTCTTCCTCCTGCCACTGAAGAGTCTGTCCAGGCAGCTCTTCTGTATCTGAAAGCATAAAAGAAAAGAGTGAGGGTAGACGGGCGGAGAGAAAAGTAGGAGTTCCATGGTCACACCGTGTTCAGCTTCCACTTCACATCATGTCTCAGGATGAGGATGAAGAGGGAGTTGGAAATGGGTGTGAGGCTGACACTTACTATCATCCTAGACAGTCTCTGGTGCACCAGATGCCATGGGCTGTGATGACTTTGGTTCCAAGGTGTGTATCACCATATCATCAGGGGTTTGGAGGAAGGATTCTTGGAGCCCCCATTCCTCATCCCCCATCCACCTCCCTCCAATCCCCGTCTTCTGCCTTTCCTTTGTGTTATGAGCAGTCTTCTCCTGCAAGAGACAGGGCAATGTCATTGATTGTGTGACACTGTGCTTGGGTGATGTGCCTGCCAAAATTGAATCACTGGAGCTGCGTGTAAGTATGAAGAAGTAGGCACGATGTTGGCAGCATTGTTTGATGTGTGTGGATGAGTTGGAGTATACAAATGTTAGCTGTGAGGTTTGAATGCCAGGGAGTGCTGCTGAGTGAGAGACTGTTGATGTGGTAAGCATGAGATGTACTGCGGGGATGCATTCTCTCACCTTGACCACAAATGTGAGATCACTGAATTTCTTTCTGCATTGCTGTCAGACCTGTGGTGCCAAACTAGCAGCATTCACCTCTTGGGTGACATGTCCCCATTCCCATAAGACCAGAAGACCATAAGACATAGGAGCAGAAATTAGGCTTTTCGGCCCATCGAGTCTGCTCCGCCATTCAATCATGGCTGATAAGTTTCTCAACCCCATTCTCCTGCCTTCTCCCCGTAACCTTTGATCCCCTTACCAATCAAGAACCTATCTATCTCCGTCTTAAATACACTCAATGACCTGGCCTCCACAGCCTTCTGTGACAATGAATTCCATAGATTCACCACTCTCTGGCTAAAGAAGTTTCTCCTCATCTCTGTTCTAAAAGGTCTTCCCTTTACTCTGAGGCTGTGCCCTCGGGTCCTAGTCTCTCCTACTAATGGAAACATCTTCCCCACGTCCACTCTATCCAGGCCTTTCAGTATTCTGTAAGTTTCAATCAGATCCCCCCTCATCCTTCTAAACTCCATCGAGTATAGACCCAGAGTCCTCAAACGTTCCTCATATGTTAAGTCTTTCATTCCTGGGATCATTCTCGTGAACCTCCTCTGGACCCTCTCCAGGGCCAGCACATCCTTCCTGAGATACGGGGTCCAAAATTGCTCACAATATTCTAAATATGGTCTGACCAGAGCTTTGTAAGCCTCAGCAGTACATCCCTGCTTTTATATTCTAGTACTCTCGAAATAAATGCCAACATTGCATTTGCCTTCCTAACTACCGACTCAACCTACAAGTTAACCTTAAGAGAATCCTGGACTAGGACTCCCAAGTCCCTTTGCACTCCAGATTTCTGAATTCTCTCCCCATTTAGAAAATAGTCTATGCCTCTATTCTTCCTACCAAAGTGCATGACCTCATACTTCCCCACGTGTATTCCATCTGCCACTTCTTTGCCCATTCTCCTAACCTGTCCAAATTCTTCTGCAGCCTCCCTGCCTCCTGAATACTACCTGTCCCTCCATCTATCTTTGTATCATCTGCAAACTTAGCTAGGATGCCCTCAGTTCCTTCATCTAGATCATTAATGTATAAAGTGAAAAGTTGTGGTCCCAACACTGACCCCTGCGGAACTCTACTGGTCACCGGCGGCCATCCTGAAAAGGACCCCCATTATCCCCACTCTCTGCCTCCTGCCAGACAGCCAATCTTCTATCCATGCTAGTACCTTGCCTCTAACACCATGGGCTCTTATCTTACTGAGCAGCCTCCTGTGCGGCACCTTGTCAAAGGTCTTCTGGAAGTCCAAGTAGATAACATCCATTGGCTCTCCTTTGTCTAACCTACTCATTGCCTCCTCAAAGAATTCTAACAGATTTGTCAGGCACGGCCTCCCCTTGATGAAACCATGCTGACTTTGCCCGATTTTACCATGCACTTCCAAGTATTCTGAAATCTCATCCTTAATAATGGATTCTAAAATCTTACCAACGACCGAGATCAGGCTAATCGGCCTGTAATTTCCCGTCTTTTGCCTCACTCCCTTCTTAAACAGGGGGTTACATTAGCGATTTTCCAGTCCTCTGGGATCCTCCCTGACTCCAGTGATTCCTGAAAGATCACCACCAACACCTCCACTATCTCTTCAGCTATCTCCTTCAGAACTCTGGGGTGTAATCCATCTGGTCCAGGTGATTTATCCACCTTCAGACCTTTCAGTTTTCCTAGCACCTTCTCCTTGGTAATGGCCACCATACTCAACTCTGCCCCCCGACTCTCTTGAACTTTGGGGATGTCACTCATGTCTTCCACTGTGAAGACTGACGCAAAGTACCTATTCAGTTCCTCCGCCATTTCTTTGTTCCCCACTACTACTTCTCCAGTGTCATTTTCCAGCGGCCCAATGTCCACTTTTGCCTCTCTCTTATCCTTCATATATCTAAAAAAACTCTTGCAATCTTCTTTTATATTACCGGCTGGTTTACCCTCATATTTAATCTTCTCCCTCCTTATTTCTTTTTTAGTTGTCCTCTGTTGGTCTTTGTAGGCTTCCCAATCCCCTGGTTTCCCACTGCTCTTCGCCGCATTGTATGCTTTCTCTTTAGCTTTTATGATGTCCCTGACTTCCCTTGTCAGCCATGGTTGCCTCGTCCTCCCTTTAGTACGCTTCTTCTTCCTAGGGATGAATTTTTGCTGTGTCTCCCAAATTACTCCCAGAAACTCCTGCCATTGCTGTTCCACTGTCTTTCCTGCTAGGCTCATCTCCCAGTCAATTCTGGCCAGCTCCTCCCTCATGCCTCTGTAGTTGCCTTATTCAACTGTAATACCGTTACATCTGATTCCAGCTTTTTCCTCTCAAATTGCAGGGTAAATTCTATCATATTATGGTCACTTCCTCCTAAGGGTTCCTTCACCTTAAGCTCCCTTATCAAATCTGCCTCATTACACATCACTAAATCTAGAATTGCCTGTTCCCTAGTGGGCTCCACCACAAGCTGCTCCAAAAAGCCATCTCGTAGACATTCCACAAATTCCTTTTCTTGGGATCCACTAGCAACCTGATTCTCCCAGTCTACCTGCATATTGAAATCGCCCATGATCACTGTAACCTTGCCTTTCTTACACACCTTTTCTATCTCTTGGTGTATCTTGTGCCCAACATCCTGACTACTGTTCGGAGGCCTGTACATAACTCCCATTATGTTTTTTTCACCTTTGCGGTTCCTCAACTCTACCCACACAGATTCTACATCATCTGACCCTACATCATTTCTAGCTATCAATTTAATTTCATTTCTTACTAACAAAGCAACCCCACCCCCTCTGCCAACCTGCCTATCTTTTCGATAGGATGTATATCCTTGTATATTTAGCTCCCAGTCCTGATCCCCTTGCAGCCATGTCTCCGTAATGCCCACCACATCATACCTGCCAATTTCAATCTGCGCCACAAGCTCATTTACCTTATTTCGTATACTGCATGCATTCAGATACAACACTTTCAGTCCTGTATATCTCGTCCCCTTTCTCATTGTTATCCCTTTATCTGATGTGCTTGAAGTTAGATTCCTAGCCCTTTCCAAACACTCTGTCCTATTTTGTGTTCTGGAGACTTTAATAGCCTCTCCTGGGCTCTCCTTTCTTTTCAGTTTTTTCATAATTTTCCATGAAGTTGAATCCACCCCCCCACACGCTAACCTGCTGCTTTGTTTCCCATTAGTCATGCTTCTTGGAGTTTTAATCTTCCCTCCCCCCACCACTTTCTAGTTTAAAGTCCTGTTGACCACCCTATTTACCCTTTTCGCTAGAACATTGGTCCCAGAGCGGTTCAGGTGGAGACCCTCCCAATGGTACAGATCCCTCCTGTTCCAATATTGATGCCAGTGCCCCACGAAATGGAACCCCTCTTTCCCGCACCACTCCTTTAGCCACGTGTTTACTTCCCTTATTCTCGCATCCCTATGTCAATTTGCACGTGGCTCGAGGAGTAATCCAGAAATTATAACCCTTGAGGAACTGTTCTTTAATTTAGTTCCTAGTTCCTGATAATCCCCAAACAGGTCCTCTTTCCTAGTCTTACCTATGTTATTTGTCCCGACGTGGACCACAACAACTGGATCCTCCCCCTCCCTCTCCAATATCCTTTCAAGCCGGTCAGAGATGTCCCTCACCCTGGCACCGGGCAGGCAACATGCCATGCGAGACTCTTGATCCCGCTTACAAAGGAAGCTATCAATTCCCCTAATTATAGAATCCCCTTCAACTACCACTTGTCTTTTTGCTCCCCCCTCTTGAATTGCCTCCTGTGCCACGGTGCCGTGATCAGCTGGCTCATCCTCCCTACAGCCCTCTTCCTCATTCACACAGAGAGCAAGTACCTCGTACCTGTTGGACAAGGTCAAGAGCTGAGGCTCCTCTGTTCCTGAACACAGGATCCCTCTACCTGCCTCACTTGCAGTCACACCCTGCTGACCCTGACCCTGACCACTGACCGGACTTGAGGTACTTAATCTACCGGGTGTGACCGCCTCCAGATACAAAGTGTCCAGGTAACTCTCCCCCTCCCGGATGTGCTGCAGCGTCCGGAGCTCGGACTCCAGCTCATCAATTCTGAGCCAGAGTTCCTCCAGCAACCAACACTTGCTGCAGATGTGGTCACTGCGGCTCGCAATGGGATCTGCCAGCTCCCACATCATACAGCTACAGCACATCACCTGCCCAGCCATCTCTACTTAGATAATTGATTTATTAATTAGCTTTGCAGTGTTTTTTTCCTTCAAATTTGGTGCAGATTTCCTACCAACCAATCAGGTCACAGCTTTCCTGTGATGTCACTTTTTCAGTTTTGGCTTCAGTTACTCTGTGCCCCAAGGTCACCGCTCCGGTGCTCCTCCCTCCGAGTCCACTCCCTAGAGACAAGGCCGCGAATCTCCGAGGTAAGCTAGATTTATACTCACCACTCCGGTGCTCCTCCCTCCGAGTCTGTTCCTGGAGACAAGGCCGCGAATTCCTGAGGTAAGCTAGATTTATACTCACTGCTTCGGTGCTCCTCCCTCTGAGTCTGCTCCCAGGATTTACTCACCAATCAGCTGCTTTTTCTTTAAAATCCACTTTCAGAAGAGTGTCTATCGCAGGTCTGGTGCACTCCTGAAGGCACTGCCTCTTCCTCTCTCTCTCTTTTTTTTTAGGTTTGAGGAGGAGGGAGGGATGGAAACGCTACAGCAATGTAATGTTTGGGGCTATTCTGTTCTTTGACAGTGGGTCCTCCTCGATTCCCTCCTGAGTCGCGGTGGCTGCAATTACTTCTCCCAGAATGCTTCAGTCACTTCTCACCAGCGCCCTCTGTTGGATGCCCTTCCTCCTGTTGAGTGCAAGAGTCCTTCTCCTCGATTCCCTCCTGAATCGCGGTGGCTTTGGTGATTTTTCCCAGAATTATTTTTTTTTTTTTGTAAAAATATACTTTATTCATAAAATATCTTCAATCACATTCAAAACCATTTCAAAAACAACATTACAAGGGTACAATCCAGGTTAAACTTTTACAAAATGTATCACCAGGTGCATCAGTACAAACAATATTACAATCATTTACAGCCTTTCATTTGATCTGTACAGCCCGAGGGGCTCTAAACAGTTCCCAGTCTCTCGGTGCGCTGTGGTAGAAAGGTCTTAGACAGCGACCCTTCCCCATTGCGCCTTTGCGGCAGCTGCCCCAAGCTTTAGTGCGTCCCTCAGCACGTAGTCCTGGACTTTGGATTGTGCCAGTCCGCAACAATCGGTCGGGGACAACTCTTTGTGCTGGAAGACCAACAAGTTTCGGGCAGACCAAAGCGCGTCTTTCACCGAGTTGATGATCCTCCAGCTGCAGTCGATGTTTGTCTCGGTGTGTGTCCCTGGGAACAGCCCGTAGAGCACAGAGTCCTGTGTCACAGAACTGCTCGGGATGAACCTCGACAGCAACCACTGCATCTCTCTCCAGACTTTCTTTGCAAAGGCACAATCCACAAGGAGGTGAACAACGGTCTCTTCCCCACCACAGCCACCTCGAGGGCATCGTGCAGAGGGGGTGAGACTCCTGGCGTGTAGGAAGGATCTGACGGGGAGGGCCTTTCTCACCACCAGCCAAGCTACGTCTTGGTGCTTGTTGGAAAGTTCTGGCGATGAGGCATTCTGCCAAATGACTTTGACAGTCTGCTCGGGGAACCATCCCACAGGGTCCACCCTCTCCTTATCCCTCAGGGCCTCTAGGACGTTACGTGCTGACCACTGCCTGATGGACTTGTGGTCAAAGGTGTTTTCCTGCATAAATTTTTCCACCAGGGACAGGTGGTACGGCACGGTCCAACTACTTGGAGCGTTCCGCGGCAGCGTGGCCAGACCCATCCTTCGCAACACCGGGGACAGGTAGAACCTCAGCACGTAGTGACACTTGGTGTTTGCGTACTGAGGGTCTACGCACCGCTTGATGCAGCCACACACAAAGGTGGCCATCAGTATGAGGGCGGTGTTGGGCACGTTTTTTCCCCCTTTATCTAGAGGCTTGTACATCGCGTCCCTGCAGACACGATCCATTTTCGACCTCCAGATAAAGCGGAAGATGGCTCGAGTGATCGCCATCGCGCAGGAGTGTGGAATGGGCCAGACCTGCGCCACGTACAGCAACAGCGAGAGTACCTCACACCTGATGACCAGGTTCTTACCCGCAATGGAGAGGGAGCGTCGCTCCCACATGCCCAGTTTCCTTTTCACCATAGCCACTCGCTCCTTCCAGTTTCTAACGCATGCCCCGGTCCCTCCGAACCATATCCCCAGCACCTTCAGGCCGTCAGCCCTGACAGTGAAGGGGACAAAGGATCGGTCAGCCCAGTTCCCAAAGAACATGGCCTCGCTCTTCCCACGATTTACCTTGGCTCCCGAGGCCAGTTCGAACTGGTCGCAGACGTGCATCAGTCTGCGCACCGACAGCGGATCCGAGCAGAAGACGGCGACGTCGTCCATGTACAGGGAGGCTTTTACCTGAGTGCCTCCACTGCCTGGGATCGTCACTCCTCTTATGCCCGGATCCTTCCTGATGGACTCGGCAAAGGGTTCTATGCAGCACACGAAAAGGACAGGCGAGAGAGGACAGCCCTGCCTGACTCCAGATTTAATCGGAAAGCTATCTGTTTCCCACCCATTGATTGAGACTGCGCTACTGATGTTAGTGTAGAGCAGTTGGATCCAATTTCGAATTCCCTCCCCAAACCCCATTTTGGAGAGCACATCCCCCATGTAGGTGTGCGATATTCTGTCAAAGGCCTTCTCCTGATCCAAGCTGATGAGGCAGGTATCCACACCCCTGTCCTGTACATAGGCAATCGTATCCCTGAGCAGCGCCAGGCTGTCAGAGATCTTCCTGCCTGGCACAGAGCAGGTCTGGTCAGGGTGAATCACCAATTCCAGAGCGGATTTGACCCGGTTGGCGATGACCTTGGACAGAATCTTATAGTCCACATTCAACAGTGAAATGGGTCGCCAATTTCTAATTTCCTCCCTTTCCCCCTTGTGCTTGTAGATGAGGGTGATGATGCCTTTCCTCATGGATTCTGACATGCTGCCGGCCAGGAGCATACTCTCGTACACTTCTAGCAGGTCTGGGCCGATCAAGTCCCACAGAGCCGAATACAACTCCGCCGGCAGGCCGTCGCTTCCGGGGGTTTTACTCTTCTCGAAGGACTCGAGGGCCTTAGTCAGTTCGTCAGGAGTTAGCGGTTTGTCTAGGCTCTCCCGCGTACTGTGGTCTAAGACCTCCGTGATAGAGGACAGGAAGGACTGGGAGGCCGTGCTGTCCGTGGGCTTCACGTCATACAGACCGGCATAAAAGGATTTGCTGATCCTCAGAATGTCGGACCGTGATGACTTTACTGAGCCGTCTTCTTCCTTCAGGCTGCTGATCACAGAGCGCTCTCTGTGTACCTTTTGGAAGAAGAAACGTGAGCACGTCTCATCCTGCTCCACGGAGCGGACTCTGGAACGGAAGATGATCTTGGAGGCCTCCGAGGCAAAGTGCGAGGCTTGCTGGCCCTTCACCTCTTGGAGCTCCTCCTTGACATCGACCCCCATCGACTGCAGCCGGAGCAGATTCTGCATCTTTTCCTGGAGTCGGGACATTTCCCTCTGTTCCTTTCTAGCTTTCTGGGTGCCTTTGCGGATGAAAAACCTCTTGATGCTTCCCTTGATCACTTCCCACCAGTGTGTCAGGGACTCAAAGAGGGGTTTCACGGTTCTCCAACCTTTGTAATCCCTCTTGAGCTCCTCAATGTTCTCTGGGGTCAGCAGTTGCACATTTAGCTTCCATGCCCCCCTGCCCACCCTCAGGTCTTCCTCCAAGTGGCAGTCCGCCAGTAGGAGGCAGTGGTCAGAGAAGAACACCGGCTTGACCTCGGTGGATCTGACTGTGAATGCACGGGACACAAACAGGAAGTCTATCCTGGAACGAATGGACCCGTCTGGCCGCGACCAGGTGTATCTACGCTGCGCTCCGTCTGCAGGGTTGCTGAAGACGTCGTGCAGCTTGGCATCCTTAACTGTTTCCATCAGGGATCTGGACGTAGCGTCCAATCTGCTTCCGGCCCTGCCGGATCGTCCAGCCGCATCGATGATGCAGTTGAAGTCCCCGCCCAGAATGACCGGCCTGGAGGTCGCCAGCAGCAGTGGGAGCTGCTGAAAAACCTCCAGCCGCTCAGCCCCTTGTGCCGGGCCATACACGTTAATTAACCGGAGTGGAGCGTTCTTGTACATTACGTCTGCTACCAGGAGTCGCCCGCCCACCACCTCCTTAACCTCGGAGACGGTGAAGTTGCCTCCCCGCAGCAGAATACCCAGGCCGGAGGAACGAGAGTCGTTTCCGCCCGACCAGATCGATGGCCCGTGGGACCACCATCGTGACCATTGCCTGTAGGAGCTGAGGTGCGGTATCGCACACTCCTGCAGAAACAACAGGTCAGCTTTGACCTTGGCTAGGTAGTCCAAGGTCGCAACACATCGCGTAGTAGATTTAATGCTACGCACATTTATGGATACAATCTTTAAACCCATATTAAAGCATTTATTCTCCTACCCATCCCACTGTCTCTGAGAGTCCCAGACCTTTAGTCTGCTCCTTCATACCCGTAGTGAGCTCAAATTCCTTCACTTTGGATGGGCTGAGGTAGATCTCCTTGGCCGTGTTCTGCTCCAGTGGCATCTGGAGGTTCACGTAGTGAGCGGATTTTGAGATGACCTTTGCTGGAGAAGCTTCTCCAAAACTCACCCCCTCTGGGGTGTTGCTGTTCCCGGCTTCCTGGAGCTGGGGTGCGATGATTGCCTCACTGCTCCCAGATTCCAGGGGCTGTGGTGCACTGGCCTCCTCAGGTTGCAGGCAAAGTTGGGGTGCGCTGGTCTCCTTGTTGTCTCCAATTTTCTGGAGCTCGGGTGTCTCGTCCTCCAACGCCCTGGAGCTTTGCCGCCTCTTCTGTCGGTGCCGCTCTGGCACTTCATCATCCGAAGAGCTGCTGCCCTTGTCATCCGTGTCGGATGGGAGACGCCTCTTGCCGCTTCTCTGGGAAACGCCTTTGCTTCTTCTTCGCTCCCTCTTACTTTTCTTGTTCTTCACCGTCCGCCACTCCCCCTGCTGCTTTTCCACTGCTGCCTCCTCCTCCATTGATTCGCTGTCCTGAGGACTGGAAGGTTCAGGGGGTAGTGCTGTTGATTGGCTCTCTGTTGTCTCAATCTCTTTCTCCACCTTGTCTCTCTCTGTGTCCTCCTTTGTCCCGTTGGGCTCCCTGGGGGCCTTGGTGGTTGGAGTGACACGAAACCTTTCTTCTGCTTCCCCCTGGTCGGCTTTGGCTGCCTGTGCGTAAGTACGGCAGCGTTTGGGGCAGGTCCTGTAGAGGTGACTTGCCTCGCCACACAGGTTGCAGCACTTGGCCTGTTTGCAGTCTTTTGTCTGGTGCCCTTCCTGTTTGCAGATCTTGCAGAGGGAGGCGCTGCAGTTGGCCGCCACATGACCAGCCTTGCCGCATGAGCGACAATGCTTGGGTTGCCCAGCGTAGACCAGGTAGCCCCCTCAGTCACTTCTCACCAGCGCCCTCTGTTAGATGCCCTTCCTCCTGTTGAGTGCAAGAGTCCTTCTCCTCGATTCCCTCCTGAGTCGCGGTGGCTTTGGTGATTTTTCCCAGAATGCTTCAGTCACTTCTCACCAGCGCCCTCTGTTGGATGCCCTTCCTCCTGTTGAGTGCAAGAGTCCTTCTCCTCGATTCCCTCCTGAGTCGCGGTGGCTGCGATGACTTCTCCCAGAATGCTTCAGTCACTTCTCACCAGCGCCCTCTGTTGGAATTCTTCAGGTTGTGTCTTGTGGAATTCTTTCCCAACCAGGGGAACTCTGTCTTCCTCCTGGATTCCACCTTGGTGACCAAAGCATCCAGTGCAGCATCACTAAAGTGTAAATCACTCCCCACCAATGCCTGTAGAGACATCCTTCCAATTTTGGAAACGGATTTTCTGCCAGGCTTGTTTGCAAGTGTGCAATTCCCTAAATAGACAGTGAGCCTTTAAGAGGAGCAGGCTGTCTAAAGCACAGGATCAGCAAACAACACTGCCAGGCCCCCTGCTATGTCCAGGGTCCACAGGCAGTTTGGAGGACACAGGCACTGGAACCAATGGATCATGCAGATGAAAAGAATAAACAAAAATTATGTCACCGCCTCAACCTGCATGGGCACGGGCAGGTCCCACATCAGGACCCTCGCATGCAAAAATCATTCCTAGTTCATTAAAGTTTATGAAACTACTGACCTGTCTTCTTCTCTTAGTTTTAATTTCTTCTCTGTTCAATTCATTTTTCATTCATGTGGTATCTTTATCATACAAAGATACACAGAATATTCACTTTTTTACACATTTCCATAGGACTTTTGTCCTCAAATTGAGGAATATTAATGCTGCACCCAGTGTCAGCACAAATTAATCCTAGGACAGGAATAGTACAACTACAATCAGAATTAAGTTTCCTGTACTCTACCAAAAATATATACTTGGACCTAAAATCTAGGGAACAGGCCTCACTCCAGACCAATCAATTGTCATTAATTTGGAGTGAGGTTCATTCAAAGAAATACTTCTAAATTTCCATATTTTTATCAGAGCATATTTGTGGTGCATAGTATAACCTTCATCAGAAACAATTTATTTAATCCAATTTATACATGAGAACAGGATTCTTTTTAATTTGAAATCAAGGCTGGAAGATTGCTGTCAGACTCACCAGGGGTGAACATATATTGCCTTTAGTATTCATTTTTATGCTGGTAGGCTATAGTTGGTCTTAGAGCAACGTTTTTAGTCAGCTCCCTCAACAGGAAGCTTTGGACCAGGATTTCAGCTGATAGAAAAAATGTTCCAGCATCAGCCAATTTTGCTGATAAGTCTTACTGAAGAATAAAAATGTAGCAACTTGACTAAGACCGATTCTTGCAGGGGTAATGAGGTTCATTTTAATTATAATAGTGTAATTACCATTCAGGTATTATAACCTGCTTCTAATTATAGAAAATTTACATATCCGTTTCCAATCATATTCTGAAAATTTGGGAGTGATTACAAGAAGCAATTTAGTTACAGGCTTCTGAGAGTGTCCCAAGAGAAAATTGTAATTGTTTATAATTAATAATTTATTATTTTTTATTAATTTATTGTTATAGACAGAAGCGCATTTAAACAACCCTGATTTCTCCTCTCACCACCCGTCCGTAAACAGAAAGGTTTTTTGATTTTGATTTCCCCCTTTATAAGCGGTAGCGTATTTCCCAACCCCTCAGTTTTTGGTGTGGTCCAATTTTTATTAATAGCCCCACAGCAAACTTAAGATAGGGTAAACTCAGAGGGTTAGTTTATTCGCATACACTCAAGACACGGGAGGGGGGTGTTGCTACGTAGCCGCCGGTGCGTTCATACAAGAAAAGAGCGATAGAGAAAGAAAGAGTTACAGGGCAAAGACCATAGAGCAAAGACTTATTGTTTCGTATGAGCCCAGAGTCCAGAATCAAAGTCCAATGGTGTATTGTTTTACAGGAGTCAGCAGGCTGAAGACTGATGCTGGGTAATTCACTTTTCCAGTGGAGATGACTTCCAAGATGGGATAGGCACATAGAGATGAATTAGTCTTGTAGGCGCAGGTACAGATGTTCAGGAGTTCCAGTAAAAATAGTGTAGATGTAGGCCAGACATTTACCTGGACTGAGCCTTTGTTCTGAGCTGCTGTTGCTAGATGGAAGATGGCAGAGGTAGCTTCAGCCTTTTTAAAGTCTTCATCTAGTTTTTAAAATTTTTAGGAAATAGCCATGTCGAGATATATATATATACATATATTTCATAAAAAATATAGTGTGAGGTCTTAGCCCTGGAACATTATAAATAATTTTAAGTAGCTGTAAGTTTGAATTCACCTTTTGGTATCTCTTCAAACTGATCATATAATAAATTCAATATGCAGAGCTCTTACCTGAGTTTTGTCATCCCTGGTGCCAACAACATTTTATGGATATCAGATATTTTTAGTGATACCACTATTCCTGGCCAGAATGGAGATGATTGCAAAAGGAATTATCCAATCACACCCTGAAACTACACAGCTGTAAGTGACCAAAATTGATTTTTCATACATAATGTATTTGTAACTATCCTCTATTCACTACATTATGCTGGAAAATCATCCTGCTTTTATCAGGAGATGGTGACACCCTGGTCCACTCCTCCAACATCCCCTACACCTCAACCCCCTCCCAAGGCACCTTCCCATGCAACCGCAGAAGGTGCAACACCTGCCCATTTACTTCCCCTCTCCGCACCGTCCAAGGGCCCAAACACACCTTTCAAGTGAAGCAGCATTTCACTTGCACTTCCTTCAATTTAGTTTACTGCATTCGCTGCTCCCAATGCAGTTTCTTCTACATTGGTAAGACCAAACGCAGACTGGGTGACCGCTTTGCAGAACACCTTCGGTCTGTCCGCAAGCATGACCCAGACCTCCCTGTGCTTGCCATTTCAACACTCCACCCTGCTCTCATGCCCACATGTCCGTCTTTGGCCTGCTGCATTGTTCCAGTGAAGCTCAACGCAAAATGGAGGAACAGCACCTCATCTTCCGACTAGGCACTTTACAGCCTTCCGGACTGAATATTGAGTTCAACAATTTTAGATCATGAACTCTCTCCTCCATCCCCACCCTCTTTCTGATCCCCCTTTTTTCCAATAATTTATATAGATTTTTCTTTTCCCACCTATTTCCATTATTTTTAAATGTATTTCCATCCATTGTTTTATCTCTACCTTTTAGCCTATTTTGATCCCTTCCCCCCACCCCACCCCCACTAGGGCTATCTGTACCTTGCTTGTCCTGCTTTCTACCCTTAATGTCACCTATTAATACATTCCTTAGATAAAACACCACCTTCAACACCTCTTTGTCCTTTTGTCTATGACATCTTTCGGCTATCTCCATCTATCACTGGCCCTCTATCCAGCTCTACCTGTCCCCCCCCCCCCCCCCCCCCCCACCCCCTTAAACCAGCATATATTTCACCTCTTTTCTATTTTTCCTTAGTTCTGTTGAAGTCATATGGACTCGAATCGTTAACTGTGTTCCTCTCCGCAGATGCTGTCAGACCTGCTGAGTTTTTCCAGGTATTTTTATTTTTATTTTTGTTCTGTAAGTTTAGGTCATGAGACTCTTCTTAAGTGGATTCTGTAGGCTTTTTACAACTATGTGCTGTGTGCTGTTAAACTCTGTTTAACTGAGTAAATATACTTCATTTGCTGTAAAATAGGCTGCTTGATGAGTTTTTAAGATAAGTCCCACCTAGCCTTCAAATTGTTGGCTGACACAGCTCTGTCAATAGACATTCTGGTGAATATCAACTGTCAATGCCTTGTGCCCCCACTGCCCCCACCTCCTCAGTCCCCCAATTATGTGATGACATTCACACAAGGAACTTGGCTATTATTATGAGTTTGTCATGAAATCTGCAGTAAATTATTAGGCAATTCAATGTCTAGTAAGTAGGATAATAAATATTTTACTATCAAGAGTTTAATGATTTTGGAAATGCCACAAAAAATAGAAATTTTATCCATTAGATGTGTATATCTTGTATATATGTATATGGTTTCTGAAACTGGTTGTAATCTATTGGTAAAATAGTTTCCAACCAAATTATTAAAAAACTGAAATGACTGCTCAGGGACATGTTATCTGTGTCAGATCTCAGAAAGCTTTGATCAAAAATTAGTCAAGTTAAAGGCTATTTTTGAAGGGATATAAACACGTAACTGTGGTTGAAAAGTTTAGGTTTAATAATTATTTACAATTAGTTTACAGTTTAGTTGTGTATAATGATCAAGTAATCGAAGTATATTAATCAATTAACTCAATATTAATTGCAGTCAATGCAAGACATGAGTATATCACATGACGAGGTCCTTGTTAGCAGTCACATCCACACTTGACAAGTGAGAACCACCACATGGCCCCAAACCAGTGCTGTGAAGTCAGTCAAGTTTGATTGAATCCGAGTATAGAGCCATTATACTCCCGAGCTATTAACACTTATCAGTTTACATTTCCCAAGATTCAACAACCTATTGTGTGAAGTAAAACAGCTGCAAGATTCTAAACAAAAAACTACTGCGGATGCTGGAAATCCAAAACAAAAACAGAATTACCTGGAAAAACTCAGCAGGTCTGGCAGCATCGGCGGAGAAGAAAAGAGTTGACGTTTCGAGTCCTCATGACCTTTCAACAGAACTGAGTAATATTAGGAGAGGGGTGAAATATAAGCTGGTTTAAGGTGGGGGGGTGGGGGGAGAGAAGTTGAGGGTGGGGTGGTTGTAGGGACAAGCAAGCAGTGAAAGGAGCAGATAATCAAAAGATGTCACAGACAAAGGAGACGGAAGCAGTCACTGAGAAAGGAAATATGGCTGTGAAAGCGGGTTTTAGTAAACATCTTGTCAAACACCAGGAGAGAAATGGAAAGCAATGAAGGTGAACAAGGCAGAAGAGAGATACGGAAATCCTGTCGGAGAGCAGTGCAGTACTTCTTCAAGGTAGGTATTTCTTGAAGAGGAGTGGCAGTCAATTGTTTTTTGTTTTTATCTCTGTGTTTAATTGACTGCCACTCCTCTTCAAGAAATGCATACCTTGAAGAAGTACTGCTCTGCTCTCCGACAGGATTTCCGTATCTCTCTTCTGCCTTGCTCACCTTCATTGCTTTCCATTTCTCTCCTGGTGTTTGACAAGGTGTTTACTAAAACCCGCTTTCACAGCCATATTTCCTTTCTCAGTGACTGTCTCCGTCTCCTTTGTCTGTGACATCTTTTGATTATCTGCTCCTATCACTGCTTGCTTGTCCCTACAACCACCTCCCCACCAACTTCTCTCCCCCCACCCCCCCACCTTAAACCAGCTTATATTTCACCCCTCTCCTAATATTACTCAGTTCTGTTGAAGAGTCATGAAGACTCAAAACGTCAGCTCTTTTCTTCTCCACCGATGCTGCCAGACCTGCTGAGTTTTTCCAGGTAATTCTGTTTTTGTTTTGCAAGATTCTAAAGTTATTCCTATTTCCTGAGAATTAGTTTAGTCCTTTTACTAATATTGTAAAAAGAGAAGAAACAGTCACTTTCCTTCACAACATGTAACCATCTTTGGTTCTGTAAGCTTAGAGTTAACTTCTGTAATCAGTTTTTGTAGCTATGTAGTTTCTTGTGAGCTTTATTCCTCATGAACATGTAATGCAATGCTGTATCTTGTATGTGTTTCATGTTACCTCAGCTTTAACACACCAGTCATCTTTATTCACTGATTTTATATGCATTTTATATAGACTTGTGTAATTTTTGTAACTTTAGAAGATTGAAAGGTGATCTTAATGAAACATGTAAGATCCTGAGGGGACTTGACAGAGTGATACCGAGAGAATGTTTCCCCCCATGAGAGAGACTAGAATGAGGGGACACAGTTGAAAAATAAGGGGTCTCCCATTTAAGATGGAGATGAGAAGAATTTTTTTCTCTGAAGGTTGTGAATCTTTGGAACTCTCTTCCCCAGAGAGGTGGAGGCAGGGTCAATGAATATTTTTAAGACAGAGATAGATTCTTGGCTAACAAGGGAGTCAAATGTTTTCTATTGAGAAGGCAGAATGTGGAGTAATCAGCCATGATCTTATTGAATGGTGAAGCAGGCTCAAGGGGCCAAATGGCCTACTTCTGCTCATAATTTGTACGTTTGTATGTATGTATGTCACTTTGTAATTTCTTTAAAGCAATGCACCAGGCTGTACTCTTTTACTATTTTTAATTAACTTGTACCAAGCACAGGCAGACACTACAAAAACAAATAGTAGCAAAGCTGTTCCCGTAACCAAAACATATTGATAGGTGCCTTCCATAGTAAGAATTCTACAGGACATACAATATTGATACCTCAGTTCGACATTTGGGACAATGAGCCCAAATGTTAATCATTTGAGTAAACATCACATGCTCTCTTATCTCAAACAAGTAGACGCCGAATCTATCTTAAGGCTTCCGTTATCTTGGTACAAAGTCATAAATTTTAATGAAATAACAGTAAAAGCTATAATTAGGGGTACAGCCCCACAAGTAATTAACACAATAGAAGGCCTATCAGCAATCAACCGGAAATGACTGGTCCAATCAGGGACTCATCATGCGCTGCCAAGCCAATCAGAATTCAAGCACATGACTGATTATGCACATGGGCTGTGGTTTGGAACGAGTTACAAAGGACCAGCTTTCAGCTACCAGCGTGCGCTGAATTTAAAACTGAAGACAAGACACTGCTTTCCAGCTGGGTGTAGAAGACCACAGAACTCACAGAGAGAGAGAGAGGACCACGTGTCGCCTCAAGCTGAAGGCTGAATTAGGAAGCAAAAACTACATCGGGCCAGTGAAGTTGCTGCCTATCTTGTTAAGTGTTACTTTTGTTTCTTAATAATTATAATAATTATCTTTCCAGAGTTACCTCACTAGGTTGCCTTCTATTGCCTGAATGGTTAAAGTCTAGAAAGTATAAATTAATATTGAGTGAGCGCAAACTCACAGATTTGAAGGTTAGACACCCTCTAAAACACTTAACACTATGTTCCATTAATACAGGAGCAAGGACTTCCATTGTAAATTGTGGTTTAGGAGTGACATAATTCTCACAAGTCAAAACAATATTGTCTTACGCTCACTGGCATCTTTAAAGGAGAAAGATCCTTATAATATTCTGTTCATTCACACCATTATACACAAGGAGGTGCTGAAATTCTGCTGAATTCTGCAGATCGCCACAACATTTCTACTATTTTCAGGAGTTTTGTAAGGGACCCACAAGGGTGAAACTTCTGTCCATACCATACAAGGCAAATTACAACCATGAACTCCCAAAGTCCATTCTCTATCATGTCTCATTGAGGACACAGCTATGTAGTGGTAGCCAGTACAGTGAGGCAGTGCAGCTTTACTAACTTCCAAAATAGCATATGTAGCTGCAACTGATGGGTCACTAATTGGCCTCTTAAAGAGCCTCAATTGGCGGCAGGGTGGGAAGGGCCTTCCCGAACAAAACTTTACTTGGTTGGAGGTAGGTAGGCAGTGGGGTTTGGGTACAGCACCATCCTGCCTAAGTATGTGCTCTTCATGCCTCCAAGCCTGCCACCTGCGAAAGCACAAGATTCCACCCAACATTTCAGGTCAATCAAACCTGCTATTTGCAACATGTACTGTTTGTATTTCAGAATTTCAGCATCCTCAGTATTTTGCTTTCATATCACTAAAAAACAGATAATCTGGTCATTAAAATAAAAGCAAAACATTGCAGATGCTAGAAATATGAAATAAAAACAGTAAGTGTTGGAAATACTCAGGAGGTCTGGCAGCATCTGCGGAGAGAGAAACAGAGTTAATGGGCGCAATCGTCCCAGATTTCCACTAAGTGCAGTAGCAGGCGGATACCCACCGGCCGCAATGGCGGCTTTTCACGCCGTATCGTCCCAAGGCCGCCGCATTATTATGCATTCCCAGGAAGCACGCCGTTTTGATGGTGGGCAGGCTCTCTTTCGTCCGCCACACCATCACCTCACCACTTCATCATGCTAGGTGCCACATTTAAAATGCAGCCGCATGCACACCTCTCAGTGCTTCCAGCCCAAGGCTGCCACACGGAAGACAGGATTGCCCTGAAAGGCATAAAGACTGCAGCCCCCCGCTTCAGTGACGGGTCCCTCGAGCGCCTTTTGAATGCCGTGGAGGCCCGCCATGATATCCTCTACCCCCACTCTGGCCGCAGGATGGGCAGCTGCATCACCAATCCAGTATGGGAGGTGATGGCAGTGGTGGTCAGTGGCAATGCCCTGCAAAAGAGGACAGCCACCCAGTGCCGCTACAGGATGAATGGTCTCATCCATTCTGCCAGGATAACTCACTCTTCTCATCACTCTCAATTCACACATACACAAATCCATCACACATCCACATGGATCTCACACCTCAAGGGACAACACCACTAACTCTCTCACACACCCTCACATCTCCATCAGGTTCATACCCTCTCGAGTTCACGTCCTCATCCTGTCTATGGCTCCGTTCACCACACAAACATTCAACACAGTGCCATGTGTCCTGCCCACACTCTCTGGATTTGTTTTAATGCAGGAGAAGCCTGCTCACATCAGCAGGAAGTGGTCCAAGACCAGGGGTGGAGTGGCCCATATTAGGCCCCTCATTCACTTTGAGGAGTGTGCCATCGTGCTGACTGGTGAGGGCATGAATCGTGCCTGTGGTGACGGTTAGGTCGATCGTAAATGCCCTTGTGAGGATCCTGCACCATATCATCCCTCTCTCAACACAAATGTGAGTGCTCTCTCTCCTGCTTTTGTCTCTGCTGACATACACTAATTATCTCTGCTTTGGTTCACAGGGAGCCCTGCCAAGCAACCGACACCCTCAGCCAGCCAGTCCCTCAGCTCATTCTAGGTCTTCACCTCTAGTCAAGAGGACACTTCCTCCATTGAAGAGCCGGAAATAAGCAGCCTGGAAGACCCGTCACAGTTCCTCCTCACACCCTGCACCAGCACAGAGACATCCACCTCAGTGGGACATAGATCCAGAACAGGCTCAGGTTCACAATCTGATGGTCACCGCACGGACACATGTCCACAGCAGCAGGAGGCAGGCTCGTGCGAGCTCCTCAGCACTCAGATGGCTGCTGGGGATCTGGCATCTGTGAGGTCTGAGTCAGATGATGAGCCCCTGGATTTGGCCTTCCAACTCATCCTGGAGAGTCAGCAGAAGGTGTGGGAACATCATGCAGAGCTGTTGGAAGCCTTCAACGGAGTAGCACACGAGTTGGACGAGTGCATCCGCCTGCTCTCTGAAGTGGTGCCCACATGTGCGTGTATGAAGGTCCCAAAGAGGAGGATGGCAGACACCAAGGAGACCCTAGTCCAGAAGAATGCGGGAGCCATGGGTGAGTTCCTGCAGTGGCCACAGAAAACGGAAATGGGGCACCTTGACATCCCTAGGGCCCAGGGCACCTGAAGGAAGGAGGAGCAGCAGCTGGACACCCTGGGTCATCCACTCAGGAATCTCAGAGGCTGCCCTCTCCCTCTGAGTCTCCTTTGCCTGTGACCCCCTCAACCTCGTCCTCTGTCACCGCAGAGGGTGCAGCTGGCCAACGAGTGGTGATTCTGGAGGGGGAGGTATGTGTGTGTGTGTGTGTGTGTGTGTGTGTGTGTGGAAGGGCCTTTGGAGCTTTGTGCAAGTACTCTCCCCTGCACATGGATCCTTCACATATCATACTCACCTCAATGTCCTGAGAATTTTGAATGCTGCCTGCTGGGGTTCGCTTTCAGTTATCCATCTGAGCTGACTTGCATCTCCGCCAATCCAATGATCACACCCCCATGCAGCACATGATCTCGCCCACCACGGCTCTCGTTTCACTTTCAATTTGGACAGCATGGTCTGGATTCACTTTTTCGTCAACTACCCCATCTTTTCGCCTCTCACAGTCACCCATTTCCTTTCCCCCATCACTGTTGACACCTCTGGCATCACCTTCCACCTTCTCTCCGTGACCTATCAGCCACAACCCTTTTCCTTCAGAGATGTCCAGGTAAGCATGTACGTTCCCTTCCTTCCTAAAAATCCCACCCCCTATCCATATTCACCTCCCCAACCTCCTCCTTCCCAACTCCAGGCTCCATATCTGCCTCAAAGTCCCCACCAACCACCCTTGCCGTCCTTTCTATTGCTACAGTCGAACCATCATCCTCCCACCATACCGCCTCACTCTGTCCTCGGTCATTCTTACCATTCCCTCATTCCACACCCGCCCTCAGTTCGCTCCCCAGGAGGCAGTCATGGACCCATCAGAACCCTCCCTGGTACGTTCATCTGGAAATCATCCCCTCCAGATCCCTTCCCCCTTTGCAACCCTTTCCCTCCGTTGGAACCACTACCCCCTTGGAACCCCTTCCCCCCACCCCCACCCATCACACCCCCTCCCCCTTCCTCCCCCCCCACCCCCCGCTTAGTCCTTTCCTTTTCCTGACTCATTCCTCCACCCATACTTCTTCCTCTGGCCTTACTTCCTCGCCTCTCCACCCTCCTTCCTCCCCCATGGACTCCTTCCTCTTTCCATACTCCTTCCTCCCCCCGGGACTCCCTTCCCCTCTCTGCACTCCTTTCCCCCTCCTATCTCCTTCTGTACACCGTCCACCCCTCCCCTTACACCTACCTCCCCAGTTGCCGTCTTCTCCCCTGTTACCCCCTCCTCCTCCATACTCCCTCCCAACACCTTCATTCCCCCCACCTAACCTCACCCCATCCTGACACCTTCATTCCCTCCCTCCTAACCTCACCCCATCCCGATACCTCTTCCTCTCCCAGTCAATCCTAGACCTTCCTCTCCCACACCCCGGTATATCTTCCTCTCCCAAACACAGTTAGACCTTCCTCTCCACCCCCTCGACCATCAACCATTGTGAGCAGACCCTCAACAGTGACTTTCCAACTTCCGTGGGCTGCTTCACAGCAGAGCCATGTTCATGGGAATCCACCCTGCATGCCATGGACGTTCCTCCAGTGTGCCGTTGCTGTCGGGCTCCAGCATCTTCTGCTCCTTGGACATCCACAGTGTGAGCAAGGCCCTGGCAGTAAGTCCTGACTCCTGCACATCACACTTGACAAGACATGTTCTGCACCAGCGTGCAATCACATCAACATGGAAAGACGATCCAGCGGGGGATGAGTCTAGTAGGCTGGCCGTATAATGATATGCAGATGTATTACAATAAGGTTCCTGACATCCAATGGCAGGGAATGTGGCCTGCCATCAGCGGCTAAGTGGATGAACGCAAACTGGTTTCACAATGTCGTGAGTCCACTCCACTCACACCACCAAGCACACCCGACGGCAGCAGGCACGGATGATTTTGCCCAATGTTTCAAGTCAAACATAAGTCATATTCAACTCAAAATGTTAACTCTGTATTTTTCTCCACAGATGCTGCCAGACATGCTAAGTGTTGTAAAATGCTGTGTGTGCTTTGGTAGGTCTCATGAAGAGGTTCTGATTCTTGTAAGTATTTATTAACTATTCATAACTATGTACATATATATTATAAGATCTAAGCTAGGAACTCTCTTCATGCTTGCCTCTATATACGTCTCTATCCAGTACAAGACTGCCCTCTAGACTCAGGTCATGTGTTCCTTTACATCACACTGTGGGCGGTACTGAATTCAATTCCACAGTAACCTTTCCTATGCCAGACCCTTATACTACACTGAGTGTTTCCAGCACTTTCTCTTTTTATTATCTGGTCACTATCTCAATGCTGTTGGTGGGACAGTATGCAAATTGGCTACTGCATTACATTAAATATTGGCTAAACTTTAAACAGTACCTCACTGGCTGTAGTGTTTTGGGTCTTCCTAAGATTGTATAAAGTGCTATATAATGCAAATTCTTTCTTTCACAATTACACGCTAACAAGGACTGTCTCTTTCCAAGCAGGTAAAAGCACTCTTGTTTAGACAGTTCAACGCAGTTTGTATATAGAGTAAATTGCTAATTGTGCTACATAGTAACTTGCCTTTATTTTTGTTTCTGTGAATTATTTTATTGTAAAGAAATTATGACAGTAGGTTGACCTATAAAAAGTGACCCAATTGTGTAATATTTTCTGTAATTAGAAGAGCTACATGTTCATTTTGGAACAAAAAAAGACTTGCATTAATATAGCACTTCTCACAATCTCAGGATATCCCAAAGCTTTTTAGAGCCAATTAGGTACTTTTTTTTGAACTATAGACACTGTTGGAATATAGGATATATGGCAGCCAATTTGCATACCGCAAGCTCTCATAAACAGCAACGTGATGATGAAAAGATAATCTATTTTGGTGATGTTGAATAGGGGTAAATATTGGCCAGGACATTGGAGGTAACTCCCCTGCTCTTTTTCGAAATAGTGCCATGGGATCTTATAAATCACCTGAGAGAGTAAACGGGGCTTTATAAATATCTCATCCAAAAACCAGAACTTCCAATGGTTCTGTACTCTTTCAGCAAAGCACTGGGAGTATCACCCTAGATTTCTGTGCTCAAGTCTCTGAATTGGGACTTAAACCTACAACCTTCTGACTCAAAGGCAGGAGTGCTACTAATAGCTGACATTACTAAACTTACCTACTATGATCAAGGATAATTTTCCTCAACCAACCTTTTGCTTTCAAACAAAAAAACAAAAATTTAACATGCTATAATCCCAATCTACTATTGCAGAATAAAGACTCATATTATACATTGATTTAAAGGAACCATCAAATCCATTTTTATACAAAAATACAGTAAGGATGTTATACTTCCTTACCTCTGAAGCTGTCTTTTGGATGACCACCACATGGGCATTTGACCCTTCCCATTGTTCTACCACTTGATTGACTTCAGCAGTTTTCTGTTCAAAGGTTGTGTGTGAGTTGAGTAATGTTACTTCATAGAATTCTTGGATATCTGAAACCAAAAAGAGTATTCCTTTGAAAAACAGTACAAAGTAGTGGAAAGATGTTGTTGAAATTTTCTGAATTCCTGGTAGTGTTTTAGGATTCAAAAACACACAAGAAACATATTTTGATAGAATTAATTTCAGAGACTACCAAGTCCCAAATGAAGTTTAAATAATTTATTGATTTGACAAAGAGCAGAGAAGAGAATCATGTTTTTATGCAATTTAATTATGCTTTTAGGCAAGTCTCAATTTTATATCTATTAAGAATGCAATAAAACCAGACTACTTTGTGATAAGAAAATTCCAAATAAGCCTATGCCTTAAATGATTTTCTGTTGCTTTGTAATCCCTCAAGGAAGGTAATAAAATACAATATTAAAGATTTTCAGCACTACTAGTACAGCTCTTTTGCCTTTGCTCATAGGTGTTCCTAAAACTAGAGTATCATTTCTGATGTTTATACTGGTCTCGCTGCATAATTGTTTGCCCATCAGTTCAGCAAATTTACTGAAGCAAATTATCATATAATACATATTTAGCAAAATATTACACATTGTACAGAAACTGAAAATACATTGCCTCATAATTATATCTGTAATTCTATTTCCCTACTGTTATGATCTCAGCTGAGGTTACCACTGGACAAGCCTGATCCCAGAGTAGAACCCAGCTTGATAGATCCTAACTTTTATTTGTTTGTTTAAATATGTGGAGAGTGGTGACTGAACAAAGTCACCAGAGTCAGCTAATGAACTTTCAACAAAACCAGAAAACATTTATTAAACAAGGAAAGATGAACTATATTACAATACTCCTTCACCCAAAACTATACCTTTACAGGTATATACAGATTTGTAAGGATAACCCAAGTTACAAAAGCTATCTTAAACTCTAATGTTCACAACAAATACATAGTCCATATAAACCAATAGGAATACCCTGTAGTCAGACACACCACACTCTGAAATGAAGTGACAACCGGCTGCCATGGATCTCTCCTCAACTACCTCCAGACACTTGTCACACTGTGAGACAACCACTCTCCGTCTTTCACACAACGGTTTCCAATCTCCACTCTCTAAGACCTCGCCTTGGAATCTTCTCCCAAACCAACACTTTCTCTCAGACGCCTTCTGCAAGGGTCCACCTCCAGGGTTTCAAACTCTCCTTCCGATGTTCCTCTTCTCTGGGACACCACATGCATTCAAGCCGTCTTCCACACACTTTCTCTCACTGACTCAGCCATGAATAGTACCACTGCTTCACATGCCCATAGCAAAAAGTTACAGACTTTCAGCTATCTCTTTGGACCTTCTTGCCTCCTGCAAGCTGTTCTCGCTTTAAATCTGCTTTCTGCAGCTCATGTCTCTTTAAATTTGAAGCTTGGAGCCTTTCTCTCTGACCTTCACTCTTAACTTAACTTAACAGGACCTTTTCCAGGTTCCTGTCTTACCTTTGACTAGAAGGTCTGCTTGGGATTTGCTCCTGTTCCACTCCCCTGGATTTTGGGGTCTTTTCTTTAGCTTGGGACTTGCTATCTGTCCCCTTTGCTCTAGTCTCTCTCTGGAAGCTACTTTCAACCAATTTTAGCTTGGGGTTGGCTATCTGTCCCTTCTAGGTAGCTTCTGTTTGGCAGCTGTCTTTAAAACCTGCTGAATTCCAACAGCTTCCAAAACAAGCTGCTGTCTCTAGCTTTTCTGTGTGTGTGTCTGTGGGAGGGATCTGCCTCTCTAGACCCCTGTTGCTAGGCAATAGCACTGTTTTTTCTACTCTTGTGTTTGCTTAACTTTTCTCTAGGGGTCATAAAACTCATTAGAAATGTAGGCATCTTTTTAAAGTGAAACTAAAACTCAATTTGACCTTTCTTAACACAGATACAGAAATACAAATCAAACTTAAACATTAAGGCTAAAATTCATTCCTAACACTCAAAAAATACAAATATAATTTACTTAAGCTATCGCTATTTCCTAACACTACCATTTTAGAAACTTTTCTTAAGATGTTCATAGCTTGGATAGTTCATCCCTCCCAAAGAACTCTTAAATCATGATTTTACGCGTTAGCTTCAGGCACATGGCCAACCCAGAAGAAGGTTAAATCACGCTTGATGATGTCGGGCACGCGTCCTGATGTCATCGCACACTCTCACGATATTACAGTTGGCATGCGCGGGAGTCAGCAGCATGCCTGCCAACAACGAATCAGCCACTGAAGTCAATTAAAAAGGCAACTGACTAGAATTTTACATTGCCTATGCAACTTTTGGGTTGGCCATCTCGTTTTTTCATTTTTCTCATCCAAGGCCGGGATAAAGGAGGGCAGGAGCTATGTGAGTTGTTAGGAGTTCAGATGAGAGTTTGCTGTTGCTTTATTGTTGAGATGTCAGACCTTTTCCTCTGGTTTCTTCTGAAATATTTGCTTTGTTAGCCTTGTTCTGAGCACACTTTTGTTTTGTCAACTCTGTTGAAACATTTCTGCCCAGTGCAGCCTTCAATGCACCAGGCAGTGCCATCTGCATCTCAGCAGATGGGGATTGTGTACTCCACTAGGGGCACCTCCTCTGAGGAGGAAGAGAGGGGTAGAAGGGAAAGGGGGCCAGGTTTCCACAGGCAGCGTCACAGGGAGAGACCTGTGGGAGGAGAGGCGCAGGCACAGTGGGTGCAGGGCCAGCAAGGCCTGCAGGGACAGCAAAGCAGACAGGACCGCAAAAGACACCACTATCCAGCTGCCAGCGTGTACAGGCAGCAATCCACTACCTCAACATTTCCAAGGTCCATTGCTGCAGGAGGCTCCGGCTCTCTAGGGACACCATGACATCATTATGCCATACGATTGGGCCGGAGATCACCTCCAAATGTGCGGGTGGGCACCCAATGCCAGTGCCTGTGAAGGTCACAGAAGCCCGCAATATTTATGCATCCACATATTTCCAGAGGTCAGTGGGAGATCTGTGTGGAGTGTCCCAATCAGCTGTCCATAGCCGTGTAAAGCTCATAGCTGATGCTCTGTTCAGATGGGTCCTCACATTCATTAGTTACCAGATGGACCAAGCCAGCCAGGCTGAGCGAGCCAGAGGCTTCGCAGCTATTGTTGGGTTGCCCCACATGCAGGGTGCCATAGGCTGCCCTCATGGCCATCACAGCGCCGGTGGGTCAGCCAGGTGCCTTTGTGAATAGGAAGGGTTACCACTCCATGAACGTGCAGATAGTATGTGACCACAGGTCACATGTGACCACCAGGTTCTGCAAGTTTGTGTAAGGTACCCTGGCAGCTCTCATGATGTATCCATACTGCGACATTCCCAGGTACCAAGGCTGTTTGTAATTCCAGCTCAGCTGGATGGTTGGTTGCTACATGACAAAGGATATCTGTTGAAAAGGTGGCTCATGTCGCCACTCCGGCACTCTAGGACAGAGGAGGAGGAGAGGTACAATCAGAGTCATGCCTCCACAAGGGCAGTGGTTGAGAAGGCACTAGGGCTACTGAAGATGAGGTTCCGCTGCCTGGACTGTTCTGGGGGTTCCCTGCAATATCTCCAGAGCATGTGTCACTTATCGTTGTGGTCTGCTGGGCTTTGCATAATCTGGCACTGGCAAGGTGGGGCCCACTTGAGGATGAGGATACCGAGGTAGCTCCACGCGCCTGAGAAGAAGAATTTACAGATGGATCTAATGAGAAGCCCAGGCAGGCACAGCTTGAGGAGACGCAGACTTGATGAACCTTCAGAGGGGGGAGGACACCAGGGAGGCCTTGATTCAACACTCCTTTAGCTAGGCTGTCAAGGCTTGGCTTCCGTCTCAGTGCAAGGGGACCTGGGCAGGCACAGCTTGAGGAGACACAGACTTGATCAACCTCCAGGGAGGCAAGGACACTAGGGAGGCCTTGATTCAACACTCCTTTAGCTAGGCTGTCAAGGCTTGGCTTCCATCTCAGTGCAAGGGGCCGCCTCCATCATACACATTTCTGGGAAGGCATGCCATGACCCCAATGTCACTTCACAACCTCTGTAATAAAGTTTGTTGCCCCTGCAGTCTATCATAAGGCACTGATAAGGCCTGCACCTATGGAAAACTTGAGGGACACTCAGGGCATTGAAACAAAATCTCGCTTCATCTCCTCACCAGAGTTACAAATAAGGAACAAAACATAATATGGTTGCCAAAGTCACACAAAAACAATACATAGCACTGATGAAATGAATGCATGTCACCATGAAAACCCCACCTGTGCTCATGGTGCCTTAAATTTACACTTGCAATTGCTATGTTTTGGTGCCCACCCCCCTCGCTGGGCAGTGGCATTTGAGGCAGATTGTTGACTCTGCTGTCGCATTGGCCCTGATGATCTTGCCGGTCGCCTCTGGCCGGTGGGGCCTACACAGGCTCCACCTGGGAGGATGCGACCAGCGACATGGCTGGGCACTCTACAGTTGTCAAGGCCTCAGAGATGTCACGGTCACTGGCAGAGGGACAAAGGAGCTGCTGCCCTCGTCTTGAACACCATGAGAGGAGCCCAAAGAGATGATAGGCAGCTCGTCTACCAGTGTGAGGTATGTCTGAACCTCCTTGCTCACCATTGATGGACGGGCACCTAGCAGAGAGACTAGGTGCCTCATCATCTCTCACACTGGCAGTGACTTCCTGAGGTCACAGCCGGTGTTTGGGTTTGCAGGTCTGAGCGCAACCCCAGGAACCCCTGATTCTGTTCCTGGAGATGCCTCTCCATGAGAGTCACCATTCTCTGTGTACTCGGTGGTCAGGGTCAACACAGTGCTCAAGCTCCACATGGACTCCTCCATGATAGATACCATGATACACTGACCCTCAGGGATCACCATCAGAACTTTCCGCACATCCTGCTGGACATCCAGCATTTGTTGCCTGTTCGTCATCTGCCTCAGGCTCAGCATGGTCCTGATCTCCAGCAGTCCTCCGACGGCTGGCGGCCTGGGCACTATCTGCTTCTGCCAGCTCTTCATACAACTGTAATGTGACCTCACCACAGTGCACTCCAAATAGAGCTGACATGCTATAGCCCACTGATGTGCCTGTATCTGCGCTGGTGCTTGGTGCAGAGAGTGGATGTGATGCGGGTGCATTGCTCGGCGCTTCCTCCTCGGATATCTAGAGGAGGGTCCTCGGGACCATGAGGGTGGCACTTCTGAGGGATACATAGAATATGTCCATTAAGAACATCATCATTAAGTGTATGTACAAGCATGATAGTTACTTGCCAAAATCAATACGTGCCTCACTGAGGCATTGTGAGTGCCCAAGCGTAGGGTACACTGGATTTGAACTTCTCATTGGGGATGCCACGACCGTGCCCTTCTTGCACACTACCCCGGTCTCTCATCAGCCTACCTACGTAAACAAGTGCATTCATTAGTCCACCACTATCTGCAACATCATTCCAGCCTCGCTACCCGTGCCCCCCCACCCCGGACAGCCAACTTGATGTGCCTATCAGATTGGTACTCCTCGCCCTTCTTACACACAAGGTTAGTGGCAACATCTCCCACCCTTGGCAGGCACAGGGATATGTGCCATTTGGCACTATGAATCTCACACCCCTGTATGTCGTGACTTATGGCCACCTTCCAAGACATCTATACTCAGTTCTATGCAAAGTTGGTACTCACCCTTTTGGAGCACAGAAGATCATTGAACCATTTCTGGTACTAGATCCATGTGTGGCGCACCAATTCATGCCCACTTACCTGGGCAGCCACCTCCATCCAGGCATTGTTCATCTGGTGGGGTGGCCTCCTCTTGCCATTCCATGGCATGGGTATTTTACGCCAGGCACTCACTGCCTCCACTAGAGTTCACAGACAGTCATCTGAGAATCATGGGGCAGGTGCTCACCAGCATTAGCATCCCACCTGCTGCACCCACTAGGTGCTGAGGCCATCACTTATGCCAAAGGTGCTGGCGTGGGTAGGGTTTGAAATATAACCTTAGACAAAGTCGCGCAAGTAGGCCGGACCCCTAAGAAGAGGAGGCGGAGCCGTGCTGGCATGGGTAAGGTTTGAAATATAACCTTAGCCGAAGCCGCGCAGGAAGGCAAGACCCCTGTTAAACCGCATATACATATACCTCAGATAACTAAGTTGTTAGAACCGTGCGGATATATCGCGCAGAGATAGATGAAAAAATAGGAATCGAATGCTGTCAGGGAAACAAAATAGCGCTATGGAACTCGACTGGAGAACCGCGGACTCCATTACGAGGTTCATAGCAGAGCAACAGCCAAAATTAATCACTAAAATGCAGAAGGAAGGGTGGAACCCACAGGGAACCCCCGGGGAACAAAAAAGGTGGTGGTCAGAGCAAAAAAAAGGATAAGGAAAAGAAAGGGATGATGGTTATTATCACACTGTACCTATAGTTGTGCAGAAGGGTTAATACTAAATTCCAGTCGACTAGAGAGAGAGAAACAAAGTCAGATCCAGAACAGATCAGAACAGTGGCGGCAGCAGCCTGCAGTGACACTGATCAAGAGGGGGAAAGCTCCGAGGGAGAAACCTATGAAGGAGCTGAGGCAGTTCCGCCGTCGTATGAACCAACCGCCCCACTGTGCCCATTGAATCCCATGGCCCCGATAGCAGTAACTGTTAGGAAAAGTAAAGTCAGGAAAGATGAATTGAAACCCAAAGGGAGAAAGGGGGCTGAGGAATAGGGGGAGGATGAAGAGATTGAGAGGGTTACGAAGAAAGTTAAGCACGTACCATTCAGCCCGGGGGAGAAACAGGTTTTGTTCAAAGAACTGCTGACACTTAAAACTCGGCATAGCAACCCAGATTTTTGGACCAAACTGCGGGAAATACAAGATTTCCATGCAATGCACCCCCTTGATAATCACATACTGGTGAAGGCTAAATGCCCAGGGGATATTTGGGAAGATTACCCCTACAGTTTAGGAATGGAGACTGGGCGAAACCTGAGGACGTCCTGGACCAGGAGAAGGCGACTGACCTACACAAGGAGTTTGAGAGGGCAGTCAAGGAAGCTTTGGGGGAGGGTGAAACGAATTGGGGGTGTATAATGTCCCGTGAGGGATGACAAGATTTTCCTGAAAATGTGGAAAGATGATTGGGACTTGAAAGGTCCGCTACTCAATTTTCTGTAACTTAAAAAAATGAATTAATCTAAGTCACAAGAGCTGCTTGCGCTGGAGAGAGAGAGAAAGAGGGAAAAGGGGCGTACCCCTAGGGGAGTTAATAAGCACTGACAGGCAGGGGAAATGTGAGCTTTCGTCAGTTTGATTGTCCCAGAAGGTGGAGCCTTCAAGATCCCTTTATTTCCCACACTGCTATTTGAAGTTTCATTTAGAATATGAGAGTTTTAAGTCATTAAGTTAAGGATACAGGAATATAAATACATATCTGGAAATATATGTTTGTTTGTGTGCAGGGAAGCATTCATATGTGAGCTTTAATGTGTTTTCTTCCGTAAATTGTTATTTGTGTATGCAGTTCAGCACTTTAGGGTTGAAAGCCCCATGTTAGATTAAAGGAAAAGTATACTAAAACATCCCAAAGTTTTGAGTATAAGGATTGAGTTGAGATTTCTGGCAAAAAGGGTCGCAATTTGAAGATATCATAAAGCTAGACAGGATTAGATGAACCAACCTTTGTACCACCCCCTTTGCAGACTAGCATCACCAGCTTCCAAGCTAATTGGGATTGATACATACGAGTTACATTAACTCATACGAGTTAGTATTCTAAAATTCTGAGGGGAAAAATTACCTGAAGTTCAAGGGATTCTAGGAAAACCAAAAGACATAAACACAAGGCCTAGGTGGTTCCAATGGATAAAAAGGGGTTTCTTATGAAGAGATTAATTAAATGTGAAAGGAAATCTGCATCCCAACAGCACTGTTATTTAAATTTGGGACAATCTTGAGGTGTAAAGTGCAGTGTAGTTTAGAAGATTACTTTTGAATCACTGAGGAGTGACGATCCCAGGCAGTGGAGGCACTCAGGTAAAAGCCTCCCTGTACATGGACGACGTCGCCGTCTTCTGCTCGGATCCGCTGTCGGTGCGCAGACTGATGCACGTCTGCGACCAGTTCGAACTGGCCTCGGGAGCCAAGGTAAATCGTGGGAAGAGCGAGGCCATGTTCTTTGGGAACTGGGCTGACCGATCCTTTGTCCCCTTCACTGTCAGGGCTGACGGCCTGAAGGTGCTGGGGATATGGTTCGGAGGGACCGGGGCATGCGTTAGAAACTGGAAGGAGCGAGTGGCTATGGTGAAAAGGAAACTGGGCATGTGGGAGCAACGCTCCCTCTCCATTGCGGGTAAGAACCTGGTCATCAGGTGTGAGGTACTCTCGCTGTTGCTGTACGTGGCGCAGGTCTGGCCCATTCCACACTCCTGCGCGATGGCGATCACTCGAGCCATCTTCCGCTTTATCTGGAGGTCGAAAATGGATCGTGTCTGCAGGGACGCGATGTACAAGCCTCTAGATAAAGGGGGAAAAAACGTGCCCAACATCGCCCTCATACTGATGGCCACCTTTGTGTGTGGCTGCATCAAGCGGTGCGTAGACCCTCAGTACACAAACACCAAGTGTCACTACGTGCTGAGGTTCTACCTGTCCCCGGTGTTGCGAAGGATGGGTCTGGCCACGCTGCCGCGGAACGCTCCAAGTAGTTGGACCGTGCCGTACCACCTGTCCCTGGTGGAAAAATTTATGCAGAAAAACACCTTTGACCACAAGTCCATCAGGCAGTGGTCAGCACGTAACGTCCTAGAGGCCCTGAGGGATAAGGAGAGGGTGGACCCTGTGGGATGGTTCCCCGAGCAGACTGTCAAAGTCATTTGGCAGAATGCCTCATCGCCAGAACTTTCCAACAAGCACCAAGACGTAGCTTGGCTGGTGGTGAGAAAGGCCCTCCCCGTCAGATCCTTCCTACACGCCAGGAGTCTCACCCCCTCTGCACGATGCCCTCGAGGTGGCTGCGGTGGGGAAGAGACCGTTGTTCACCTCCTTGTGGATTGTGCCTTTGCAAAGAAAGTCTGGAGAGAGATGCAGTGGTTGCTGTCGAGGTTCATCCCGAGCAGTTCTGTGACACAGGACTCTGTGCTCTACGGGCTGTTCCCAGGGACACACACCGAGGCAAACATCGACTGCAGCTGGAGGATCATCAACTCGGTGAAAGAGGCGCTTTGGTCTGCCCGAAACTTGTTGGTCTTCCAGCACAAAGAGTTGTCCCCGACCGATTGTTGCGGACTGGCACAATCCAAAGTCCAGGACTACGTGCTGAGGGACGCACTAAAGCTTGGGGCAGCTGCCGCCAAGGCGCAATGGGGAAGGGTCGCTGTCTAAGACCTTTCTACCACAGCGCACCGAGAGACTGGGAACTGTTTAGAGCCCCTCGGGCTGTACAGATCAAAACGAAAGGCTGTAAATGATTGTAATATTGTTTGTACTGATGCACCTGGTGATACATTTTGTAAAAGTTTAACCTGGATTGTACCCTTGTAATGTTGTTTTTGAAATGGTTTTGAATGTGATTGAAGATTTTTTATGAATAAAGTATATTTTTACAAAAAAAAAGATTACTTTTGAATCACTAGGATGCTATCTAAGATAAAGAATGTGTCAATAAACATATGGGAATTATAACTTGGATACAAATCAATACACATAAGAAAGAGGTAGTTTTAATTTTGATAGCGTAAATTACATTTCTTACAAAGTTTAAAATTTGAGATTTGGTTCGTGATAAAGTTCTCAAAAAGGAATTTTCATTTTAAAAGGTTTGACAACAATTGGCACTAATTCAAATGCTGCAAGCTTTTGTATTTGTAAGTCTGTTCCCAAAATATGAAGCTAAGCTCAAAACCTTGACAAAGTTTGGCAGAAATCCAATTTTTGGCTGAGTTAATGAATCTAAAAGAAACGGGTCAGACACAAGATGAAGAAGCAAAACATGTCAATACCTGATTTCTGTTTTTAAAACTGTTATGAGAATACTTTATTGGACTGTAAAGTCTCTCCAGACAACCTGAACAAGATAAGATGGTAGCTGTTGCATGTTTAAAATGGTATGAGGAAATTAGGAGAATGAGTTAGGGCAAGAGGACACAATATACAAACTTTTTAAGGGAAGTGAATTTGATAATCTGGCCATCAACTGAGACATTGGAAATGCACAGGGGGAGATAAGCAAAGATCTAGAGACAGAGATAAAAACAAAAAGCTAAAAGCTACTGCGGATGCTGGAAATCCAAAACAAAAACAGAATTACCTGGAAAAACTCAGCAGGTCTGGCAGCATCGGTGGAGAAGAAATCAGTCAACGTTTCGAGTCTTCATGACCCTTCGGCAGAACTGAAGCATAGTTAGGAGAAAGATGAAATATAAGCTGGTTTAAGGTGGGGGGGCGGGGGGAGAGAGAGAAGTTGAGGGTGTGGTGATTGTGGAGATAAGCAAGCAGTGATAGGAGCAGATAATCAAAAGATGTTAGAGACAAAAGGATCAAAGAGGTGTTGAAGGTGGTGATATTGTCTAAGAAAGGTGCTAATTAAGAATGGAAGACAGGATACTCAAGGTACAGCTCTAGTGGAGGTGGGGTGGAAAGATTGACAAAGTTTTAGTTTTAGATTTAAAAATAATGGAAATAGGTGGGAAAAGAAGAATCTATATAAATTATTGGGGAAAAAAAGGGAGGGGGGAGAAACGGGGTGGGGATGGGGGGAGGGGGAGTTTAAGATCTAAAGTTGTTGAATTCAATATTCAGCCCGGAAGGCTGTAAAGTGCCTAGTCGGAAGATGAGGTGCTGTTCCTCCAGTTTGCGTTGGGCTTCACTGGAACAATGCAGCAAGCCAAGGACAGACATGTGGGCAAGAGAACAGGGTGGAGTGTTAAAATGGCAAGCAACAGGGAGGTTTGGGTCATTCTTGCGGACAGACCGCAGGTGTTCTGCAAAGCGGTAGAGACAGACAGATATCCTCTTTGACAATAGAGAACCTGAACTCAAGAGAATCTTAAGATGGAAAAAAAAACATAGAGGTAAAACTATGTCGAATCTGTAGTTCAGGAATTGAAATGTAAGGAGAAATAATACTTAACAACAATTTACCACAAGATGTATATAGGTAAAGGGACAGCTGGAAAAAGTCTAAATAGATGTATTACTGATTGTATTCATGTGCCTGCGAGCTACAAAGAGTAAGGCCACAGGATTAACACTATGATGACAGACAGTTAAACAGCTCCCAGAGAGAACCGCCACTGGAAGTGAAGATAGTGAGCCATTGAAAGATAGGATAAGAAGGTGCATTGTAGAGTTGTTTAAGGAATTGAGGTCTGACATGAGACAGCAGCAGGAGAGAGTAAACTGGAAGGAGTGGGGGTGCCTACCCAGATGGATTCAGATCAGGGAACTCATTTCACAGGAAGAGTTAAATATAAACAGAAATTCCACATTCCCTACCAGCCACAGAGCTCAGGGATGGTGGAAAGGATGAACTGAACTTTAAAAAAACAACAATCACAAAAGCAATTCAAGAGACAGGGAACAGCCCAATATTCTAATGCGCCTTAGGGCTACCTCAAGCAGAACCACCAGGTTCACCCCATTTGAAATAATGACAAGGAGAGCAATGCAGTTACCCGAGGGAATCATAATAGTAGTGGGAGATGTAGGACCACTAAAAGGAAGGATGCGAGACCAAGTGAGGGAATTAAGTAAGCAATTGCATGAGTTAAGGAAGGAAGTCAGAGACTGACAGGTGATTAAGGATATGGAAACAGGCAAATCCAAAGAGTAACAATGGACCAAGTGGGGAATAAGGTGATGGTCAAGGTGAGCCTGGAGCAAACAGGCATGGATCATACGAGATAATTATGACAGGTGGTACATGCGCACTTGTAGATATGAGAACGGGACGTAAATGGAGGCATTACACACAGTTAAAGATACATGACAATTGACCAAGCGGCAACCAGGAGAACGGGAGCCGATGTTAATGTCTCCACAGATCTACGATCGTGGTCATGGGCGTATCAGTACTGGCAACAAGGTCGGGGATCATCACTGCTCATCCCACACCACAGGAGGAACTTTGGCATAGCATGGACAGTGCCGAATGCGACACGCAATGGGGAATGACAAATGTAACAGTCGGAAAACAAGTGCTCTTGAATTGTAGTAAGAGTTTGCTCCAAATCGGGCACAGTAGTATCCGAGACTTGACACATGCAAGAGATTGGTGGGGGCTGTTTGCGACAGTTGACACTTCTATCAAATTCCCAAATTTAACTACTGTGTGTTTTAAGCATAAGGAATGGGCTGGGCAGTTCAAATTTGTCTGCGAGTTAGAGAGCCATGTTTATGTAGCGTGTTTAACAGTGTATGAAACCATGGTTACTCATTCTCACGATAGCGATTCTAAATGGAACATTTGTAGCCCAAATAATAATGATATACCGACTTGGGGAAACAATGGCCAGAGGTGGATATGGGAAGTCCGCCCAAAAGAGGAAATTAGTACTACTACCCAACTACCTCCCACGACTATCCCCACAAGCCAAGTCAAGGCAACCAAAGCCTCTCAAACCACGCCACCTTGTCCGGTCATGTACCCAGGGCCGACACATGGTCTCGTATTGATCAACCAAAATAAAGCTTTATATGATAATGTACACACACCATGAGCTGGTACCCGTAGTCTTGAATGTATCCGGTGTCGCACTGCCCCAGTGGTGCCCAACCCACACCTAAGCACTGTATACGGCTCTGACGAGCCAGTTGATGGTTGAAGCAGTCCAGTTTAACAACAGGATGCGGTTAGGCCCAGAAGGAAACCGAGACAAGCGCAGCCTGATAAATGATGCTGCCACGTTATTCAATACAGGAATATCAATAGTTAATTCCATCGACCTAGCAACTGTAGATCAAAACCTGAGCTTTAAGCTTAAGGAGATTTTAGGGCGGGGACAGGGGATCCAGGATACACAATTAGATACGGACCAGGACGTGACACGGTTAATTCAAAGCCTGGCTACCGTGCTCGAAAATCATGTGGGGACTATCAATAAATTAATTGAAATAGGGAAAAATATTTCAGACGAAGCGAGCAGAAATGATGTTTGCAGCACCTATGGATCTTGGGCGTTGTACCAAGCCCGAGAGAATTTAAGACAGATTAATGAAGGGGTAGTTCCTTTATGGGTAACTAATGAGTATTTACTGAATCTCTCACGACACAAGAATCGTGAATTGACCGGTTCCCAGCTCAGAGGTTTAACACGCGTATATAGAATGAATGTTGAATGTACAGTGAATAGTAATATGCTAATAGGCATCAAATTAGTAATACCTGTCATACCTATGTCAACACCTGGCAGGACATTATATAGAGTAGAAAATATTGGGGTTATACGGGGGGGGATTACTATATTAAGTATCATGGTATTCCACCATACGCAGTAGACATAGAAGGAAATATAGTTAGCACTACATTAGAAGGGTGTAGCATAGAAGCCACCACAGTAGTATGTGCACATCCAATATATGAGACGGAGGAAGCGAAGTGTGGATTTAAAGCAGCCGCAAACTGTACAATGGAAACTATATGGGCTACAAAAGAACCAACCCATGTTGCATATACAGGGAATGGGAGATATTGTATCACCATGTGGCAGGAAAGAATCCAGTATGGGGGTAACCAGATATGCCCCATCCACAATCATTAGGTGTGCCTACACCCGCAGGTGCCAGCAAGGGTGGGGAAGGCGGCACTGGTTGAAATATAGAAGAGAGGAACGACTACTATTCAGATTAAGGAAAGCCTTAAGGATAACCTGACTCAGTATTTGAACCAGTTTTCCTATGAAATTCCTCTACTATCAGAGCATCTCACCGCAATTCGGAGACAGGCTCAGCAGATATACAAAACTTATTATACACCTCAGCAACAGGATAGAGCCTTAAAGACGGATATTGAACAAATAGATTCTTCCACATGGTGGGAGGACCGGGTAAGTGGGCATGAATTGGTGCGCCACACATGAATCCAGTACCAGAATTGGTTCAATGATCTTCTGTGCTCCACAAGGGTGAGTACCAACTTTGCATAGAACTGAGTGTTGTTGTGTCTTTGATGAACGGACCACAGGAGACTCAGGTACAGGTTAAAAACCCCTGGATTCAGATTATCTCCCATGCCCTAGTTATACTTCAGCTGATATTGATTATGTATTTAACATACTTGATTCATCGCACCCGGAAGTCACAGAAAAGGTGGCTTTGGGGGAGTTTTAGTAGATGGAGTCGGAATCTGGTAAGCCAGAGGTTCGGATTAAAGGACCAGATGATACAGATGGTTTGAACAGTACCCGTACCCTTTACGTGTCAAAGCTGGATGACTGGCCAGCATCAATGGGTGGCGGTGCGTAAAGTGGGGGGGAGCGGACACCACTGTAGTTGGCTACCTTGGGCTAAGCCAAGGGCCAAAAGCGTGGACTGTTAGGGGGAAATAAAGGAATACAGTAATGGTCAAGGGACTTGACTTAAAATATCCCAGCATGCAAAACCATAATTGCTAAGTAGTTAACATTTAAAGTTCAGGCTGGGACAGAGAGAATGCTGAACCTTGCACATTCTCAGGGCTTGCGAGCATCAGCAAGGCCACAATGGACGAAGAAGAATATAAATATGATAGAAGAGTTAGACTGGAGTCAGGGAATGGCAATAACATAGATTAAGTGTGCTTTTCAACAGATATGGGAAGAACAGATGGTCCCAGCTTAGATAGGAAGACAGGTCTCTGCCTGGGTGTAGGTGGGGCCAGATGATGCATGTACCTTTGTACCAGAGACTTGTCTGTTTAATGTAAACCTATATGATGACAAGATCAAAATCTGGGAACTGTTCTTGTACGTGACCAATAATGTATAAATATGATGAACACCTGTAGTTTAGCAGAGTACTGTCTCAAGTTGCATTGAGATGGTGCCCTCCTTGCAATTGCTCGAATAAACGATCGTAACCTGTACCCGAGTCTCCTGTGGTCCCTTCATCAAAGACACAACAACACTCAGTTCTATGCAAAGTTGGTACTCACCCTTGTGGAGCACAGAAGATCATTGAACCATTTCTGGTACTGGATCCATGTGTGGCGCACCAATTCATGCCCACTTACCTGGGCAGCCACCTCCATCCAGGCATTCTTCATCTGGTGGGGTGGCCTCCTCTTGCCATCCTGTGGCATGGGTATTTCACGCCAGGCACTCACTGCCTCCACTAGAGGTCAGAGACAGTCATCTGAGAATCATGGGGCAGAGTGCCCACCAGCATTGGCATCCCACCTGCTGCACCCACCAGGTGCTGAGGCAATCACTTATGCCAAATTGTCCAGTCTCTCATCGACAGCTCCATTAGGCTCCTCCCCAACTCCCGGCAGCCTTCAGGGAGCCACCTGGGCTCATTTTAAATCCCATTCCAGGTCACCATTCGACCCGGCACCTGCCATGCTCCTGCCCCCGCCGGCAGCACTGCACCAATGTCCTGGTATGTTTCACGCTGGCCAGCCCTTATTTGGTCAACCAGCATGAAGTCACATTGTTCCGATGTTCGCAGACGGAAGCAGACATCCCAGCCACTTCCGGGCCCGTCGATCACACATGCCCAACAAGCGCAAAATTCAGGTCCATGTTTTTGGCCTAACCCACATGGGGCGAACGGATCACCTGTTTTATACCCAGAACGCTTTTACTCTCCCCTAAATGTAATGCATCTGAAGTTCTATTGCTGGCATAATGCTGCAACAGGGTGTTGTTTTCTCGCTGTCAAGACTCTAATGAACATCTTGAGCAGCTGGTCATTTGTCATGCAACAGAACTGAGATTATGACCACAATATCCAATCTCAACATTAAAGTATCTCAAACACGACTCCCTCCAGTAACCGAAACAAACATTAATCCCTCCCCCGCCACCACAATTAAAGGGCATAAATATCGTCATTTTAATTAACACTTCAGAATTTTTATTTCATGGTTTGAAATGCATACTACTATTGAATTTCCATTCATCAGGCTGAATAATATGTCACGGCACTGAGGACAGATTCTTCACCTGGAAGTCAGCGGCCTTCCGACTTCTGGGCCTGCCTTTGAAACCTGCCCAATAATGCACTAATTAGGTCACTTGAATTTGCAGGGCAAGTTTGAGGCCTTCATCATGCCCAGTGACGGAAGGCGGAATGTCGTTCTCCGAGGTGGTTGGCTGTGACCCGAGCTAAGTCACGACCAGTAATTTAAAGGGCCCCCAGCACAGGACAGTGTCAGGGGACCTAGCAAATGCCAGCATTGTTCAGATTTTGGACGATCATTTGGGCTTCAACTATTTCCAGGCTTTTAAAGTGTGTTTATTTATTTGAGTTCTTCTGTCTCCAAACTTTGCGACTGAGCAGAGGTGGCATTCTTTTTGAACCTAAACAAGTTTTCCATATCTTTGCCTGGAGGAGTTCTCTAGTTGTTGCATGTTTCCCTCCAGAGATATCTGAGCCATTGGAGCAAGGGGAGAGGCAGAGAAGGGCCAAACCAGCTCCTTGATTTAATGAGGACTCCCTCAGAGCCCTCCTACTAGTGTCCAACTGACCTGAGCAGCTGATGCCATCCGGTGGAAAGAGGAGGAAGCCAAGCCAAACACGTGCTGCTTGGGAGGAGGTGACCGAGGAGTTCAGCAGTGTTGGGCTGGTGAGGAGAACCTGGTATCAATGCCAGAAGAGGCTCAATGACCTCAGGAAGGCAGCCAGGGTGAGTAAGGCCTCAGTATGTGCAATCTTGTGCTAGTGTGCTGCAGGACGCATCATGAAGGTAGAAGGAAAGTGAAATTGGCTGGAGCTCCAAGGCAGCATGATGCAATAAAGACTTAGCTATTAGTGACGATGTCAGTGTGCTCTTAAAGCTTTGATCTAGTTGAAGGGTAGGTGGTTGGCAGAATGTGCAGAGGGATGAGCATAGCATCCAGGTTGCCATGCATATGAGTGCAATCTGACACATCTTTTCAGGAGAAGTGAGCCCACAATGCCTGAGAGCGAGGCTGGACTGGCGGGGGTGTCCCTAACCTAGTCATCCTGAATCCATTTTAAGAGGAGGTGTTGAAGCTTACTGACACAGAGTCATCCAAGACCACTGGCAGAGGCGAGATTGGAGGAAGGCCTGGGGCTGGTGAGATGGCAAAAGGCACAAACTGATAGAAAAGGGGTGAGGGCAAGTGGGAGATGGATGGAAGTTTGGCGTGATGCAATGAACCTTAATATAGTTCAGAAACTGAAACCCTGGCAAGCTTCATAAATAGAAGCTTCAGATGCTCGTACAAATGTGCATTGTGTCTACACAGTCTCATCTCTCATGTTGAACATGAATAATGTTGCAGAGGTTAGTGATTTTGCGCTGATATGACAAGGTCTGTGATGCCCACTAACCCCCCTGACTTATGTCTCTTTGTCACAGGTGAAGCCTCTTCTGCGTTCACTCTTCCAGATGCCATGCCGTCACTCCTCTCTAAGGAGGAGGAAGAACCCTCAGAGGATGCAACCCACATCCTCTCTCTGACCCAAGCACCTTCACAAATACCGGCACCTTGGCAGGGATTCATGCATTGGACCAGGGACAAGCACAGGCTGGTAAGGGCACTTCACAGTCGTACATGCAGCTGCTGGAGATTGTGGTGGAGCCTTGAGCAGGTAGACGAATATCTGGGGTGATCCAGAAACTGATTCTGAGTCGGATGATGATACTCTGCAGTCGTCCCTAAGGCAGCAGGCGCTGTATGTCCAGCGTGAGATCCATGAAGATTTTGCAGGTATACCAGAGCAGTTGTGTGCTCAGGCCCAGACTGTGGAGGTGTCCAATGAGGCCATATGCACTGTGATCACCCAGTCTTTGGAGTGCCAAACATCATCCATGGTCAGACTGGCAACTGTCCTGGAGGGGCAAACCAAGCGCATTGCAGATGCAATCGTTGGTATGTACTCCGACCTGCATACCATCCCCAGACTCTGAGCTCAGGGGCCCAGAGCCAGGGCAACAGGGGAACTGGGACCATGGGCTCAACTCATGGGACCTCACCAGTTGGCAGAAACGAAAAGGTTAGTGGGTTGACAAGATGGTGACAGGATTCGCACAGTGCACATGAACAAAAGTTTGTACACATAGCGTTCACATATCTCTGAAGCTGGGACTTATGAGACAATTGAAACCTCTGCCTTATTAAGGCATCCCTGGTGCCACTGCCATCCACGTAATCATGGCCAGGGCCTTCAACCTGAACGTCACTGTGTTCCCTCACCTCATCCTCGCCCTCATCCTCTGAGGAATGACCCCTATCTGCTGTGCTGTGAGTTTTGAAGCATGAAGGAAGCGTGGCTGCTGCTCGGGTACCTGGTGCATACCTGCATGATCGGGCGATGGTGATCACAGACCAGCTGGACATTCAACAAGTGGAAGCCCTTTCTGTTGATGAAGGTGCAGAGCTATCCAGTAAGAGCCTTTATGGCGATGTGAGTACACTCAATGCACCATGGGGAATCACCATAAAACCTCAGGCTCTATCCAGTTGACTCTGTTCATCCAGTGTGAAGGAGATGTAATTCCCTATCCTTTG
The DNA here is from genome assembly GCF_964194155.1 of Cetorhinus maximus. NCBI lineage: Eukaryota > Metazoa > Chordata > Chondrichthyes > Lamniformes > Cetorhinidae > Cetorhinus > Cetorhinus maximus. The sequence continues at coordinate 74,131,190 of NC_135885.1, forward strand.
AAATATTGCATCAGTGAAGACCTTGATGCAGTGGTGTGCAGCAGGCTGAGGTATGCCACTGAAGTCTCCACAGGCTGCCTGAAAGAAGCCTGTCATGAAAAAGTTGAGCGCAGCAGTGACCTTCAGAGCTACAGGCATCGGGTGACCCCAACACAGTTGGAGGATATCTCTCCTGTGAGCATATCAGAGAGTGATATGACTATGGCTCTTGATGGCCTGAGCCTTCTCTTGCATTGAGTCTCTGACATTTGCAGATAGCTCAGTTTCTGCCTGTATACTTGAGGGGCTGCATAAAGCCCTCTGTGCCTCTGCTGAGAAAACATGACGATATTCCAGTTCTTTCAATTTTTGAACTCTGCCCAACCATTTGCATTTGTCTCTCTTGGATCTTCCACATAATCACTGTTTGCTTTCCAAAGCATGTTCTTCATTCATTGCATCTAGATAATCCTAGTATTCCTCTCAACCAATTTATCTCTGCTGGTATTATCCTTTGCTTCTCAATTTTTCTCATGTTCCAACATTCAGATCGGTTACAAGAATAAGAGGATAATCATCACTTCATAAACTCTTGTCTTTGTCTGCATTGCATTATCTTTAGCCTTCCAAAGCTTGCTTAATCTGCCAATAAGCAGCAGGAGCAAGTCCAATCCTTCCTTTTAAGCCTTCTTCATAGCGCTCCTTCTCATAAGGACAGAAGAAATTGGAGCAGGAGCAGACCATAAAGCTAATTGAGCTTGCTCCGCCGTTCAATATAATCATGGCTGATCTTCTGCCTCAACTCTACTTTCATACCTTTGCCAATATGATGAGTGATACACTGCCAGCTCGTAATGAGCGTGCACTTCATACCGACCAGTGGCTTAGAAGGCGATATAATATCTGGAAAACAAATGCTGTGTGACAGAATTTCTAGGCCTAAGAATTTAACTTACATTTGCATGGTACAGATGCTTTGAATGGTAACTGGAATTCATCCCATCTGCTAAATAATTGTACCTCATTCTCTCCTTATTTCTTCTAATTTCCAAAATATTGAATGGTGGGAGTGATTCTAGTATAGCAATTAAGCACTAACCACAAAGCAGTGAATGTAGTTTCTGTCTCTTAGGAAGGAATTAAAGAAAAGATGGACATCCATATATGAGGCAATAATTTAAGGAAGAAAGGGAGATTGTGGGGGTGGAGGAGGAGAGGAGTGGCATCAGTTTTGAAAGGAAAGGAAGTCAATGCCTGATGTTGCCTGGTCAAGAGTCTAACAAGAATGAGTTTTATGAAAGATTATGAGGTAAGTAATCTCTTAGGAGAAAAAAAGCTCAGAAAGCACGCAGGGCAGATGGGAGAGAATCCAGAGAGTGATGGGGGTTCAGGTATGAGAATGCCAGGGGAAGATATGATTTGCTGAATAAGGGAAAAAGGAGAAATAAACTGTAGCTGAACAACTAGATTTCCTTGTCACCAAAGTAGAGACTATGAGCTCTTTGCACTTATGAGATATGATGGTGAATGGACAGGGAGAGGATAAGGATAAGGAAGCGTAGTAGAAAAAAGGAACCTGAGGTTATCTTTGTTCTCCATGATGATCCCAGTAAAGATGGGAGGCTTTAGCAGGGGACAGCAAAGCCCAGTAGATGGAAAAATAAAGGGAGGAGGGAGGATGTTTGGCAAGGAGGGAGCAAAGTACATGGCATAGGGAGGGGTCAGGGTGCATCGCAAAGTGTAGAGATACTATACTCAACACTTTTGCTTCTGAAGATCCTTCCCACTTTCTGTATAAAAATTAATCATATTTATTATTTGTTTTAATGAGAAACCTGCTGCTGGTGCTAGGCACCAGTTCGAGGCTTGGATGAAGGGTGTAGTGATTAATTGCAGCCATGAGCCTTTCACTCCTGCGTGAGTTGTGAATCTCAGTAATGAGGAAGTCGGAAAGTAACCCGTTGGGTGCTGGAACTGAGCAAACAGCTGGTTCCCAATTCCACATTAAAAAGCAAGCTCCCTTCCTGCTCTACCCCCACCTCAAAGCTTTAACCCATTATTGTTATTTTGTTTGAGGCAAACCTAAAGGGCCCCTTTTGCTTACAGTAAAATGAACGGAGTGAGGACGAAAAGATCAGAGGACAAAGAACAAACCTTTAAACAAGGTGACACAACAGACAGACAGGTAAGAAGGAAGAAAAAGAAAGCAGCAAAATATACACAAAGGCGAGAAGAGCTTGGTGGTGCACTGTAGTTCACAGAATCGCTGCTTTGCACAATTGTTTGACTGTTCAAAGGAGTTTCCTTTCAGTGATCCCCAACCCGAAAAGGGACATGTCAAGTGAATTTTTATTTAGTAAACTTGTATGATTCTGATAAAAGGTCATCGACCTAAAATGATAACTCTGTTCCTCTCAGTCATCAGATGCTGCCTGACCTGCTAAGTATTTCTACTATCTGTATTTACTAATTTATTATTGGTTATTATAATTGGTTTCCCAGCCAGTTGACTAGAGTTGGTGTGATGATGATGTTAGGAAATAGAGATAGTTTAAGTAAGTTATATGTGTATTTGGGTGTGTTAGGAATAAGGTATGTCTTTAAATTTAAGTTTAATGTATATGTTTCTATTTGTGGGTTAAAAAGGTGAAACCTGGGATCTGGTTTCATTTTTGAGTTCTGTTGAAGGGTCGTGAGGACTCGAAACGTCAACTCTTTTCTTCTCTGCCGATGCTGCCAGACCTGCTGAGTTTTTCCAGGTAATTTTGTTTTTGTTTTGGATTTCCAGCATCCGCAGTAGTTTTTTGTTTTTAGATCTAAAGCTCTGTTTGTATACTTGCATTTCTAATGAGTTTTATGACCCTTGAGGTGGAGAGCTATGTTTTCAAGCAGGGGTGGGGGTAGTGTTTTAGGAAAGTTAAAACAAGATTAGAAAAAACTTTGCTGTTGCCTAGGAACAGGCGGCCCCACAGAGATAGAAGGGTAGTTTCAGTTCAGTAGAAAGCGATTTGAGTTCAGTTAGATAAAAGCAAAAAACTGCGGATGCTGGAAATCCAAAACAAAAACAAAAATACAAAAATACCTGGAAACACTCAGCAGGTCTGGCAGCATCTGCGGAGAGGAGCATAGTTAACGTTTCGAGTCCGAATGACCCTTCAACAGAACTAAGTAAAAATAGAAAAGAGGTGAAATATAAGCTGGTTTAAGGCGGGGGTGGGGGGAGAGGAGGGGGGTGGCAGTAGAGCTGGATAGAAAGCAGTTGCGGCATAGGAGGGGCAGATAGCAAGTACCAAGTCAAAGCTCAGTTGGAGCCAGAGAGGCTGAACAGCAGAGGGACAGATAGCAAGTCCCAAACTAAAGTTGAAGCCAGCTGCAAGGAGAAGCTGGACACAGGAGAAGAAACTGCAGAAACAGGTTCCAGAAATTAAAGAAGAAAGTCCCCAAATCCAGGGGAGTAGAACAAGAAAGGTCTAAAGAGAATAGTCTAGTCAAAGGACAAGAGTAGGAATCTGGAAAAGGTCCTGTTCTGCGGAAGTGGAAGTAAAGAGCAGAGAGGAGATCCAAGGGGACAGCTGAAGGTCTGTAACTCTTTACCATGAGCATGTGAAGCAGTGGTGTCCTATTGACACGGCTGAGTCAGTGAGAGAGAACGTGTGGAAGAAAGCTTGAATGCACATAGCGGCCCGGGGAGAGGAACATCGGAAGGAGAGTTCAAAACCTTGGAGGTGGACCCTTGCGCAAGGCACCTGAGAGAAAGTGTTGGTTTAGGAGAAGATTCCAAGGCAAGTTCTTCGAGAGTGAAGATTGGAAATCCTGGTGTGAAAGATGGTTCAGTGAGACAGGTTAGCTCACAGTGTGATAAGGTCTGGGGGGAGTTGAGGAGAGGTCAATAGCATCTGTTCGGGGTGGCATCTGTTGCTTGGTTTCAGAATATGGTGTCCGACCACAGGTCGCCTATTGGTTTACATAGAATATGTACTCATTGTGAACATTAGTGTATATGAAAGCTTTTGTAACTTGTGTTATCCTTATAAATATGTATATATCTGTAAAGGTATAGAGTTGGGTGAAGGAGTATTATAATATAGTTAATCTTTTCTTGTTTAATAAATGTTCTATGCTTTTGTTAAAAGTTCATTAGCTGACTCCTGTGACTCTGTTCAGTAACAATGATCATAGCAATGACCAGCAAGAGTTGATCTTAACTCCAGTGTTTAATGCGATATTGCAAACATGAAATTTGATCAGTTCTAGAGTTGGGAGCAGAACACAAGGAAGTGGCAGGATGGAGCACCCCCTGGATTCAATGCTAACATAAACAGGGAAGGAATGGTGAATACTGTGGCAAATTCAACTACATGCTGACGTGTTTATCACTTTAGCCGTCTTACTCTGCCTCCTCAAGCCTAGTCCAACACATCTCTCCTCACCCATCCTTCTTTGTCTATGCATTACCTCACAACCCCATCTGTCCATTCTCCCATCACTCACTTTCATCCTTATGCAATGTAATGCCACTCCCTCATAGACAAACTCAACAAATGTTCTCTATCCATCCAGTTAACACATGCAATTCCTCTCACTTACAGGTCTCTTCTTTCCCTCCTTGCAGGAGAACACAAGGGAGAGGCAGAGAACCGGAGATGGCCTTCTAACCATCTCACAACTGACAACTGCAGAAAAGGCAATGCCAGACATTAGTACAATCACAACATTTATGGTTTTCAGAGATGGGAAGATGGGGGCCTCCCAGCTATCTTGTGGCAGAATTAAATATCAGTCAGCCACATGGCATATAACACTCATTGATGTTGACTTGATGTCAGCAACAAGTGAGATATAATCTTGTGCATAATGATCACTTAAAACATTTCTACCATGACATGACAGTTCAAATTCATATCTTCAATCTCCAACAGGGGTATCAAACATCCCAAATGTGGTAGTGCAGAAGGATGGTGATAATTTCTCAGAGAAACTCACTCATCTTAGAACTCATACAGGCCATGCATTGGCTCAGATGCTTAGGGCCAAATTTTGACTCCCGAGTCGGGAGCGCAGAGTCGGGAAAATTCAGGTCACCTAAGCACCTGAAGTGCATCTTCATTGTGCTGACGTCTTATACAATAACACATCTGGATGTCATTTGGCCTTCACTGTATTGCTCCTGAGCCTCATTGTTTGGGTTCCTCGCATGTGTCATCCAACACCTTTTAAATGATATCCTTCAGCCCTGAGCAGCCAGTCAGTAAGTCTGCTTCAAGGTGTGAAGAGATTAGGAAGGGTAGACTGCTGCAGACCGAAAACAGCTGTCTGGAAATCTTCGCATACTTGCATAAACATTTTTTATGGTTGCACACCAGCTGCACATGGTTGGAGTGGAAATCCTTGCAGTTCACAAAAACTCCTATGTGATCTGTTGTAACGTGTGCAGACAAAATGTAACTCTCTATCTGGGGGGGAAACAGCTAGAGCTGCAAACTCAAGTGCTCACTTATGCTGACTGGTATCATCGGTGGCAAATTTGACATAACTGCCTGCCCTGGCAAAACAAACCAGCTGTCACCTCTCTTATGCATAATTTGTGGGCCTCCAGCTATGAGATCATGTAAATTTCTCCAGCAGAGTCCTGGAAGGAACCAGAGACAAAGAAGTTGAGGGTGGAGGTGACTTTGACAGCCACTGACAAAGCATGTTCACCAGGTCCATTTGGCAGCAGCTTGTTTCAGCAGCTGTAAATATCTGCCACAAGACCCTGGACATCCTGAGACAATGGTGTTTAGGCATGTCACGGAACTCTGCCGTACACCCTGTATTGTGGGTATTGCCTTCTACGGGCTTCACCTCTCTGATCATCCCTTCTCTCCTGTGAGTGGCAGACTATGAGGAGCAGGCTGTTGCTGCACCTGCTGGTGCTCTTTACATTAATCCATGGGACATGGACTTCGCTGGCAATGCCAGCATTTATTGCCCATCCCTAATCATCCCTGAAGTAGTGGTGATGAAACACCTTCTTGAACCACTGCAAACCTTATGGTGTAGGTACACCCACAGTCCTGTTCGGAAGGTGGTTCTAGGATTTTGACCAAGCAACAATGAAGGATGACGGCGATTTATTTCAAAGTCAAGGTGTATATCTTGGATGGGAACTTGCAGGTGGTGGTGCTCCGATGCACCTGCTGCCCTTGTTCTTCTAGGTGGTAGAGATTGCAGGTTTGGAAGGTGCTGTCAAAGGAGCCTTGACAAGTTGGTGCTGCTGCTGGTCATTTTGGTCCACATCAAGGTCCAAAGTAAAAGGGCATAAATGACTGAAACTGAACTAGGCCAGCCATATAAAGACTGTGGCTACAAGAGGCTGGAAATTCTGCGGAGAGTAACTCACCTCCTGACTTTCCAAAGTCTCTCCACTATATACAAGGCAGAAGTCAAGAGTATGATGGAATACTCTATATTTGCCTGGATAAGTGCAACTCCAACAACACTCAAAGAAACTCAACACCATCCAGGACAAAGCAGCACGCTTGATTGGCACCCCATCCGTCAACATCCACTCCCTCCACCACCAATGCACAGTGGCAGCAGTGTGTACCATCTGCAAGATGCATTGCAGAAATTCACTAAGGCTCCATTGACAGCACCTTCCAAACCCACAACCTCTACCACCTAGAAGGACAAGGGCAGCAGATGTATGGGAACACCATTACCTGCAAGCTCCCCTCCAAGCCACATGCCATTCAGACTTGGAAATATATCGCCATTCCTTCACTGTCGCTGGATCAAAATCTTGGAACTCCCTCCCTAACAGCACTGTGGGTGTACCTACATCACATGGACTGCAGTGCTTCAAGAAGGCAGCTCGCCACCACCTTCTCATGGGCAATTAGGAATGGGCAATAAATGCTGCCCTAGCCAGCGACACCCACATCCCATGAATGAGTAAAAAAAAATATGAAAACCAGCTTTCCTGTCACAGGCTTAAGTATGGCAGAGGTGGGAAGGCAGCGGGTGCCTGCACACCACCCTCCCATCTGATTAAATACCCTCCCCACCACCAAACATGCCACGAGAGAGGCCATTAAACTGTGCCCCAACAGTGATAAATGAGCAACAGAAAACTAAGCAATCAAATCACTTTTTTTCAAGTTATCCATCTCAAATGGCAAATAGCAGGAAGCAATCAATTGAAAATTTTATTCAAACAGAAACAAAATATTGAAGGTGCTGGAAAACTGAACTGAAAGCACAAATTTTGGAACACTCACCAGATCAGGAAGCATCTGTGGAGAGTAAAACAGAGTTAATGGAGTGAGTTCTAACTTGTAGGAGTGGTAGGGTTTGTGAGCTGGTAAGGAGTTAAAAGTATGGAAATTGACAGCACATTTGGATGCCAGCTGCAACTTACTGACTTCTGAATTTAACTGCAATTTGCTAGGCTATGACTTTGTAAGCAAATATCAACGATAACCCACTACCATCGGACCAGGCTTTGCTAGGCTATGGGCGAACAGCACCTATAGGAGGAGCACATTGTCAATTTCATAGTTAATTGCTCAATTAGAGTGATATTAACATGGCTTGGGAATTTCACTGTGGGTGCATGAGTTTCCTGGGTTTCCTGGAACTTGGCCAATGAAAGCCAGGCGAAAACACAGTTGAGGAGGGTGGAAATATGAAAGGGAAAGATGGCAATAACTGAAACCTTACAGCTGATATCTTGCCTAATTGTGTGAATGGCTTTGTTCACTGTATATGTGGAAAGGCATTATTTTCACATCTTTTGGAGGTTTGGATGTCTGATCTCTACTTTGAATTACGGTCGATTAAATCAGCATGGGTGCCATTTTTTTCTTTCATGGGATGTGGGCGTTGCTGGCTAGGCCAGCATTTATTGCCCATCCCTAAATGCCCTTGGGAAGGTGGTGGTGAGCTGCCTTCTTGAGCTGCTGCAGTCCATGTGGTGTAGGTACACACAGTGCTGTCAGGGAGAGAGTTCCAGGACTTTGATCCAGCGAAAGTGAAGGAACACCAATATATTTTCAAGTCAGGATGGTGAGTGGCTTGGCCACTTGGTGGTGTTCCCATGTGTCTGCTGCCTTTGTCCTTCTAGATGGTAGTGGTATGAGTTTGGAAGATGCTGTCTAAGGAGGCTTGGTGAGCTCCTGAAGTGCACCTTGTAGATGGTACACACTGCTGCCTCTGTGCATCAGTGGTGGAGGGAGTGAATGTTTGTGGATGGGGTGCCAATCAAGCAGGCTGCTTTGTCCTGGATGGTGCCAAGCTTCTTGAGTGTTGTTAGAGCTGCATTCATCCAGGCAAGTGGAGAATATTCCATCACACTCCTGACTTGGGTTTTGTAGATAGTGGACAAGCTTTGGGGAGTCAGTAGGTGAGTTCCTTGCCTCAGGATTCCTAGACTCTGACCTGTTCTTGTAGCCACAATATTTATATGCCAATCCAGTTCAGTTTTCCAGTCAATGGTAACCCCCCCACAGGACGTTGATATTGGGGATTCAGCGATGGCAATGTCATTGAACGTCATGTGCCGATGGTTGGGTTCTCACTTGTTGGAGATGGTCATTGACTGGCACCTGTGGAGCACGAATGCTACTTGCCACTTGTCAGCCCAAGCCTGGAAATTGTCCAGGTCTTGCTGCATTTGGACATGGACTGCTTCAGTATCTGAGGAGTCACGAATGATGTTAAACATTGTGCAACCATCAGTGAACATCCCCACTTTTGACCTTATGATGGAAGAAAGGTCATTGATGAAGCAGCTGAAGATGATCGGGCCTAGGATACTACCCTGAGGAACTCCTGCAGTGATGTCCTGGGACTGAGATGATTGACCTCCAATGACCTCAACCATCTCCCTTTGTGCTGGTATGACTCCAACCAGTGGAGAGTTTTCTCCCTAATTCCCATTGACTCCAGTTTTGCTAGGGCTCCTTGATGCCACATTCGGTCACGATGTCAAAGGCAGTCACTGGCATGCCCTTCTGCACTCTTCATAGAGCTGCCCACCCACCTCTCAACTAAGACCCTTAAATGGCCAGTAGTCACTTAAGTATACTTAAGAGCTTCATCCCACTGCCACTGGTAGTAACCCAGCTGTGGGTGGGCCTTTCACCATGCAGCATGCATGACAAGTTAAACTAAACTGCGGGTTGCTTTTTGTCTCCAGGGGTGGGGGGATCCCCTGGTTCAGAGGCAATCAATGCATCCGGAATGGGAGGTGGGTAGCAGCTAAGAGCCATCCGTCTGTCCTTGCTGCTGACCCCCTGCCCCTGCAGCTCCCATACCACAAATCCTCTCCCACCATGATTTATCTCTGGCCTGGGTTGCATCCTGGACCTCCAGTGGCTGTCATTCTCATGGCAGCCACAGCCTCCTTGGTGACGCTAATGAGACTCTGATTGGCTGGCATTTTTCGGGGTGCAAGATTTTCACCTCGGTGTCCTTGATCCTAGGGATGGCCCACCCATGGCCACTTAAGTGCCAGGGAGGCACTTAATACCATCAGGCCTTCATGGAGGAGGCAAGGCAGGTCTCTCGCCAGCTCTCCAGCTGACAGGCAAGATCTCCATCACCTATATTAACCCCTTATTTGCCGACTGAATATTAAAACTTTTTAACTCTTCATGCTTGGTCAGTTATTTGATGACTTTACTAGATAAGTCTTCATTAACCAGTCACTAACTTTAGCATGTGACACCCTGATATGAGCATTTTTGATAGGCATGGCATTGTGGATGTGCTAGACACAAGAATTAAATAGAAGTCTACATTTTTTGTTTAAAACTGACACTATAGCAAACAATGATAAACACTAAAAACAAGTTGCTTGTCCACTGTACATCCTAACACAATATCTACCAGGAACTGAACTTGAGTTAGAATTGAAAAACAGATGACTGCTTTTAAAAAAAGTAAACTAATCAATTTGTTGTTTTTGAACACAGCTTGACGCTATTAGGCTCATGTGTAACGTGAAAATATTTGTCCTTATCACCCAGTCTTATACTGAAAATGATAAAAAAAAGCAATTCTGGACATCTAATGAAATATACTTAATTTCTGGGAAACGTGTTTAATGTTTTGCACGTCATAAATTTTTAAAAACCTGATACAGTAACGATACATAAAAAGGTATTAGTGAATGAAAGTATATATTTATCTTTAACTAAGAAAAGGAATTTGATATCAGTAAATCAAGTTTTTTCAAACAGTACCTGAACTACTGAAATCCTGACTCAACTAATACAAATATATTCTGGTTTTGTAACATAAGACATCAAATAAATCATACCTACTGTCAAAAATATGGTCTGAAAGAAAATCTAAACACTTACAATGAACCAAAACTTCCTTTGTCTCCATAGATGTCTTGGGCATAGTAAAACATGAAGTAAACCAAAGAGACTACAACTGCTGCTCTCAGTGCCACCACTAACTGGAATAATTCTAAAGGGTCTGATCACTAAGTATAAAAAGTTGTCCTTCAACCCACCAAAATACTCCCAATGACAGCTGCTTTCTAATTCTGCTAAATGATTCTTAAGTTGCTACATCTGAAAAGAAAAACTCTCTGGTCTGACACGCAGACTAATCATGGGAAACATATGGTTCCACCAAAGTTGTAATTCAATTATTATTGCGACATTATAAATGCTAGTTATGATCACTTCGGGTGGAATTCTTTATAAATATATTCTCTCTTTTTTCCAGAAATTAAGATTATAACTTGTACCTATTAACAATTGAAAATAAATTCTTGTTTGTCAGCAAACTTCAAAAAATAAGTCACCTTCACTACTCAGGTCTTTGATTATGTTAAAATTATGGGGGATTAAGTTTAACCTTTGGTTTAATTTTTAATACTTTTAAATGCAATTGATATACGTGAAATAAATAGAAAATAACAAAACACTTGCATTACCAAAGTAATATTCTGACAACTGTAGAAAAAAACATCAATAATTTGTAGCTATCAGGAGAAATTCCAAGATGTGTTCATATCAATGAACAAACTTGAGTTCAACCTTCAATACAACAGCTGCCTCTAGAAACTTGCAGGCTGGGAGGCAGAGTTTCCTACGGCTCTGTTGCAGCAGCTGTTAAAGGAATGCAGTCATTCAAAGAAACACTTTTTTGGAGACCAATCTGAGCCTTTTGGTAATTCATAGAATGCCACAGGATCCCACCCCACCCCCTCCAGATGAATGATCTACACGTCAAGGCACCTTCCCTACATTGTTAGCTTTGAGCTTTGGACTCCAGCAGTATCTCCTCCTCATCCTTCATTCAAAACTTGCTACTCTTGAACATAGGCTTGATTTTCACCCTTGGCATGCATGCCAAGTCAGCGGGTGCAGAAGCGGATGTGGAACCCACTTGCAGCCACAGTCGCATTGCAAATGTAAGTTCACACCGGGTGGCCAATTAAGGTCCGCCCAGCGTGAAACACATCTTCACAATGGTCGGGAAGGGCCAGGCGGGGGCGGGGGCCTGTTGGGCGTCAGGTCCAATGGTGACCCAACAGACGCTTTAAAACCAGCAGAGGAAGCTCCCTGAAGGCAGATAGGGCAGAATCTTTGGAGTCTGTCCAGGAAACCATTTAATTCGAACATTGGCCTCACCAGCAGCTGGAAATGTCAGGCAGGAGGGCAAGTTGAGTGGGCACTCGGCCTCCCGGTTCTCGGACAAGCTTCTCACAATCCTTGTGGAGGAGGTCGGTGTCAGGCGGGACATTCCAGTATCCAGGGATGGCAAGAGGAGGCCACCGCACCTGACCAAAATGGCCTGGGAGGAGGTGGCAACTGAGGTTAGCTGCCACGTTGCTGTGCAGCACACATGGGTGCAGTGCCTCAAAAGGTTCAACGAACTGCTGCATTCGGCAAAGGCGAGTACCGAGTTGGCATGGGTCAGTGTGGGGAAGTGTTAAGGGCTGGCCGTCCCCCTGTGGAGGTGTTAGAGTCTGGGTGCCAACTGTCACTATCACCGTCGCAAGCCAAGGGGGTCAGCTCTGGCTGCTTGGCCTGAGTGCCTTGCAGATCGAGAGCCAAGACTCAGATGTGCCCTGCAAGGTGTCCCAGTTTTGCCAGGCTGCAATGGCGCTGCAGGTAGAGAGTGGATAAATCAATGCTCCTCTGTCATTTCAGGAGAAGAGAAGCCATAACACTAACGAAGGAACTAAAACAGGCGGAGGCCCCCAAATCTCCTCATTCGGATGAGGTGTGAGATGGATTCCTAGGAGCTGGAGTGCCGCTACCCACCTCGGTCAGCTGGTCGTGGAGAGGCAAAGGTCTCTGACGAAGTTAAGAGTGTGGTGCACAGACGTGAGAGAGTCGGATTGTGCAAACATTCTTGTGTAGTCTCATCATTAATGGGAGCTTCAAAGCTGGAGTCCCCATTGATTATTGAAAGGCGATTGCACCATGAGGCACCATTGTTTCACCAGGGCCCCTGGCAAGCACAGTGGCAGTGTGATGACTTAAACTAATGACATGTCGTTGTTCTCCCCTAGAATTGCCAGCTCACCCACGAATGCAGGACCCTGAAGAGCCAGGATGTGCGCGGGTGTGCTGCCTTTCACTTCGCACATCAACTATGTGCAACTTTGGGTGCTGACCTTTCGAAGAGTGAGTACTTTGTGATCCTTGAGGATTACAGGTCCAAGATCAAATGCTCACCTTGCTTGCGATGGCGCTGCTTGTAAATGTCTTTCCAATCACTGGCATGGTGCTAAGGAACAGGAGAAATACACTTGTATCCCCTTGCTTGGGCCTTACTCCTGCTGGAACCTTGTGACTATCGGTGTGTCACAGGCATGTCCTCCGCAACATGGCACTGCGATGGCGTCCTTACGTGGAAGCTAACCATCATCACCTTCTTCAGGTTCCTTCCGTTCCAAGTCCCCCTGATCTGAGGAAATCTCTGCATCCTCCATGTCTCCCTGTGGCAAGTGATCTCCCCTTTGAAGCGCCAGGTGGTGCAAGGTGCAACAGACCACCATGATGCAGAACACCTTCTCTGCAGAGTACTACAGAGTCCCACCTAAATGGTCCAAACAATGGAGGCGCATCTTCAGAATTCCAATGGTTTGCTCAATGTCACAGAATGCGCCATGTTGTATCTCTCCTTAGAGGAACTCTGAGGGCAACACATGGGTGTAATGAGCCAGCTCTTCAGCGGGTACCCCTTATCACCCAGCAGCCAATTCTGTAAGCACCATGGCCCTTCAAATATCTGTGGCACCTGGGAGTGACTCAGGATATAGGAGTCATGAGAACTCCCAGGGCACCTGGCACAAACATGCATGATCTGTTGATCACAGGCCAGCTGAACATTGATGGAGTGGAACCCTTTCCTGTTAATGAATATCAGCAGCTGCTGCCAGGGAGCTCTTAAAGAGATATATGTCCAATTGATGGCACCCTACACTCTTGGAAGCTGGAGATAACCGCAAATTCTAGAAATTTAGCAGCCTTCATCCATTGTGAACTTCATATAATATTGAGCCTTACTGTAGGGGGCATCCATCACCTCCTTTATACATTTATGCGTTAAGGACTGAAAGATGCCACATAGATCCCCTGTGGATGCCTGGAATTAGTCGCTTGCAAAAAATTGAGCGTGGCCGTGACCTTCACGGGCACTGACAGGGGATGGCCTCCCAGTCCATACGGCCTTCCCCTGAATGTGAAAGATATGATCCATCACAACTCTTGACAAACATAGACATGCACAGCACTCTCTCTTGCTCATCTCCAAATAGGAGAGGCATCTTCGGTACACCCTTGGCTGCACCAGTTGGCTCCATGGGATGGGTCTGACCTCTTAAGCCTCTGGGTCTTCCTGGAGCACCCCTGGACTATGCATCTCAAGTTGAAGCTCTTCTCTAAGTTGTGCCAGATGGCGCCAGACCCTTCTTCTACTGCTCAATATGAGCATGGCCAATGAGAAGGCAGCATTGACCACAGCCTCCATTCTGCAATCCTTCTTCTTCCCATGGGCAGATAAATCTAAGACATGAATGTAGCTTACCCAACAATTACAGACCTCCTACTCCAAACCAGAAAGCCACTGTCATGCCCTTGGGCTACGCTTGCACTACCTGCCTTTCCCAGTTCCACCCTTGTAGCTGAGGCACTCCCTCACCAATCATAGGTGTCTAGAAGCCACCCCAACAACTTGACATCTCAATTCCATTTAGGATGGAAGAAGGTTGAGCACAGCCATGTAACTCTGAGCCTCATTAAAGGCACTCATACACTGCCTAATTTGGATTTGAAATTACCCCTGCCTTGCACTTTTGGAATGATTGAAAGCCTTTTTAATAAAGTTGTCATGAGTTCTGTCAGCTGAGCTTTCAACTCCATGTTGAAATTCTAATAAGTATGAAGTTGCCCCCTGAAAATGCACCGAAGTTCACCTGTGGACTTCTCCCACACTGCCTCAGATCCCTCCCGTGGCGGTTTTTTTCTAGTTTCATTTTTAAATTGCATCATTGATTCAAGGTTCCAGTATGGTGGTGCTGCACTTCTACTTCCAGACCAGCTTCGACCCTCCCCCATCACCATTCACATCCCTCCGATCATCCTGAAACTCCATGATGTGCAGGTAGACCTCCCTCCAGTCACTCTCCAGCCTCCCTAGTAATCCTGGAGCCCACTGTGATTGTTGTGGACATTCCTGCCCTCCCCCTGAACCCATCACTGTCGATGTCCCCATGCTCCATGTGGACCTCACCCTCCCCATCTTTAGGCAGTCTGCACAGTCACATTAGAGGCGACCCCCCATCCACCCTACGAGAGCGTCGACTAACCACCTACTTTATTACAATTTCCCTATTTACAGGCTTCAGATGCCTCCCCTGACCATGACTATTCCATCTGCAGCCCAGTACCGAGCCAGCCACCCACAGGGCCACCATGTGGGAGGCACTGACCACACCTTGCACACCATGTTGTGCAAAACCCCCATTAAGCAAGCAGGCCTTGCCCCTCCCTGGACTGGGGCCACGGCGTGCATGCCACACTTAGCTCTGTAGCATGGCCCTCAAAGCCGCAGGGCTGCCTTTGATCTGTCACCCTGACCATTTGGCCTCAGTCGCAGGACTATGACTGTCCGACACTTATCCTCTGCTTCCTTCAGGACTCACCCTCCACACCGGCCCCCCCATTCCACCTCAGTCATGAGTCTGTGTACCCTTTCTCTCTTGCGCAACCCTAACTTCCCCTGCAGTTATGAGTCTACATGCACCCCCTGTCTCTCGTGCCATACTAACCCCACTTCCCACAATCATGAGTATGCATGCACTCCCTCCTTCTTGTGCCATACTAACCCTAACCACACCTTCCCGAGTCTGTTTTGCACCCCTTCCATGTCAGGCTCCAGCTCCGCCACCCCCAGTCATCTCTCTGCCTGCCATTCCCCCCTCTTCTCCCCCGTTCCCCTCTCTTCTCCCCCGTTCACTCTCATGTGTGCCTATTCCCTGGCCCCACCAGCAACCCACCCCCGCTGTCCCCATGTTGGTTTCTGCTGGTAGGGTGCAGCCCTGCCTGCACCCTGCAGCACCCTGGGTGAGCAGCCCTGTAAGAAAACCCCACCAGTTACGCCTGAGAACAGCTTTGGCAGCAGTGATGAGTCAGAGCAGCAGTGAGAGGGCAACAACGCTGTTGGAGATAGCTTACAATGTTGCACACACCTCAAAGTCGGAAGTAAAGTGAAGATGGGCAGGTGCACACTACTTATATCCAGTTGTGAATCAGACCGGTCTAACTTCCCTCTGGCGTGGCACATAATGAGGAGGGAGAACATGATTCCGGCAAGTTGTGTTTTTGATGAGCGTGCATGGAGAAGCAGGCAAGTCGACCCGCCAGCAGGCCACCATGAAAGTGCTGAGGGAAAATTCCGACTTGTTTTCCCGCTAGCAGAAATCTGACTTTTGGCCTCAATCTGAATTTTCTGCTCCCATCCGCAACAAATCCCGCCGCTGGCGGGACTAGAAAGTTCTACCCATTAACTCTGTTTCTCCATAGCACTGCCTGACCTGCTGAGTACTTCCAGCATTTTTTGTTTTTATTTCAGGTTTCCAGCATCCACAGTATTTTGCCTTTGTTTTTCTGTTCTGATTTTAAATTAAAAAATCTCTTGTATTACATATTACAAAAGAGTTTAAAATTAACCAGAATACATCACTTTCAATGTAAAAGTGCAAAATTTGCTGTGGTATTACGTCCTTGGACATGCATCACCAATTTTGTCCGTTTAACATGTGTATTATACCTTCAGGCTAACATACTTTGTTTTAAATATATCTATAGCTTGTTGCAAACTCCTAGGATCTACTTCCTGCGGTGAGTAACTCAACTCCTAGCTCCTAAAAGCCTGTCCACCATCTACAAGGTGCAAGTCAGGAGCGTGATGGAATACTCTCCGCTTGTCTGGATGAGTGTAGCTCCAACAACACTCAAGAATCTTGACATCATCCTAGACAAAGCAGCCCGCTTGATTGGCATCCTATCCATAAACATTCACTTCCCCCTGCACAATGGCAGCAGTGTATACCATCTACAAGGTGCACTGCAGGAACACACCAAGGCTCCTTCGATAGCTCCTTCCAAACCCACAACCATCTAGGAAGACAAGGGCAGCAAACACATGGGAACACCACCACTTGGAAGTTCCCCTCCAAGCCACTCACCATCCTGACTTGGAAATATATCGCCATGCCTTCACTGTCACTGGGTCAAAATCCTGGAACTCCTTCCCTAACAGCATTATGGGTACTATGCACTATGCTCACCGCCAGCTTCTCAAGGGAAATTAGGGATGGGCAATAAATGCTGGCCTAGCCTGCAATGCCCACATCCCATGAATGAATATTTTTAAAAGATCATTCTTAGGCCTAGTTTTAGGGGCCTACCTCAGCTTCTTGGCATTTTGATCAGATAGTGCTAATTTTCTAAGTTGATATAGGAATTACATGGAATGTGCGATAAAAAAACAGGCCATTTGGTCCAAAACATCAATGCCTCTGCCTATTCTCCACATGAATCTCCTGCCGCTCCTCTTCATCTAACCCCATCAACAAAAGGTTCCATTCCTTTCTCTCTGATATGTTTATCTAGCTTCCCCTTAAATGTATTTATGCCGTCCACTTTGACAACTTCTTGTGGTAGCAAGTTCCACATTTTAACAACTCTCTGAGCAAAGAAGTTTCTCCTGAATTCTCCATTGGATTCATTAGTGACTGTCACTATATTCACAGCTCCTGGTTTTAGTCTCCTCCACAAGTGAAAACATTTTCTCGATCAAGTCACCCCTCATTCTTCTCTTTATGACAGAAAACAGCTGCAGCCTGTAATATATTAACAGTTAAGTATAATCTCTCAATTTTGGTATTTTCCTTGCAAATATTTTTTACACCTTCTCCAGTGCCTCCATATCCTTTTTCTCATATGAAGACCAGATATGAGCAAACAGAAGAAAAAAACTACACAATATAGTATAGATGCAGTTAAGGGGAAGGGGATAGATGTTTACAATGGTAGATTTAGATGAGAAAAGATGCAAGGGGGCTCTAGTGGAGTACAAACAACGGCAAAGACAGGTTGGGCTGAATGGGCATTTTCTCTGCCATATATCCTATGAAGTCCTATGTATGTCATATTTTCTATTCCCATATATGTGCCAAACAAAAATACTGAATGATTGTGATAAGTGGAAAAGTTTACTGTCTCAAGAAGTTTTTACAAACAATTTAAAATAGCTTAATGTTTTGAAAATAAAATGCTTTAGAAATAAAATGTGACTATTAATTGTAACGTTTAGTTCATGAGCTGAATTTTTTCTGAAACTATTTATGTTCCACATATGTTCACAGCAGAAAATGCAGAATAGTCATGATCCAACAGCTGTCTTCTCTTCATCCACCTGACACAGACAATCACATAACCAATACTAAATGCTCCTCGGCATCACACAGCTACTAATGGACAGGAAATCCAGCCCACTTAGTTAAAATGTATACAGTTACTGCCATAACAGCAAGAACAGAGCCAATAATTTCTTCATTGTTTTGAGTGGAGGTCACATCTCGACTCATACCTCGATGAGGGGTTTATCTTATGAAGAAAGGTTAGACAAGTTGGGCCTACACCCATTAGAGTTTAGAAGAACAAAAGGTAATCTTATTGAAACACATACGATCCTTAGGGGATTTGATAGGGTAGATACTGGGAGGATGTTTTTGTGAGAGAGACTAGTTTCAGGGAGACAGTTTAAAGAAAGAGATTTACCATTTAAGACAGAGATGAGCAGAATATTTTTCTCTCAAAGGGTCATTAGTACATAGAATTCTCTTACCCAGGAAGCAATGGCCTTCGTGTTTTACAGGAAACCTCATCCACGGGTGGGATGAGGTTTCCTGAAGGTTTTATAAAATAGTTGAATAAATTTTCCACATTTCACAAACATGTCCCAGCTCATGTGACACTGTCACATGAGGGGGCATGTTTAAATAATTTTTTACTTTATTTATGAAAAAGTTTTATTATCTACATAACCTCCCTGAGGCAGCTCTGTGCTGCCCAAACAACCCGCCCACCATAGGAAAAATTCACCCCTTTGTATGTGATGGGAAAGTCTGTCTATATGTACAGGGTGGAGTAGGCAAAGATGTTAAAATTTTAAGAGACACATGGTCTAGTCAATCATTAATGTTGTGGAATAGTGATATTTGTTGTTCAAAGGGAGAATTGCAGGAGAAGGTAATAATAAGGGAGATTCCTGGAGATGCTAAATCTATTCCGTTTTGGAAGGTAGATTTAAAGAGCAAATGGAAGGTAGGTGAAATTATAGTTGGAGTGGTGAAAAAATTGCCCATTGCAAGGGTTCAATTTATTCTGGATAATGATATAGCTGGATTGCAAATGTGGATGATGCCTATAGTAGTTGAGCAGCCTGTAGAAATGTTTTCAACAGAGGTGTTACAGAAGGAACATCCTGGATTGTTTCCTGATTGTGTTATAACAAGATAAAAGGCTCACCGGGAAGAACATGACAAACAAGATAAGCAAGTAGTTCAAAGGCAAGAAGGAGGTGTTGAAATCCAATTAGCTGGCACTGTATTTGATAACATTGTTCAGGAGGAAAGAATGCAGGACAATTCAGTTGAAGTGTTTAACTCAAAGAGATTAGTGGAGTTACAGAAAAATGATTTGCAATTAAAACAGTTATATCAGAAAGCTTATTCAGAAACCGAAGCAAAATATATTCTAGTATGTCATTATCTTCGAGAAGGTATTCTGATCAGAAAATGGTGGTCGGATTATGTCTCAGCAAATGAAAGCTGGAGGGAGGTGCATTAGATTGTTATCCCATTAGGGTATAGAAATGAGATTCTGATGATTGCTCATGAAATTCCAATGGGGGACATTTAGGAATTAGGAAAACAGAGGAAAAGATAGAGGTATTTGTTTTGGCCAGGGTTGCATAGGGATGTAGTCAAATTTTGTAGAGGCTGTTATACATGTCAAATAACAGGAAAACCACAAGCAGTGATTAGGCCAGCGCCTTTAATCCCAATACCAGCATTTGAAGAACCTTTTACCAGGATTATGTAGGACCCCTCCCTAAGACTAGAAGTGGAAATCAGTATTTATTGATAATAATGGATGTGTCTACTAAGTTTTCTGAAGCGATACCTTTAAGAAATATTACAACTAAGAAGATTGCGGAGGAGTTAATTAAATTTTTCACACGATATGGTTTACCTAAAGAAATACAATCAGATCAGGGGTCAAATTTCATGTCACAGCTGTTTAAGGAAGAAATGAACAATCTGGGGATAAAACTGTTTAAATCAACAGCTTATCATCTGGAGTCACAAGGAGCTTTGGAAAGGTGTCATCAAACTTTAAAAACTATGCTAAGAGCATACTGTCATGATAATGCACAGGATTGGGATACAGGAATTCCATTTTTGTTATTTGCTATTAGAAATGCTCTTAATGCATCGAATGGTTTTAGCCCTTTTAATCTAGTTCATGGTCATGAGGTAAGGAGACCACTGAAATGGATTCATGAAAAATTGGTGGGTTAAAATTCAGAAACTACTCTCCTGGATTACATATCAAATTTCAGGGAAAGATTGAACAGAGCTGGCTAGGGAACATTTAAAGATATCACAGTGAGTGACGAAAGTGAAAGCAGATAAGGAGGCTAAAATTCGCACTTTTGTTTCTGGAGAGAAAGCACTAGTTTTGTTACCAGTACTAGGTGATTCATTAAATGCAAGATTTAGTGGGCCTTACAGGATTGAAAAGAAATTGAGTGAAGTCAATTATTTAATAAATACTCCAGGTAGAAGAAAGAAGCAGAGGGTGTGTCATGTAAATATGCTTAAAAAGTACTTTGACAGGGAAGAGGAACAAAAAGAGGTATTAGTGATGGTGGATGATGAAGAAGAGGTAGAAGTGCAGGACTCCGAAACTGATTTTCCTCTAATCAAATTGGATAATGAGAGGGTGCTTGAAAATTTAAATGAAATATCGAGTTACCTTCCAAGCAAGTGTCAAAGTGATTTGGTAAAGCTGTAGTCACACAAACCTATTTGTGGAAATAAGTTGGGAAAGATACATTTAGCTTTACATGATGTATGTATAGGAATATCATCTTCAATAAGGCAACAACCTTATAGATTTGCAGAGAGCAAAGGAGATATCAGCTTTTGTAACGCCAAGTGAACAACATCAGCTTAAAGTCATGCCATTTGGTATGAAGAATGCACCTGCAACATTTCAAAGACTGACAAACAAAGTAATTGCAGGTCTAAGCAATTGTGCAGTTTATATTGATGATCTAATCTATATATCACAAGTACAAAAATAAATTGATTCCATGCTTCAAAATGATATCATTGAGTCTAGTTGCAGTAACTGGAGTTCACCTATTGTACTGGTACCGAAACCAGATGGAACACAAAGAATGTGTGTGGACTATTGAAAGGTTAATGTAGTGACAAAAGCAGGTTCATATCCCATACCACGGTTGGAGGATTGCATTGAAAAAGTGGGACAATCGAAATTTATCACGTAGATTGTTAAAAGGATATTGGAAGGTACCATTGTCGCAGAAAGCAAAGGAGATATCAGCTTTTGTAACACCAAGTGGACTATATCAGTTTAAAGTCATGCCATTTGGTATGAAGAATGCACCTGCAACATTTCAAAGGCTGACAAACAAAGTAATTGCAGATCTAAGCAATTGTGCAGTTTATATTGATGATCTAATCGTTTACAGTCAGACGTGGGAAGACCATTTACAGCATCTGGAAGAATTATTTACTCGACTACAAGAAATTAGTTTAATGATGAACTTGGCTAAAAGTGAATTTGCAGAAGCGCAAGTTACGTATCTAGGCCATACCACTGGACATGGTAAGGTGGCTCCGAGAGATGCGAAGGTCAAGGCTATCGTGGATTTCCCAGTGCCTACAACAAAGCGAGAAGTTTTGAGATTTCTGGGCATGAGTGGGTTTTACCGGAAATTTGTACCAAACGTTATCTAATTGGGTTGAAGGTCCAGGAGTCATATTTAGACGCCACCTGAACACACCCATTACTCCCAGCAGGCCAATTCTGTGCAGGAAACTTCTTGATATGGCTCCACTGAAGAAAAAAGCTCCTCGCAGGAACAGCAATGAGGTCCTCATCTGTGGAGTCCGCCAGCGCAGGGATGCCCTCTACCCAAGGAATGGCTCCAGGAGGCCCACCAGCCTCCTCGCTTCATCGGCCTGGGAGGTGGTTCTAAGGGAGGTCAGCTCTTCAGGCACCCAATGCAGAAACGCCATCTAGTGCAGGAACAGGATGAATTATCTCATCTGCTCCGCCAGGGTAAGTCAACCTTCAGCTCAGTCCAATCTCACACTCTCATAACGGCATCATGCACTCAGAGGGTTACACACGTGCAGGGATCTCATACAATATCAGCGGGGGAGGCATCAGCACTGATTGTCCCACGAACACTTTAACATCACCAGCTTCTCATCTATCATGCTGCACTAACTCCATCCTCAGTCCTTACTGGGGAAGGCTCAGCAGACACAGCAGGCATTCATGCTTCCCAACCTCTCCTCCAACTCTTCTCATCACATTCCATTCTATTTATCTTCATGCAGGCCAAGCTCACTCACAACCAGAGGGTGATATCCCAGACAGGAGGAAGATGGCAGGCGTCCAGGAGCTGTCTCAGTTTGAGGAGGATGCCAGCAAGCTGGCAGGCAATACAAAGATCGCTCCTGTGAGGAAGGCGAGATTGGCCTCTCCCAGCAAGCCAATACGTATGAGCCCTCCATGAGTTGATCACATCCTGATAATCACAGTGAGTGACATGAAATGTTATATTCTGTCTGCTTAGGAACTAAATCTATATTCACTCTCTTAAAGGCACCAGCATGCTGAGACAGAGCTCCAGAACAACCATAAGCCCCAGCGCTCATGCCACCTCAGAGGAGGATGCATCAGGTGAAGAACCGTAACTGCATTCACCTGCACCCGCCCCACCAGCGCAGAGACACACACCCCAGTGGGTCGTGGATCTAGATTAGGTTCGGGGTCACATTCTGGGGAGCACCTCACTGGTGCGTTTCTGCAGCAGTCGGAGGTTGTGACATCCCAGGTCTCTGGCACTCGGAGGACCGCTGGAGATCAGGCATTCGCTGAGTCTGAGTCACATGATAAGCCTCTGCAAGTGGCCGTCTCTAAAATCCTGGAGATGGAACGACAGGCAGCAGAAAATCAGGTAGAGTTGCAAGAGGCAGTCAATAGACTAGAGCGAAGGGTAGAGGAGTCCGTCCGCATTCTGTCTGATGTCGTGGTTCCAACATGCAAGTGCCTCGAGATGTCCATGGGAAGAGTGGTGGCTACCTTGAAGACCTTTGTCCAGCAGATCCTACTGGATTTGCACTCGGAACCCCACTCCATCACTATAGGCATTGTGGGATCCATCAGTAAGCAGGTGAGAGGGGGGCAAGGTACCTTGATCTCCCTCCAGGAGCTCTTTCTCCTCAGGGAGTCAGACAGGGGCCCTCAGGCACTCAAAGGGAGGACAACCAGGAGCTGGAGACCCCGGGGCCATCCAACCAGGTGACTCCGAGAGCATCCAGCCAATCCCAATTCACTCAGCCTGTGTCCCCATTGTATCTAGCTGTACAGGCCGAGGAGGGTGCCCCACAGCAGGAGACCCAAAGTTGGTTGATCCCCTCAAGGCCTCGGCCTTCTAGAGGAAGCCCACCAAAGTCATCAAAGGCAACAGGATGTAACTGTCAGCAAGCTGTCTCCACCTCTGCTGCGGATGTCGGGGATCCACCAAGATGTAGTGGTAGGGTTAGAAAAATTAAGAAACATTGACCTCACTTCTGGGTCACTGTATATATCATGCACCTTTGTAAATACATTTGCTGTTCATGAGAATAGTCTAATCATTTGATATCATCATATATATGCATCCATAAGCCCTCTTATTGCAACGGTGAACCATGCTCCTACTCTATGATTGCCTCCTTTTGTGAGCCTCACAGTCATGAGATGTGTAGCTGATTCATGATAGTTACTTGACCCCTGTGTTATGACAGGGAGATGTGTCAAACTCTTTACTGTAATGGTTTTTAAAATGTGATAGTAACTTCTACTCCCTACAAGACAACATGGAGGTGGGCATGCTCAATAACCTTGGAGGGTTAGCTGTAATTGTTTCTCAAAATAAGATGGCTGTCTTCATTGGTAGCGCCAAAGCACAAGACCTGCAGCCATGATGTTCTCTCCAGCCATGTGTGCATCCCTGTGTCTGCGTAAAGTTTCTCATTATGGTGGCAATGACTGCATCAAGTCCTTTGACGCAGCGATTGCGCTGTTTTGCCAACTTTCACTTCCCAGATTGCATAGGTACAGGTTTTTTCACTATCCATTCCAAAGATTAGGGTCTGGTGAATCAAGAAGGTTGAAGATGCAAGTCCGAATGCTGAACTTGCTCTTAATGTTACTGGTTGTAAAGGCCTTTCATACACTGGCTTGGCATTAATGGACAGAAGGAAAGTGGCCGTTTCTCGTTGCCTGCACCTTACTCGACCTGGAATCTTCTGGCTATCAGTGTGGCACGGACACATCTTCCATGTCGTGCTTCTTCAAATACATCTTCTGGTTCCTGCCCTTCCTGATTCTCATCATCTAAGGGGCTCTCAGCCTCCACCATTTCTCCCTCTGGCAAGGGATCCCCCCTTTGAAGTGCCAGGTTGTGAAGGATACAACAGACTACAGTAATGCAGGAGACCCTCTGTGCAGAGTAATGTAGAGCCCCACCTGAGCAGTCCAAACATCGGAAGCGTATCTTCAGGATGCCAATGGTCTGCTCAATGATGGATAATGTCGAGCTATGCGCCATGTTGTATCTCTCCTCCGAGGCACTCTGACGCACAGGCGTCATGAGCCATCATTTGAGACCTTGGGGATAAGGTACCCTTTATCCCCAAGCAGCTAGCACTGTAATCACTGAGGCCCTTTGAATATGTGAGGCATCTGGAAGTGACTCAGGATGTATGGGTCATTGGAACTCCCAGGGCACCTGGCACAAATGTGCGTTATGTGCTTCTGATGATTGCAGACCAGTTGAACGTTCAGGGAGTGGAACTCTTTCCTGTTGATGAACATCAGGGGCTGCTGTCCTGGAGCTCTCAAAGCCACACGTGTGCAATTGCTTTCACTCTGTACCCTCGAGAAGCCTGAGATAGCTACAAACCCCAGAAATCTAACAGCTTGGCTAGCTTCATCAAGTGTCAACTTCACATAATGATGAGCCTTATCCTTGATACATTTATGTGTTGAGGACTGTGAGATACTGCATAGGTCCCCTGTGGGTCCCTGGATCGACCTGCAGGCAAAATAATTAAGCATGACCTTCAGGGCCACTGGCAGGGGAAATTAAGCGTGACCTTCAGGGCCACTGGCAGGGGATATCCTCCCAATCCATGGGGCATTAGATCCTCCTGCAGAACATGGCAGATATGATCCACCTTATGTCTTGAGAACAGATGTGCACAGCATTGTCATTCACCCATCTCCAGATGGGAAAGTCTTCTTCAGTAGACCTTTGGCCGTGCTTGGGCTGGTTCTAACCACCTCATCCTCTGGGTCTTGACCATGGGTTTCAAGCCAGGCCTTCTCTCCAAGCTGCCTCAGTGACGCAGGGCCTTTCTTCACCTCCTCAATCGGATCGCTGCCATCAAGAAATCAGCATTGAGCACATGCTCCATTGTTCAATCCTCCTCCTCCCTGTGAACTGATAGATGCAACGGATTAATGAATACTGGGCAAATATAGTAGGCCTCCCAGTTGCAGACAGTAAGCCATCGTGATGTCCTAGATTTGTGTCTGCGCTACTAGCTTTTCACTAATAAAGTCTTGTAGCTGAGGCACAAACTCATAGATCTAGGTGACCAAGATGCTAATCCTGATACATGACTTCTTAATCCCACAGATGTTGGAGGAGGTTTGGGTGCAACCTTAACAAAGGCACTCCTGCAATCTCTGATCTGGTATACTGATTAAGCTCAACTTGCACTTCACCAATGACTGGGTGCCCTTTGGCCCTTTATCCATGCCAATTGGAGAAAGCACATTAGAGGCTTTCATTGATGATCAGGCAGATATGCAACAGCTGTGCTTCCTTAATGGTTGACTGCACTCTGGCTCAGTTCATAGCACCCTCGCCTTTGAATCAGAGGGTTGTGGTTTCATGTCCCACTCCCGGAAACCAAGAACTGTGATTGTACTCGAAAGAGTTGCAATCTGTGACTGTTGATAACTCGAAAGAGTTTCCATTCTCACATACCTCTCTGTTAATGCTCAAATGGAGCAACTGTATTGCAAAGCCAATGACTCCCGCAATCTCTTGTTAAAGCGCACCAAGAGGCAGTGGCTCCAATTGCACCTTCTCAAGGAAGTCTTCCTCTTTTCTCTCAGCTCTGACTCTATTTCAATGTTGTGACTCTAAGTAGTTTGAGGGTGCCCCCTGAAAGGGCCCCTTAGTCCAGCTGTGGGCTTTGATTTTAAACTATGCAATAACTTTCAAGTTGGTGGTGCTGCATTTCTACTTTGAGGCCAGCGTCGACACTACCCCTGTCAGTGTTTGGGTGCCTCCAATATTCCTGGAATCTCACGTTGTGCAGGTAGACCTCCCTCTATTTATTCTCCAGCCTCTCCCCAGTAACCCTGGATTCCATTGTCATTGTGTTGGACATTCCAATCCTCCCCCGAAACCCTTCACTGTTGATGTCCCCATGCCTCATGTGAACCTCACTCCTCCCCATCTCGAGGCACAGTCACGTACAGAGTAGAACCATATCAGGAGAGCTATGAGTACCTCCCCTTTATTATGTTTTCCCCATTTACAGGCTGCCGATGCCTCCCATAACCATGGCCATCCCATCTGCAGCCAAGTACCGAGCCAGACAAGCACGTTGCCACCAACTGCAAGACAATGAACACGTCCTGCACACCAAGCTGTGCCTTATCCCAACTGAGCACACAAGCCTTGCCCCTCCCTGGAGCGGGACTATGACATGCATAGCTATGTAGCATGACCAGCAAAACCCCTGGACTGCCTTTAATCTCTCACCCTGACTACAACATTCACAAAGCCCCAGGACTGCCTTTAATCTCTCATTCTGACCTCTTGGCCCCAGACCAGGAACTATGACTGTCTTTCAATGAGCTCTCCCATTCCTCAATGACTGATCACAATATAGTCTCCATCCCCCCACCCCCCCAACCCAACCCCCTCCATGAGTCTCTGTGCAACCCATCCCTCTTATGACACACTAACACAACCGCCACACCCCCCACAACCTTCCTGTTCTGGAGTCCCTGTATATCCCCTCCCATCCATACATTTCAATTCTCATCCACCCACTTCTGTGACTGTATTTTAGTCTTCCATGTCAGACTCCAGCTTCCCCACCCTCAATCTCCCCTCTGCCTGCCATCGCCCCCCCCCCCGCACCTCTCCCAGCCCCCCAACCTCACCATACCTCATTGCCCCTCATGTGTCTGTCACCCTTCCCCTCCACTCCAACCACACCATACCCCATTGACTCCTATGTCTCAGTCATCCTACCCACCCCCCCCCACCCCACCATACCCCATTGTCCCTCATTGTCTGCAATCCTTTCCCCCTCCAACCTCACTATATCCCATTGACCCCCATGTCTTTGTCATCCTTCACCCCCACCACCCTAGTCGAATGCTGGCCTCTGTTTCAGAGTGCAGCCCTGCCTGAGACCCACAGCACGCCCTGAGTGCTGCCCTCTTGGAGTACAGAAGCACCCACCATGAGCAGATCAACCCTACACCCCCACCAGTGTGGCGTTACACTGCCATTGCTGAGAAACCGAAGCTGTGCTGTTGTAGATAGGCTTTGAATGTTGCATTCACCTTAAAATCATGAGTGAAGTGAGGGCGGACAGCTGCTGCCACTTATATTCAATCGCGATTTAGACCGGTCTAATTTCCCACTGGCGTGGTACATAATTGGGAGGGGCAACATGATTCCAGAAAGTAGCATTTTTATTGAGCATTCATGAGGTGGATCAATGGGAAACCTGACCCACCGTCAGCCCACCATGAATGTGGTGAAGGCAAAATTCTTAATTGATTTCCCGCTGGTGGGATTCTGACTTTTGGCCTCTCTCTGAATTTTCCAGTCCCACCACCACGAAACCCACCACTAGCAGAACCTGAAAATTCTGCCCTATGACTCTATAACATGTTACCAGGCATTTAGTAAAACGTAGGAATTTTCAGAATATATCTTACTAGTAATAATGTCCAAATAGAACTACCATAAAAGTCTATCTTCCACTGAATGCTCCAAGTGAGAGGTATCACTAAAAGGCAACACTTTTACTAATAATACCATCTTCGTAGCTTCAATTCTAACCACATCTCCACAAGAAATTATTTTATACCTCATATATTGCCTCATAGGGCTGGATTATATGCCCAGAAATCAGGCAGGCTGCCCAAACACCCCCCTCCCCACCCACATGAATTAAAAGAGGGCGTGATGACATTGGGTCAGCAATACAACGTCATCACGCTAGTCTCCGAAGTTATGGAAGGCAAACAGGCACAGAAATTGGAGCCTGCCTGACATTTTGAAAATGCTAATTAACAAGCTATTGAGTTTGTTAACCACCCAATCATCTGCAATTTTTCATTGCCTGCTCCATTTTCCAGGTGTCAGACGCGAAAAACTTTGGGAGTGCTTTACAGCAGCTATAATGAGGTGGCACAAGGGTAGAAGAAAAGGCTTGCCACCAGGACCATGTCTGAATGCAGCAGCAGATTCTGTTGATGAAGGTGACAGAGTCTCTATGCTTTTTAAAATCATTTTTTAGCTTTTGGAACCTACATTCCGTAATAAAGAAAGATTGAGAGCAGGAGTCTTTAAATTTATAGCCATGACTGACTTCCTGTTAACGGCACAATCCCTTTACTGCATGTCGTCTTGGGCTAGACTCCTGATTCGGCGCAGAGCCTCCCTTCGCACTGCTAATTGACCGCCTTCCCACCAAAGGGCCACTAATTGGCCAGCCAATGTTTGATTCAACGAGTTGAGACGGCAGGGGCGGGAGTGGGCAGACCACTCAGTTTCCATTTCGCCTCCCTCACTCTGCCGAAAAGCATAAAATCCAGATCATAATCTCAGCATCACAATCTCAATGGTCAGAAAAGCAACTACAAATATAGTTGTGCTGATAGTTAAGCAAAGCATTATATTGTTATGAATATGATGCCAGTCTTGTATCTTCAACCAACATACAGATTCAAATTAATAGCATAGTTGTGACATATTGTTCGTGCATTATTCAGTGGGGGCAAAAATATCGCTACAAGTCAAACTAACTTTCAGCTAATGAATTACATACAGCTACTGAAACAATGAAGAAAGATGTCATTTAGAAACAAGGGAGTCCACTAAAATAAGCTAGATTACTCAATTTCGAGCCCTGGTTTAAAACATTTTTGGAGGTATATTACTGTTATGCACTGAAGACAAACTGATACAAACCCATTCTTTATTGTAGAAGTGTGTGAAGAAACAAGAACGTGAAGACATACATCGCAGTGAAAAAGACTCAATAAATGGTTCTGTAAATTACATTGCTCCTTATATCTCATCATAACATTTATTTATTTAATTAAAAGTTTGATATCTGTCAAATCACAACTCCATGAGTAAAATTAGTGATTGTCCTAAATGAGTTCTCATCTGCTAAATTACTGACCAAATAGAAGGATGAACAAATAAGGAACTGGGGAAAGGAGACAGGAGAGGAGAGGTGAGGAAAGGAGGGATGATGGTGAGAAAAAAGAAACAGAGCTCTGAGATTGTCCTGAGGGAGTATGAGCAGCTAGGGGCCTGAATTTTACCCTTGGCGGGCAGGCAGGAAACGAGCCACCACCTGCGATCAGCCCCCAACTGCGATTTCACGCTGGCTGGCCAATTAAGGTCAGGAACGGGCGGGCGAGGGCGGGGGGAACTGTCAGCCACCGGGTCCAATGGCAACCCAGTGGCCGGTTTAAAAACAGCACAGGCAACTCCTTGAAGGCTGCCAGGGAAGAACATATCTTCTGCGTTGTGAACACTGAAGTTATGGCATCAAGTGCGGCTGGAGACGCCAGGCAGGAGGGCAGGTCGTGTTTGCACTCGGCTCCCCAGTTTTTGGATGAATGCTTACGGTCCTCCTGGAGGAGGTGGCTACCAGGAGGGACACCCTTGTCCCCAGAGAAGGAAGAAGGAGTCCACCGCACCTAACAAAAAGAGCTTGGGAGGAGGTGGCAGCACAGGTCAACAGCCACAACGTTGTGCGGCACATTTAGGTGCATTTAATGACCTTCTGCGTTTGGGAAGGGTGAGTATCATGTTGGCATGGATCAGTGTGTTGAAGTGTTCAGGTCTGGCCAGCCTGCCGTGGAGCTCATGGGTGTTAGAGTCTGAGTGCCAACTGTCAATGATGCCGGAGCTGGCCAAGTGGGTGAGTCCTGGCTGCTTGGACTGAGTGCCTAGCAGCTCGAGGGCCACAACTTGGATGTGCCCTGCAAGTTGTTCCTCAGGTGGGGTTGGCCAGGCTGCAATGGCGCTGCAGGTAGAGAATGGACTAATCCATGTTCCTCTGTCCTTTCAGGAGAAGATGACCCATAACAACATTGAAAGGCAGGCACAGACTGAGGCCCTCCAAACCTCCTAATCCTATCCACATTTAAGCAGGACACCTTGGAACTGAAGAAGCGCCACATATCTCGGTCAACCAGCCACAAAGAGGCTGTGGTGTCAGATGAAGGCAAGAGTGTGAGAGTTTCGGATGAGGCAGACATTCTTGCATAGTCTCATCATTGATGGGAGCCTCAAAACTAGATTCCCTATTGATGATTGAAAGATGATGGCATCATGATGCAGATCTTCATCGTCTCACCTGGGTGCCTGGCATGCACAATGACAGTGTGATGGCTTAAGCTAATGACATGCTTTTCCTCTCCCTTAGATTCGCCAGCACGCACTAAATCGCAGGACCCTGAAGAGCCATCTTGGCGCCAGAGGACCACCAGGCTTCAAAAGCACCTCCGTCACGCCTGGTCTCTGAGCCAGGCACCAGCACAGACACCAGCACCTGGGTGGGCATTAGATCCTCGGCTAGAGTTTTGGGGCACTGCGGTGAGGGCTCCACGCTCGCTTGAGGAGCAGGCAGAAGCAGAGTGCCCATGGTGCCAGCATTTGGAGGACTGCTGGAGACCAGGACGATGCTCAGTCGAAGGCAGATGATGAGCCTCTGGAATCATCCATTAGGCGGCAGATGCTGGATGTCCAGCAGGGTGTGAGGGAGAATCTGGTGGAGATCCATGAAGGTATGTGTGCCATGGTCTCTGTTGTGGAGGAGTCCATGCAGAGCATGAACACTGTGTTGATCCTCATGGCCAAGCGCACTGCCTCCTCCATTGAGAGAGTGGCGACTCTCATGGAGAGGCGGCTCCAGGAACAGAATTAGGGGTTCCTGGGGTTGCGCTCAGACCTGCAAGCCCTCACACAGGCAATGACCTCAGGTGGTCAGTGCCAGCGTGGGAGATGGATGAGGCACCCAGTTTCCCAGCTAGGTGCCCGTCCATCAGTGGTGAGCAGGGAGGTCCAGAGCGACCTCACATTGGCGCACGAGCTGCTTGTTGTCTCTGCAGGCTCCTCTCAAGGCACTCTGGATAACGGCAGCAGCTCCTCCGCCCCTCTGCCAGTGACCATGGCATCTGATGAGGCTGCAATAACTGGGGAGATGCATGGCACTGGCTGCTCCTTCCCAGGCGGGGCCAGCACAGGCTCCACTGGGCAGAGGACAACCGCCAAGGTCACCAAGGCCAACAAGACACCAGGGTCAGCAAGCTGCCTCCAATGCCGTTGCCAGCAAGGTGGTGGCGGTGGGGGGGTGGGGCACCAAGGCGTAGCACTCGCAAACTTATGTTTAAGGCACCATGAGCACAAGAGGGACTGTTCAAGGGTGATCTTCTGTTGTGTAATGTTTTGTTTATGTTTTCTGGTCTGGGAATTAAGACCAGGGAAGATGATGTTAATTCTTTTCGATTGTCAAAATACGATAAATTTTGTTTTTGTCATAATGGCCTGTGTATGCTTCACCTTTGTATTTTTTTGGTGCAGGGTACACCAGTTTGTAATGCTGGATGTGAGTGGCTCTAAACTTTATTGCACAGGCACTGAGAGGACTTTGGGTTCAAATAAAAGGGTCATTTCAGACATCGGGGATGGAGGCGGCAGACCTGACATGAGGTGAAAGCAGATCTCTGGCAGCCTAGCTGAAGGAGTGTTGGATCAAGAGGTCCATGGTGTCCCTGCCTCCCTGAAGGATACAGAGGTCTGCCTCCACGCCCTCAGTGTTCTCACCGTGCTCCTCTTCTGACTCATTATTGGATTCATCCTCTGTGGCCTGTGAAGCAGCGTCAAGATCCTCTTCCTCCAGCGGGTCGCCCCTTACCAGTGCCAGGTTGTGGAGAGTGCAGCATGCAACTACTATCATTGGCACTCGCTCTGGGGTGTATTGTAGTGCTCCTCCTGAACAGTCCAGGCATCGGAAATGCATCTTCAGAAGGCCTATGGTCCTCTCTATCACCACCCTTGTGGAGGCATGACTCCAATTATAACACTGCTCTGCCTCTGTTCTTGGGTGGTGGAGAGGTGTCATAAGCCACCTTTTCAGCAGATAGCCCTTGTCACCTAGCAGCCATCCATCCATTCGGGCTGGAGCACTGAACAGCCTTGGCACCTGGGAGTGTCTGAGAGTGTAAGCATCATGGGGGCTGCCAGGGTACCGTGCACAGACTTGCAGAATCTGCGTCCTGTGGTCAAACACTATCTGGACGTTCATCGAGTGGAATCCCTTCCTGTTGACAAAGGCATCCAGCTGACCTGCTGGCACTTTGATGGCCACATGTGTGCAGTCGATTGCACCCTAGATGTGGGGGAACCCAGGAATTGCAAAGCCTCTGGTTCACTCAACCTGGTTGGCCTCATCCATATGGAAATGAACAAACGTCATTACCCGCTTGAACAGAGCTTCTGGCACCAGTTGGTGCAGCTGTGGACAGCTGATTGGGACACTCCACAAAGATCCCCCACTGACCCATTAGCATGGGGTTTCCACCCACACAGTTGGAGGTGATCTCAGACCCAATCATCTGCAAATGGAGGCCAAGGTCTCCCTGGAGAGGCGGAGCCTCCTTCAGCACTGCACCTCGAACATATTGAGGTAGCTGTGTTGCCGCCTGTAAACGCTGGCAGCAGGATAGTGGCATCTTCTGCGGCCCCTTCCGCCTTCGATTACCTGCTGGCCCTGCGCCCCTTGTGCCTGCACCTCTCCAAAGGTCCAGGTGTCTCCAATGCAAGCTGCATTGGGACACCTGGCCTCCTTTCCCTTCTGCCCCTCTCTTCCTCCTCAGAGGAGGTGCCTCCAGTTGAGGCCACAATCCCCATTACCAGAGTAACAGAAGGCTGTCTGACACCTGGAAGGGTCCACATGGTCAAAATCCTCCAGGGACTCCTCAATGACTCCTCAAATGAAGCCTAGAAATACTAAGAATGAAGCTCAGAATGGAATGAAGCTGTCAAGTTCAAATAAGCAACCAGCAGCAAACTATCTCCTAAACTCCTCACTACTCACACTGACAATGTTGCTGAACCTTTTTATCCCACCCTTGGATGAGGTTTTGCAAAATGTGGGCTGCCCGCCTGCCCGTTTTACCTGTGCGACAAGCGCAAAATCGCACAGGCATTGTAAAATCGGCTTCAATTCAATTGGGTTTTTAATAGCCTTAAGTGGCCTCTTAATTGATGGCGGGCGCAGTTCCGACTCCCACACACGCCCGCCGACCTGCAAATTGCACGCGTGCGGGATGATGATGGAATGCTCGCCCGACGTCTTCACGCGCTATTTTACGCCCGATCGGGTCGGACGCACACCCGCCCATGAGGCGTAAAATTCTGCCCAGGGACTCAATTAGAAAACAGAACCACTAAGGTAATAATCTCTGGATTACTAATTTAGCCACAAGCAAATTGGGATAGAGTAAATAAGATTAGAGAGTTGAATGCATGGCTCGGAGATCGGTGTGGGCGTAATGGGTTTCGATTCATGAGACACTGAGTACTGGGGAAATAGAAGCTGTAGTGTTGGGACGGCTTTCACCTGAACCAGGCTGGAACCAGTGTACTGATGAATCATATAACTAGAGCTGTAGAGAGGGATTTTAAGTATATAATGGGCAGATATTTAAGTAAAAATTTTACAACTCCCAACAAAGTTATATTCCATTGAGAAAGGAAGATTCTACGAGAAGGATGAGCCATTGGTGGCTAACTCATGAATTTAAGGATGGTATCAAATTGAAAGAAAAGATGTACAATGCTGCAAAGATTAGTTGTAGCTTAGAAGATTGGGAAAATTTTAGAAACCAGCAAAGGATGACTAAAAGAAAAGGAAGAAATTGGAGTAAGAGATAAAACTAGCAAGAAAAATAAAAACAGACAGTAAAAGCTTCTACAAGTATATAAAAAGGAGAGTGTGGCTAAGGTAATTGTTGGCCCCTTCGAGGATGAGTCTGGGGAATAAATAACATGAAACAAAGAAATGGCAGAAACATTGAATAACTATTTTGTATCTGTCTTCACAGGTAGAAGACACAAAAAGCACACCAAGAATAGTAGAAAATCAAGACGCAAAAGGGAGGGAGGGACTTAAAACAATCACAATCACTAGAGAAAAACTACTATGAAACTAATGGGACTAAAGGCTAAGAAGTCTCCTGGACCTGATGGCCTACATCCTGGGGACTTAAAGGAAGTGGCTGCAGAGATAGTGAATGCATTGGTTCTAATCTTCCAAAATTCCCTAGATTCTGGAAAGGTCCCAGCAGATTAGAAAACTATTTGTGTAACACCTATTTTTGAGAAAGGAGTGAAACAGAAAACAAGAAATATAGGCGAGTTAGGATAACATTTGTCATTGGGAAAATGTTAGAATCCATTATTTAAGAGGTAGCAGCAGGACATTTAGAAAAATCATAATACAATCAACAGAATCAACATGGTTTTGTGAAAGGGAAATTGTGTTTGACAAACTCATTAGAGATCTTGAGGATATAACAAGCAGGGTGGACAAAAGGGAACCAGTAGATGTAGAGCATTTGGATTTCCAAAAGGCATTTGATAAAATGCCACTTAAAAGGTTACTACATAAGATAATAGCCCATGGTGTTGGGGGGTAATATATTAGCATGGATAGAGGACTGGCTAACTAACAATGGCCAGGATTTTCCGTTACTGTTTGCAGAGGGCGTCATGGTGGGTGGGAGTGGAAAATCTCGCGAGATTACAAAAATCGGGTTTACATCGTCATGAAAACAGTTCGCAATCGTCTGCTCCTCCTGCTGATAGTGGGTCATGTTTCCAGCTCCTGAACGTCAGGATCATCATTTTCATTCATTTGCATGTAATTATAATCCCTGCTCATTGGAATTATTCCCCACGCTGGATCATAAGGCCACATCGGAGTGCAATCACACCCACATGTTTCACATCAGTACAAAAGCAAAATGCACCTGACGATCTACACTTCATTCCTCCATTCAAGGACTGTTCGCATGGTTATGGTACCTAATGGGGCAAGTCCTCAGAAGGGGACACTCAAGTACTCCTATTCCTCTTGACCTTGTCAGGATAGTTAAAAAAAAAAACTTTCTTGTCTATTTGGCTCTACTGGCCCAAAAACAATTCCTAAGTAGGGTTATTGGGAAATTCACTGCTGCATGCAAGCAGGTCGTCAAGTTATATTTGTAATTGGATGTCATTGGCATCATCAAAATTCAATACGCATATGTTAGAAAAGACGCTACCAGCATTTTGCAAGTGTTCTTCCTGCCTGCACAATTGAGCAGGTGAAGACCGCAAATGGTCAATACTCAACAGGTTTATCCCACCTGTTCCAGCTTGGAGAGTAGGGTTAAAATCACCCAAAAATGAGCTACTGCACATTAAATTGGCTTACGTCCACAAAATATCACCACTAGATGACCCCTTATTTGAATAAATGAAATGTAGCAGTTATTTCTAGTTGATTTGGGGGAACTGTCCATAATAGGGGTGTCAGAATTAATGCAACTACAAAAGCTGTTCACCCGGTACAGAGAGGGGCAGGGAGGAAGGAGGACCTTCTCGTGAACCTGTTCCAGGGCCTGGCCAAGTTGGCCATTGACAGGCCCAGGCAATGGGCGATGGAGGGGGTCATCTGACCCGACTGTCTGCCCCTCTTCTGCGGCTATGTTTGCGGCCAGGTGTCCCTGGAGAGTGAGGCGTGGTGTCCGCTGGCACAGTCAAGGCCTTCCGTACTCGGTGGGCACTGCGGGGACTGGGGTGTTTTATCGACCCCTTTAGTCACATTTTGATTTAATATTGGTAACTTTCATTTGCATTTTGTCTTTTGTTTTTGCAGTTTCCCTTTAAGGAGCTACCTTTTACTTTGTCCCTTGATTTGTTAATTTAGTTTATTTGTTTTGTGACAAAAAGAGTTACAAAGGCTTTTCGCCCAGTGTGGAGGGGGACAGGAAGGGAGGAGGACCTCCTTGTGAACCTTCTCCTGGGCCTAGCCAAGTTGGGCCATCAACAGGTCCAGGCAATGTGTGATCGAGGGGGTCGTCCGACCTGACTGTCTTCCCCTCTTCCACAGCTATGTTCACAGTCGGATGTCCCTGGGGAGGGAGCACACAGTGTCCGCTGCCTCCATCGAGGCCTTTCATCCTCGGTGGGCACCACAGGGACTCGAATGTTTTATCGACCCCCTTAATCACATTTTGATTTAATGCTTGTAAGTCTCCTTTAAATTTTGTCTTTTGTTTTTGCAGCTTCCCTTTAAGGGGCTGCCTTTTAATCTGTCCCTTGATTTGTTAATTTAGTTTAATTGGTTTTGACTCAAAAGAGTTACAAAGGCACCCAGTGCGGAGGGGGGCTGGGAAGGAGCAGGACCTCCTCATGAACCTTCTCCTGGGCCTGGTCAAGTTGGCCATCAACAGATCCTGGCAGCGGGTGATCAAGAGGGTCGTCCGATCCGACTGTCTGCCCCTTTTCCACGGCTACGTTCGTGGCTGGGTGTCCCTGGAGAGGGAGCATGCGATGTCCGCCGGCACCGTTGAGGCCTTCCGTGCTCTGTGGGCACCACGGGGACTGGGGTGCTTTATCGACCTGTTTAATCATATTTTGATTTAATGTTGTAAGTTTCCTTTAAAATTTGACTTTTGTTTCTGCAGTATCCCTTTAAAGGACTGCCTTTTACTTTGTCCCTGATTTTGTTAATTTGGTTTATTTGTTTGTAACAAAAAGAGTTAGAACAGATGTTTTACCAGCCTCCACTGTCACTTTTCTCCTATTATCTCTTAAAAATACCAATTGTTGTTTGGGTACGAATCACTGGACACTAACATCTCCTATTTTTCATATGTTTGCAGTCTTTCTAGGGCAAACATGCCAAACATGCTAGCCTAATCAAGCTAAAAAGGCTTCACTGACTTGGGCATGAGCCCAGGATGGGAGATGACCACATTCCCAAGAATCTGCCATGCAAGGAGGCAGCTCGTGCCAAGAAGCCTGTTGGATCCTAGTCACCAGTTTGTTGGGACTTATGGATCCTGGTTGCACGCTTGTTGTGGGAATGCTGATTTGGTACAATAGACAGAATTGATCAGCAGACACTTCTTAGGTAGAACACATTCTGTTTATTGACAACAGTACTCAGCAGCTACAATTATGCGCTTTCAACTCAAACCCTGTCTCCATACTACTGACTACTAACTACAGACTACTGACTACAGAGGTAGCCCGCGCTACTCCTCTATTGGTTACATAAGATCATATGATCTTCCTTTATAACTTCCTTCTTAAAGGTATTCTAGACATTACATAAAACCATGATTACCACTTCCCTTCCTCTTTACTCGGAAACACATTTTACATTTACAAGTACAATTTTCTCAAAATAGCAATTCAGTCTTTCTGGGGGTTTCCTTATGCATGTAGGACATCTCAGCTCTACAACTTCAGATGCTTTGTCAGGAACCTCCTTTTATGGAGTTGTCTGAACATCAGGTTCTTCGGCGGACACCTGCAAATCTGTTTCCTCAATTCTTGCAGGTACAACAGACACGTTTGACACATCTGTATTAGGTTGAGTTCTCTCAACAGGAAACGATGACCCAGTCATGAATACTATGGAATAATTTCTTGGTAATTTGTTTCTCTCTTCCTTAGATGATCCACATGTCTCCGTATGACTCGGCCTTCCACCTTCAAGTAGTAAGATAGAGGTCCAGTCACTGCACTTATTTCACCCGGTGCCATGAAGCTATTAATGTACATAATATTATTGGAAAATATTTTTCTTTTAAAATAGAGGTTCAGTCTGTGGGTGTGTCTTAATTGGATTAAAACCAGCTAGTCTGGATGCTTTGATGTGTACTAGTTTTGGGATGTAAGAGAGGTAGAG
Organism: Cetorhinus maximus; assembly: GCF_964194155.1. Lineage (NCBI taxonomy): Eukaryota > Metazoa > Chordata > Chondrichthyes > Lamniformes > Cetorhinidae > Cetorhinus > Cetorhinus maximus. Next base: position 74,169,315 of record NC_135885.1, read on the forward strand.
TGCATTTGCATTTTTTGAGTAGAGCATTCTCGAAGTGGGGTGAAATCTGGCACCTAGCTAGCAGAGACCAAGCAAGATGTTTATATTACTAATAAACTTGATACTATGAAAGGGGTTTTATTGTTAGAAGAGGTGGAGTTCAAAGAGGTTGATGATACAATGAGAATTTACATTCAATGAGATGTGCTGGATATAACCAAAGACAATTTTGTGTGTGAGAGCAGGGGTAATGTAAGATCAAAGCAGCTGTAAGCTACAACTGTCTCCACAGGGACAAAAGTGAAAAGAACCTAATTTTGAAATTGTAAGGTGAAAATGCTTTGCCTGGTGTCTGTTTAAGTCTATGGGTTGCTGTTGCCTTAATGGGGATTAGTTTAGGAATTTGTTAAAAGTTATGATAGTAGTAATTTGTAGCCATGTATATGTGTTTAATGTGTTGTAACTTAATAAATGTTTCATTTAGTTTCATATAAAACCTCTCGAGAACTGGTGGTCTGATTCCTGAATTTAAAGTTGCATCTCAAACATATCACTTAAAAATATAGGTTATGACAGTTGCTTAAATTTTCCCTCTGTGATTTTTAAAGAACTCAGCTTTACCAACTGCTGGGTCATAACACCCGGTAACCACTTTGGTCCTTCTCCAAAGTTCTTCACATATACCGTCTCTCCCACGGTAAACTTCCTGTCACAACTATGCTAGTCATGTCTAGTTTCCTGACTTCCCTAACTCCTTTCCACCTTCCCCCGCTTAATTCGGCATTATTAAGCTCAATCACGTCCTGAGACGGCATTTCATCAATAATTCCGCAGGCGTGGCATGTGTTGTTGTGTGAGGGGTGGTCCTATAATGAAAAATCTCAGGAAGGATGTTCTGGCCCTGGAGAGGGTCCAGAGGAGGTTCACGAGAATGATCCCAGGAATGAAAGGCTTAACATATGAGGAACGTTTGAGGATTCTGGGTCTATACTCGATGGAGTTTAGAAGGATGAGGGGGGATCTGATTGAAACTTACAGAATACTGAAAGGCCTGGATAGAGTGGACGTGGGGAAGATGTTTCCATTAGTAGGAGAGACTAGGACCCGAGGGCACAGCTTCAGAGTAAAGGGAAGACCTTTTAGAACAGAGATGAGGAGAAACTTCTTTAGCCAGAGAGTGGTGAATCTATGGAATTCATTACCACAGAAGGCTGTGGAGGCCAGGTCATTGTGTGTATTTAAGACCGAGATAGATAGGTTCTTGATTGGTAAGGGGATCAAGGTTACGGGGAGAAGTCAGGAGAATGGGGTTGAGAAACTTATCAGCCATGACTGAATGGCGGAGCAGACTCGATGGGCCGAATGGCCTAATTTCTGCTCCTATGTCTTATGGTCTTATGGTCTAAGAAACCATGGTTTCTCGGTTGCTATGGAATCTCCGTTAACTTTTTCATGCCTGACTTGAATGTTTGAATCACTCTATCAGCCAGTTCATTTGAAGAAGGCTGGTACAGTAAAGTTGTTACATGAGTGATACCGTTGAGGCTGACAAAATGTTGGAACTCAACACTCGTAAATGCTGCGCTGTTATCAGATATGACCATTTCTGGTAGTTCATTAATTTGACGTAGCTTCTCAGTTGTAGCAGAAGACGTTGGTGACTTCACCTCATATATGTCCATCCATTTTGAGTGGGCATCAACAATGAGCAGACACATTGTTCCCTTGAAAGGTCCCACACAGTCAATGTGTAACAGCACCTGTGGCCTTCCTGCTCACTCCCAAGGGTGTAACGGAGCTGTTGAACGTAACTTTTACAACTACTGGCACTGCACACAACTCTTCACTAAGCTCTCTATTTCTCCATCCGTCCCAGGCCACTATAGATAGCTGTGTGCCATGGTCTTCATTCAGGGAATTCCGGGATGTGCACTATGTAGTTCAATTAACAATGGCTTTCTTTCTTTTGGAGGAACAATCATTCGTGCTCCCCACAATAAGATACCATCCTGGCTAGTTATTTCATGCCTTCTGTTAAAGTATGGTTTCATTTCATCAGTTACATGCTCTTGTGACCGACCATGAAGCACTTCTTCTCGTACTTTGGATAAGACTGGGTCTCGACTTGTACAGTCTCTGATCTGTCTAGCACGTACCGGTGATGAATCTAAGAAATTTAACAATAAAACTTGTTCTTGTAAAACTGGGACATCTTCATCTTTCTCTTGTAAGGGCAAACGACTCAGAGCATCTGCATTTACAATTTGATTTCCGGGCTTATGGATGAAAGTATACTTGTATGCTGCCAGGATCAACGCCCATCGTTGTATTCTTGCAAAGGATATGGGTGGAATAGCCTTGCCCTTGCTGAACAATCCTAGCAATGGCTTGTGATCTGAAACGATAGTAAAATGATGGCCGTGTACATACTGCTGAAATTTCCTAACACCAAAGATGATTGACAGGCCTTTTTCTATCCGTGAGTATCTCTTTTCCTCTGTGGTGAGCGTTCTTGATACATATCCAAAGTCCGTTCCATGCCATCGTCCATTCGATGGGTGAGCACTGCTCCTACTCCATAGGAAAATGCATTACATGTCAACACCAATTCTTTCCTCTGGTCATAATGTACTAATAGGTTGGACGAGTGCAACAATTGTTTCACCTTTATGAAAGTTTCTTTCTGTGGTGCCTGCCAAGACCAACATTGGTTCTTCTTAAGTAGATAATGCAGGGGTGCCAGTTCTGTAGACAAATTGGATAAGAACCGCCCATAATAATTGATCATTCCTAAGAATGATTTGAGCTTGGAGGTGTTCTTTGGTGCAGGTGCCTCTCTTATGGCTCTCACTTTTTCCTCAGCCGGGTGGAGGCCCTGTGAATCTACCCGGTGACCCAAATAGATTACATCCCTCGCTTGGAATGTGCACTTTACTTAAACGCACTGCAAGAAACGTTTTGAGACTTCTTGTAAGTTCGCCAAAAGCTCCTTTTCAGGGAGTCCTCTCACCAGAACATCATCTAAATAAACTACAACATGGGGCAATCCTTGCAGTAAGCTTTCCATTGTTCTCTAGAATAAGGCGCAAGCTGAGGAGACGCCGAAAGGCAAACAGGTATATTGGTACAACCCTTTGTGTGCATTAATTGTGACAAATTCCAGGAATGCCTTCTTTAACTCTAATTGTTGATGAGCATGACTCATATCAAGCTTTGGGTAGGCAGTTCCACCTCCCAGCTTGGGATACAGGTCTTTGATTTTTGGTATGGGGGTCTGTCCAGCTTACCCTCTTTGTTAATTGCCAATCTGTAGTCTCCGCAAATTCGAACGCTTTGGTCAGGCTTAAGGATTGGTGCTGCCCATTCTGAGAACTGCATAGGTTGTATAATGCCCAGTTTCTCTAATCGATGTCGACCTTTTCCCACGGTGCATAAAGTACTGGTTTTGCCTTCATGAATCGGGGGGCTGCCTGGATCTTCCCAAGTTCGTCCTTGAAGACAGGTGTATTTTTGTATTAATTCTAGTAACCCACTTGCTCTCAGCTGAAAAATTCCAGCCCATTCTAACTTAACTTTCTTTAGCCAGTTTCGTCCAAGGAGGCTTAGCCCCTCGCCTGCTACCACCATCAAGGGTAGTTTTACTGATTGGCTTCCGTAATGGACAGTAACTCTACTTATGCCTTTGACTTGGATGTCTTCATCTGTGTAAGTTTTTAATTTTGGCATCAGTTTCTTCCAAATGTAATTTATGTTCACCATAATTCAGATATTTGAAGGTGTGTTCACCAATTACTGTACTGGAAGCTCCTGTGTCCACTTCCATTCTAATAGGTCTGCCATTTACCTTCCCTGTTACATGTATTGGTTCTGTCTTTCCAACCTTCAAATTAAATAATGAATAAATACCTGAATTTGTAACTTCAGGCTCTTCTACATTGTAGATCTCACAGGGTTTTTTCTTTTGTTTGAAACGCTGCCTGATTCTTTCCTTGCACTGTCTCATTATGTGTCCGATTCGATGACAATAAAAATATTCAATTTTTTAAAGTGCCAATTGTTACAAGGTTGCTTGTTTCTACCTCTGTTGCAATCATTCCTTATTTTCACTGCTCAGTCACCTTTTATTTTTCTGCTAGCAGTGGCTGTTTCCCGCTTCTTGGCAGAATCTTTCATTTTTGCGCCCTTTTTGGCTGGGGCTTCCTGCCCACCATGGAGGACAGTGCCATTTTGTGCTCCCTGTATGGCTTTTGAATCCCTTACTGTGCTTTCCATGGCCAGTGCTATCTTTAGCGCCTTCTTAAAATCCAAATTTGTTTCAGACAGTAATCTTTTCTGAATCATCTTCTCATTCACACCACACCGAAAACGATCTCTGAGCATGTCATTTAAAGATGTACCAAACTCGCAATGTTCTGTTAACTATTTCAAACTTGCCACATAACAAGCAACTGTCTCCCCTGGTGCTCTATTTCTTGAGTTAAATTTGAACCGTTGCATCGTTACCGAGGGCTTTGGCTGGTAATGACCCTGCATGAGGTCCACCAATTCATCAAAACTTTTCAAATCTGGGGCACTGGGTGCTGTCAAACTTCGAATCAAGCCGTAGGCTTTATTCCCAGACATAGATAAGAGGATCGCTCGCCTCTTCCCCCGTAATGCCTTTCGCTTGGAAAAAGAACTCAAGGCATTATAATGAGACCAATCGTCCGTGGCTGGATCGAAAGGATCAATTCTTCCAAATTGCCACATTCTATGAGGGGATTGCTTCAATAATTAGGACGGAAATTCTACATACAATTATCGTGCGAGGTACAGCCCTATTTCATTTCTCTTGATTTCTTCCATTAACTTGTTTTATTCTCAAAGCCAGTTCATTGTATCTTCATTTTATGCTCGCTTTTTCCTAGTCTTTTCCTTGCTTTTTCCTCGCCGCCAGTTTTTTGGGTTCTAGTCACCAGTTTGTTGGATCCTGGTTTCACGCTTGTTGTGTGATGGCCAAGTTGGTACAATAGACAGAGTTGATCTGAAGACACTTCTTGGGTGGAACACATTCTGTTTATTTACAAAGGTACTCAGCAGCTACACTTGTGTGCTTTCAACTCAAACCTTGTCTCCAGACTACTGACTACTAACTACAGACTGCTGACTACAGAGGTAGCCCGCACTACTCCTCTATTGGTTACATAAGATCATGTGATCTTCCTTTATAACATCCTTCTTAAAGGTATACTAGACATTACATAAAACTATAATTACCACAGTGCCCAAAGCTCCAATTCAAGAATGCTGTCAAAAGAGACATGAAAGCCCTCAACATCAATCATGATAAGTGGAAAAACTCTAGCTGATGGTCACTGCAAATGGCAACCCTAAGTGTGGGCAGGAATTCGGCATCATGATGACATGTGGTTTCAGAAGTTCCAAAGCAAACATCAGTCCTGCAAACAAGGCATCAGCAGAGATCATCCTGCTGGCAAGGGACAACTTCACATGTGACACTTGTGGCAGGTTTTGCCTTTCCAAAATCAGCTTGTTCAGCCATCAAAAGAAGTCTAGCAAATGATCTCAACTGATATCACCTAAGTTCTGAGATCACATTCCCATCATCTTTCGTGGATGGAAGGGTGCCAATCACTGCAGGCCCCTGTCATAATCATCTAGTTCATGGTTCATATTAATATTTTAAAAGTATAACTTTTAGTTGCAGAAATATGACTTTTTGATTGGAGATTAAAGTGTTAAATGTAAGATAAATGGATACACTTGTTGAGGAACTAGAAAACAGATCTGGGGTAGTCACAGCTCAGAGTTAATTCCATGAGGTCAGAATGAGCAGAGTGAAAGCCATAAAAATAGCAGTTCACCTTCATTTAGCTGGGGAACTGTAGACAGCAAGTCTGAGAAAAATTGCCCTGACTTCATTAAAAATTGAAATTATCAAGTGCCCCCAGAATCAAAAGTTTTGATTTTGAAGCGAAAAGTTAATTAAAAATCTATCAGACATCTCCATTAACCTCTGTGGCCATAGAGATGAGCAATTCATGAACAGGGACTTGGTTGGAATTCTGGGGGATTTCAGAAAGTCTTTGGGGCTGGAGTTAAAAGCATTCAAATTGGTAGGTGTAAGTCCTTAGTCAGCAGGCAGAGGAAGAAAGAGTCTGCAAAGAGCTGTAAAGCAGCTGTAGACCAGAAACAAAAGGGCTATCAGAAATCAAGGGTGTTTCTGAGGTGGAGGCACTAAGCAAGAATGCAGTGAATCTCATGCTTCAGCTGGAGTGTCTACAATTGTGACATTTGCCTTCAGCTAAATTACCTTCCGCCGCTTAAAGAGGTTGGTTGGAGGCTAATGTAATGGCCCCAAGAAAGCTCATACCTCGGAGGATAGCAGGAATACTGAGGAGAATCAAAGTGAATTCCTGAGAGCTATGGCACTTTGGTTTGGTCCCAGGAAGCGAAGGAACCTCCAAGAGCCTGATAAGTAGCCAAAGATGTTCTGGAGGGAGGTCATAAGGAAAAAGAGGAGGATCCGTTTAAAATTTTACTAAAGCGTATGTGGTTGTTTTTTATTATGCTTTTTGATGTGAAGCATAAGTATTCACCTAAAACAGTGTTTAGTGGTGTTTACTTAACTTGTTTCTTGTATAGTAAAATTCATTTGTTTTAAACCATGTGATCTTATGGCATAATTTCTTTCATTTGATCACTGGGTGTTCAAATTTCTCTTTTAAACATTAATGGTCTCTACGAGGATCGTGACAAGACTGAACCATGGGAGCATCATAATTGAGGCCAAATATATTCTTATTCATTATCCAAATGTAAATTTCAACAGATATCACCAGAAAACTAGCAGCAACTCTTGATAAAATTCCTTGTTCATATACAGAGAAAATATTAGGTCAGGCATGTTGGTGCTATTGTGGTAAACTGTGGTAAATTGGTGTCTGCTGCTGCCTTGAGTGAAAGCCCTGTATGAATCCTGATTGGTCAATGTGAATTGATTTGTGAGTGGCTTTTTACCCTCTAGCATCCAGGAGCTTGGCCAGTATTTTGTACTTGGCATTCAATAGGAGCAGACTATCTTCAGTAGGTCTGTCTTCTTTTGAAGAAGAATGATTGGGGCTGTCCTAAAAGTATCTGTTAGGGTGATTTTCTCTAATCCAAGGCCAAGTGTTAATTTGAATTGTGCCACTTCAAGCCATGATAGAATGACCATCTGGTTCAGGGAGTAATGGATGACGTCACAAGGGGCTGTAAGTAAACAGACAAGGAAAAGGAGGTGGCTAAGGATAGATCTTACAGTAACTCTGAAGATGGCTATGTGGAACTGAAGAACTGGCTGCTTTGGGACAGTTAGAAGTACATTAAAGGAGCCAGAGGAAAGGTGATAGAAGAACAAGATACTGTGAACAACCGTATTAAAGGCTATAAAGATATTGATGGCTGAAATATTATGGTCACAGTCATTGAGGACATTCTCAGTTACTGTGACCAGGGTGGGCTTAGTGCTGGAAAACAGACAGGAGAAATTCAAACAAAAAGTTATGGAAGATTAAACACAGCTGGAAGGCAACATGTTCATGAACCTTGGAGGTTTACAACTGGAGTGAGAAGATGGGCTCAAGAGTGTTTTTTTTTGGGGGAGTGTATGATGAAAGTTGTTTCAAAAAAAAGTGAACAGTGCCTGAACAATGGGAGTCATTAGCAGAAATATTGAACAGTCACTTTGCCTTAGCTTTTGACCAAGGCGACTAACAAGGCGAACATAACATTAGAAGAAAAAAAAATCAAAAAGATATCAAGACATGTATGATAGAAAGGAAGGAGATAATCGAGGCTAACCTTCCAGTGCATTACTGCAAGGGTGTTACACTGTCAGAGGTGCTGTCTTTCACATGAGACTTTGAACCGAATGCAAATCTACGCTTTCTGGTTAAAAAAAACCAAAGAACAGCAGAAGAGTTATCCCAGGTGTTCTGGCCAATATTTATCCTTTAGTCAACATCACAAAAACAGAGTATCTGGTCATTATCACATAGCCGTGTGTGGAAATTTGCTGTGCGCAAATTGGCTGGCACATTTCCTACATTATGACAGTGACTACAGCCCAGTTTTCACCATAACGGAGATCCCCTCCATTGTGGTGAAAATAGCAGAAATGGCCAGAAATTCTAAGACCCGTCCCCGATCATGGATTTTCCTACAGACATGTCTCTTTCTTCAGCAATACTCAAGTTCTGTACTACCAAATTACTATTTCCTATTTTCATGGGGGCGGGACTGGAATCAGGCTGGGGTTTGCACATGTACGGTTTATGGAGGCAGCTGGGCATTTAAATCACCAGCTGTCTCTACTAAAAGTGGGATTTTGGTAGGCCAGGAGTGTGAAACCCGAAGTGTGCAGATTACACCAGGTAAAAGCAGGTCTGAACTTGGTGGATTCATTTGGATAACCAGTGTACCCTTTTGGAAGGTAATGATCTTTACCCTTTGGATATAGTCCCGGTACACCTTTGAGAGAGGTAAAGCACCCTTTGAGAGAGATAAGGAACCCTTTGAGGTTGTTAAAAATAAATATGATTGTGCGTAAAAAGGGCATAAAGTCATTGGAACTATCAAAGCTGTCAACAAACTGTCAAAGCTGTCAAGGAATTGTCAAAGCTGTCAAGAAACTGTCAAAGCTGTCAAGGATCTGTCAAGCTGTCAAAGAACTCTCAAGGGATACTAGGTGAGCCGGCATGAGGGGTTAAGGGCAAAGGGTGGGTTGGTCAGGTGGTTGGCACTGAGTTGGCATAGGGCCTATAAAGGGCCATGGGAATGTGGGGGCATAGGTGTTATGAGGGGCCATGGTGGGGGTATAGGGGCATGGGATGGCATGGATGGGTCATGGGGTGTACGTGGGGGGTAAGATGGGGTTAGGGCTGAGGTCTGAAGGACTGTTTTTTGTTTTAATCTTTTTTTAAATAACCTAAGCAAAGTGCCACTGCACAGAGGCAGGCCTTCCGCCCAGCCTGCCTCTGCAACCAGAAGATTCCGCACTCATTCCAGGGGCAGCAGGCCCAACGTCTAATCCAGCACACACCCCCGGAATGAAAATCCGACCTGGAAGCGGCCATTTTTAAAGGTTGAGTTCGCAGAGCCGGGAATTCTCCCATCTCTGCGCATCCGACCAGGAGCAAAAATCTAAGCCCACATTTCAAAAGTACTTCAGTGGCTGGAGAGTGCCTTGTGACATGCTGTGCATGAAAGGCGCTATAGAAAACAAGGCTGTCTGTTCCAATATCTGCTTAGAGGTAATTTCTGGTCATTCAGCAGTGGATGTCGGACAAGCAGGCTGATAATTTAGAGGAACCAAGTGAGGTGGTGGTCATCAATGTACAGCTGAAAACTGGCACTGCATTTTCGGATGTTGTTGCCGAGAGACAGCTTATAGAACAGAAATAGTGAGAGCCCAAGAATAGATCCTTGAAAGACACCAGAGGAACTATGGGGGAGTGGGAAGAGAAGCCATTGCTGGTGTTACATTGGCTATGATTAGATAGATACGAATGAAACAATTATATTTTAAAGATATCAATCAGTTTGCCTCTCAGTCTTCTCTTTTTTAGGGGAAACAGCCCCAGCCCGTTCATCTTTCATGATAGTTGTACTCTCTCAATTCTTGCACCACCATGTAAATCCTTTTTTGCACCTTCTCTAGCGTTTCTATGGGTGGAATTTTCCAGTCCTGCCAGCGGCAGTTGTGGCAGGTGGGAGTGGAAAACGCAGAGAGGGGCCAAACGCCAGATTCCTGCCAGCGTAAAAACAAGTTGGAATTTTCCCCTCAACACTTTCATGGCGGCCTAATGCCAGGTTGACTTTCCTGCTGTGCCATGACAGGAACCCAATTTGTATGCATTAACATATCTTGAATTCTCATTGAAAACGCAACTCTCCAGAATCACACTCTCCCTCTCAATTACGTGCCACGCTAGTGGGAAATTAGGTAAGTCTGATTCACGGCTGGGCATAAGTGGTGTACACCTGTCCACCTTCACTTCACTCATGACATCGAGGTGCGTACAACATTGTAAGCCTACCTGCAACAGCGCTGCTGCCCTCTCTTGCCACTGCTCCGTCACCACTGCCAAAGCTGCTCTCACAGGCTTGACTGGTGGAGGTCATAGGCAGGGCTGCTCACACAGGATGCTGCAGGGCACAAGCAAGGCTGCTCGCAATGGCTGCTGCGGGGTGCAGGTATGGCTGCTCGCACTGGGTGCTGTGGGGTGCAGGCAGGGCTGTTCACAATTTGTGCTCTGGGATGCAGGCAAGGTTGCTCATACTGGGTGCTGCAGGGCACAGGCAGGGCTGCTCGCACTGGCTGCTGTGGGGTGCAGGCAGGGCTGCACTCTACCAGCAGAGACCAGCATGGAGACTTTGGAGGTGGGGGGTGGTGGGGTAGGAGAATAGGCAGAGACATGAGAATGAAGGGATCAAGTCAGAGAGGGGGCTATGGCAGGCAGAGAAGTGACGGGATGAGTGGGGATGAAGGGAAGGAGGGGATGGCAGGCAGAGGAATGACTGGGGATGGATGGGGGTATTAGGAACAAGGGAGTGGGGGGGTGATGGCAGGCAGAAGGATGACTGGGTGTAGGGACCTGGAGCCCGACATGGAAGGGGTGCACGCAGACTCGGGAAGGACGGGTGAGTGGGGTTTAGTGTTTCACAAGAGGGAAGGGGTGCATGCTGATTCATGATTGGGGGAAGGGGGGGTGAGGACTGAAGGGAGCAGGGGGGATGCATGTCAGACAGTTATAGTCCTCAGACTGAGGCCAAATGGTTGTGGTGACAGATTTAAGGCAGTCCTCCGGCTCTGTGGACCACATTGCCACGGTGAGAGATTAAAAGCAGGCTTGGGGCTTTGCAGGCCATGCTACAAGATTATGCATCACATGCATGTCGTGGACCTATGGAGGGAGGGGCATGGCCTGTCTGCTCAATTGGGGTCGTGCACATCATGGTGTGCAGGGCATGCTCAGAGCCTAATACACTGTGGTCCTTGGGGAGGGAGGGGCGCTGGCTCGGTACTGGGCTGCAAATGGAATAGTCACAGTCAGGCGAGGCATTTGCAGCCTGTAAATGGGGAAAACCTAATAAAGGGGGCCCCTCAAAGCTTCCATGGAGAATGGGCGCCTCTGTATGTGACCGTGCAGATGGCCTCAAGACAGGGTCCACATGGAGCATGGGGTTATCCACAGTGATGGGTTCGGCGGAGGGCAAGAATGTTCACAACAATCATAATGGGCTCCAGGGTTACTGGGGGAAGCTGGAGAATGACCAGAGGGAGGTCTACCTGCACATCATGGAATTCCAGGATGATTGGAGGGAAGTGAATGGTGATGGGGGAGGGTCGAAGCTGATCTGGAAGTAGAAGTGCAGCACCACCATGCTGGGACCCTGAATCAATGACACAATTTAAGAATGAAACTAGAGAAAAAAAAATCGCCATGGGAGATGTCTGAGGGACTATGGGAGGAGACAACAATAGGACTCCAGGGCACTTTCAAGGGACAACCTCATATTTATAAGAACTTCAACAAGGAGATGAAGGCTCAGCTGAGAGAACTCACCACAACTTAATTGAAGAGGTTAGATTTGGAACCAGTAACTCACAGTGTACTTCTACACAAGACTATACTAGGCATTGGGGTCACATTACAGCTGGTCTTATTCAGCATTTAACTGTCTGATGAATGTAAGAAGGGAAGAGGCAGCCAGCCATTAAGGGAGCACAGCGCTAGATATATGCACGAAGCTCTATCAAACACTGCAAACTGCATTGTCCATTTGACATGGGTCCAATCATTCCAAAAGTGCAAGGCAGGGGTAATCTCAAATCCAAATTATTACAGCATATGAGTGCCTTTAGTGAGGCTCAAAATTACATAGCTGTGCTCAACCCTCTTCCATTCTATATGGGATTGAGATGTCATGTTGTTAGGGTGGTTTCTAGATACCTATGATCTGTGAGGGAGCATTTCAGCTGCAAGGATCAAAATGGGAAAGGCAGGTGGTGCAAGCGCAGCCCAAGAGCATGACAGTGGTTTTCTGGCTTGGAGTGAGAGGTCTGTATGAACATACAAATTAGGAGCAGGCGTAGGCCATTCAGCTCCTTGAGCCTGCTCCACCATTTAATAAGATCACGGCTGATCTGATAGTAACCTCAAATCTGCAACCCGTCAACCCCCATGTAACCTATCACCCCCTTGCTTCCCAAGAATCTATCCACCTCTGCCTTAGGAATATTCAAAGACTATGCTTCCATTGCCTTTTCAGGAAGAGGGTTCCAAAGACCAACGACCATCTGAGAGAAACAATTTTGCCTCATCTCCGTTTTAAATGGTCAACCCCATATTTTTAAGCAGTGACCCCTAGTCCCAGATTCTCCCACAAGAGAAAACACATTCCTCTTCACATTCACCCTGTCGATACCGCTCAGGATCTTTTATGTTTCAATCAAGTCGCCTCTTACTCTTCTAAACTCTAGCAGATACAAGCCCAGCCTATCCAACTTTTCCTCGTAAGACAAGCCCCCACCCCACCCCCATTCCAGGTATTAGTCTGGTAAACCTTGTCTAAACAGCTTCCAACGCATTTACATCCTTCCTTAAACAAGGGGACCAATACTGTACATAGTACTCCAGCTGTGGTCTCACTAGTGCTCTGTATAACTGAAGCATAACCTCCTTACTTATGTATTCAATTCCCCTTGCAATAAATGATAACATTCTACTAGCTTTCCTATTATTTGCTGACCTGCATAGTAGCCTTCCCCTTTATCCACAGCACATGTTACTTCCTCAAAGAACTCCAATAAATTGGTTAAACATGATTTCCCTTTCACAAAACCATGTTGACTCTGCCTGATTACCTTCAATTTATCCAAGTGCCCTGCTATAGCTTCTTTAATAATAGTTTCTAACATTTTCCCTACGACAGATGTTAAGCTAACTGGCCTGTAGTTTCCTGCTTTCTGTCTCCCTCCCTTTTTGAATAATGGAGCTACATTTGCTATCTTCCAATCTAATGGGATCTTCCCCAAATCTATGGAGTTTCGGAAAATTAAAACCAATACATCAACTATCTCACTAGTCACTTCTTTTAAGACCCTAGGATGAAGTCCATCAGGACCTGGACGGGGACCTATGTGGTATCTCTCAGTCCTCAATGCATAAGTGTATAAAGGAGGTACTGGATACCCTCTACAGCAAGGCTCATCATTAATGGATGAAGCTGGCCAGACTGCTAGATTTCTGTAATTTGCAGTGATCTCCAGCTTCCTAAGAGTATAGAGTGCCATCAGTTGCACAAATGTTGCTTTAAGAGCTCCCTGGCAGCAGCCCATGGTCAGCTGAACAGGAATGGGTTCCATTCCGTCAACGTTCAGCTGGCCTGTGAAATGATTTTACAAAGGTGCATGATATATATGGTGAGTGGATACCCATGCCACCATTGTACTCCCAGTATTTCTTAATTGTCCTAATCATACCGCTACGTCTTGGTCCAGCCCTAACAAGTTGACTAGAGTGGACTGGAAAAGGAGTTTAGCAGAAAAGACAGTTGATGAACAATTGCAGACGTTTAAGAAAATAGTTCATGACTCACAATAAAGATAACTCCCTGTAAGGAAGAAGGATTTTAGGAAGGGGATAAACCAGCCATGGTTAACCAAGGAAGTTAAGGATAATATCAAATTGAAAGAAAAAACATACAATGTGGCAAAGGTTAGTGGTAACCCAGAGGATTGGGAAAGTTTTAAAAACCAACAAAAGATGACCAAAAAAATAAAGAGGGAGAAAATGAACTTTGAGGGTAAACTAGCAAGTAATATAAAAATGAACAATAAGAGCTTCTTTAAATATATAAAAAGAAAGAGGGAGGCCAAAGCGAACACAGGCCCCTTAGAGAATGAGGCTGGGTAAATAATAACAGGGAACCAAGAAATGGCAGAGGAGCTGAATAAACACTTTGCTTCAGTCTTCACAGTAGAAGACACTAATAGCATTCCAAAAATATTAAATAATCAAGGGGAAAAGGGCGGGGGGAGGAAATAAATACAACTATCACTAGAGAATAAGTGCTAGGGAAACTAATGGGGCTAAAGGCCAATAAGTCCCCTGGACCTGATGGGTTGCATCCTAGGATACTAAAGGAAATAGCTACAGAGATAGTGGATACACTGGTAGCAATCTTCCAAGAATCCTTGAACTCTGGAAAAGTCCCAGAGGATTGGAAAACTGCCAATGTAACACCCTCACTCAAAAAGGGAGGGTGACAAAAAACAGGTAGCTATAGGCCAGTTAACTTAACATCTGTCATTGGGAAAATGTTAGAGTCTATTATAAAGGGTGTAATAGCAGAGCATTTAGAGATGCATAATATAATTAAGCAGAGTCAGCATGGCTTCAGGAAGGGGAAACCATACCTGATAAATTTATTAGAATTCTTTGAGAAGGTAACAAGCAGGACAGGTAAAGGGGAACTAGCAGATGTAAGAAATTTGGATTTCCAAAAGGCGTTTGATAAGGTGCCACATGTAAGGCTCCTTAATAAGATGAGAGGCCATGGTGTTGGGGGGAATATATTAGCATGGATAGAGAACTGACTAATAGAAGATAGGGAGTTTGGGATAAGAGGGGTGCTGGGGCCACAATTATTTACAATATATATTAATGACTTACATGAGGGAAGTGAATGTACTATCGGTAAGTTTGCGGATGACACAAAAATAGGTGGGAAGGCAAGTGGTGAGGATGACAGAGTCTACAGAGGGATATAGACAGGTTAAGTGAGTGGGCAAAAACTTGGCAGATGGAATATAATGTGGGAAAATGTGAGGTTATGCACTTTAGCAGGAAGAATAGAGGAACTGAATATTATTTAAGTGGAGAAAGGCTGCAGAAAGCTGCAGCACAGTGGGATTTGGGCATCCCCCTGCATGAATCACAAAAAGCTAGCATACAAGTTCAGCAGATAACAGGGAAGGCAAATTGATTGTTGGCCTTTATTTCATAGGGAATAGAGTATAAAAATAGGGAAGTTGTGCTAAAACCATACAAGGCACTAGTTACACCATATCTAGAATACTGTGAACAGTTTTGGTCTCCTTATCTAAGGAAAGATGTACTGGCATTGGAGGCAGTCCAGAGAAGGTTCACTAGGTTGATCCTGGGTGTGGAGGGATTTTCTTATGAGGAGAGGTTGAGTAGGTTGGGCCTGTACTCATTGGAGTTTAGAAGAATGAGGGACGACCTTATTGAAACATATAAGATTCTTAGGGGGCTTGACAGGGTGGATGCTGAAAGGTTGTTTCCCTTTGTGGGAGAGTCTAGGACCAGAGGGCATAATCTCAGAATAAGGGGTTGCCCACTTAAGACAGAGATGAGGTGGAATTTCTTCTCTCAGAAGGTAGCAAATCTGTGGAATTCTTTACCGCAGAGGGCTGTAGAGGCTGGGTTATTAAGTATATTCAAGGCTGAGTTAGACAGATTTTTAATCAGTAAGGGAATTAAGGATTTTGGGGAAAAGGAGGAAAGTGGAGATGAGGATTATCAGATCAGCCATGATGTTATTGAATGGCGGAGCAGACTCGATGGGCCGAGTGGCCTACTTCTGCTCCTACGTCTTAGGGTCTTGTCCGCAGCAGAAATGGAGGCAGCCTGCCATGCTCTGTTGCCTGAAACGACTTTGGCATGCGTCCTCTGGAGGGTAGTGGCCTGAAGCACCCCAGCCTGCTTTGGGTTTCCTGCTGGGGGGCAGGTGCACCCTCCTCAGCCTGTGGATCTGGAGCTGATGAGGTCACAAGCAGAGGGGGTTGGAAGAGGCTAGGCACTCTTGGAGTCTCCTGGGTAGATGACCCTGGGTGCAGCTGATGGTCCTCCTCCTTTTCAGTGCCCGAGGGCTGCTGCTTGACTCCTTGAGGAGAAGGGGCACCTGGAGTGAGGTCAAAGTGCCCCACCCCTCTCACCTAGCCACTGATATATCCTACCTATGCATAGAGCGTTGAAGTGTAGGTCCGAGCGTATGTTCAACAGAGCCTGCTTGGACCAAGGTCTCCAAGGCGGCCGCCACCCTTTCCATGATGACCTTGAGGCGGTCACATGTCAAAGCCGAGACATCAGGCAGAACGTGGACATCCCTCACATTGGTCTGGTGACTGTCTCTTGCAACTCTGCCTGATGTTCTGCTGCCTGTATTTGCATTTCCAGCCTGTGGGAAACAGCTGTTTCCCGAGGCTCATCATCTGACTCGGATGCAGCAGGGGCCAATTCTCCAGCAGTCCTCCACGTGCCAGAGACCTGGGTTGTCATTGCCTCCGGCTCCTGTGAAGACATGTCAGTGAGGTGTTCTCCAGAAAGTGACCCTGGGCCTAATCTAGATCTAGGCCCCACCAAGGTTTGTGTCTATGCACTGCTGGAGAGTGCAGGTGAACGAAGTGATGGGTCTTCATCGAATAGGTCCTCATCTGAGGTGAACTGGGAGCTTGGGGTTGATGATCTGGCTGGACCTTTTTCTGCGCCTGCTGGTGCCTGTAAGAGAGAGAAGACTTCTTCGGAATGCAACACTGCATGTCACTCACTGTGAATGTCAGGATGTGATCAACTAATAGGGGGCTCATCTGTACTGGGTTGCTGGAAAAGGCTGATCTTGCCTTCACCACAGGAGCGATCCCTGTTCTCCTCTGCCAATTCGGCTGCCTCCTCCTCGAAAGGAGTGAGCTCCTGGATGTCCGTCATCCCTTCTCCCATCTGGGGTCTCTCCCTCCTGTTGTGGGCTAGCTTGGCCTGCATGAAGACAAATCGATGGAATGTGATGAGAAGGTATGGAGCAGAGGTTGGGAAGTGTGCATGCCTGCTGTGTGTGCTGAGGCCTCCCCAGCAAGGGCTGAAGAAGCTGTTTGTGCAGGATAACGAATGAGATGGTGGTGATGTTAAAGTGTGTGAGAGACATTCAGTGCTGATGTCTCCTATGCTAATAGTGTGTGAGGTCCCTAAGGAGTATAACCCTTTGAGTGCCTGATGCCATTATGAGAGTAAGAGATTTGAGTGAGTAGAGCCATGGCAGATTGGATTATATTGTTCATCCTCTTCCTGCACTGCAGAGCATTTCTTTTTGGGTCCCAATGGCACAGAGCTCTGTTGCGACTTCCTCCCAGGGCAGTAAGGTGAGGTTGATGGACGCCCTATTCCCATCCCACAGGAAAAGGACATCACGGCATTTGCAAGTGGCATTGAGGAGAGCCACCAGGGAGTGGTGGCTGAATATTGGGGCACATGGCATCTTTTTCCTGCAGGCCATCTCAGAACATGCACATCACACAGCTGGGCTGCAGAGAGTGAATATGTGTGTTCAGATGGCATTTAAACATGGTGCCAGGACCTTCAGCCCATAAGACAACGGACAGTCAGACAAATCAGTGCCTGCCCCACCATGTGATTCGAAGAGCGGCTCACTGATGCATGCTTAATGCGGTTCCAAGCATACAATCGAGAGCAAGAACCTGCGCTGCCACCCAGTGGGAAACACGCCGATTATACCGCCACCACCGCAATTAGCCTCCAGTTGGAAAATTCCGCCCGATCTTCTTTTTGCAATGCGGAGACCAGAACTGTGCACAGTATCCTTTAAGTATGGTCTAATTCAAAGTCAATATAATTTAACAATTTTTCTGGTTTTGAAATCAAAAATGAACCAAATGTTTCATTTACATTTTTATGCCCTTATTAACCTGCCTTCCTACTTTTAATAGTTTGTGTATATGTGCACCTAGATTCCTTCCCTCATATACCTCAAATAGTTTACATATCTGTATCTCTTTGCACATATACCCCATTCAGACTCCTATTTTCTAAGTAGATGGTCTCTTTATTCTTCATATCAAAATGTACCACCTCATCCTTTATGATATTGAAATGAATTTGCCATTTACACACCTATTCTGTAAGCCTGTTAATGTATATTTTGTTGCAGTCCTCTTCTGCATTTTGTTACGATCTCCATGGAGAGAGAGAACTTTTAAAGAGATTCAAACTTCCAATTATTAGCTGTATCAAATGACAAAACACTACTGACTAAACACTAACTCTTTTTCTTAGGCAACATATATTTTAAACTACAGAAAGTGACATTCCCTTTCATACTCATGATCCATCATGCTCTCCAGTGAATTACAATCCTTTTAGCAAACAGTCCACAGTTGCTCCCAGCTTCCAGTGGGTTCCTGTGCCCCCATTTTGCCGAGTAGTAACTTTGAGTGACCATCTCCAAGCGCTTTTCTCAGTTTTCAGCAGTGTTTCTTAAATCCACCACCAACATTAAAGCCTATTCTGATAAATCTTCTGCCCCTGGCTGTGCCAGAACGAATCTCCCAGAGTGCTTAGATGGCAGCAGGGTGCATCTCTTCGACTAGAGGATCATCTCCCTCCCGCATCCAGCTGTGGTGGCTCGCAAAGTCAAGCAGTCTTTCTCTTGGCTGACCACATAGAAACACTGTCTGTGATATTTATTGATTTGTCGGGAAGCCTGGAACCTGATCTCAAAAATGGCTTCTTATGTCCTCTTCTCCCTGGCAACATGAATCATATTAATCTTGTGTCTAGGTAAAAATGCTAATTAACTGTTCTTGACTGCAGCTCCCTTTCGTCCTACAAGTAAATGGACAGTTTACAGTCCAACTGTTTACCACATTCATTACACATTCAACACCGTTCTGGGACTTCGGGAGGCTCAGATTCTACTCATTGTAAACTCAGAAACAGCTGCCATTGTCTCCAGGCATAAATACCTTGCACCTTCTTCTCAATAAAACAAACTAAGCCTTACTTTGATCTCTAAGAATCAAACCATCCATTCGAACGTACGGACATATGAAATAGGAGCAGACGTAAGCCATTCTGCCCCTTGAGCCTGCTCCGCCTTTCAACAAGATCATGGCTGCTCTGTTTGTGTTTCAAATTCCACGTTTGATTCCCTTGCCTAACAAGAATCTATCTACCTCCACCTTAAAAATATTCAATGACCCTGCCTCCACCACCTTCTGAGGCAGAGAGTTCCAAAGTTGCAAAACTCTCTGACAGAAAAAAATTTTCATCTCTGTCCAAAAAAGGCATTGCCCCCTAGTTCTGGACTTACCCACAAGAGGAAACATCCTTTCCACATTCACCTTGTCGAGACCATTCAGGATCTTACATACTGCAATCAAATGACCTCTCGCTCTTCTAAACTCCAGTGGAAACAAGCCCAGTCTATCCAGCCTTTCCTCATAAGAAAACCGCTCATTCTAGCTATCAATCGACTAAACCTTCTTTGAACCTCCTTCAATGCATTTACATCCTTCCTTAAATAAGGAGACCAAAGCTGCACAGTGTTTGAAATGTGGGGCTGAATTTTACATAGATTGGGCGGGCGCGTGCCCAACCCGATCAGACATGAAATTGTGCGAGATGATGTCGGGCGAGTATCCCGACGTCATCCCGCACTCACGCGCAAAAGTTGGAAGCGTGCCTGCCAACAATCAAGAGGGCAATTAAGCCCATTAATGGCGCAATTGTCTGTCAACTTACGTAGCCCATCCAAAACTTACGGTTGGCGGACAGGCATATCGGCTAGGCGGCCTTTGCATTTTTCATCAAACCTCATCCACCAGCGGGATGAGATTTCCATGATGAAATAAAATATAAATAAATTTCTGTGGATAGCATTTTCATGAGCTAAATTTTCAGGTGATTGATTAAGATGCATGGACACTTCTTTCAGCTTTTGAAACCTTTATTTTTGCTTTTTCAGGTCTTCAGCTCCCTGAGGTAGCTCTCTGCCTCCAGGGAGCTTTTTGTCAGCACTCGCCCACATTGACATCATCGCCCGCTCTCCTACTGCCCTCACCCGGCAGCGCTGAGCTTTTCAGAGCGTGCTTCATGCTGGCTGGCTGTTAATTGGCCAGCCAGAGTGAAATCGCGGCCAGGGGCCCATCGCGGTCGGCGGTCAGTTTCCCAACCGCTCCCGGGCCTACCAATCACGCCCGACCGCTGAGCTGAAAATTCAGGCCGTAATTGCAACAATGCCCTGTATAACTGAAGCATCACAACCTTACTTTTATGTTCAGTTCATCCCGTAATAAATGATAACATTCCATTAGCCTTCTTAATTACTTGCTGCACCTGCATACTAACTTTTTGTGACTCATGCACTAGGACACCTAGATCCTTCTGCCCCTCGGAATTCTGCAGCTGCTCTCCATTTAAGTAATACTCTGCTCTTTTATTCTTCCCGCCAAAGTAAACAACTTCATATTTTCCCATGTAATACTCCATCTGCCTGATTTTTTCCCACTCACTCAATCTACCTATATCTGTCTACAACATCCTCACAGCATACTTTCCTACCCATCACGTGTCATCCGCAAATTTAGCTACCATGTCTTCGCTCCTGTTGTAATATGGGTTCTTTAGATGCCCCAATGATGATATCTTAAGACTTGTATATTTAAACATGAACCCTTTACTGTTAAACTTTAACTCTTTACAGATCCAAGGTATGGTCATACATGGAGCTGTTTACAGGTCCAAGGTATGGTCATACACAAAGCTGTTGTCTCCATGCAGGCTGGTTCCATAGTGTTCTCTCTAGGCTGTTCTCTCAGTCTATTACCACGTGACTCCATACATCATACCATGAGCAGGGCTATTCTCCAGTCCCATGTTAACACTTGCTCTTTACATTACAATGGCGTACAGCCACATACAACATGTTACTACATCCTTCTTTCTTCGCCAAAGAAAATTTTCCCTTCCAACAGAGTATAACTATTTGTAATAAAATATTTACTTGCTAACCCTTCTCCCCCAGGTCAAGTCTCTGACTTTGTAAATTCAGACATCTTGAGGCTTGACAGTTCTTCCACACCTCGCTCTGTCATGTTTGGAGGAATGGTCATAGTACTCTGTGTTTCTGGTACTTGGCTATCTCCATTTGATTCATTTTTTGTGCTCTTTCGAGTTGCATTTCTCATTATTAACAACCCGTCTGCTTTTCTCAGACACAGTGACTGGAAGTTTATGGCCCCATTGACATGGCGGGCAGGGGGAATATGGTGAGATGGCCAAAAATCGGTTTCACGCCGTCGTGAAACCAGTTTGCAATTGTCTGCTCCACCCATCAATGACAGGCTGTGTTTCCCACCGGCACACTTTGGGAACCTAATTTCAATATTTTAGCATCTCTTTATAAGCCCTGCTCGCGGGAATCATGCCCCACGCTGGATCATTTGGGCATGTCGGTGTGATTGCACGTCAACGTGTTTCACAACTGTACATAAGCAACATGCACCTGGCAACCTGCACTTTGCTCAGGACTTCAAGCTTTGTTTGCCTACCTTGCTTCTGGCAGCACTTGCAGTTATCAGCGTCAGGCTTTGCTGGCAAAACCACATCATTTTGGGGGGGCTCACATGCAGGTCTCTATCTACCAAACCAGCCATAAGATGGGGTGGCTTTTCAATGGCTGCAGGGCTAGGGCTTGCTTGGGCAAGGGGGAGAAGTGGCCTGAGGCAAGGGAAGAGGCTGCAGGGCGAGGCCTGTACTGGGGAAGGGGAGTACCCAGGGTGTATCTGTGATCTGTGCAAGTGGCTTCAAGATGGTGAGGGCTGAAAAGGCAATCTCCAGAGAAGATGAGGCCAGGTGGAGATGTGAGGGTGTGTGTGAGAGAGTGAGTGGTGATGTCCCTTGAGCTGGCAGTGAGTGAGATGCCAGGAGTGTGGGATGGCCTTGTGAGTGTGTGAGTTTAGAGTGATAAGATGGTTGCTTTACCCTGGCAGCACAGGTGAGATTATTCATCCATTTTCTGCACTGGATGGCCAACCTTCGTGTGCAGCATTGACACTGACCAGCTCTGCCACCAACTCCCAAGCCAGAGTGGTGAGGCTGATAGGCCTCCTGCGGCCAAAGCGGGGATGGAGGATATTGCGGCGGGCCTCCACAACATCCAAGGGATGTGTCACTGAATCGGGAGAGCTGCACTCTTCTTGGCTTTTGAGGCCATGTCTTCACCAGAGCAGTCCTGGGCTGTAAGCATTGAGAAGTGTACACGCAGCTGAAGTTTAAATATGGAACCCTGCGTGAGGAAGTGGCGAGGTAACAGTTTGGCAGGCAAATTGGAGGCTGCCCACCAGCGAGATGGCATGTTTCCTGTGCCTGCATAATTAATGAGGTGGAAATGGGGCGATACGGCGCAAAAAGCCACCATTGAGGCCGTCAGGTAAAACGTCCTTTTTCCCCCCCCACTACTGTACCTTGTGCAAATCTGGGACAATTCTGCCCTGTGGGTTTGTCCCCTTCCTCCGAGGGGAATGTGCATCCCGTTCATTCCTAGAGTGGACTCGAATTTTCTTTTTCCGTGGTGTCTGTCATGTTCTTACTGGACCTTGACATTTCACAAATGGTATCTTCATTTCGACTTGTTTCACAATTTCAGCCAAACATTTGTTTGCTGTTTTATTTTCAAATCGCTTTGCAAGCTTATTAATCTTTTCATTTTGCTCAATGGTTCTCAGTATGTCTAAAACATCCAGTGCTCTTTCTTTTTCTAGTTCCTTGCACTTCAATGCCATATTTACATTTTCCAATCTTATTTCTGTCTTTTCTTTCTCTGTCAGTAAGTGGGCGTTGTCCTTGTCCTTTATTTTGGTTTCGCTGTTGGCCAGGTCTGTTTCCAGTGAAGTCTTAAATTGTTTCAGTTCTGTAATTGTGCTACTCATAGCTTCATTACTTGCTCACAGCTTGGAAAGTTCTACAGCTTTCCCTTTCAATGCCTCCTCTTCTCCATTCAACAATTTCTCCTACTCTTCAGTGTTTCTTATAGCATTCGGCTTCCTCCTAGAATATTGAACATTACTGAGTCTTCTTTGCCAACTGCTTCTTCAGTTTGTTTAGAGTGGCATTACATTCATTTTGCTTCTCTTCATAATTTTCCAGAAGAATAAACTTTGTCCTGAGGGATTCCTGTAACATGTGAAGGTCTTTCAATAGGTTTTTCTTTTCTTTGCATAGCTCACTTGTTTCATCCTGAGCTTTCCTGTAATTCAATAGAGTCTCTTCAAGCTTATTCTGCCGTCCTTCCATTCTGCTGTTTAAGACAGTCTTCATTTCTTCATGTTGCTGAATGGTTATGCGTTCCTTTTGCATTTGATCTTAGAAGGACAATCAGTTGTTCTTTCCAACCTCTTGCCAACTCACTCTGGGCTTCAGTGTACCGTGTTGTTGCTATGGATAGTTCCAATGCAGCTTTTTCCTGAAGTAATACTCAACTTTCCTTTTAGCTCTTCAGGTTTTTCCATGGCTACATATTGATTCTTCAAGGAGTCTTTCAGGATCGCAACTAGGGTGCATGCCTTTTCTGCCTGCTGTTTTGCCTGGCTGTACATCTGGTTAAGTTTTCCAATTCTTGCTCTGATTTGCCAACTGTGGAACTGAGGGTCGTTATCTCCTCCTGGTACCTTTGTGTCATCTCTGAAATTTGTTTTTCAGATCTCAAACTGAAGTTTTCAATGAAGCAAGCTGTTTATCGTGCATTTTCAAAGGTATATATTCAGCTTGAAACTTGTGCTTTAAATCTTCCAGTTCATCTCTGATACAAACATTTTCCTGTAGCTTAATTTGCTTCTTGCACGTTTTGTCTCTTTTGAGTTACCTCAGTAGCTCTCCTTCATTCATAGCCATGTGCTCACTCTACACTATGACCTGTCTCCTTTGTTCCGGGGTCTCTTTGCTTCCTCTCTCTGGGGTTGTCTGTCACCCGCTCTCTGGGGACTTTTGTTGTCTTTTCTCTGAGGTCTTTCATGGCCCTCTATTCGGGGTCTTTTGTTGCCTTTGGCACTTTATTGGGACTTGCCCTCTCTCTGGGGTCTCTTGTTGCCCTCGGCAGAGTTGCCCTCTCTCTGGGGTCTCTTCCAATTTTCTTTCCATGGCTGTTTTCTTTTCTTGTCGTTATAGCTATATATTTTGTTGCCCCTTTAAGAGCTGTCAGTGCAGTAACCATTGTTTTAAATCAGGCTATCTGCAGCCTGTCGGTTCTAGCTCAGTGGTTTTCCCATGCTTTTTGGGTTTTTACAGGCTCCCCGGTGATTGTGGCTGCTTTACTTTTTTGTTTTAACTTTTGAACCTGTAGCAACTCCTCCTTTTGTATTAACTCTGCAGGTTTTCTTTTTTTAAATTCAGTGTTGTTTTTGTTTGAACACCCTGCGCTTTTTCAATTTTGGCAGGCTCTCCAGCGAACGTGAGCCTCTTTTTTTTAAGCTGTTTAAACTGTTAAAACTAGGGACCCAACTGGGAAAAGGAATCTTTTTCCAAACTCTGCAGGTTTGCATTTTTTTTTATGTCCCGCACTCCAGGAGACTTGATGACCTTGCATGCTGATCAGGACCCATTTTCTTTTAACTTAAAGCTGCAGCATTTCTTTCTGTGTTCTCTGCTTGCCTTTTTCTTTAAATCTTCAGAACGGCAGCAATTCCTTGTTTTTCTTAAGCTCTGTAGGCTTTTTATTTTGTTCTTACTATGCTCTGCAGGCTTCTCTATTTAACTCTGCCAGACTTTTTAACTTTTCTTTTACTGCAACTGTCTTCCAGCTGCCCTCTGGATGCTGAGCCCTAGGGATTGCCAACTATTCTAAAATGTAAGCACAGTTACTTTATTTGTATTTTTGCTCACCATCTCATGAAATTTGTCACTCAGGTTCTTGCCATTTTCTGTAATGGACTTCGACTTACTCTGGTGGATTCCTCACTTCCAAGTCTGTGGTGAAGCTTCTTCAAATTTTTCTTCAAGTTTTCTTCTTAGATGTACGTCTTTCTACTTCGGCTTCAGTTGCTTTTAGTGTTTCATTAATTGGGATACTGTCCTGGGTTCATCGTTTAGCTGCCACCTTCCATATCATTGCAGATCACCATGTTGGATTATGGTATTATCTCTAATGTGGTATCTTTTAGGAGCTCCATTGCTGCCAACCATGTTGTAATATGCTGATGATGCTGATATCCCACTGCTGCCTCCTTGTTGGGTTCTTTAGATGCCTCAATGATGAGGCCTGGAGACTTGTATATTTAAACGTGAACCCTTTATTGTTAACCTTTAACTACTTACAGACCCAAGGTATAAGATGTAGGAGCAGAAGTAGGCCATTCGGCCCATCGAATCTGCTCCGCCATTCAATGAGATCATGGCTAATCTGATAATCCTCAATGCCACTTGCCTGCCTTTTCCCCTTAACCCTTGATTTCCTTACTGATTAAAAATCTGTCTATCTCCGCCTTGAATACACTTAACAACGCAGCTTCTACAGCCCTCTGCAGTAAAGAATTCCACAGATTCTCTACCCTCTGAGAGAAGAAATTCCTCCTCATCTCTGTTTTAAATGGGCGACCCCTTTCTCTAGGATTATGCCCTCTGGTCCTAGACTCTCCCACAAGGGGAAACAACCTTTCAGCATCTACCCTGTCAAACCCCCTAAGAATCTTGTATGCTTCAATAAGGTTGCCTCTCATTCTTCTAAACTCCAATGAGCACAGGCCCAACCTACTCAACCTCTCCTTATAAAAAAATCCCTCCGTACCCGGAATCAACCGAGTGAACCTTCTCTAGGCTGCCTCCAATGCCAGTATATCTTTCCTTAGATAGGGGGACCAAAACTGTTCACAGTATTTTAGATGCGGTCTAACTAGTGCCTTGTATGGTTTTAGCAAGACTTCCCTATCTTTATACTCCATTCCCTTTGAAACATTCCATTTGCCTTTCCTATTACCTGTTGAACTTGTATGTTAGCTTTTTGGGGTTCATGCACGAGGACTCCCAAATCGCTCTGTGCTGCAGCTTTCTTCAGTCTTTCTGCATTTAAAAAATATTCAGCTCTTCTATTCTTCCTGCCAAATTGCATAAACTCACATTTTCCCACATTATATTCCATCTGCCACTTTTTTGCCACTCACTTAACCTGTCTATATTCCTCTGCAGATTTCTTGTATCATCCTCACGGCTTGCCTCCCCACCTATTTTTGTATCATCTGCAAATTTGGTGATAGTACATTCACTTCCCTCATGTAAGTCATTAATATATATTGTAAATAATTGAGGGTCCAGCACTGATCCCTGTGGCACTCCACTAGTTACAGGTTGTCATCCTGAAAATGCTCCTGTTATCCCAACTGCCTGCCTTCTACTAGTTAGCCAATCCTCTATCCATGCTAATATACTATTCCCATGGGCTCTTACCTTATTAAGTAGCTTTACGTGCGGTACCTTATCGAACGCCTTTTGGAAATCCAAATATATTACATCTACTGGTTCCCCTTTATCTAGTTACATGCTAGTTACCTCCTCAAAGAATTCTAATAAATTTGTCAGGCATGATTTCTACTTCATGAAGCCCTGTTGACTCTGCTTGATTAGATTATGTAATTCTAAATGCTCTGCTATTACATCCTTTATAATAGACTCTAATATTTTCCCAATGACAGATGTTAAGCTAACTGGCCTATAGTAACCTGTTTTTTTCTCCCGCCGTTTTTGAATAAGAATGTTACATTGCAGTTTTCCGATTCCTCCAGGACTTTTCCAGAATCTAAGGATTCTTGGAAGATTATTACCAGTGCATCCATTTTCTCTGTAGCTACTTCCTTTAATATCCTAGGATGCAATCCATCAGGTCCAGGGGACTTAGCAGCCTTTAACCCCATTAGTTTCCCTAGTACTTTTTCTCTAGTGATGGATATTGTATTTATTTCCTCCCCCTCTTTTGCCTCTTGATTATTTAGTATTGGAATGCTATTAGTGTCTTCTACCGTGAAGACTGAAACAAAGTATTTATTCAACTCCTCTGCCATTTCCTGGTTCCCCATTATTATTTCCCCAGCCTCATTCTGTAAGGGGCCTATGTTCATTTTGGTCTCTCTCTTCCTTTTTATATATTTAAAGAAGTTCTTACGGTCTGTTTTTATATTACTTGCTAGTTTACCCTCAAAGTTTATTTTCTCCCTCTTTATTATTTTTTGGTCATCTTTTGCTGATTTTTAAAACTTTCCCAATCCTCTGGCTTACCACTAATCTTTGCCAGATTGTATGTCTTTTCTTTTAATTTGATACAATCCTTAACTTCCTTGGTTAACCATGGTTGATTTATCCCCTTCCTTGAATCCTTCTTCCTCACTTGGGTATATCTTTGTTGTGAGTCATGAACTATTTTCTTAAACGTATGCCATTGTCCATCAACCGTTTTTTCTGCTAAAATCCTATCCCAGTCCACTCCAGCCAACTCTGCCCTTATTCCTTTGTAATTACCCTTATTTATGTTTAGCACAGTTGTTTCCGACCCAAGTTTCTCACTCTCAAACTGAATGCTAAATTCTACCATATTATGGTCACTGTTTCCTCGGGTATCTTTTACTCTGAGATCATTTATTAAACCTGCCTCATTACACATTACCAGATCCAAAGTAGCCTGATCCCTGGCTGGATCCACAACATATTGTTTTAGGAAACTGTCCTGAATACACTCTATGAATTCTTGCTCTGCCAAGTTATTTACATGAAGGTTAAAGTCACCCCATGATTAATGCACTGCCATTTTTACATGCCCTCATTATCTCCTGATTTATTCTCTGAATCATGCATGGTCATACATGGAGCTGTTGTCTCCATGCAGGCTGGTTCCAGAATGTTCTCTCTGGGCTGTTCTCTCAGTCTACTACCACATGACCCTATAACATTATACTGTGGACGGAGTTATTCTCCAGTCCCACGTTAACCCTTCTTCTGCTGAGCACCTTTACACTACAATGGCATGCAGGCACATACAACATTATACAACATAGCTCCCCTCATCTAAGCCGTTGAGATAAATTGTATTCAGGTTTACTGTCAAGCAGATTGCAGAACTATAATCAGATGACCCCCTTCCCCTTCATTTACCCTAAATTTAAAGCTGCAGTCCAAAATAAAATAATCTTATAAACCTCTTAATTATAACAGTTAACATTATTAAATGCTCTACAATTTGATGTCATGCACACATTTTTATATTGTGTTAGTTACAATTTCCAAGGCCAAATCATTTGTGTAAATTCCAAACTCCCAACTCAAATCTCCAAATCCCAACTGTCTAACCTTTGACCCTCCTTTCCCCACAACACTTCTGCAGCTACCAATTTGGTTAACTGCACCCTCACCTTCACTGACGTCATTCCCAGTAAAACCATTCTACTCCACATTCGCCGTTCCCCCTGATACGGTTCTCTTAATCCCTCCTTTCAATCTAAACGCATAGACTTGAACTGATATGGCAAGCAACTGGTTTATCCATTCGCCATCAGATCTGACTGAATGACATAAAGTACTAACTGGGCCCTGCTTTCATTTGCCATCACTGTTTGCTATTGCAGGATCATCCTTTGCTTCTTTTCAATACTACAAATCATTCTTTTAAACTCCTTTCCCCTGTCTCCTCCACTCTTGATTCCAAGAACAAATGTGAGGAGCAAGGGGGAAACTGCAGGTTTATGCAGGGCCAGGATTAGAAGGAAAAGAGGATTGTGAAGTGATTGGTGGTGAGCAGGGAGGAGAGTGACATGTCAGGTAGCTGCATAGATGGCTCAATCTTCGAGATTAAGAAATCTGCAATCTCCTTGCATTTAGTAATACAGGCAGAGGTGAAAGTGGAAGCGGTAAGGGAAATGAATTTGAGGAGGTAGTTTGGCATAGAGAAAGAAATTGCAGGTTACTCTTGTCCTTCAAAATGGTAATGTCACAGAAGTCCTTAACTGTGGAGGCGTAATTGTGCAATAATGGGAATGGTTACGCTAAATTTAGCGTTGAGCAACAAGACCAACATGTGCAGTGTACACCCAAGATAGGTGAAGGGCATGGTGGGGGTGGGATCGTGAGTAACTTGATGGAACAAGGACAGTTTATCAGGTCAGCAGAGGAAATGGTGCCTGACAGGTTGAGGGCCAGGGAAGTAGGAGTTAAGTGTATAGTGTGAATTGTTGAAGGAGTTAGTTGGAAATCCTTTCTGGCTAGGGAAGGGTAAGGCCAGGTGGGAAATAAGATGTGAATGGTAAGAGTAAGAAGTGAACTGAGATGGCCATATCATTGATTAAAACCTCAAGCATGGCAAAGCCAAGAATTGAATTTTTGGGGTCCTTGAAGGTGAGAACAGAGGCAGCAGGGCCACGACAATACCTCTGCCGGGCAGCGTGTCAGTTACAGGATGCTACTCCCCAGTGCTGGCAATGTTTTTTAGGGAAGGGGGATGGCAGGACAGGAATACTGCTCTCCTCCCAATCGAGGTAAATTACAACTGCTTAAAAGCTCGCTTAGAGCTTGTCAAGATTGAAACTTGAAATTTTTAAAGGAGCTCATGGGTCACCTGTGCCTTCAGTAACAAATCTGCTGAAGGGAGAAGGATACAGAGTGTTGAGCCAGCCATGGCTGCCCCAGGGCATCATCATGGCCCCATGTCAGCAGGGAAAATAAGGTCATAAGGTCATAAGGAATAGGAGCAGGAGTAGGCCATTCAGCCCACTGGGCCTGCTCCGCCATTCAGTAAGATCTGTAAGGCTGATCTGATTGTAGGTGACTCAGCACTTGGTGCGGAGGTGCTCTTGGCGCTGCACAGGTGCCACGAGGGTAGACACTCAGCACCTGGGCATTGAATGGAATCAGCAATCTCCTGGCAATTTGGGGGTAGAAGAGAAGGGGCAAAGCTGCCAAGGACAGTTGGCAATTAGGCAGCAACTTCTCATATGGAGCAGCTGCAATGGGAGCACAACGATCAAATTTTGGGCCAAATGGCGATGAGGAGCAAAACCTTCTGCAGGAAAGTTGACACCCTGACAACAGGAGGGCACGGGAGAGAAAAACAGGGCAGGAAGACAAAGGAGTCCGTACCCGCATCACAATACGAACTACCTGGAGATGAACAAGGCCCAGCACCGCAGGAGACTGCGACTCTCCAGGTAGATGGCCAGGGACATCTGTGCTCTCATCGCCAAAGACCTCACACCTCTGGTTGCCATGCCCAGCTGTCGAAGTCACTGTGGCTTTGAACTTCTTTGCCTCTGGTTGATTTCAAGGATTGCTGTGGACCCTGATGGAATCTCACAAGCAGCCGCACAGCACAGCATTTCACAGGTCACTGATGTCCTCTTTATCAGGGTTGGACAGTACATTCATTTCGTGGCGGACAAGGCTTCGATTGAACAGAGGGAATTGGGTATCGTCACCATTGCTCGATTCCCCTAAGTGCAGGGCATCTTCAATTGCACACATGTAGCCACCAAGGCACCCAGTGACTGCTCAATTCAGATTTATCAAGAGGAAGGGCTTCCACTTCAACATTCAACTAGCCTGCAACCACAGGTTGCATTTGTGCATTTGTTTTCCTGAAAGCTGTCATGGTTCTTTCATCTTCTGCCAGTGTAGGCTGCCTCAACTCATCACTCCAAGCCCAAGTGCTTGGTGGATCCTAGAGGACAAGAGATATTCCTTTAAGACCTGGCTACTTACCCCTCTACAGAGGTGATACAACCAAAGCCAACTATTTAGTAGGACCAACATTGAGCTGGCCATCAGGCTTCTGAAGTTGCGATTCCAATGCCTGGGCCAGCTAGGTAGCATTCTCCAGTGCCCTCCTGCAAAATCGCAGGCATTGTAGTTCTGTTGTGCTCTCCATAACATGGCCCATCAGACAGCTGTGAACGTTGAGAACAATGAATCCCTGGAAAGAGACAACACATCTAGGAAAGAGCACAAAAAGGTGAGAGAGGAGGGGGCGGTGGAAGGAGAAGATGCTGAATAGAGAGGTGCCTCAGATACATGATGAGGTGACACCTCCTGCCACCCTCTGGGAAAGGACCTCCCACCTCTCTCACACCTCCATTATCAGATCCAGGTCGGCATTGATGAAGCGAGAGGCAGCCCTGTTCCGGGTGCTAGGCCCCTGACTTTCCTGTGACATCTCACTTCCCTCTGGTGTTATGGAAGGCTTTGGTATAATCAGCAGATTTCTCCCTTAGGAAAACCAACAGCCTCAGTGATGGCTTCTGTGGGAGTTTAAATGAGTCCCACACTGCATCTGACCCATCTCCACTGGCTCTATGTGGACAAGAAATCTATCTCCATGCCAATTAAGGGCTTCCCCATGTGAAAATTTTACCTTTGACCAGTTTCCCACCAAAGGTGGGTTTCTGACTGAAAACAACCCAGATCCTGTTTCCTTGCTCCATGGTGAAAATTCAGCCCCAAGAGTATGAATATGACTCACACACTGAACAGGATGCTAGGAATGAGTTAAAGTTTTTTACTACTGCATTCAACACCGATTGCAACCTTAGTTATGGAATATCTTTCTTGATGAACTGAGTTTATCTATATTCTTAACAGATCATAATGAGGACTAATAAAAGAGAAGTGCCATTAAAGCCCAATTTAATCAATAAGTTTTTGGGACTTGGGACCATACAGGGTCTTAATGAAGATACTTATAAAAATCAATCACTTCATTAATGGTCTCAACACCCAAAGGATTGTAAACGCTTTTATCTAGCAAGATATTTGATTTTGTATGCTATCTTTTGTAATCTCCTGTCTAGATTATATATTTTCCTTAGTTTCTTTTTGTTTTCGTCAGCTGGGAGTCTAGCACATAAAGAAATTCACCATGGTGCATCTTCACCTTCTAGCACATTAAGTTTTGTTTGAGAATTTCATATTCAAAGAGTTGATTTTTCCAGATTATTCAACATTAAAATTATTCCATCGATTTGTTTTCAACTTTAGTACTGGGTTAAATACATAAACATCTAACAGAAATGGTTGCAGTTATCAGAATTCCTGAAATGCTGTACAGATTAACTTTTACCTAATGCAAGAAGATAAGATGATTACAGCTACTTACAGAGGCATTATTTCAAAACTGAAATCTGAATGAGATTTTAAAGAGCTCATTCCATGCAACAACCTCACAGAAAACCCATTTTGCCTATTCCAGAAATGGCACACATTGCAGCTATGAAATAAAGGCAGATGGGGATTTCAAAATGAAAAGAAAATGTGGTGAAATAATAGAAATGTTGCTATTTATGGATTACTGTGTAAAGGATTATTTTATTTTATTAATGGTGCATCATTACCTAATTTTCCTTCAAAGCCTATAAACTCTCAACCAAATCCAGTACAACCTGCTGCAACTTTAAACTTCCACATCTAGTTTTTTCAAACACAGGATGGGATTTTCCGTGCCCGCTGGTTAGCCGTATTCGGTGGCATGAGTGGACAATATTTCACGATCAGTTTCATGACAGCTTGAAACTAGTTCGCAGTCATCCACTCAGCCTGCCAATGGTGGGCCGCATTTCCCGCCATTAGACGTCAGGAATCTCATTGTAATACATCTGCATATCATTATTAGGCCAGCCCACTGGAATCGCTCCCCGCCCCCACTGTATCGTCCATCCACGCCGGAGGGAAAGCACGCCGACGTGTTTCACAACAGCACATAAAAGGCGTGCACTTCGCGGGCTGCATTTTGAGGGGAATTCGGAGGTGAGTACACAGCAACGATGTGCAGTGCTCACCAAGGTCACCTGTTGGACTTCAAGCTTGAGGAGCGTTGTGGGGGGAGGTCAAGTGCAGCCCTGCAGTGAGGCGACTTGGGGAGTGGGGGCGCAGGGGAGGGTGCAAGGGCTGTCTTGCAGTTCAGGTGACTTGGGGGGGGGAGGGGGGGGGGCCAGGGCTGCCCTGTGTTGAATATAGCATTCGGGGTGGGGGGGTGGGCAAGGGAAGCAGCCACGCATTAGGGAAACCTGTATAAAGTGACCATTCCTCTGCAGCTAAGACAGTTTGACAGCCAAATTGATATGATTGGAATCGGGTTTCTAGCTTATCTGCCTACTCAAGCAACACAGAAGCATCAAAATGCCACCAAGTGCTCCAAAGCTTTTCACCCCCACCCCCCAGACTGCAAAGCCATGAACATTTTAGTGGGCTGCAGAACAGTTGGACGACTGCACACATTGTACAATCTCCTTGCTAAAGCAGTCACTGCTAGAGATGCTAACAGTCCCTTGCAATGTCAGCATCCTGGTTTGGACCAGTCTCCCCCATAGTTCAAGTTAAAAGTGCAGCCTTGCAGTGCGGGTTAGGAGAATGCCTGTGCCTGAGCTGAGAGCACAGCATGCAGTCCAATGGGCAAAGCTGCCACCAATCAGTTGGGTGGAGTGGGGCAGAGGTGGATGGAGTTTCGGGCAGTCATGAAGCTCTGGCCATCCAAGTGGTGGCCAGCACTCTCCAGGAAGCATAAAGGGAGCTTCACACTTAACCAGGACAGGTCCTTAGTACACCTATCCTAACCACGTGTCTCTCTCTTTCATCCTGCAGGAGGAGCACATCAGGATCATGGAGTCTGGTGAACTAGTGAACTAGCTGTATGCCTGATAGCCTACAGAGAGCGAAGACGACAGAGGAGCGAGTGACTGAGAATCCTAGCTGCGCAGAGGCAGGAGCAGTACCCTAAGGAAGAAAGGGCAGCTGAGGGCCCCGCACATGCCGCCGAAGAGCCACAGCGAGTCGTCGCTGGTCAGCGCCTAGCAACACCCAGGTTCTATAGACACCGCCTTTCATTCCTGCAGATGACAGAGAACCCATGTTGCCAAAGATTGCGAATGGCTAGGGAACTGGTCGGTCAACATCTGCCACCTACTGCAGGATTTTGTGCCACGTGACATGGAGGGCATTCACTGCCAGTGGCCGTGAAAGTGACCGGGGCACTCAATTTCTACGCCAGTGGCCCCTTTTAGGGCTCCACAGGTGACCTCTGCGGGATATTACAAGCTTCCACCCACAAATGCATCCATGAGCTCACGGATGCCATCTTTGGGAGGGCACACAACTTTGTGCATTTCGCCCGGGACCAGGACAGTCAGGATGCAAGAGCGATTGGGTTTGCCAGATCTCGGGTTTCCCACAAGTGCAGGGAGTGATCAACTGCACTCATGTGACGCTCAGATCTCCGTTGCAACATGCGGTGAACTACATCAATTGCAAGGCATTCCACTCGTTGAATGTGCAGCTGGTGGGCGACCACCAGAAACACATCCTGCAGGTGTGCGCACGGTTTCCAGGGAGTGTGCACAGCTCCTACATCCTCAGTTAGTCACAGATCCCTGAAGTCTTCCAGGGTCCACAGAAGCTGCAGGGATAGCTCGTCAGGGACATGGGCTACCTGCAGAGACCGTGGCTGATGACACACATGTGGTGACCCAAAATGCAGCAGAGCAACTGTATAATGAGGCTCATCCTGCAACCCGAGACCATTGGGATGCTGAAGATGAGGTTCCAGTGCCTGGACCGGTCTAGTGGAGACCTGAAATACAGTCCGCAGAAGGTGTCACGCATCATCGTCATCTGCTGCACCCTTTACAAACTGACGCTGCAACGGGGAGACGAGCTGGCTGAGGAGGAGATGGAGGAGCTCGAGCTCCCCTCAGATGAGGAGGATGCCGCTGGGGATGAGGGTGAAGAGGTCCTCGAAGATGACAATTACTGGGATGAGGCCCTCACACTGGCTAGACAAGGCAGGCACACTCAGGAGGCCCTAAAAGCTGCTAGACTTGTGGAAGATGATGACAACATGCAGTGAGGTGACCCCATAGATCCCCACATTGCATCTGTGAACGTTTGATGCCAGTCTAGCTTATGGCAGTGCGAATACCCTCTGATAGAATGCTCCTGTCATGGAGACGCAGGGTAGGCCCTAATAGTCGCTCGATTGAAGAAAGATGATGATGACATGCAGTGAGGACACTCCATAGATCTTCACAGAGCCTCTGAGAATGTCTGACTCCTGTCTGACCGAGGGCACCTCGCTTGCACTCTGTGATCAGGGTCATATCATAGAGACGCAGCCATGAAACTTTAGAAGCGTCTGATCCTTTGTCCGCCTTCAGCACCTGAGCCCTTCAGGAGCATAGCATCACTGGTCACAGATGCTGAAGAGATGAGGTCCAGCCCCACCTTAAACGTGCTGAGAGCACATAGAGAGAATGAGAGAACTCTGCGACATATGCTCACGATATTCTGGCAACAATGACAAGCACCATCAAGGTGCAGGCATCAGTACTGTGTCCAGGGAGTGTGAGGCTGGACCATCACTTTGCTCTGAAGGCTACACAAAGCACAGGGAAGAGGTCCTCGGGGCCCACTCACCAAGGCGTAAAATGACGCCAGGTGACATCGGACTTGCATCCCGACATCACCGTGTGTCATTTAGATTTTCAGTTCGGCGGGCGCGTAGCCGGCTCGGCTGCGCCCCCGCCGAACTGAAAATCTAAATGACACATGGTGACGTCGGGATGCAAGCCCAATGTGAAAGGCCTATTAAGGCCTGTTAAAAAGTTATTAAGGCAATCAGCCGAGCTGCCCGTCCAACCTTAAGGTTGGCGGGCAGGCAAAGAGCCCAGGCGGCCTTCGCATTTTTCATGGAACCTCATCCGCTGGCGGGATGAGGTTTCATGAATGATTTAAAATTTTCAGAAAAATTTTTATTAAAATGAATGCACATGTCCCAGCTCATGTGACAGTTTCACATGAGGGGACATGTCATAAAAAAATTTTCAACACTTTATTCAACTGTTTAAACTTAAAACTAATCTCCCTGAGCCACCTCTGTGCCTCAGGGAGATTTCTGCGCTTTTTCACGCAAATGCACCGCCCCCCCCCCTCCCCGCACAGGGAGCGCACAGCGCTTCCGGGCGTGCGTCAAGCTGGGTGGGTCTTAATTGGCCCTCCCATGGAAAATGGCGGTGCCCAGCCGATCGGGGCACCAATCGGCTGTGTGCCCGTGCCCACCCCCGCACAACCCCCCCCTCCCCCCCGACGGGGTGTTCCGACTTTTGTCCATACGCACATACAAATTAGGAGCAGGAGTAGGCCACTCAGCTCCTCGAGCCTGCGCTGCCATTCAAAAAGATCATTGCTGATCTGATTCTAACCTTCAACTTTCTTTTCCCACATGTTTCCATTATTTTTAAATGTATTTCCATCCATTGTTTTATCTCTACCTTTTGCCTATTTCGATTCCACCCCCACCCCCATAGCCCCCACCCCCCTCCCCCACTATGCTATCTGTCTCTTGCTCGTCCTGCTTTCCACCCTTAATGTCCCCATTAGCACATTTCTTAGCTAATATCACCACCGTCAACACCTCTTTGTCCTTTTGTCTATGACATCTTTTGGGTATCTCCACCCATCACCGGTCCTCTACCCAGCTCTACCTGTCCCACACCCCCTTAAACCAGCTTATATTTCACCTATTTTCTATTTTTCCTTAGTTCTGATGAAGAGTCATTCAGACTCAAAACGTTAACTGTATTCCTTTCCACAGATGCTGTCAGACCTGCTGAGTTTTTCCAGGTATTTTTGTTTTTGTTCTCAACTTCACATTCCTGCCTGCCCCTGATAACCTTTCACCCCTCTTGCTTATCAAGAATCTATCTACATCTGCCTTAAAGTTATTCAAGGGCCGAAATTTTTCACTCATTGTGCGTGCGTGATCGGCGGGGACGGGAAATGAGCCCCCAACCGCAATCAACTCCCTACTGCAATTCCACACTGTCTAGCCAATTAACAGTCAGCCAGCGTGAAACACGTGCTGAGAAAGGCTCAGCATTGCCGGTGGGGGCAGGAAGAGGGCGAGCGTTGACATCACCGCAGGTGCTAGTGAGCGCTTCCAGTGAGCTCCTTGAAGGCAGACTGTTGCCTCAGGGAGTTGCAGACCTTCACAGAATAAACAAAACAAAAATGCTGCAAAATATGTCCATGCAGCACAACCAAGCACCTGAAAGCATACCTCATAAAAAAAGTCCCCAGATATCTCTTTTCATTTTACTTCCCCACGGGGATTTCATCCCAACCTGGATCAAGGTTTGAGCAAAAATGTAAAGGCTGCCTGGCCGATTGGCCCGTTTGCAAACCGTATAAGTGGTCGGGTCACAAAAAATCACTTTCAATTGCCAACTTAAGGACTCTGCCTCAACCAGCATTTGAGGAAGAGAATTCCAAAGTCTCACAATCCTCAGAAAAAAAAAATTCCTCATCTCTATCCCAAATGGGTGACCCCTATTTAGAAACTGTGACCTCGAGTTCTAGATTCTCCCACAACAGGAAACATCCTTTCTAGATCCATTCTGTCAAGTCCCCTCGGGATCTTATATGTTTCAATGAAGTCGCCTCTTACTCTTCTAAACTCCAGGCAAGCCTAGCCTGTCCAACCTTTCCTCATAAGACAATCTGTCCATTCAAGAGTATGAATCAAGTAAACTTTCTGTGAGCTGCATCCAATGCATTTACATCTTTCCTTAAATAAGGAGACCAATACAGTATGCAGTACTCCAGATGTGGTCTCACCAATGCCCTGTATAGCTGAAGCATAACCTCCCTACTTTTGTATTTAATTCTCCCCACAATAAACAATAGCATTTTATAGCTTTCCTTATCACTTGTGGCACCTGCATACTAACCTTTTGCGATTCATGCACTAGGACACTCAGATCCCTCTGCATCTCAGAGCTCTGCAATCTCTCACCATTTCAATAATATGCCTCTTTTTTTATTCGTCCTGCAAAAATGGGCAACCTCACATTTTCCCATTATACTCCGTTTGTCAGATCTTTGCCCACTCACCTAACCTATCTATATCCTTTTGTAGCCTCCTTATGTCCTCTTCACAACTTACTTTCCTACCTATCTTTGTGTCATCAGCAAATTTAGCAACCATACATTGGTCCCTTCATCCAAATCATTTACTACAATTGCAAAAAGTTGAGGCCCCAGCACTGATCCCTGTGGCACATCACTCATCACATCCTGCCAACCAGAAAATGCCTACTCTCTGTTTCCTGTTAGCTAGCCAATATTCTAGCCATGCCAATATGTTACCCCTACACCATGAGCTTTTATTTTTCAATAATTTTGATGAGGCACCTTATCAAATGCCTTCTGAAAGTCTAAGTACAGTACATCCACTGGTTCCCCTTTATCCACAGCACCTGTTACCTCTTCAAAGAACTCCAATAAATTGGTTAAACATGATTTCCCTTTCACAAACCATGTTGACTCTGCCTGATTACCTTCAATTTATCTCAACACCTTATGAAACATCTTTAATAATAGCTTCTAACATCTTCCCTATGACAGATGTTAAGCTAACTGGCCTATAGTTTCCTGCTTTCTGTCTCCCTCCCTTTTTGAATTAGCTATTTTCCAATCTAATGGAACTTTCCCTAAATTAAGCAAATTTTAGAAAATTAAAACCAACACAAACTATCTCACGAGCCGCTTCTTTTGAGACCCTAGGGTGAAATGCATCAGGACCCGGGGACTTAGCAAATTGTTGGAACTGCGGTTTGACAAGTACCGCTTCCCTAGTGATTGTAATTTTCTTGAGTTCCTCCCTCCCTTCCAATTCCTTATTTACAGCCATTTCTGGGACGTTACTTGTATCCTCTATAGTGAAGACCGATGCAAAATACCTATTCAATTCATCTGCCAGCTCCTTATTTTCCATTATTAACTCCCCAGAATCACTTTCTATAGGACCAAAGCTCACTTTGCTAACTCTTTTTTAAATATCTCCAGGAGCTCTTACTGTCTCTCTTTATATTTCTAGCCATCTTTCTCTCGTACTCAAATTCCTCCCTCCTTACTAATCTTTTAGTCATTCTTTGCTTTTTTTCATATTCTGACCAATCTCCTGACCTGTCCTTCAGCCTAACTGCTGCAACTTAAACCTGGACTATTTTCTGAAGCGAGTAAGAGGAAAATAATCCTGTTCTTCTCTCACTGTCTAAAGATTTTTGTCCTTTTGGTTGATGCAGTCCTCCATACTGAGTGTTTTGCTGCTGTGATTGCTGGAGATCAAAAGTAATGGCACTGGCTGGTTGGAGGGATAGGAAACTGTTGCTCAAATCCCTAGTGGGCAGTTTAGTGATGCAGACTATTGGGAAAGGATTGAGTGGTATACATCTAGTTTTTAGCTGAGGGATGCTATTTGGCGCTAGGATAAGCAGCTGTTTTTGGTGGGATCAGACATGGGCAGCACCTCTTAGCTGCTGAGGTACTGGGGTCCACAGAGTTTCAGCAAAGGAACTCAGCAGCAGTAGGTGTCCTTGAAGCCTAAGTCTCAAAATCTGGGCCAGAGCAGAAATAAAGGGACCAGTTGCAGCACATTTAGGCAGGCAGAGTACTGGCCCACAATCCAGCTACTATCAGCAAAAACTTTATTCAAGGGTTGGATCAACTGTGCCAGTGTTCACTGCTCTCTCTCCTACTTACAATTACACTCATCTCCTTAATGTATCATACATACATACAAACAAATTAGGAGTAAGAGTAGGCCATTTAGCTCCTTGAATCTGCTCCGACATTCAATAAGATTATGGCTGATGTGATTAGAGCCTCAACTCTACTTTTTGCCTGCCCCTTATACCCTTTGACTCCCTTGTTAGTCAAGAATCTATCTACCTGTCTTAAAAATATTCAATAACCCTGCTTCTGTGACTCTCTGGGGAACAGATTGCTCCACACGTATGACTCTCAGGGAAAAAATTTCTCCTCATCTCCATGTTAAATAGGAGACCCTTTATTTTTAAACTGTGTCCCCTAGTTCAGGTCTCTCCCACAAGGGAAAACATCCTCTCAGCATCCATTCTGTCAAGTCTCCTCAAGATCTTATATGTTTCAAAAAGATTATCTCATTCTTCTAACCTCCAATGGTTACAGACCCAATGTGTCCAACCTTTCCTCATAAGGTAACATCCCCCCCACCCCCACCACCCCCACCAATCCCAGGATTTTTTTTTTTAATCTGTGTGCATGGCTGGTGGTGAAGACCGCAGTCTTTGTGGGTAGCCAGTTTGGAAGCCACAAAACATATCTCAGGGACAGCAGGGAGAGAATAAAGCTTCATGTAAATCCAGGTCAGGAGTTGTTGGAGCAGAGGGAGGACAAGAACATTCGAGTCAACTTTCTTATGGTTGTGGGGCTGGATTATGCACTGTGGGCTGGCTATCCATACTCCAGCATAAATGTTGGGGGCAAGTCCATCTCCACTCAGCCAGCTCGCCCACTTTAAATTTATGGCCAACGGGCCTTTAGTAATTATGAGGCAAGACTTATATCCCATTCCAAGAGGAAGTCACATCTCATAGAGCTTTCAGTCAATTGGAGGCTGGCAAGCTCAGCAGTTCTGACAACACCACAAGGAGCTGTGGCCACTGCAGGTATTGCACGAAGGACATTGAGGCAATCAGCAATGGACAGGACCTGCAGTTATGTCCAGGATCTCACCTGGGCTGAGCTGGCAGGTCCTGGTGAGGGGGATGGGGGAGCATGTTGGACAGGGCAGGGGATAGGGTGAACTCAGGGAAAAAACCGTGGCCAGGCCTCCAATTGGCACAGGGGATGCAAAAGGGAGGTAATCCCTTCCCTGTCCTGCCTTTCACTGGCCAGCAGCCCACAGGGTCAAACCTATCGGGCTGCACGTTGGGCACGGGCCGCTCCTGCCAACTGTTAAATCTGAGCGGCAGTGGGATGAAGCCTTTAAGGGGGCATTAATTGTTGATTTAAGTGCCTAAAATGGACCACGGCCGGACAATCCAACTGACGCCTCCCCTGCTGTTTGTAAAATTGTGGCAGGGGTGGGGCTGCGTGGGCCAACAGCAGGCACCCCACCGATGGCATGGCACCCTATTTTATGGATTCACTTGCCTGCTTTTCCAAGGTGGCCTGCAAAATTCATACCCTGGTGTGGGTGAGTTAATTCTTCTATGTGTTACTGCAGGATAATTATCAGCCTGAAGCTATTACCTATTTGGGTCATGGTGACACTGGAAATAATTTCTTAAAATCTTAGGATGATTTTTGTTTTAAATTGCCAATAAATAAATTGTTTAAATTAATTAAAAGAAGAAACACCACTCTAGTCTTATTCATCATTTTAAAAAGATGACAGAAAAGAATATTTGGTAAAAATAGAAAAATCTAGTGCAATAGCAAATTTGACGGTGGAATGCATGCATTTAATGCTTTGGTTTTCAGAGCTAAAGTGGAATTATTAAAAACCTGAACGTTCTATGAGAAAGCTATTTTTTATAATGACATTTACAGTATACCATTCCATACAAGTCACTGATGTGTTGAATGGCTTGAAAATATATGCATTTTTAAATAAACTGAATGTACAATAAATTTAATTTAAAAACACCATTTAAATAATAACTTTCATTTAGCCAGTGTAATCATACACGCCAGATGCCTAAAGACTTAATCTATCCCAATTGCAAACTGAAAAGGCTTAAAGAGTAACTGTCCACATTAGAAAAATGGTACATCTGTGCAGTTTCCATCATATTAGCGTCACATTTCCATCATCAGAATTTCTGCTTCAAACTAAGGAGAGGCTAATTAATGCAATTTAATTCACTGGCAAGAGATTTACCTCCAGTCACTTAGAAATCACGGAGAAATTTAAGGAAAGAAAAATACCAGGGCCACAACGTTTGCCACCCCTAACTGCCTTTCCTACATCAAATATTTGATAGCTAACTTCAAAGAAATTAACTTTGAATGAATCCAGCTCATCTTAGCAGTAGAATACTACATTAAACATTAAAAGCTCTAATGAATAATTGTACAATCCAGCTATTGTGAGATTTGCTGTTTTTTTTCTAGGCCAGCTTTTATTGTCCATCTCTAATTGCCCTTGAGAAGGTGGTAGTGAGCTGCCTTCCTGAACCGCTGCAGTCCCTGTGGTGTAGGTACACTCACAGTGCTGTTAGGGTAGGGGGGGGGGTGGGGAGTTCAAGATTTTGACCCAGCATCAGTGAAGGAACAACAATATATTTCCGAGTGAGGCT
Organism: Cetorhinus maximus; assembly: GCF_964194155.1. Taxonomy (NCBI): domain Eukaryota; kingdom Metazoa; phylum Chordata; class Chondrichthyes; order Lamniformes; family Cetorhinidae; genus Cetorhinus; species Cetorhinus maximus. The sequence goes on from NC_135885.1 coordinate 74,211,283, forward strand.
GGAGAGTGTCTTGGAGGGGAACTTCCAGGTGGCGGTGTTCCCATGTATCTGCTGCCCTTGTCCTTCTAGATGGTAGTGGTCATGGGTTTGGAAGTTGCTGCCTAAGGAGCCTTGGTGAGTTTCTGCAGTGTATCTTGTAGATGGTACACACTGCTGCCACTGTTCATTGGTGGTGGAAGGAACTCCCGGGTATTAACTAAAAGAATCAAGCCACAAAGTTTCATGTTTTTAACAAAAACTTTTAATGTACAAGAATTAAACAAAGTACTACTATTTTATTCTCTTTCATAAATCCTTATTCTTTAAACCTGAAAATCTTAAAAGTGTTACGATCTGGTTTGGAATGCTTAACATTTAAAAGAGAAATCCAAACACCTCCAAATCCATTTAGCAATAGAGCTATGCCACAAGATTTCACTTTTTTAAAACAAAACACAAACTTTATTGAATATAGAACAAATAAAACAAAAACAAGCAGTCTTAACACTATAAATTTAACAATATGGTTTATAACTATGTATGTTATGCACAGTAGGAAGTTTACTTCCTACTTCCCCAAAGAATTCTCTAAGACACGTCAATCTTAAAGTTATTATTTTCTGTAGGGACTACCTACAAGTATGCCACAGTCCCCTATCTTTAATTCTCCTAAGCTCCTGCTACTCACAGGGATAAAACTTTCATTTACCATCTTTTGACTGTAGATACCTCAGTCCCTTGTTCCGGTTACTTTCAATACTTCCAAGCTAATCTGCTTGTTGCTTTCTTTGGCATAAGACTCTGTGGAGGACTATTGTAGAATGCCTAGTTTTAAACTAGTGGAACAATCTTCCAGTCATTCTGTTCCCTCACAAAATTCACACTGAGATTAAGCCTCACCTGCCTTGCACACAATCAATGATAGAGGTAGGTTTTTACTTTGTCTACCGTGCAGGTCTAACTAACTGTCATATACTTTGGCTATCTTCTCTGTGAGTTGCAAACCACATCAGGTCCAAAATGCAACTAGCTCTCTCAGCAAAAACACCCTGATAAACTGAAACTAGAAAACCTCCATAAGCTCCACACATCCCCATGGTGACATTGCCTGTTCTGGGCTGTCCTCTAATTAACCTTTAGATTAATTATCCCTCATTTACAATTTCTTCTTTGATCTGATGAAGTAAATGGGTTTTATAATCTTCCAGGGTTTACAGGATGATTTTAAACCAATTTAGCTCCAACTCCCAAAACAAAATATCTCTCTGGACCGCCCATAGGTGGAATTTTCTCAAACTTGCACTAAGTGCAGTAACGGGTGGGTAAAATGGCATGCTGCCCGTAGACAGCAATACCGGGTTTTCACACTGTATCATTCCAAGCCCGCCTCATTATTGATGCAATCCTGGGAAACACACCATTTCCTTGCCAGACGGACTCCTCCTTCACCCGCCTGTCATCACCCTGCCATTGCATCACCCTGGGCGCCATGTTTAAAGGCCAGCTGCAAGCACAGTGCTCATTGCTTCCAGCTCACAACTTATGCTGGGGAGACATGGCCCTCAAAGGCAAGAAGACTGCAACCCCCCCCGGTTTAATGCTGCCATGGAGACCAGCCAGGATATGTCCTGTACCCCCGCTCTGGCAGCAGGATGGGCAGCAACGTGACCAATCTGGCTTCGGAGGCAGTGGCAGCGGTGGTCAGTGCCAATGCCCTTCAGAAGAGGACAGTCACCAAGTGCTACAGGATGAATGAAGACAGGATGACCCCGAAAGGCAAAAAGCCTGCAGCCGCCCGGTTTAGTGAAGCATCCCTTGAGGGCCTTTTGGATGCTGTGGCAATCTGCCGTGATGTCCTCTATCCCTGCTCTGGCTGCAGAAGAGGTAGTGGCGTCACCAATCCAGCACAGAAGGGAGCGGTGGTCAGCATCAATGCCCTGCAAAAGAGCCACCCAGTGCCACTACAGGGTGAACGGTCTCACCCCTTCTGCCAGGGTAAGCCACTCTTTTCATCACTCTCAATGCATGCACTCACAAACCCAGCACACATCCACAGGGCCCTCACTCACTGCCAGTTCAAGGGACATCACCATTCACTCTCTCACATTCACTATCATTGTCCTCATCCCGTCCATGGGACTAGTCACCGCCCACACAAGCCAGGCACATTTACCATCTGGCCCGGCAGGCAGCCTGCTTACACTTTCTCCTTCTATATCCATGCAGGACAAGCTGGCACACAACAAGAGAGAGAGGTCGCAGATGGGTGGCGGAATGCCCGAAATCAAGGTCCTCACGGACTTTGAAAACAGAGACATCCAGCTCGCCAGTGAGGATCTGGACCGGTCCTGTGCTGACGGTGAAGTCGGCGCTGCTCTACCAAGTGAGGGTCCAGCATTGCAACATCTATCAGACAAACATGCCATGAGTGATGTGTCCTCTTTCACAGGCCACTGTCATGCATTAATTATCTCTCCTTGATTTTGCAGCCATATATGCCCAACAGCTGACAGAGTCCATGACCCAGGGTCACTAATCAAGTCCGGAAGAAACCTCTGAAGAGGAATCTTGTCGCACTCTCCCTGAAGTCCTGTCACAGCACTCACCCACATCCTCCACTAGTGCAGAGGCACACAGCTCGGTGGACCTAGCTTTAGAGAAGCCCCGGGATCACAATCTGGTGAGCACATCACACTTTCTGATTCACTGCAGGCGGCGGAAGGGACTTCCGGAGGCCAGAAATTTACTGAGTCCGAGTCAGAAGACAAGCCTCTGGACTCGGTCATGTCACAGTTGCTGGAGCTGCAAAGGTAAGCTCGGGAACATCAGGAAGGGATGTCTGTAGCACTCCTCAGGTTGTAAGGCACGATGGAGGAGTCTGTCCGCCTTCACTCTGAGGTGATAGCGCTGGCATGTCAAAGCACCGAGGTCAACACTGGTGGGATGGTGGCAGCCATGGAGACCTTGGTCCTGGACATCGCTCCTGAACTGCTGCGCGGGCTCAACTCCATCGCTGATGCCACAGTTGGCTTCCAATAGTGTGTATGCGAGAGGGGTGTCGGGAAGCTCGATCTCACTCCAGCTACCTGTGCTCCTCCAAGAGTCAGCCTGGGGTCTCCAGGGACCCATAGGGAGGAGGATCCTCAGGTGCAACTCCGGGCCTATCCAGTCAGGTGACTCTGAGTGTCTGGCCTATCCGATTCCCCTCTTCCTATGACTTCAGCAGCTCTAGCTCCAAAGACCGAGGAGGCTGCCACTGCCACACAGGACCCTCAAAGCAGGGCCTCCAGAGGATGCCCGCTAAAGTCATCACAGACAGGGCGTCGCAGTCAACAGGCTGCCTCCACCTCCAGGTTTAGGGAGCACCAAGACAGGGTGAGAACAGTTAAGGAGAATCAACTCTTTTGGAGTCAACCAAATAGACTAAATTAACAAAATCAGGGACAAAATAAACACAGCACCTAAATTAGGGAACTACAAAACCAAAGACAAAATTTAAAGGAAACTTACAAACATTAAACCAGAATGTGATTAAAGAGGTCAATAAAGCACCCCAGTCCCCGCGGTGCCCACCGAGTACGGAAGGCCTCGACGGTGCCGGGCAGACACCGCGTGCTCCCTCTCCAGGGACACCAGGCCGCGAAGGTAGCCGTGGAAGAGGGGCAGACATTCGGGTTAGACGACCCCCTCGATTGCCCGCTGCCTGGATCTGTTAATGGCTAACTTGGCCAGGCCCAGGAGCTGGTTCACGAGGAGAATTAACTCTTTTAGAGTCAACAAAATAAACTAAATTAACAAAATCAGGGACAAAATAAACACAGCCCATAAATTAGGGAACTGTAAAACCAAAGGCAAATTTTAAAGGAAACTTACAAACATCAAATCAAAATGTGATTATCAGTGTTGATAAAGCACCCCAGTCCCCGCGGTGCCCACCGGGCACGGAAGGCCTTGACGGTGCCGGCAGACACTGCGTGCTCCCTCTCCAGGGACACCCAGCCGCGAACGTAGCTGCGGAAGAGGGGCAGTCGGGTTGGACGACCCCCTTGATCGCCCGCTGCCTGGACCTGTTAATAGCTAACTTGGCCAGGCCCAGGAGCAGGTTCGTGAAGAGAATGAGTTGCACAGCCTGGGCATGGGTGTTAATTGCTTGTACATACTGGTAACTATTGTCAATAAACTCCCAAGAAAGTCTCACTGCCTATGGCTCTTTGTTCTGATGAGCAGCGTCCTTGTCACTCAGATGTGAAACCTTTATGCATACAATAAAGGCAGGTGTCTCAGTCCAGGGCCTCTTTCCTGTGCTTTGTGCAGCCTTCAGTCCAAAGTGATGGTCCGGCCTCACACTTCCTGGACACATTACTAATGTCTGCACCTCAGTGCTGTTTGTCATTGCTACCAGAATGTAGTGGGCAGGCGCCACAGAGTTCTCTCATTCTCTCTGTGTGCTCTCAGCACCTTTAAGGTGGGGCTGGACCCCATCTCTTCAGCATCTGTGACACTGATGCTGTGCTCCAGCTCCTGAGGGGCTCAGGTGCTGAAGGCGGCAAAGCATCAGATGCTTCTAAAGTTTCATGGCTGCGTCTCTATGATATGACCCTGATCACAGAGCACAAGAGAGCTGCCCTTGGCCAGACTGCAGTCAGGCGTTCTCAGAGGCTATGTGAAGATTAATGGAGTGTCATCAATGTACGTCGTCATCATCCTCCTGCAATCAAGCGACTACTAGGGCCTCCACCACCTCTCCATGACAGGAGCATTCTCACAGAGGGTATTCGCACTGCCATAAGACAGACTGGAGTTAAACATTCACAAATGCGGTGAGGAACTATGGGATCACCTCACTGTGTGTTGTCATCATCCTCCACAAATCTAACAGCTATGAGGGCCTCCCAAGCACGCCTGCCTCATCTAGCCAGTGTGAGGGCCTCATCCCCGTCATCATAGTCTCCGAGGACCTCCTCAGCCTCATCGTCATTGGAGAATACGTGCAGCTTCTCCGTCTCCTCCTAAGCCAGCTAGTCTCCCCATTGGAGTGCCAGGTTGCAAAGGGCACAGCAGATGATGACAATGCGTGACACGCTCAGCGGACTGTATTGCAGGGCTCCACCAGGCTGGTTCAAGCATGGAACTTCATTTTCAATATCCTGATGATCTGCTCCACCAAGGTGCGAGCTGCAGCATGAGCCTCATTATACTATCGCTCTGCTGCAGTCTGAGACCATGCACAGGTGTCATAAGCCACAGCCTCTGCGGGTAGCCCTTGTCCCCAAGGAGACATCCCTGCAGCTTTTGTGGACCCTGGAAGACTTCAGGGATCTGTGACCAACTGAGGATGTAGACGTCGTGCACACTCACTGGAAACTGTCGTCGTGAAGCCGGTTGTGCCATATTGTCCGCTCATGCCACCTATCATGCGCGCCGCTAGCAGGCACTTGAAATTCTGCCCCTTGTTTTTGCAAGCATTGCAAGCATCACATCTCCAGCACTTTAGCTAAGTAAGCCCATCTGCTATTTTATAGCTGTTTCTTCTAATCTGACTTTATTAAACAAACATGGATCACCTTTAGAACTGCCTTTTATTTTAGTGTTCTGGAACTCTCTGAAGCCTTCCATTTTAATTTAGTTAGCTTACCTTTACAACTTTAATCTTCCCAGGACTAAAAATTTCCTCTATAATACTAACATGGACAATGAACTAAATATTTACAATACAGGCCACTTTGTTCTGTGTTTTATTCCATTCAAATGTTCCCTTAAACTTTACAGGATCTTGAGGGTTCTTTCACTTCTCCCAGGACCAAACCACAACTCTCAGGAATCCACTTCGACTCCCTTCAGTTTCCCAGCCTGGCATTTAGACTTCCAGAGCTCCCGCTCTGTCATGAAGAGATATTAATGTATACAATGTTATTGGAAATTATTTTTTTAAATAGAAGTTTAGTCTGCATGTGTGTGAATTGGATTAAAGCCAGCTAGTCTGGGTGCTTTGATGTATAGTAGTTTTGAGATGTAAACAGTAAGGTAGAGGGTATATTTGCATTTTGTTGAATAGAGCATTCAAGAGTGGGAGTGAAATCTTGCACCCAGCTAGGGGACACCAAGCAATGTTTATATTACTATTAAAATTGGTACTATGAAAGGGTTTCAAAGGGCCTGGTGATACAATGACAATTTACGTTCAAGGGGAAAGGCTGGGTATAACAGAAAGGGGTTTGTGTGTACAGGTCAGAGACATGTAAGTTCTAAGCCTGTAAGCCTATCACTGTGTCTGCGAAGGAACAAACTGAAAGGAATCTCATTTTGAATTTGTAAGGTGAAAAATGCTTTGCCTGATGTTTGTTTAAGTCTATTGGCTATTATTGCCTTAATGGAGATTAATTTAGGAATTCTTAAAAAGTTATGATAGTAGTAACTTGTAGCCATGTGTAAGTGTTTAATTTTTTATAAATTAATAAATGTTTCATTACTTTGATATAAAACCCCTCAAGAACTGGTGGTCTTATTCCTGAATTTAAAGCTGCAACTCAAAACATACCAATTGAAAATATAGGTTATGACAGTTGTTTACAATTTCCCTCTGGGATTTTAAATAATTCAGCCTTTATCAGCTGCTGTGTTATAACATGCTCTCTAAGATTTCACTGCTAATCTCTTCTGTTAGCTTTACCAGGCAGATCTGACATTTTGATTCCTCGTGAATTGAGGATTTGCATCTGAGCATGGGCCCCAATCACAATTTCTGCTTAGTGATTCCATATCAGGAACGGTTCCTAATGGCCTCTATGCTCCTTGTTTTGGCTGCTAGCAGAGTCACCACTGCTTTCTCAGTGTTCCATGCTGAATAACAGTTTTTGTAAGAAAAGACATAGATAAACCAAAAAGACTGCCTCCCTGCAATCTATCCCCACTGCAACATGGCACACCTAGGATGTCTACGTAGAGATTTAACCTAATTATCTCCCATGTTAAATCAGTCCTTTGATCTGAAAAGCAAAGGGAATTCTTAAGAGCTTCCCTTGTCTACCCGCTGCTTTCAAAACTTTCTTTGATCTGGGACCCACATGAATAATTTATACTTATGACGATAACTGTGGACATCTCATCTCTGCGAAGATTCAGAAAGGGGTTACCCATTATTCAGCATTTTCACAGCTCTAACTTTGATCTTATTATGTTTTATGTCTTGGGTAAATGAGTTCATTGGCCAACCAAACTCTAACTGCACGGTTTCCTATATTCTTATCAATTACTGCTTGCAATCAATAATGGGGAGAGACTGATGTAAGAATAAACAGTGATGGTTTCTTGAGACATAGGGCAGAGCACCAGATCATATATGCTCACTCAGAAGCCTCCAGAACTAAGCTTACAATTCCCAGTTTCCCGTTCAATAGTGATTCATCAGATTGGTCAGTACACTTACATTCTCTTAAAGGGACAGAGTGCCTCACTTTACCACATCCCTCCCCCTTTACTTAAAAGTACAGCTAACAAGCTTAAAACGCATTAACTATTTACACAATAACTATTTACAGGTCAAGTCTCTCAGGAGACCTTCTTTGATGGGTTCAGTGTCGTAGCCCAACAACCTTGGCTGGTGTTTCCGAGACCTCCTTTCTCATGGTCAGTTGCCCACTATGTCCTTCAGTAGATGATTTCACCATCTTACAGGTGCAGTCACGGTCACTCCTGCTGCTCCTCCCCTCCAAGCTGAAACAGATAAAGGGCAACAAGCACAAAGCAATATAGCGATGAACTACATGATGTGTGAGGAAAAAGAGGAAAAGGAAAAAAAAATCTTTTTGTTTTTCTTTCCGAGGACTGTCAATAATTTCTCCTTTTCTTCCTCAGTGTCCTTTTCTTGGTAGCACTGACTCGTATCTCTGTCTTCTCTTTAATTTCGCTGTTGGCTGGACTAGACTCAAGCATGGGCTGAATGTAAGTGAGCTCAGCGGTTGGGTTTTCCGACAACTCTTCTGAGAATTCAGAGCCTTCTAGCTTTAAAACCTCAAGGCTTTTACGCAGCTGCTGCTTCAGCTCTTCCAATTATTTCCTATTCTCATTAATAGTTTCCTGGAGAATCGCATATCGTTGCCCCTTCTCAGCTAATTAATTCCTTAACTCGGCCAGAGACAGATTTAACTCTTCCTTTTCTTCTTCATATCTTTCTTGTGGCATAAATTGGGAGTTGATTGAATTTTGTAGCGTACTGAAGTCCTTTAATAGATTTTCCATTTCCTTTCAAAAGATGCTGATATCAGGTTGTACTCTGTCCCGGTGTAACTAACTTCTACGGGCTTCTCCCGTTGGGTCTTTGCATACTCATTTTTTCTTGCAGCAACACTTCTGGTTTCGAATTGGGAACTTAGTGGGCCGTCAAGATTTATCTCTCCCAGCCAGTTCCTTCCAAGGAGACTCAGTCCACTGCCTGACATTACAAATAGGGGTGATTTTGCAGATGGTTCCTCATACCACACCTACTCTTGACATACCCCTTTCACATTTATTTCTTCATCCATGTATGTCCTCAGTTTTGTGTCCGTAACTTCTAACTTCAAAGGATGGGTTCCTTTACTCAGATATCTAAATGTACGCTCTCCAATGACGGATATCAACACTCCCATATCAACTTGCATCTTAACGGGTTGTACGTTAACTGTAATGACTACATGGATTGGCTCGGTTCTACCCACTTTGAGGTCATATAATGAATGGATGTCTAATTCTATTTCTTCTGGCTCTTCCATGAGGCATATTTCATGACTTTTCCTTCTGCCTTTATTGTGCTGTTTTAGCCTTTCTCTACAGCGCTGCATTATGTGGCCATAATGGTGGCAGAAAAAGCACTTGACTTGTTTGAGTTGTCATTCGCTCACTGACGGCCTGGATGTATTTCACTCATTCATTTTGTGGGTTTTCACTGCAGCACCATCGTTTTTCAATGGTCTGGAGCTAAAGAGTGTTTCCAGCCTTTCTGTGGAGTCCAAAGTTTTTGCGCCTTTTGTTGCCAGGTTGTCCCACTCAACCAGATGGACGGCGCCATTTTGTGTACCTTTTATAACTTCGGAATTTCCAATAGCACTCTCCATCGTGGTAGCTAACTCTAATGCCTTATTGAAGTCTAGAGTCATGGAGTCATAGAGGTCTACAGCACAGAAAAAGGCCCTTCAGCCCATCAAGTCTGCGCCGGTCGGACAAGTACCTAACTATTCTAATCCCATTTTTCAGCACTAGGCCCACAGCCTTGTATGCCATGGCATCGCAAGTGCATATCCAAATATTCTTAAATGTTATGAGGGTTTCTGCCTCTACCATCCTTTCCGGCAGTGAGTTCCAGATTCCTACCAACCTCTGGGTGAAAATATGCTTCCTCACTTCCCCTCTAAACCTCCTGCTCTCTATCTTAAATCTATGCCCCCTGGTTATTGATCCCTCCACCAAGGGGAAAACTTCCTTCCTGTCTACCCTACCTATGCCCCTCATAATTTTATACACCTCAATCATGTCCTTCCTCAATCTCCTCTGCTCCCGGGAAAATAATCCCAGTATATCCAATCTCTCCTCATAACTAAAACTCTCCAGCCCAGGCAACATCCTGGGAAATCTCCTCTGCACTCTCTCTAGTGCAATCACATCCTTCCTAAATGCGGATTCCAGAGCTGCACGCAATACTCTAGCTGTCTAGACTAGGTTCGGCTAGCAAACGCATTTGGATAGTATCATCTCCAATCCTGCATATCAGCTGGTCTCTCAACATATCACTAATGGACATTCTGAATTTGCAATGCTCAGTTAATGCCTTTAAAATGGCCACATAGTCAGCAATTGTCTCCTATGGAAGCCTGTTCCTTGAACTGAATTTGAAGTGCGGCATAGTAACTGAGGGTTTTGGTCTCAGGTGGCTCTGTACAATTTGTGTTAACTCGTCGCAAGTCTTCAAGTCTGGGGCGCTAGATGATGTAAGTCTGCGGATCAGCCCGTATGTTTTGCTTCCACCTGAGGACAGAAGAATCGCCCTCTTCTTCTCCTCCCCCGCGATGTCGTTAGCAATAAAAAAGAACGCTAGGCTTTCGACTTACTGAGATCAGTCATTTGAAATGGGGTCAAATGGATCGACATGCCCGAACTGCAGCATCGTGAACGAATGCAATGGAACTGCACTTCTGATAGGCTATCCAGGTAATGACGAATTTAGATGTTTGGCTTACCGTGGAGTCATGCTGTCTTTGGGGTCTCTTATAATTTTCTGTCCATAGCCATCTTTCATGTATTTACCCTTTTAAATGTATTGCCGCTTTAAGGGCAGTCACCTTTTTTTAAACTCTGCCTCTGCAGCTGTCGGCTTTTCTCTGCTGTGTTTCGCGCTCTTCTTGGGTCTTGGCAGGATCTCCGCTGTCGCGATTCTGCAGGGTTTATTTTAATTTTAAACTGCAGCACTGCTTTCCGCTCCGATTGCCGGCTGTCACCTATTTTACAAGTATAGATGCTCTTTCCAACGCTTTGCTCACCTGTCTTGAAATTTATTTTCTTTTGTTCATCATCGTCGCCACTTTTATATCTTGGTTAAATGAGTTTGTTAGCCAACCGAACTCTAACTGCACGCCTTCCTACGTTCTCATCAATTGTTGTTTGGAATCAATAATGGGGAGAGACTGATGTAAGAATAAACAGTGATGGTTTATTGAGACATAGGACAGAGTGCCAGATCATACGTGCTCACTCAGAAACCTCCAGAACTAGACTTACAGTTCCCAGTTGCCCGCGCTGTACAGTGATTCGTCAGTGCTGTCACATGATCAGTACACTTGCATTCTCTTAAAGGGATGGGGTACCTCACTTTACCACATTACGTAAACAGTCTATCCATTGAACTGCAATTGCTTTAGGCTTTGTTTACCAGCCTCTCAAACCCAGATTTTTTTCCATTTATCTTACATTTAAAAATTCAATTCCCAAAACTAAAAGTTATGTTTCTAAAACAAATGAATCATGAAATTAGACATTTTCACAAAACATTCTTCTAAACTCCAATGAGTATAGGCAATCTGCTCAACTTTTCCTCATAAGACGAACCCTTCAGCCCAGGAGTCAACCTGGTGGATCTTCTCAGAACTGCCTCCATTGCAAGTATATCCCTCTTTAAATAAGAAGGCCAAAACTGTACTCTAGGTGTGATCTCACCAATGGCCTGCACAGTTGTAGCTAGACTTCCCCTACTTTTATACTCCATTTTCCTTGTAGTAAAGGCCAATATTCCATTTGCCTTCTTAACTACTTGTATCTGCATGCTAACTTCTTATGATTCATGTACGAGGAAACTCAGATCCCTCTGTACCACACCATTCTGCAGTCTCTATTTAAATAATATTCTGCTTTTTTATTCTTCCTGCTACTTTGGGCAACTCACATTTTCCATTTATGTATATGATTGAAAGCATGTTTTGAATTGGACTACAGCAATTCAAATTCATGATAAGTGTTTAAAATGAGGATTTTAAAACATTACATTGATTTGGGAATTTCATGGCTCAATAAAGACCTCCTTGAGGAAAGTATCAAAGGTTGGCCACAATTCTGGAACCATGCCCAATTAAGATGGTCAACATCCGTAGGGAAGAAAAGTGGAAGAGAGAAGAGGAGGTGAAAATTGTTTCCTGGTAATAAACAGTACAAGGTCTACTTGGTACCTAGGGTTGCCAGCCCTCCCGGATTGACTGAAGTCTACCGTAATTGGCATCCATCTCCTGGTGATTATTGAGAGAAATCTGGGAGATTTTAATGGGATATTTTAAGAAAATAAATTAATATAACAAAAGCAAATAATTCAAATGGAAGTTCATTCATTGTTAAACAAAATGGTATCATCTGACTGCATTTTTCTTTCCCATGGCAATATAATGACATAATACATAATGCAAACTGGTAGTTCTGCCATAAAAGGCGCATACGTACGCGCAAATTTTGCTTGTTTTTTCACTGCACTCCCTGCCGAGCACTAGAAAAATTATATTTCAAAACAAAAGCCCAAAACATGAATGACGATGGTGAGCAGCAGTTGAACAGCGGCGCAGTGTAAAAAAAAGTAATTTTGCTGTTTTAATGACAAGTGATGCAAAGAAAATGCATTCACAAATTGGTTTTGCAAAATCGACACAGTTATAGCAAAATGCATTCCATGTCATTATATCTGAGGGAAGATAAGCATTGACCAGCCACGCAGAGAACACAAAACACAAGGAATCAGAGAAACAACAGAAAAGAATGCCACAAATCATTTTTTTAAACAAAAAGAGATTCATCCCAAGAAAATCTGGTGACCGTGGTTGAAGGGAGCAAGTTTACCACAGCACTTTACACCATTCAAGTTATGCAAGCCAAGACTGTGCAAACAAAATGCTTCCAAGAACTTTACCCGATTCTGAAATTAGAGAAATTTTTGTCTTGTGGGTGGATAGCAATCAGCATAAGAGAGTCTTTTTTGGCACCAAAATCATAAGAAGGTGCATTTTTTTTTTTCAGTTGGATCTGATGCCTCCAACAAAGGAATATTACAACCAGGTGAAGAAAGGAGGAAGGACTCCCTCTCTTTTTCCCACTCCTCGGTTGATGGTAACAGGTTTATTAAAAAAAGAATTTAAAAGGATGAATGTGCCAATTCAGGGTATGTACTTGACTGTTTGTACTAATGGCAAAGAACTCAGCCAGAGAGGTTTCCTTGCGTTTAAACAAGGGGTTAGTTTTTATGGTGCTAAAAGCCTACCCAGGTATAGATATGAAAACAGCAAAAAAGGTAAACACACCTCCTGACTGTCGCAGACATACACACACACACAAACATGCAAAAATACAAGTTACATAATTGGCCAAATTAAGATTCAACAAGAAAAGGCAATTTTTGAGAGCTCACTGGTTGCAAGCGGCTGTAGTAATCCAAAAGTTTTGTTTTTCGGCTGTCGAAATTTAAAGCTATAACTATTGTTTGCCCTTTCCTGGAATACTGCTGTGGAAATCAAGCCTTTTTTAGGATTTATCTGTCTGTTGCCCTCAGTCTGATGAAAGCAAACAGGCTCTAATTTAGTCGAGAAAGAGGGAGAAAGAAGGGGCAAGCAGCTTTTTGATGTTACTTCCGCTTTCTGATGTTACTTCTGCAGACTGCTGTAAAGCAAGCAGTCTTTTAATAAAATGAATTTCAAAAAGGTGATTTCGACATCATGATGATGGTGTACTCCACAGAAGATAACTGATTAGCTCACGTCTGGAGAGATCTTGGCCTTTGTGTTATGGCCTAGGTGATTAATGTCCAAGCTGTCACACCTGAATGGCCCATTCTTCCATGTGATGAGGTAGGGAGAAAATATCAACACCTCCAGGGTAGCCATCGTCTCTGTAGACTCTCCTTCTCCATCCTGATAAAATGGGAGGTAGCTATATAGCGATGCAAATTGTGGCAGCCATTTTATGTCCATCCTTGAAGTAATCATTGACATTAGCAGGTGTGAAATTCCACAAGAGGGTTGTCTAGGCATGTCCTATTTTAATCCATATAGGAAGCTTCCAGAAGCTTGACCAACTTGCAGTTGCAGACAGGTCAGGTGACCTGTGGCAGCCATCTTAAGTCAGTGATTTTATTTCAACAGTTAAAACTGCCTTTTTAAAAAGCTCTTTATGTGAGTCCAGCAGATGAAATTGAAATTTAGTATTTGATGTCAACACATATCTGTAACAGGGGAAAATAAATTCTTCCCAGTAACTATGCATTACTTTTTTGCATCAGACGGAATTAAGCATGGCTTGCTTGATTTTTACAACGACAATGACGAGACAAGTGAGGCAGGCAACTGCAGCATGTGTCTCCAAGATTCTACAGGAGAATGATCTCAGCACCAGCAATGTGTCTTGTGTGGCTGACAATGGCTCTGAAAATTTTGGGAAACATAGGTCAGTGTATCAGAAACACAAACAGCTTAACGACTGGCTGATACAGGTGAAGTGCAAATGTCATGTAATTCACAATTGCCTCAAAAATAGAATGAGGGCATTGAGTTTTGAGGTACAAACACTCGCCCTCAAAGTATACAGCGAGTTTTCCTCCTCAGCCAAGAAGACAAGAGTCTCTCAAGTCCTTTTTCAAGTTTGTTGAAATGGAATATAAAACTGTGCTTCGGCACACACCAAACAAGATGGCTGTCAGTTAAGCCCGCTATTGAATGAATACTACAAAGCTGTCCAGCATTGAGGGCATATTTCTGGTCAGAGGCGGAAGAAGGGTGTGTCAAGATTGTGTGGTGAGCAATCAGCAAGGAAAACATGAGTCTCTCCTTCTTTGTAATGTTTACTTTCTACACAACCTGATGGGAATGTTTCATGACGCTCTGATAAAACTGGAATGTAAGAATGTCAGCTGCACAGAACTGCATGGAGTCATGGAGAGGCTCTATTCAAAACTGAGGAGAATAAGAGAGGACAAATTCTATGGAAGATCAGCCCAAGTCATTTTGGGCAACGTCTCTCCACCTGACAACAGAAAGTTGAGAGTTAGCAAATAAGACATTGGGTGGAATTCTCTCATGCCCCCTGTATAATGGCGGGCAGCAGGGAGAATGCCAAGGTTGGTCAAAAAATAGGTTTCATGCCGGCATAAAATGATGGAGGGATCTACTGCTCCTGCCTGCCATGGCGGGTTGCAATTCCTGCTAGAGGCCGGCGTGAAACCAATTTGCATCCTGCTAATGGGATGCAGATGAAGGCCTGATTGGTATTGCCCCCACCACACATGATCATCCGCGCCGCCAGCGAGAAATCACGCCAGTGTAGAACACGTCTGGACAACATGACATGCACGTATCAAGACTTACTTGAAGGAGGCCTAGGACTGCCTCCAGAGTTTGGGATGGAGGCTGCCAGCGGCCATGGACCCTGGAACATGCAGCAGTGGGTGCGGGGAGCGTCTATCAGGTAGATCTTCCAGCTTCAGTGTCTTCAAGGAGGTCTATCTTCCAGCTTCAGAGTGTTCTTGGAGGTCCATCTTCTTTCTTCAGGGGGTCAATATTCCTTCTTCAGGAGGTCCATCTTCTTTCTTCAACGGAGGGTAGGTGATGTCTGGATGCCTTTTAAAAATGGCAGGATATGGTGGCGAGGCGTGAGCCATCCAGCCCGACCCACCGCTCGAAACATCGAGGAACCCCTCCAACTGCAGAATTTATGAGGTCAGGGTCGCCTGAATACCCAGCAGCCTCTTCGTCAGGAAACACTCCCCATCTCCAACCCTGCCACCTAACTTAGTCCAGGATGGGAGAATTCCACCCAATCAAAACGGTCCATTGAATACCTGAAGAAATGGTACAATTTTGAACCATTGTTTTTCAAATAAATGGCAGTGCTTTCACACGACAATGATGTGAAATGTTCTGATTTTGAGAATCTTGCTACAGCACTCTGCAACGAGATTGACATTGACAAGCTATATGATGACTGCTGTGTTTTACAGCAATCAAGAGAAAGGGGTTGTCTCAAAGAAGCAGAAAATAGATCAGAGCTGGGTGGAGGTTTTCAGGAAAATGCCAGAGGGAAAGCCAAATGTTGAAACTGGTCTCTTTCACACTTTCCATTCCTGTATTTAAGGCCTACTTGATACTTGCTTCAAAGTAAAAACATAACAGTTATAATTAATTAAGTTATTAAGTACAAAGATTTAAAGTTTAAAGCAATGTATTGTTGTTGCTCTGTAGTTAGCAAACTAATACTCAAAAAGATGGGTAAACATGTAGAAATCTGATCTCAATTTGAAATAAAATTATCATAACAATAGTAATGTTAGCTAACTAATACATTATTGAGCTAACCTAGTTTTGCAATATTTCTTATTCTAGATTCAGAAGTGATATCTTAAAGATATATAGCTATTTTAAAAAAATCAATGACACTCCTTACACCCTCACACAATAAAATGATCACTTGATATTGCATAGGGATTGAATGGTACAATTAATGACATTACATCATGCTGGAAAAAAATCTCCTGGGGTAGCCTCAGTCAGAGTTGGCAACCCTAGGTCTAGAAGAGGTGTGAACAACAAAATGATGAATAGCTGCTATCTGAAAGCCAAACCAAAAGAAAAATGAGAGTAAAAGCAAAACTTGCAGATAAAAAGGGAATAAAAATGGGGACTGAGGTTATGGTCTGAAATTGATGAACTCAATGTTGAGTCAGACAGACTGTGAAGTGACTAATCAAAAGATAAGGTGCTGTTCCTCAAGCTTGCATTGAGCTTCATTGGATCACTGCAGTAGGCCAGGGTTAGAGAGGTAGCAAGATGGAGAACTAAAATGGCAGGTCACCTGAAGTTGGGGTCATGTTTATGGATTGAATGGAAGTGTTCGTTTTACATCTACTTTTTTCAATTTGGTATACTGTATTGACTGCTCATAATGCAGTCTGATCTACATTGGGGAGACCAAATGCCAGTTGGGTGACCACATTGCAGAACACCTCCCGACAGTACGAAAGCATGAACCCAAACTTGTTGGGATGAGTGCGTCACTGTCAAGGGGGGTAGTTATTAGCCATCTCTAATTGCCCTTGAGAAGATGGTGGTGAGTCACTATTTTGAAACATTCAGTCCATGTGGTGAAAGTATATCTAAGGCAGAATTTTACGGTCCCTTGCTGGTGGGTTTGCAGACGGTGGGGGTGCATAAAATTCCCTGGATGCCCTTCCTCCCGCACTCCTGCCCACCCTCCTCCAACCTTTTTTTATTCATTCATAGGGCGTGGGTGCTTTGGGCTGGCCAGCATTGATTCCCCATGCCCAATTTCCCTTGAGATGGTGGTGGTGAACTGCTTTCTTGAATGGATGCAGTCCATGTGGTGTAGGTACGCCCACAGTGCTGTTCGGGAAGGGGTTCCAGGATTTTGACCCAGCAATAGTGAAGGAACGACAGTATATTTCCAAGTCAAGATGGTGAGTGGCTTGGAGGGGAACTTCCAGGTTGTGGTGTTCCCATGTGTCTGCTAACCTATCCTTCTAGATGGTAGCGGTCGTGGGTTTGGAAGGTGCTGTCTAAGCAGCCTTGGCGAGTGCCTGCAGTGCATCTTGTAGATCATACACATTGCTGCCACTGTGCGTTGGTAGTGGTGGAAGCGAATGTTTGTGGATGGGGTGCCAATCAAACAGGCTGCATTGCTCTGGATAGTGTCAAGCTTCTTGAGTTTTGTTGCAGTCTAGCAGGCAAGTGGAGAATATTCTATCACACTCCTGACTTGTGCCTTGCAGGTGGTAGACAGGCTTTGGGTGGTCAGGAGGTGAGTTACTCACCACAGGATTCCTGGCCCCTGATCTGCTCTGTAGTCATAGTACTCATATGGCTCCTCCAGTTCAATTTCTGGTCAATGGTAACCCCCAGGATGTTGATAGTGGGGGATTCAGTGTTGGTAATGCCATTCAATGTCAAGGGACGATTATTAGATTCTCTCTTGTTGGAGATGGTCATTGTCTGGCACTTGTGTGGCATGAAATTCACTAGCCACTTAGCAGCCCAAGCCTGAATGTTGTCCAGGTCTTGCTGCACATGGACATGGACTTCTTCAGTATCTGAGGAATTGCAAATGGTGCTGAAAATTGTGCAATCATCAGTGAACATCCCCACTTCTGACCTTATGATGGAGGAAAGGTCATTGGTGAAGCAGCTGAAGATGGTTGGGCCTAGGGCACTACTCTGAGGAACTCCTGCAGTGGTGATCTGGAACTGGGATGATTGACCTCCAACAACCACAACCAACCAATTGTTGCAAATGCTTCAGCCTTATCTTTCGGACTGGTGTGCTGGGCTCCTCCATCATTGAGGATGGGGATGTTTGTGGAGCTTCCTCCTCCACTGAGTTGGTTAATTGTCCATTACCATTCATGACTGGACCTGGCAGGGCTACAGAACTTATATCTGATCAGTTGGTTGTGGAATCGCTTAGCTTTGTCTACCACTTGCTGCTTACGCTGTTTGGCACGCAAGTAATCCTGTTATAGCTTCACCAGATTGATACCTCATTTTTACTTATGCCTGGTGCTGCTCTTGGCATGCCCTCCTGCACTCTTCATTGAACCTAGGTTGGTCCCCTAGCTTGGTTGTAACGGTATAGTGGGTGATATGCTGGGCCAGGAGGTTACAGATTGTGGTTGAGTACGATTCCGTTGCTGCTGATGGTCCACAGCGCCTTATGGCTTCCCAGTCTTGAGTTGCTAATTCTGTTCAAAATCTATCCCATTTAGCATGGTGGTGGTGCCACACAACACGATGGAGGGTATCCTGATTGTAAAGACGGGACTTCATCTCCACAAGGACTGTGCGGTTGTCACTCCTACCAATACTGTCATGGACAGGTGCATTCGCGGCAGGCAGGTGAGTGAGTGAGGAAGAGGTCATGTATGTTTTTCCCTCTTGTTGGTTCCCTCACGACCTCCATAGACCCAGTCTAGCAGCTATGTCCTTTAGGACGCAGCCAGTTCAGCCTGTAGTGGTGTTACAAGCCACCCTTGATGATGGACACTGAAGTCCCCCACCCAGAGTACATTCTGCACCCTCAGTGCTTCCTCCAAGTGGTGTTCAACATGTAGGAGTATTGATTCATCAGCTGAGAAGGGTGGCACATGGTAACTAGCAGGACGTTTCGATGCCCATGTTTGACCTGATGCCACAAGATGCAACCCCCTCCCAACTGTATACCATTGTGCCGCAACCTCTGCTGGGTTCATCCTGCCAGTGGGACAGGGCATACCCAGGGATGGTGATGGTGGTGTCTGGGACATTATCTGTTAAGATATGAATCCATGAGTACGACTATGCCAGGCTGTTGCTTGACTAGTCTGTGAGACAGCTCTCCCAATGTTAGCACAAACCCCCAGATGATAGTAAGGAGGACTTTGCAGGGTCAACAGGGCTGAGTTTGCCGGTCATTTCTGGTGCCTAGGTCGATGCTGGGTGGTGCGTCTGATTTTGACTTTTTGGTGGTTTGAAACAACTGACTGTCTTGCTTGGCCATTTCAGAGGGCATTTAAGAGTCAACCACATTGCTGTAGGTCTGGAGTCACACGTAGGCCAGAGGGGATAAGATTTTCTCCCCTAAAGAATATTAGTGAACCAGATGGGTTTTTTTTTCTTAAACAACAATCGGCAATGGTTTCATGGTCATCATTAGTCTTTTAATTCCAGATTTTTATTGAATTCAACTTCCACCATCTGCCGTGCTGGAATTGGAACCCAGTTCCCCAGAGCATTACCGTGGCTCTTTGGATTACTAGTCAAGTGACAATACCATTACGCCACCATCTCCCCCTGTTCGCAATTTTACTGGAGGCATGCGAAGCCTAAGGCAGCCCATCTTCCTTTGCGGCACTTGTGACCAATTATGGCCACTTAAGGGCCACTTCCTACCCAGCCTCAATTTTTCTCGGGGGCAGGGGCAATGCCCTGCAAGTCGACCTGCTCAGGCCTCAGGTGAGATGGGGGCACCTCCCTCAACAGCCTCCTTTCCAAATTGGGCACATCCCCACATGGTCTGCCCTCCCTGGGTACTCCCTCCCCACTTGGCCTTTCCATTAGGATCCCCATCCCCTGGGCCTCACCTCACCTCCCCTCCCCGCCGAGACCTCTACACTTACCTGGTCCTGCACTCTTGGACTTGAACATAGGGACTGCTTGTAGTCCCAGTCCTGGCCACTGCTGGCGCTGACGCTTCTGGAACTACAGAGCTGCTGAACAATCAGATTGGCTAGCAGTTCCATGGACCTGCACCTGAGTGAGGGACAGAAATCCAGTCTCCAGCCAATAAACACTCTTCTGAACTTTAAATGGCTGCAGAGCTGCTGAGGTCAGCATGGAGGCATTCCCCACCTACTCTTCGAATGGTAGGGTCTGAAATCTGCACCATCTGAAAACTCCTGCCCCCACAGTAAGTTCCAGGATTTTGACCCAGCATTAGAGAAAGAATAGGGATACAGTTCCAAGTCAGGATGGTGAGTAACTTAGAGGGGAACTTAGGATGTGGTGGCATTCCCAGGTGACAGGTGCCCTTGCCCTTCTAGGTGGTAGAAGCACATGTTTGGAAGCTGTTATGGATGGAGACTTGGTGAGCTGCTGCAATGCGTCTTGTAAAAGGACCACAATGCTGCCAATATGTGACAATGGTGGAAGGAGTGAATGTTTACGGTGAAGGTTTAAGGTGGCTGCTTTGTCCTAGATGATGTCAAGCTTCTTAAGTCTTGGGGTCACACTCTTCCAGGCAAGTGGAGAGTTTTACATCAGACTCTTGACTTATGGCTTGTAGATTGTGGACAGGCTTTGGGGAGTCAGGAGTTTAATTACTTGCCACAGAATTCTCCACCTCTGATGTGCTCTTGTAGCCACAGTGTTATATGGTTCATCTAGTTCAGTTTATGGTCAGTGGTAACCCCCAGGATGTTGATGGTAGGGGATTCAGCAATGGTAATGTCATGGATTGTTGAAAGGGGGTGGCGGGTTTCTCTCTTGTCGGAGCTGATCATTGCCTGGCACAAGTGTGGCACAAATGTCACTTGCCAATTATCAGCCTAAGCCTGAATGTTATCCAGGTCTTGCTGCACGTGGGCACAGGCCATTTCAGTATCTGATAAGTTGCAAATGGTACTGAATACTCAGCAATCAGCAGTAACCATCCCCACTTCTGGCCTTTAGCTGAAGGAAAGGTCATTGATGAAGCAGCTAATGATGGTCAGGCTTAGGACAGTACCCTGGAGAATTCCTGCAGCTTTGTCATTTAATTCTCCACCTTGCTCTCATGTTGACCTCTCTGTCCTCTGTTTACTCCAGCATTTCCACACTCTCCCATTTCACCTACTTGAAACCTATTACACATAGTTCAGAGGAAAGGTTATTGACCTTGAAACGCCAGACTGTATTTTGCTGTTGCAGCATGGGTCCCAGTGACAGTTCATGAACCAACCTCAGCAGTTTATGGGACCACCAGCTGCATTTTTCAAGGTTGAGGCAACTAATTAGTTGCCTTTGGGGCTCCTGCCTCTTAAAAAGAGGGCAGCCCGCCACCAGGAGCTGCCAGCTCTGCAACACCATCAGGAGTGTGGCCACTGCTGGGACTATGCTTGAAAGAAGAACATGCCATGGAAGAACACCACCCTTCTAATCAGGTAAATGGAGTCCAAAGTCAAGTGATGGGGATGTTTTATGTATAGGTGGCCTTTGCTACTAGGGGGTCCCCTCCTAGGGCACAGAATGCCAGAATATGAGCCCATCCCCAAACCTGAGCCCACAGGAGGCCAGCATGCAGTCTCCCCACCTAGCGGAGGGCCCATGCACTCTTGATAGAACGTCAGTGCCAACAGGAAGAGGTCCTAATTGGCTACTTAAGTGGCTCAATTGGCCTCTGAGTGAGAGGGCCATTCCCCACCTACCCCGCCACTGGTAATGGTGGCAGGAACACGAAGCGCCCTCCACTCCTCCTACCTTCCTTCGTCAATATACAGCCGTCCCCACCTCCCAGCCTGTACCTAGAAAGCTGATAAAATCCAGCCTGTTAACTCTTTCTTTCTCCACTGATGCTACCTGCTCAGTATTTCCAGCATTTTCCATTTTTATTATATCTTTGGAGCAGTATTATATACACAGGGGTTATTACAATATAAAATGAAGGCCACATCCTTAAATAATTCTACATTCAAAGTGTACAAATTTCGTTGTAAATTAATTTTGGATCCCTGGCTCAAGACAGAGGTGAGTTGTTTTAAACTGGATTTCCAAATATAATTATGATGCTTTGAATCAATATTTAAATTTGAATGGTACTTCAATAAACGGACCAAGTAACAAAGACACAAGTACAAGATCAGACATGCAAAATAACTGCTGCTTTCTCAGGGTTATATTTAACAGAATTTTGCATCACAATTGGCAGAATCATTCATAGCTGCAATTTGATTGAAATTGGGCAAAGGGGGAAATCCTACCAACCACATGAAGGAAACTCCTCACATGGGCCAACCTACTAAACCAGAGGTGGCCAACAGCTTTAAAAAGAACAGCTGACACAGCTACCAAAAAAGCTGACCTATGATCGTAAAAGTAGTTGAAACAAAGACAGGAAATTCTGGAAACAGTCAGCAGGTTAGTGAGTATCTGGAGAGCAAACCAGTTCATGTTGATGACAGCATCTGCAGTTTTATCTTATTATTTTAAACAGATAGTTGTGTAGCTTTGTAGCTGTAGGTACACACAGTATACCTTCACTTGTATCAGAGGAAACAATATACAAGTACATGAAAGGCTGAAGAGAAAATTGGTGATACATTTCTAAGAGTTTTTGTTCCCCTGGAATTTATTCTTTTGAATTTTGACAGTAAAACTTAAACAGAATGAACATGTAACTTCACATTAGCGAATTTTGAATTAAAGTAAATTCAAAGTAACACGTAGATTTTTAACAGAAACATACCCAGAAGCTATCGCAACACATGAAATCTTGTACCATCCCAGCCCACTAAGACACTCTTGATCCAAAAGGAAACAAAGGTGGTAAGAGGATGGGCAATCACAAGTCACCAGAGACCCTCAGGATTGCTGTGTCACCGAGAGCTAAAAGGCTATTCCTCCTAGCTCCTCAGGAAAACATTTTTAATAAAACTTACCTTTAGTTGGTTGCTGTTCGTTAAGCACATCGACAGTAGGAAAATCGAGCTTGGTGCCTGCATCCCTCAAGGGAGCCCAATTTCAGAAAGAGTTCCTAAAACAAGGCCCTCATTGAAATATGCAAGAGATCTAACAGCTGTTTTAAAAGCTGCCAGAAGAACTGTAAGACCTAATACAGGGTCTGCATATCAGGGATCTTTGATTGTGAGACTTATACTCACAAAAGAAATCATCTACTTCCATGTTCACCCATTCAAGGTAGTACTTTATCCTGTTGTCCCTCTTTTATTTCCCTCTTCCCAGTCCCATTCAGTTAATGACAACACTCTCCCTTGCTCACCAATCACACAATGCTGTGCTCAGATTCTCCTTGCTTTTCCCAAATTACCACTCCTCGCTCTGCTCCCTAGCCACTGACTCCATTCCTCTTACTGGCAACTGTCTGAGGCTATGCCAGATTGTTCGCAATCTTGGTGTCATATTTGACCCTGAAAAAAGAGTTTCAAAACACATAGAGCCCATCTATTTACATCTCCAGAACATCTTTCTATTCTGACCATGCCAGAGTTCATCTGCTTCTGAAATCCTCATCCATGCCCTTTTGACTTCAATTCTTGACAATTTCAATGCTCAGTTTCCCATATTCTACCCTCATCAAACTTGAGGTCATCTAAAAGTCTGCTACCTCTGTCATAACATGCCCCAAGTCCCATTTGACCATTACACCACTGACCTTTGCTGACTCCCAATTAAACAATTCCTCAATATTAAAATTCTCATCCTGGTTTTCAAATACCTCTATGCCTCCCTATCTCTGCAGACCAAAAGTCCTTCAAGATATTTGCGCTGCTCCAATTCTAGGCTCTTGAGCATCGCCATTGGTGGCTGTGCTTTCAGCTGCCAAGGCCCAAAGCTTTGGGATTCCCTCTCTAAACCTCATTGCCTCATTTTCCTCCTATAAGATGCTCCACTGCCCAAGCTTTTAGTCATCTGCCCTAATATCTGCTTATGTGGCTTGGTATCAAATTTTTTTCAGAACACTCTCATGAAGAACTTGAACATTTTTCCACATTAAAGGTGCTATTTAAATACAGGTTGCTGTTGTTCTCCCCCTTTCTATCAAAGGATTGCTTTCAGCTTTTGTCCCTTTCCCCTTCCCTTTCAGTTACTTCTATTAGCTCCTACTCATTATTGCCTTCCCCTCCACTGTCACAATTTCCTCTTTCCCTTTCTTTATTTTCCCCCCACTTCACTGGCATCCACTCCTTCTTTCCACTTGTCTCAGTCTATACTGTCCATTCTGCCTTCTATTTACTGCTATACCTTCTTTCTCCAGCAGACATTCTGCCCATTGGTAGGAAATAGAGGCAGTTTAGATAAGTTATATTTGTATGTTGTGGGTGTTTGGAGTGAGTTTTAGCTTTAAAGTTTAAGTTTGATTTGTATTTCTGTATCTGCATTAAGAAAAGTCAAATTAAGCTTTAGTTTCACTTTAAAAGGTGCTTGCATTTCTAATGAGAGCACTGCAACTGTAAGCCAAGTTAAACAAACAAGAGTTTAACAACAGTGCTGTTGCCTAGCAACAGGGGTCCAGCGAGGCAGGTCCCTCCCATAGACACACAGAAAGACTAAAGAAACAGGAGTTTTAAGTTCAGTTTAAAGCCAGGACTCCAGAGAGACTGGACACTGGGAGAGGGAGCTGCAGATTTTCCAAAAGAACCAAAAGGTCCCAGGGCCAAAGGTGTGAGACAGGGACCGTGGAAAGTCCCAAGCTGACCTTCTAGTCAAAGGGAAGGGCAGAGACTTGGAAAAGGTCCTGTTAAGTGAAGTTAAGAGTGAGGCGCAGAGAGAAAGGCTCCAAGCTTCAGATTTAAAGAGGCAAAAGCTGCAGAAAGCAAATTTAAAGTCAAAGCAGCTTGCAAGAGGCAAGAAGGTCCAAAGAGACAACCGAATGTCTGTAATTCTTTGCTATGGGCATGTGAAGCAGTGCTACTGTTGACGGCTGAGTTGGTGAGAGAGGGTGCGTGGAAGGCAGCTTGAATGCATGTGGTGACCCAGGGAAGAGGAACATCAGAAGGAGAGTTCAAAAACCTGGAGGTGAACTCTTGCGGAAGGTGTTGGTGAGAAAGCGTTGGTTTGGGGGAAGATTCCAAAGCGAGTTCTTCGAGAGTGGTGATTGGAAACCCTCGCGTGAAAAACAGAGTTCAGTGAGACTGGTTGGCTCATGGTGTGACAAGCTTATGGGAGGAGTTGATGAGAGATCCATAATATCCAGTTGAGGTGGCATCTGTCACTTGGTTTCAAAGCGTGGTGTGTCTGACCACAGGGTGCTATAGATTTACATGGATTGTGTACCTACTGGGAACATCAGAGCATAAGATAGCTTTTGTAACTTGTGTTATCCTTACAAATCTGTATATATCTGTAAAGGTATAGCTGTGGGTGAAGGAGTATTGCAATATAGTTCATACTTTCTTATTTAATTTTTTTTTAAACTTTGTTTGATAAATGTTTTTTCTTTTGTTAAATGTTCATTAGCTGACTCCAGTGACTCCATTCAGTAGCCCCTCCCCCAATATATAAACAAAAAAATTAAAAGTTAAGATCTATCAAGCAGGGGTCCACTCTGGGATCAGGCTTGGTCCGGGGTTACCTCAGCTGGGATCATAACACCATTCTCATCCCCCAATATTTTACCTCCCCCTCTTTCCTCTCTCTTATTTTCTCAAATCCTCCCCTCTTTTATCCATCTGGTGGTTAATACACTGGATAGCCCTCACTTAGCCTCCTCTTTGTGTCTTTCCAATGCTACTCACCCCAACTGCCATCTATTTCTGCTGAAGACATGGGAGCTCTGATTCTTTGCCCCTATATACTGAATGTAGAAGCTCTCCAATGGTCATTAGTACTGAATGTATGTGTAGAGGGGGGACTGGATCAGTTTAGTGCATTAGCTATGAGACACATTGGGAGGGAAAAGGACAAAGTACAAACCCAGGATCCAGTTGCACTGATTTTTGTCAGAGTGCTGATACACTCCCTATTCAGCCCAAATTACCAACTTGTTGGTATGTATGGTTTCTCAATAAAGGAGGGTAAAAAAACATTGGAAAGAGAAAAGAAAATAATAATGTGCCACAAATGTCAGATTCCAGGTGGTCAATTATAGACTACCAATAGAGAACGGATTGGCTGCCTACCTGTTTAGTTAGACAACCATGTGTATATGAACCAGCTAACAGCATCCAGTCAACAAATGATTCATTGTCTGAAGTAAGGTGCTGAATAAATTCAAGCTATTGATTATCTATTGTTAACAACCATCTGCAAAGAAAAAGCAGCCCTCTAAACACCAGGCAACTGGTTACCAAACACCAACCTTAGAAAGCTAACGATAAAGTATTAGTGCAAATAGAAAGAAAACCACCAGTATCAAAATAATCATCCAGTTCCAATCATTTAACTAAATCACAAGCAGGAAAAATTGTGACATGGATCCAAATCTTCCCATGGGTTATCTGCAAGCAATGGGCTGAGTGAATTAATATCCAGATAAATTAAGGACAATCATCCAGATTAGAGTGCAGGAAATGTATAAATCTGATTGAAAAGAAGTAGTGGATGGGTAATGCCGTCTGGCTACAGCTAGATTCATTTTGCTCTGATTATGAAAAAGTCAAAGCAAGTATTTACATCACTGCATCAATTACAGAGGAAAAAAAAAAGTCTGGCTTGAACGTATATTCTGAAACATCTATTCTCTCAATAAACTGTCGAAGTTCACTCTGAGGTGAAGCTATTGCTGCCTTGAAGTCTCTTCCCAGGTCCTGCTTGGGCTACAGCCAAAACTTCTAACTGGATGTTAATTTACATTTCACCTTATTGTATTAGTTGAATGAGGCAATGTTGGTGAATTTTTAAGATGAAAGGTATTTGCTAAATGTACATGATGTTTAAGACCAGTTGTAGAATTTAGGATTTGTCCCACAGACCAACGGATTCCTCAGAACTACTGTATCCTCAAGGGAGTGCTTATAACACTTTACAAGGACAAATTGTAACTCTTCCTCCAATAACCCATTGTTTATTGAAATGGTTTACACTACAAAAGGGAATTCAAAGGTCTCTTATAGTGTTACAATCGGGATGGTAGGAGTGTGCATATTATCTAGCCACACTACTCCACAGGTTGTACTATTAATTTAAAAGTTTAATTTACTCACCAAAATGGTCCATCGTTTATCTTCACTACTGGTACCCAGGATAAAAAAGACTTTAACCAGGCTTCTTTCAATATACAACAAATTTATTCATTTATTATAAAACAAAACTTTAACAAGTTGCAAGGACAGGTCAACACACAATTGTACTCTGGAAATATGACTATCTATCTCTTAAAAAATTCCCCCAGCATGCATGCACACAAACAAAGGACAAACAGATAGTCTCTCTCTGCAGAGATGGGCTTTGGAGAATAAGGGTTATAAAATAAAGGATAAAGTTTGCAGGGTCTCGACGCTATTAAACTGGAGTTCCCTCACGTGAAGGTGGGCTGATGATCCCTGTGGACGTCTGGAGCTTCTCACCAACAGAGCTTCAGCATGGAGAAGAATGTATAAGGCTGGGTCAATTCTTCCTGTCTCAGTTTCGCGGGTCCAAAAATGTAGGCATGGTACACTCAGATGAGGATTATCTGGCTACAGGTTGATAACCACACACAGTTTCAGGTAAGGCAGAGAGAGAGAGAGACAGTTAGGATAGCCTTCCTTTCTCAGCTTATTCCCCAACAAGACGGACTTCAAACCCACAGGTTCAAAACTTAAAATTTGCCTCTGCCAAGTGATTTCCAGTAAAAACCATCAGTCTTTGTCTTCCTGCTTTCTCCCCCCATTCATTAAAGTGATTACAGTTCAAAACAAACAGCCAGCCCTTCCTCAAATACCATACAGGTCAGGAAATTTCATGGAAATGGCCTGCTTGTTGACAATTCCAAGGTGAACTTACAACCCTTTCAGAAATCCTCCAGCTCAGCATCCAAATGTCCAGATAATGCCATGTCCTTCCATATTTTAAAAGAAAAATTCAGTCTTGAAAGATATGATTCTAGCAATAGGCATTAACAGGAAAAGGGATTTTAGAGCAGCAGTGTAGCTGATTAGAAGCCAAAAGGAAGAACTATTGGTGGAGGTGAAAGACATGGCTGAGGTACTAGATGAGTACTTTGCATCAGTGTTATACAGGGAAGAGAACTTAGCCAAAGTTATGGTAAACAAAGCTGCTGGGAAGTAGGGAGGAAATAAAAAATAAATTTAAAAAGCAAGTACCAGAAAGGCTGGCAGCACTTAAAATGGTAAGTCACTTGGGTCAAGGTGGGATGTGTCTTAGGACGCTAAGGGAAGTAACAGTAGAAATTGCAGAGCCACTGGCCACAATCTTCCAGTCCTCCTTAGATAGAGGACAGGGTTTTCCATGCCCACCAGCATCAAGCGTGTTCAGTGGCATGAGCGGACAATATGGTATGATCGGTTTCACGACGGCGTGAAACCAATTTGTGATCATCTGCTCAGCCCTCTGATGGCAGGCCGCGTTTTCCACCATTGGACGTCAGGAACCTCATTGCAATACATTAGCATATCATTATTAGGCCTGCCTGCCGGAATCTTGACAACTGTGACATGCAGAAGTCTGGACTTACTCGCCAGAGCTTTGCTCACATCACAGACATCCGAGGAGCAGAGGATGCTGGAGCCCAACACCAAGGGCACACTGCAGGAATGTTCATGGCACGTTAGATGGATTCTCATGGCTCTGCTGCGAAGCAGTGCTCGGAAGTTGGATAGTCACCACTGATGCTCACAATGGGTGACAGTCAAGGGGGTGGGAAAGGAAGGGCTAGGATCGGCTGGGAGAAGTATTGAGGTTGGGAGGGAGTAATTAAGGTGTCGGAGGGAGGCGACGGCAGCTGGGGAGGTAGGTGTAAGGCAGGTGGAAGATGCAAGGGAAGGAGTGCAGGGAGGGGAGGGTGTCTGGGGGGGAGGAAGGGGTGCAGAGAGGGGAGGAAGTAAGGGTGGAGGAAGAAGTAAGTTTGGAGGAAGGGGAGGGAGCTGGGTGGGGGGGTTGCGCAGAAGTTCCGAGGTGGGGTGCGGAGGGGAGGGGGGGGCAGATGTGCAGGTGAACATGCATGGGAGGGGAAGTCGTTTAGGTCCACGTCTGCCTGTTGAGGAGTGAACTGAGGGTGGGCGCGGCATGGCAGAAGACCATGCATGCTTAATCGAAAGTGAAATGAGAGTCGTGGTGGGCGAGATCATGCGCTGCATGGGAATGTGATCAGTGGGTGGGTGGAGGTGCAGGTAAGCTCAGATGGGCAACTGAAAGCAAACCCCAGCAGGCAGTATTCAAAATGCTCAGGGCATTGAAGAGAGTGTGGAACGTGAAGGATTCACATGCGTGGGAGTGTGCTTGCACAAGGCTCCATAAGGCCCTGTCACACACACACACTTTTCCCTCCAGAATCATTCACGGGCCAGCCGCTCTCTCTGCTGTGACAGGTCTTCCAGGCTGCTTATTTCCACCTCTTCACTGGGCCAGTCCTCTTGGCTGCAGATGAGGATGTGGATGGAGCCGAGAGACTGGCTGGCTGAGGATGTTGGTCCCTTGATAGAGCTCCCTGTGAACCAAAGTTGAGATAAGTAATGCATGGCAGCAGAGTCAAAAGCAGGAGAGAGCGCACACTCAGTTGTGTTGAGGAAGGGATATGGTGGTGCAGGATCTTCAGGTGGGTTCTCGCCAAGAACCTCACCGTTGCCGCAGGCATGGTCCGCATTCCTCATCAGTCAGCATGATGGCACGGAGGGGCCTAATGTGGGCCACTCCACCCCCAGTCTGGGACCTCTCCCT
Organism: Cetorhinus maximus; assembly: GCF_964194155.1. Lineage (NCBI taxonomy): Eukaryota > Metazoa > Chordata > Chondrichthyes > Lamniformes > Cetorhinidae > Cetorhinus > Cetorhinus maximus. The sequence goes on from NC_135885.1 coordinate 74,240,829, forward strand.
GCTGATGTGAGCAGTCTGCTCCTGCATGAAAACAGATGGAGAGTGTAAGCAGGGTGCAATGCACTGCATGGAATGTTTGTGTGGTAAGCAGCTCCATGGACAGGAATGAGGATGTGAGCTCAAGAGGATATGACCCTGATGGAGATATGAGGGTGTGCGAGAGAGTTAGTGGTGTTGTTCCTTAAGGTGTGAGATCCCTGTGGATGTGTGATGGGTTGGCGAATGAGAGAGTTGAGAGTGATGAGACGAGTGACTTACCCTAGCGGAACGGATGAGAGCATTCATCCTGTAGGGGCATTGGGTGGCTGTCCTCTTTTGCAGGGCATTGGCACTGACCACTGCTGCCACCGCCTTCCAAGCCTGGTAACACTGCTGCCCATCTTGTGGCCAGAGGGAGGCTAGAGGACATTGCAGTGGGCCTCCACAGCATCCAAAAGACGTTCCAGTAACACGTCGCTAAACCTGGGGCCTGTATTCTTCTTGCCTTTCGTGGATATCTTCCCCGCAGTAGTCGTGGCCTGGGAGCACAGGTGTGCGCACGCAGCTGGACATTAAATATGGCGCATGGCGCGATGAAGTGGCAAGGCGATGGCAGGCGGACGGCCATCAAAATGGTGCGTTTCCAGGGAGTGCATAAATAATGTGGTGGGAATGAGATGATATGTTATTTCACACGCCCGCTACCACACTTAGTGCAAATCTGGGACAATTCCGTCCAGAGGGATGGTGCCAAATGACTTGAGGGTTGCAAATGTTACACCCTTGTTCAAAAAGATGGAGGAGGATAAAACTGGCAATTATGGTCAGTTTAATGCTAGTGGCGTGGAAACTTTTAGGAGCACCTCTGTTTCTGATATGCATTAATAGGAGTATAAGGCAAATTTTAAAATTTACAGATGACGCAAAACTTGGAAGGTTAGTAAGCAGGTGAGGAAGATGGTAATAGACTTCAAAAGGATATCGACAGGTTGGTTTAATGGACAGACATGTAGCAGATGAAATTCAATACAGAAAAGTATGTGGTGATACATCTTGCTAGGAAGATTGAATAAGATTAGGTAATATAAACTATATGGTACAATTGTAAAGGGGATGCAGGAACAGAGACACCAAAAGGTACTTGTGCAAGACAGATTAACAGTGGAGTTAACTGGTTTAGACAAATGTTTGATTCACAATCAAGCCAACAGTTATGGATACAGGCAAGAACTTGTTGTTAAAGCCACAATTAGATCAGTCATGATCTTACTGAATGGCAGAGCAGACTCGATGGGCTGAATGGCCTAACTCTTGCTCCTATTTCTTATGATCTTACAGAAGTAAGCGGAAGGCCTAAAAAATCTCAGTCCTTACACGAATCTTTGAAACAGTACTCAAGCCAAGTGGTTAATCTTCCAATTTCTGTTAAGTACCTGACTTGGAGCTTTTTGTGGGATGATAACTGAAGGACTCTACTAACCGTGAATTGGTCTTCTGGGATAGCCAAGCTGAGAGAGAGTGAGTTCCTAGATGCAGGACTCCAGAGTTAAAAGGCATCAGAACCAGGAAAGTTCCGACCTGAGATGACTACACATAAGATGCTAGCAACACCTATGTTGAACTGAGATTCTACAACCGTGAGAAAGTTGGAGGAGATGTGGAGAGTCAACCTTCCCGCATGTAAACAGAAGGTCCACGAAATCTCAAGCCTTACACGAATCTTTGAAAACAGTACCCAGACCAAGTGATTAATCTTCCAATTGCAGATGAATATCTAACCTGCTTTTTTTTGGTGGGGGGGGCTGCAAGTCAAACGCATGTAGAAGGGAATCTGTGTTATCGTGGTGCGACATGTCACCAAAATCTGACCAGGGCATGTAAAAGCAAATTGTAGGAAGCTTAAAGGAAAATCAGTTGCAGCAGGGCAAATGTCTAAGCAGAATTCAGAAAAGACTGAATGAAAGGAATGAGTAGTATAACCATAGCAATAGTGCAGTTGCAAAGTGTTCTCTCAGAACCGACTACAGCAGTGGTTGTAATTGCTCAGGATAGTCAGGGAGATTCTTCCCAATGTATTGATGAAGTGAGTCAGGTGACTGAAGTTAATTAAATGTTTTCTTCCTAAGGGAGAAGTCTTCCCTTACGCTTCAATGAAATAAGTAAACAAATTGATATTTTGAGAGATACCGAAGCTGTTCAGTCATTGATGGTGGCTGATGATATGATTTCAGATAGTCTGATGGAAGAAAAGATACTGATAGGGGGGTATTCACGGGAGGAAGAAAAGATACTGATAGAGGGGTATTCATGGGAGATATTAACCTGCTCCTTTATATGAAATTAGGTTACAAAGAAATTTAGTACACAAAATTGTTTCCGTAGGAGTTATTCCTAGGTAGATTTTTTATTGGGAAATAATTTGGCAGGTGATAGGGTATCTCCAAGAGTTAAGACTTTTGGGTGAAGTGAGAGAAACAGATTTTACAAGAGGAGCATCCTGATTGTTTCCAGATTACACAGTCATGAGGACTCAGGTTCGTAAGGCAAGACAGGATAATGCAAAATCAACTTAAAGGGAGGATGATGATGATGCAGGTATTCAATTCACCTGGAGTTTTTTTTTCAGGAAATTAGATGAGGATAAAAACCTTAAAGAATAAAGCTGACTTATTTAGTCAATCTTCTTTAATTGAAACCCAGAAGGTAGATCCTGATTTGCAGGTATTATCTCAAACAGCATATTCTGGAAAGAATCAGAAAAGGTTTGTGAATGTTATAACCTAAAAAATGATATATTAAGAAATTGAGACCTCCTCAAAGACCAATGGGTGAAGAATGGACCATAGTCCATCAAAGTGCTGTCCCTCCAGGTTATCACAAAGAAAGTTTAAGGATTGCACAAGAGATTCAAATTGCAGGTCATTTAGGAATAAGAAAGACTCGCACACGTCAAATGGTTAGATAAACCCAGCCATCAGTTAAATCAGCTCCATTGATCCCTATGCCTGTTTTCAACAAAACATTTATTAGAGTTCTAATGGATTGTGTGGGGCCTTTACCTAAAACCAAAATTAGGTATCAATATCTTTTAACTATCATGGGAATATCTGTGAAGTTTGCAGAGGCCATTCCCTTAAGAAAGATTACTTCAAAGACAGTAATTGAAGGGTTAATTCAGTTTGTAACTAGGTGTGAATTACCTAGAGGGGTTTAACCTGACCACAGGTCAAATCCAGAAACTTGAGCACATAATTCGGGCTTCAGCATTGTAGTGAGGGAGCGCTGCACTGCTCCAAAGGAGATGTGAAACCAAGGCCATACCTGTGGTTTTAAGCAGGATGTAAAAGATGCCATAGCACTATTAGTAGAAGAGGAGCAGAGTGTTCGCCAGGTGTCCTGGTTGCTGTTTGATGAGAGATTAATATTAACTTAAAAAGCAGATTATTTGGCAATGTTCCACATTGCTGTTTGTGGTAGCATGTAAAATAGGTTGTGTATTTCACTTTCTTGCAACAGTGCCTAAATGCCCAAAAAGTACTTCAATGGGAGGGAAAGTTGTGAAAGATGCTATGTAAATAAGAACCCTGACTTTCATTTCTAACTTTGTAAACATTTCTTGTTCAACTTCTGGTGGACCAATATTAAAACTGTCAATAGTTTGGATAATGCAGACAAGGACTGCAATGGATTTTAATCTGCTGCCCTTGTCCTTTGAGGTGGTAGAGGTTGGGGGCTTGGAAGGTGCTGACAAAGGAGCCTTGGTGAGTTGCTGCTGTACATCTTGTAGATGGTACACACTGCTGTCACTGTCCATCGGTGGTGGAGGGTGTGAATGTTGAAGGTTGTGGATGGCATTCCAATCAAGCTAACTGCTTTGTCCTGGATGATATCAAGCTTCTGGAGTGTAGCTGGAGCTGCGCTCATCCGGGCAAGAGGACAGTATTCCATCATAGTCCTGACTTGTGCCTTGCAGATGGCAGATATGCCTTGGGGAGTCAGGAGATGAGTTACTCACTGCAGAATTCCCAGCTTCTGACCTGCTTTTGCAGCCACAGTATTTATATTGCTGCTCCAGTTCAGTTTCTGGTCAATGGTAACCTCCAAGATGTTGATAAGAAGGATTCAGCAATGGTAATACCATTGAACATCAAGAAGAGGTGGTTAGGTTCTCTCTTGTTGGAGATGGTCATTGCCCAGCACCTGCATGGCACGAATATTACTTGTCACATCAGCCCAAGCATGAATGTCATTCCGGTCTTGCTGCATATGAACACAGACTGCTTCAGTGTCTGAGGAGTTGCGAATGGTGCTGATCATTGCATCAGTGAACATCCCAATTCTGACCTTATGAGAGAGAGGTCATTAATGAACCAGCTGAAAGATAGTTGGGCCTTGGACACTACCCTGAGGAACTCCTGCAGCAAAGACCCAGGGCTGAGATGATTGACCTCCAACAACCACAACTTTCCTTCACGCTGGTTATGACTCCAAACAGTGGAGAATTTCCTCCCCCCAGCCCCCCCGCCAATTCCCATAGACTCCAGTTTTGCTGGTGCTTTTTGATGTCACACCTAGTCAAATGCTGCCTTGATGTCAAGGGCAGTAACTCTCACCTCACCTCAGGAGTTCAGGTCTTCTGTCCATGTTTGGATCAAGGCTATAATGAGGTCAGTAACTGAGTGAATCTAGCAGAATCCAAACAGGGCATCGATGAGCAGGTTATTGCCAATTGACTGCTGCTTGATAGCACTGTCGACGCCCCTTTCCATCATTTTGCTGATGATTGAGAGTAGACTGATGGGGCAGTAGTTGGCTGGGTTGGATTTTTCTGCGGCATATCTGGGCAATTTTCCACATAGCCAGGTAGGTGGCAGTGTTGCAGCTATACTAAAACAACTTGGCTAGGGGCGAGTGTGCTCTGGAGCACGTAATCAATACGATTGTCAGAATATTGTCAGGGCCCATAGCTTTTGCAGTATCCAGTGCTTTCAGCCATTTCTTGATATAACGTGGAGTGAATTGAATTGGCGGAAGACTGGCATCTGTGATGCTGGGGGCCTCAGGAGGATCGACGCAGCACTGCTGGCTGAAAATGGTTGCGAATGCTTCAGGCTCGTCTTTTGCACTGATGTACTGGGCTCATTGAGGATGGGGATATTTGTTTATAAACAAATTAGTTGTTTAATTGTCCGCTACCATTCATAACTGGATGTGGCAGGCCTGTAGAGCTTAGATCTGATCTGTTGGTTGTTCAATTGCTAAGCTCTGGCTATCGCTTGCTGCTTATGCTGTTTGGCATGCAAGCAGTCCTGTGTTGTAGCTTTACCAGGTTGAGCCCTCATTTTTTAGATATGCCTGGTGCTGCTCCTGGCATACCCTTCCTGCACTCTTCATATTGAACCAGGGTTGATCCGCCGGTTTGATGGCAATGGTAGAGTTGGGTACATGCCAGGCCATGAGGTTACAGATTGTGTTTGAAACAATTCTGCTGCTGCTGATGGCCCATAGTGACCCATGTTTACCCAGTTTTGAGTTGCTAGATCTGTTTAAAATCTAGCATTGGTGGTAGTGCCACACAACACGATGGAGGGTGTCCCTCAATGTAAATATGGGGCCTCATTTCCAAAAGGGTTGTGCAGTGGTCATTTCTATCTATGCAGTCATGGCCAGATCCACCTGCGACATGTAGATTGGTGAGGACAAGGTCAAGTAGGTTTTTCCCTCTTGTTAGTTCCCTCATCACCTGCAGCAGACCCCAGTCGAGCAGCTATACCCTTGAGGACGCAGCCAGCTTGGTCAGTAGTGGCACTACCAAGCCACTTTTGGTGATGGACATTGATGTGCCTCACACAGAGTGCATTCTGAGTCTTTGTCAACCTCAAGTGCTTCCTCCAAGTGGTGCCCAACATAGAGGAGTGTTAATTCATCAGTTGAGGAACATGGTAGGTGATCAGTGCTGCTGGTGGGACAGGGTATACCTAGGGTTGGTGGTGGTGGTGTCTGGGACATAGTCACACTCACCAAATCATACCTTACAATGTCAGGCTTTTACTTAACTAGTCTGTGGAACAGCTCTCCCAATTTTGGTAACTTTGGCAATTTGGAAGATTTCAGGGTCGAAAGGGCTGGGTGTGCCATTGTCATTATCAGTGTCTAGCGCGATTGGTCTAGTTCTATTCCTGACCAACTTTTTTGTAGCAGTTTGCTACAACTGGATGGCTTAGTGGCCATTTTGGGGCGCAGTTAAGAATCAGTCACATTGCTGTGGGTCTAGAGTCACATGCAGGCCAGACCAGATAAGGGTGGCAGATTTTCTTCCCTAAAGGACATTAGTGAACCAGATGGGTTTTTATGACAATCGACAATGGTTTCATGTTTCCATGGTCATCATTACCGAGACTGGTTTTCAATTCCAGATTTATTAATTGAATTTAAATTCCACAAACTGCCATGGTGGGATTTGAACCCTGGTCCCCAGAGAATTACCCTGGACATCTGGATTACTTGACCAGTGCCATTATCACTGCACCACCACCTCCCCTTGTCAAAATACAAAATATTGTTCAGCTCGTCAGTGAATGGGATGCTGAATATACAAATTCCCAAACTACTCAAGTTGAAACTGTCAATAGGCTTTACAGAAAGAAATGAGTCATGTACTGTGCCTTGTACAGCTCAAAGTTAACAGCCCAAACGCCCATGGCTTCACAATGCAATTCTTTCTTTCCGCAAACTAGAATGAGCTCAGCTGCCTGGCACACTCTCCATTCCCCTACTAAAAATAATGCGGGGTTTAAAACATTGCCATAATCTCGCTGGCCAGTTTTTCTAGGTAGTTAAAGAAAATGGATATAGCTTACTACTGAGTAAAAAAGGGGGAGATGGTGGCATAGTGGTAACGTCACTGAACTAGGAATCCAGTGGCCAAAACTAATGCTCTAGCGGCATAGGTTCAAATTCCACTACAGCAGCTGGTGGAATTTAAATTCAATGAATAACTTGGAATTGAAAGCTAGTCTCAGTAATGGTGACCATGAAACTATCACTGATTGTTATTAAAACCCATCTGGTTCACTAATGTCCTTTAGGGAAGGGAATCTGCTGTCCTTACATGATCTGACTTACACTGACTCCAGACACACAGCAATGTAGTGGACTCTCAACTGCTCTCTGAAATGGCTTAGCGGGCCACTCAGTTCAAGGGCAAATAGGAATGAGCAACAAATGCTTCCTTGGCAGCAATGTCCACATCTTGCGAAATAAAAAACTGATATATCAGGACCCTAATATTTTTAAACCCATATGCAAATAACCATCTGTACACTAATACTGTAAAACTAACTCAGCAGGGGTGTGGGAACCAGAAGAGAATATTAGAAAGTAATAGCAGGGTGCACGGAATGTTGGGAGAGGGAGATAGCACTAAGAGAGAGAATAGCAAGTTAATAGATGGAGTTGGAGTAAGGAAGTAAGTAATGAAGTATAATTCAGGGTTACACTGCATGTATGTGAATGCACGGAGTACAGTTAATAAAATTGGGGAGTTACAGGCACATGCCTTGTGGGATTATGACGTTGTGGTGATAATGGAGACCTGACTTAAGGAAGGGCAGATCTAGGTGTTAAATATTCCTGGTTGCAAAGTGTTCAGAAAAGATAGGAAATGGAAAAAAGGAGGAGCAGTGACATTTTTGGTTAAGGAGAGTATTGCAGTACTAGAGAAAGTGGATGTGTCAGAGGATTCAAGGACAGAACCGATTTGGCTAGAGCTAAGGAATAAGGAGGGTGTAATTACATTATTCGGTGTAATGTATAGACCACCAGCTAGTGGGAAGGACATAGAGGAACAAATCTACAAGGAAATTACAGAGGTGTAAACATTGTAGAGTAGTTATAATGGGGGACTTTAATTACCCGTCTATAGAATGGGATAGTGGTAGTGTTAGGGGCAGTGAGGAACAAGTGTTCCTAGATTGTGTTCAGGAGAATTTCCTACAGCAGTATGTGTCCAGTCCAACAAGAAAGGAGGCACTGCTAGATCTGGTTCTTGGGAATGAGGTGAGCCAAGTAGATCAAGTGATAGTAGGGAAACATTTAGGAGACAGTGGATCATTGTATCATAAGATTTAAGGTTACGGTGGAAAAGGATATTGGTCAATCCAGGGTAAGAATAATCAACTGGCACAAGGAGCTGGGCCGGATAGATTGGAACCAAAGGTTGGTGGGAAAAACAGCTGCTGAACAATGGAATACCTTCAAAGAGGAGATTGTTTGAGCACAGTCAAGGAATGTTCCCTCAAAAGGAAAGGGTAGGACAAACAAATCAGAGCTTCCTGGGTGACAAAGGAATTAGAAATTAAGTTAAAGAAAAAGTGTGTTGATGACTGGTGTCAGGTATCAAATACAATTGAGAATCAAACTGAATACAGAAGGTTCAGAAGGGATGTAAAAAAGCAAATACAAGAAGCAGAGGGATTATGAAAAAAGACTGGCAGCTAACATAAAAGGAAAAAGTATTTGATAAGCACATCAATAGTAAAAGGGTGGTAAAAGGAGGAGTAGAGTCAATTAGGGACCAAAAAGGGGATTTACACAGAGGCAAGAGGCATGGCTGAGGTGTTAAATGAATACTTTGTATCTGTCTTTACCTACGAGGTAGATGCTGCCTGGGCCATGGTGACAGAGGAAGAAACTCAGTCACTAGAAGGGTATGAAATTGAAAAGGAGATATTGGATAAACTGTTGGTATTTAAAGCTGATAAGGCACCGGGACCGGATGAGATGCATCCAAGAATATTGAAGGAAGTGAGAGTGGAAATTACAGAGGCACTGGCAATAATTTTTCAACGTTCCCTGGACTTGTGGGAGGTGCCAGAGGGCTGGAGAATGGCCTCCTCCTACACTAACAATTCTGTGATAGGAGGGCATCAGATTTAAATTCAGGATAAAATAACAGAAATGCAACCATTTTGGTTTGTTGCATCTTTAAACAGGTAACGCTTTTTTTTCACCTCAGGCTACAAGGAAGGCTCGAGCTAAATGAGAAAAGAAGTAATTTTAAGTGAAGGTATATGACTTAGATTCTGTCACTCTACCTTTGTGTCTAAATATAATCTGATTTGGTTAAGTACAGAGTTCTGACTTTGAAGCCAGTCAAAAACAATTATACAATTATCCACAAATAATTATTCAATTTTTTTTAAGATAAGTTGAACTGTCTTGGTAATAAAGGTCCTTCAGGAAAAAAAAATCAGAAAGCAAATAACAAACATTTAACCTGCCCTTTCTACATAACATTCTACATATGTACAATCCATGCTATCCCTTTAATCTCTAAGAATAAGGTTCTGGATTTCATTCTGCTCAGAAGCAAATCAAGCAAAACTCCAGAATATCTAACCTCACATTATGCATTATTTTATCATTGACCAATTGTATTTCCTTACATTTCCATCAAATCAGCAGCTCAAACTACCCCAAAAGTATTTTGTATACAGATCCTTAGTTACCACAGTTCCAAAGCAGATGTCTAAGCAACTTTTTTTTTTAAATGGCAATAATTGATGCAGTATTAGATATTTTGCTGGGAGACTGGTGCATCAGCAACCTGCAACACTAAGTGCAGCATAAAATCAACTTTAATCAATAGTGGTTAAACCTGTATTGGATTCCTCTAGCTTTCAAAGTTCATGTGAAATAACATGTTAAAGTATCCATTCAAATCAGCATTTTAATTAAATTTAACCCCTTTTTTCTACAGATGAAGTTCAGTTGTGAACCATCCTTCATAACTTGCAATCCGAATTGTCACTTTTATTGCCCTTCAGTACATGTATTTTTTTTAAAAATCATTAGTGACATGCAAGGGAGGGGAGAGCGGTTTCATTCTTAAAGATTAGATTTTTTTCGTTAGGTTCAAAACCAGTAACAATCTGGACCTGTCGGGGTGTTATTTTCCCACTTGGTCCTTGCCATACAATGTAAAACTCAATAATAAATTAAAACAGAAAATTCTGAAAATATTTAGTATGTCTATGAGCAACTGACAAGAAAAATAAAGTTAGCACTTTGGTTGTAGCTTATATGTCAGAATTGGAAGACCTTCATGAGGGTGAAGAAACAAAAGGATAGAACAATGGGTAAAAGTAGTCACCATTGTTATTCCCACAGTTGTGTTCCTTCTGTCGAGTTGCTTTGCTCAGCGAACACGTTTGCAAGCCTATCTACTGGTGAGTGAGTTGGTAAACAAAATACTGCGGATGCAGAGACCCATGTAAAATGAAGCACATGCCGTTTATTAACACAATTAACAGAGCACTAACATGTGTGCTTCTCCAACCAGCCTCTATTCTAAATTTCTGATTAACATTGTAGCCCATACTACACAGCAATTGGGTAATAGAGTCATGTGGTCAATCTGCTCACACCCTCTTAAAAATGGTGTATTGCACCTCAGATTACCACATTCCTCCCACTTTATTCGAAAGTACAATTTACAATCTTTACAATATATCAGCTATTTACATAAATAAACTATTTACAAATTCAGTCGCTCTGGAGGCTTCTTCAAACGTGTCAAACTTCGAAGTTCTACGACTTCAGATGGTTTGTGCAAGGCCTCCCCGCCAGGAGTCATCTGTCCACTAGGCTCTCCAGTAGGAACCAGTAAGTTTGTTTCTTCGACTCTCATGCTCAACAGATCCTACAGGCACTTCCAAACCAAGTGGAGTTCCTTCCACCTGTGGTGTAGACTCAAACAGCAATGCTTTCACCCTCTTTCGAGCCCAATTGCATGCACTCCTGCTGCCCCTTCCCTCTGAATTCAACAATATTATGAAGGTCAACTGTCAGGAAGGTTCTCAAAATTAGGATGTTGGGCAAGGCTAAATTCACTGTATGATCAGCTTCCTGCTGTGTAAACATACATTTTCGGGGCCATGTTAGTAATTCTGCTTTTTCTTCCTACACATCTTCTTTTGGTGGGTGTTCTTCTTGGCAGCGCTGACTTTAATCCCAGCCTTCTTTTCAATTTGGCCAGACTAGGCTCAGGTATAAGGTCAACTTGAGTGAACTCAGAGGTTAAGTCTTCCAGCATTTCCTTATCAGTCAGCTCCTTTGAAAACTCAGGGGTGTCTATTTTTAAAGCTTCTTGGTTTTCACGTAGCTGATTCTTCAGCTCTTCCATTTCTTTTTTATATTTGTTAGTTGCTTCTTGGAGAACTAAGCATTGTTGTGTTTTCTCAGCTAATGTATTCTTCATCTTGGCCAGAGATATGCTGAATTCTTTGTTCTTCCTCACACCTTTTTAGAATTACAAATTGGGATCTGAGGGAATCTTATAATATGCAAAAGTCTTTCAGCAGATTCTCTTTCTTTTTGGAGGTTACTGACTTCAACTTGAACTCTGTCCTGAAGCGTCACTTCTACAAGTTCCTTTTGTTGAGTCTTTACATACTCCTTATTCCAAACAGTAACATTTCCTACTTCTGATTGAGATCTCAGTCGCCTCTCAAGATTAATCTCTCTTAACCAGTTTCTTCCAAGGAGACTCAGTCCTCTGCCTATCATCACTATTAGGGGTAGATTAACAGACTGATTTTCATAGGGTACTGGAATCTTGCATGTACCTCTTACTGGTATGTCTTCACCAGTATGTCTCTTTAATTTAGCATCTGAATTTTCCCGATTTAATGAGTGGTCTCCTCCATTCAGATATTTGAACGTATGTTCCCCTATGACTGTTGTGGATGCTGCTGTATCCACTTCCATTCAGATGGGTTTCTCGTTGACTTTCACTGTCCGGTATATTGGCTCTGTTTTACCCATTTTTATGTAGTGAGTAAATATCTGACTGTTTCTTCTAGTTCCTCTATTATGTGGGTTTCATGATTTCTACCTTTTTGTTTAAAGTTTTGTCTTAATCTGTCTTTACAATATTACATAATGTGCCCATTACAACAGCAGTAGAAACCCTCGATTCTTTTAAATTGTTGTTCGCTTGCAGGCTCTCTGGTTTCATTCCTATTATTATTGTGGGTTTTCTCTGCTAAACCATTGCTTTTTGCTAGTCTGTTAATGGTGGCTGGTTCCCACCTTTCTGCAGAGCCCAGTGCTTCCGCGCTATTTCTAACTGGTGCTTCCCTCCCGATGCAAAGGGTGGTGCCATTTTGCGCTCCCTTGATTGCTTCTGAATCCCTGACTGTGCTCTCCATTGCGAGTGCCAAATCCAGCACCTGAAATCTACCTGCTGAAATCTAAATTAATTTCTGACGACAACCTTTTTTGAATGGCATCTTCATTAATCCCACATACTAATCGGTCTCTTAACATGTCATCAATCAACGTCCCATACTCAGTGCTCTGTCAATTGCTTTAAGGCTGCTACATAGCAAGCAATTGTCTCTCCAAGGGTGCAACACCTCAAATTAAATTTAAAACGCTGTGCCGTTACCGATGATTTCGGCTGAAAGTGGCTTTTCACAAGATTTACCAACTCAAAGCTCTTGGAATCTGGGGTGTGGGGTGCTGTTAGACTATGAATTAGGCTGCATCTTTTACTGCCACATGTTGATAAGAGGATCGCTCGCCTCTTCTACTGCCCCCCCCCACCCCCTCCAAAAGGCCAAAAAGAACGCAAGGCGTTCAATATAATGTGACCTGTCATCAGTGGTCTGATCAAATGGTTTGATACAGCCAAACTGTGGCATACTGGAGGAAGATAACTTTGATGACTATGATGAAGACTGTACTTACAATCGCCTTGCAAGGCATGGCTGATTTATTTCTGATGAATTTCCACGGCTTTCTTTGGTGTCATTGGCTGGTCGTGTTTTGCCTCATTGCCAGTTATGTTCTGTCAGGTTGCTTGCTCAGCGAACACGGTTGCATGCCTATCAACTGGTGAGTGAGTTGGTAAACAAGATACTACAGACACAGAGGCCCAAGTAAGATGAAGTGCTGTTTATTGGCACAAGTAACAGAGCACTAACACATGTGCTTCTCCAACCAGACCCTATTCTAAACCACGGATCAACATTGTAGCCTGTGCTAATACAGTCACGTGCTCAATCTGCTCACATTCTCTTAAAGGTATACTGCATCTCAGATTACCACAACCACACAGATTAAAGACACATTACAAGTCATTTCCATGACTGTATACACATGGGTGTTTACTTATATTTTGGTGGGCAAGAAAATATTCATTATTTTCAGGACTTGGAGAATATACTAAAGAGAGTTCATATAATAATAATTAATGCTTCACAAAGATGTTAGTAATATTGCAAAATACTGCAGATGCTGGAAATCTGAAAATAAAACAAAATGTTGGAAATACTCAGGTCAGGCAGCATCTGTGGAGGGAAAATTCCAAGTTCTGATGAAAGGTCAACAACCTGAAACGTTGACTCTGTTTCTCATCCACAAAAGATGAGGTTGAATTAGGGGTGGGATTTGAACCAACACTATCTTGAATATAAATTCACTGGCCATAATTAATCACTGTATTCAAAATGCCATTACTATCTAGCTAGCCCATACAATGACCTTCTAGGCTGAACCGAAACCACTCCTTTTAGCACTTAGGATAGACACTGTTCTCTGCAGTATGCATATCATTTAATGTGCAAAATTGGCCCTGCACCTTGTGCATCATCATACCATCATGGATGCTTTGTTTTCTGCCCTGCTTTTATTATTCCTTCTTGAGCTATGGATGTTGCTGCAAGGCTAACCATTCATTTTCCATCCTTAGTTGTTCAAGGTGGTGGTTTGGTGGTTGGTCACCTTCTTGAAAAACGGGAGTTCATGTGGTGAAGGCCCTTCTAACAACCCTGTTGATTAAAAAAAAATCCAGGATTTTGACCCAGTGATTATGATGGAACAGCGATGTATTTCCAAGTCAAGATTGAAAGACTTGGGGTCCTGTGGGGGAAGGGGTGCGGGTGGGCAGCAAAGGCAGGAACTTGGAGGTGGCCTCATTCTCATGCACCTGCTGCAATTGCCCTTCTAAGTGGTAAAAGTTGTGAGTTTGGCAGGTGCTATCAAAGTAGTTTTGGAAGCTGCTGCAGTACATACTGAAGATAGAAAACACAACAGTCACTGTGCACTGGTGCTGGAGGAAGTATACGTTTCAAGTGAGCTGGCTGCCAATCGAGCAGACTGCTTTGTCTTGAATGGTGGAGAGTTTGAGTGTTGTTGCAGTTCCACCCATGCAGGGAAGTGGAGGATATTCCATCAGACTCCTGACTTATGCCTTGTAGATGGTAGAAAAAATTGGAAGTCAGAAAGAGAACAAAAGAGAGAGTCTCCCCTCTTACATCGATGGGCCACTTTCAGCAGTTTTCATTCAAATTATGGTGGAGGTCATTCCAATCCAAGAAGAAAACCTTTATTCAACTAATGAAAAAGCAGGTATTAAGAACACGTTGAATTCCTTTTGAATGAAGTGTCAGGTTGTTTTAGTTAGTAGCACACTCACCTTCTTGAGGCAAAAGGCTGTGGGTTGAAGGCCTTTATCGACTTGATAATATGGACTGGATTTTCGCCAAGTCGGGATGATTCGGGAGCCCTTTAAAAATGACGACCGGGACCAATTCTGGGATTCCCGATTTTAGTAGTGCCTTTTAAGAATGCAAGCTGTTTCAGGTCACAAGTCCACACCCTGTACTCCCAATCTGGCTGGCTCCATTGTGTGCGATAGGCATGTTCTGCAATTTTCATGGAGTCAAGCCAGTTTTTCAAAGAGTCGTGGCTGTGCATCTCAAGAAGTGTTGTGAACCATAGTCTGCACGAGGGCACCTTTTGAAAGACAAGTCCAAAAGGTCCTCCTCATGCTCCCCCATGGTAATACATTGTTTAGAACCAATGAACCCTAAAGTAACAGAAGGATGTGTGAAAGAACGCTTTAAAAAAAGTCATTGATAATTTTCCACTTTCTTTAAAAAAAAATTTTTTTTAACTACAACCCAATAAAAATGTCAATCATCCAGGCTGTGTCAATAGCTGAAACTACAAGCACTTGGAAACCTCGATCTTATGTAAATGAACATCATGCAATTGACAGAAGAGATCAGAGAGCCAGAACTGCCAAAGCAAGCAATTTTTTCTCTGGGGCTCAAGTGTTTTGGCACTCTTATAGATGTCTCAGCCAAATCTCATTGTGCTCTTGGCTGCGAGCCCAGAAATCTATTAGGCCGTTGAAATGCCTGATTTATTCTAATTTATAATTTATTTAAACTTTGCATGTCTTAGTGACGAATCGTCAACTTTACTTGCCGAAAACCATACTGTTTTCTGCCCTGCTCACACACATGCCATACTGGAAACTATTTCTAGCAATTGAGTTGCCACTCAAAAGCCATGAAAAGTCCATGAGCAGCTATCAGCTTAACAAATTGCCAAATGTCATTGCCTTCATTGCAAACTACAAAAATTGGGTCACTGTTTTCAGCCAGAGAAGTGCAAACAGTCAATTGATTATTTAATATTTAATACATTCTTAAGCTTTTCACAAAGGCGGAAGATTTCCTCATTACAAGTTAATCCCTCGGAAAGTTGCCACTCGCATTTCAGAAGTATACCGTATATAGAAACCAAATTAACATGCAAAATTATATACCTCTAGTAAATATTTACAACACAAATAACAGCTTAAACAAATGAAATGATTATTGAAGGCGCAGAGTAGTTTGCATTACAACTAAAGATTAAAATTATTCTCTTTATATATGGTTGTCAAAGTTCACAATATTAAAATTAAATGGAAATAAAACTATACATTATTTTAAAGCTAGCTTCTGCTTGTTATTAAATCAGAGTCCTCAACCTTTCGTCAAATTAAGGTGGTCATGTTCCAGGGGAATCTTGGACTTCTTAGTAGTCAGATACACACAACCTCACTTTCCGATTTATTAATGTTTCGCACTTTGTCAGGGCTACAATTTTAGAAAAATACTGAAATGAAAGCTGTTGATCTTGTAGGATACTGCCCATGTAACTTTCCCCCCCAGTTTCTTCTCTCCATTTGCTGGTCAATGTTAACATTACTATTAACAATTTCTCAATAGTAATGTAGCAACCAGAATATATACACCAAAAATAATGCATTTGAATTTGAGCTTGTTGAATGGGCCACTGTATTGCATGGAATACTTCCATCACAGTATTAGATTTACAGCTCTAAATCCTGCTTTCACAGCTTAAAATAATCTCAACCCATTTCTTAAGCAAACAATACAAGAAACATGAAAACAATTCAAAAAATAAGACCGTTCAAAAGATAAGATCTCTTTTATACAATACAAATATCTTCTGAAACATACCTAGTAATGCTTGAAATAAGCCACTTTTGAAGATACTTATAACTCTTTCAACAGCACTTTGAAGTTGCCTTTCCTCCGGTTTCTTCAGCTTTGAACAGTAGTCCTCAAGAAGCAGTAAAGCACGCTGGGTGTCTAAAAGGCAGGAAGAAAAATGTCTTAGTGCAAAGATAAAAGTTTTTCAGAATAAATGTGAACCAGGATATACAAATATTTTTACTGGCTTATTTTAAGCCATCATCTCTTCCTGGATCATCAGCTCCAATTTTGGCTGTAGTTAATGAGTGACACAATGTCTCCTTCATATGTTACATCACTTCAATCAAGGTTAGCTGAAAAGTAGACCAAGATGGAATCCTTTGCGACTTCAATTCCACCTGAAGGCTAAGTATCCCAAGTTTCTCTTGATGCTCAACCAAACAACCAAGGCAGTGTTTTGTTTGGGCACTCCAATATGCAAATCTCAAATGAATTCAAGGATATGCCTGTTAAGTACTATTCATTACTAAAATAAAACCACTCACTGTTCTGACAGTAATAAGATTTCAAAGGCTTCTTCTGTAACTTCCAATAGAATATTTGAAGTGACATCCTAAAATCGTCATTGAATGTTATAAATGCAATTTCTAAACTGCCATCTCAAAAAATAGGCATTAACACAAATAGTACCTCCAAACATATGCAATTACCCAAAATATATCTCGAATTACATCTGCATAGCACAATACATTTAAAACATTAGTCTTCAGCCCACTGCTGAATTTCAGTGGAATTCTTCATACATTCCTCATGAAGATTTCTTAAAGACTTAAAAGCAAACGATACAGTCACCTCAAATTCAATACTCATCCCTCCCATTGGCATTTGAAGTCCAAGCTCAACTATCTATTTCACTACTTTCCAACTCTTCTTACATTTTAGCACCATCCTGAAATATTGACCTTACAGACAGATGATTTGCATTTATATAGCACCTTTTACAATCTCGGGATGTTTCATATAGCACCTTTTACAATCTCAGGATGTCCCAGTGAAGTACTTTTAATGCATAGTCATAGTTGTACCCAATGAATTACTTTTGATGCATAGTCATAGTTGTAATGGAGGAAAAATGGCAGCTAATTTGCCCACAGCAAGCACAAAAATGATGTTGCTTGAAAGAAATATATTGGCCAGGGCACTGGGTATAACTCCTCTGCTCTTCAAAATAGTGCCATGAGATCTTTTACATCCGCCTGAGCGTGCAGATCTGACCTATCGGTTTGGGTCCTGCCTCATTACAGCCTTAGTCCAAACATGGACAAAAGAACTGAGTTCAAGAGGTGAGGTGAGAGTGACTGCCCTTGACTCAAGGCAGCATTTGACCAAGTGTGGCATCAAGGACCCCTGGCAAAACAGTAGTCAATGGGAATCAGGGAGAAAACTCTCCACTGGTTGGAGTCATACCTAGCGCAAAGGAAGATGGTTTGTGGTTGTTGAAAGTCAATCATTTCAACCCTAGGACATCAACGTAGAATTCCTCAGGGTAGTGTCCTAAGCCCAAGCATCTTCAGCTGATTCATCAATGACCTTCCCTCCATCATTAGGTCAGAAGTGGGGATGTTTGCTGCTGATTGCGTAATGTTCAGCACCATTCACAACTCCTCAAATACTGAAGCAGTCAATGTCCATATGCAGCAAAACCTGAACAATATTCAAGTTGGGCTGATAAGTGGCAAGTTACATTTGCACCACACAAGTGTCAAGCATATCCAACAAGACAGAATCCAACTATCTTTCCCTTGACGTTCAATGGCATTACCATCACAGAATCCCCCACTTTCAATGTTCTGGGGTTAACATTGACCAGAAACTGAACTGGACCAGCCATATAAATACTGTGGCTACAAGGGGAGGTCAGAGGCTGGGAATTCTGCAGTGAGTAACTCACCTTCTGATTCACCAAAGCCGATCCACTATCTACAAGACACAAGTCAGGAATGTGGTGGAATACTCTCCAACAAGCAGATCAACACCATCCAGGACAAAGCAACCGGTTTGAGTGGCACCCTATCCACCACCATAAACATCCATTTCTCTACCACAGAGACAGTAGCAGCAGTGTGTACAATCTATAAGCTGCACTGCAATAACTCGCTGCTCCTTCACGGTCGCTGGGTCAAAATCCTGGAACTCCCTTCCTAACAGCACTGTGGGTGTACTTACACCATATTGGCTGCAGCGGTTCAAGAAGGCAGTTCACTGCCACCTTCTCAAGGGCAACTAGGGATGGGCAATAAATGCTGATCCAGCCAGTGAAGCCCACATCCCATGAATGAATAAAAACTCACCAAGGGTCTTTTGACAGCAGCTTCCAAACCCACAACCTCTACCACCTGGAAGGACAAGGGCAGCAGACGCATGGGAAAACCACCACCTGCAAGTTCCTCCCCAAGCCACATAACATCCCAATTTGGAACTATATCGCCGCTCCTTCACTGTCACTGGGTCAAAATCCTCGAACTCCTTAACAGCACTCTGGGTGTACCTACACCACATGGACTGCAGCAGTTCAAGGCAGCAGCTCATCACCGCCTTCTCAAGGACAATTAGGGATGGGCAATAAATGCTGGCCTAGTCAGCAGCACCCACATCCAACGAAAAAATAAAAAGATTGGCTTTGGTTTAATGTCTCATCTGTAAAAGAAAGCTTCAACCTGGGCATTTTTGTGCTCAAGTCTCTGCAGCGGGGACTTGAACCCAAAAACCTCCTGACTCAGGAGAGAGAGTGTACTACCAACTGAGCCATGGCTGACACTCGACAGACCTTAAGTCTCCACTTATATTGCTCTCTAATTTTCTGAATAGCCACAAATTGAATAATAGCAATAATTTCACAATTACTTTCTTCAAAAAAACCAAAAGCAAGTTGACAAATAATGGCGGAATGGTGAAATGCTGCAACGTACATTAACATTTTTAGGCATCAAATTGTATTATCCAGTACTGTCAATAAATAACGTAGTTTAGGTTATATACTACAAAACCAGTTTATTAAAAAGACAACAATAAAACAGGTTTCAGCAGCTGCAAAGCAACTCTCTCTTGTTTGCTAGATGGGTCCTAGCTAATGCTTCATTAGTGAAAAGGTGGCTGATCTCTGATCAAAAGTCATCTCTGAATCGACAGCCTCTCACTTCAAGTCCTATCCACTCCTCCCCATGGTGAACTCTATTAACCTCTACCTCACAGTGGAGGGGCAGATGTTGGAAGGGTGAAACAAAGTCCATTATGGCATGAAGGGCAACATTCACAAGTATTTGGTACTTCTGGTGGATAATGGTAATGCAACGTGGACTGCAGCAAACGGCGAAAGCAGAGAAACATCCTGTACCAGCCACCTACTGGAGCTGCCGAGCTACCTAGACATCTTGGATCCTCCTTGCCTCTGGGATCGTGCAAAAGCAGCCAGCAGTAGGACAGCAGCACGCATCCCTCCTCCGCTATAATCAAATTCCTTAGCGTAGGTTTAGCTATAAAGTATGAACTACGGACATACAACTAAGATCTACAATGTTGGGAGGCAGGCGAAGCAACAGGTGCAATCACACTGGGAGTCATAGATCTCAACTTGCACGTAGGCATTGACTCACCTTTGGGAAGGGCAGTCGGGGAGGCGGACCTGCAGGAGATACACAAAGCAGGAAGAGAATAAATACAGCCTGGGGAGCGCGGCCCACATCACTCACCTTCTGGAAGAGCAGTCGGAAAGGGGACATGTCAGCTGCTCGGAAGCGGCCCACACTGAGTTCAAAAGGACCGTGAAAAAAAACAAATTGTGACATCACAGGAAAGAAGCAATTTGGTTGGTTGGAGAAGAAGCTAGCTGTTTGGTGAGTATCTGGTAAGCGTTTAAAGTTTATTCTATTCATAAGGGTTCAGAATAAAGTAGGAACTGAACTGTCGGTAAGGTTTATTGAGTAGGGCCAACTAAAATAATTTTTTACTTGGCTTATCCACTGAACAGCAGGAGTTCAGGAGATAAAACAGTGTGAATGGAGACAGTCTGGAGCTTGAAAACTGTGCGAGTACAGAAACGTACATTTCTAAACAAGCACAGAGAAAGTAAGAATTTATAAGCACAGGATGCTGATGTGTAAGGGTAAAGAATTTCTACTTTCTACTAATCTCCAGTTTATAGTTAATAGTACAAGAGTAAGGTTAAAGCTAGTTAAAGTGAAAGTAAAAAAGTGATTTAAAAATTTAAGGTTAAGGCATGGCAGGACAGCTCAACCAAGCAGAATGCTTGTCCTGTGGTATGTGGAGATTCGTGGAAACTTCTCGTGACCCAGACAAGCTCATGTGCAGTAAGTGTCACCGGCTACACAAGCTTGAGCTCCACGTTTCAGAGCTTGAGCAGTGGCCAGAGTCACTGAGGTGCATCGGTGAGGCAGAAAACTAGGTGGACAGAACATTCAGAGAGGTGGTCACACCACATGTTAGGGGCAAGCAAGCAGATAGGGAATGGGTGACCGCCAGGCAGCTCAAGAGAAACAGGCAGGTAATGCAGGAGTCGTCAGAGGTCCTGCTCACTAACCGGTTTTCCATTCTGAATATCGGTGAGGGCAATGGATCCTTGGAGGAGTGCAGCAACAGCCAAGCCCATGGCACCACGGGTGACCCAGCTGTACTGGAGGGGAGGAAGCAGGGCAGAAGGGCAGTACTGATAGGGGATTCTTTAGTTAGAGGATCAGGCAGGCGTTTCTGCGGCCATCAATGTGACTCTAGGATGATTTGTTGTCTCCCTGGTACTAGGGTGTCACAGAATGGTTGCAGGACATTCTTGAGGGGAAGGGTGAAAAGCCAAAGGTCATGGTCCACATTGGTACTAACACATAGGTAGGAAGGGGGATGTGGTCCTGCAATCGGAATTTACAGAGCTAGGTAGAAAATTAGCAAACAGAACCTCTGAAGTAGCAATCTCTGGATTACCCCCAGTGCCACATGCAAGTGAGTACAGAAAGAGGAAGATAAAACAGATGATTGCTGGAAAGATGGTGCAAGAAGGAGGACTTTAGGTTCCTGGGACACTGGGAGTGGCTCTGGGGGAGATAGCACCTGTACAAGCCAGACTGGTTGCATCGGAACAGTATGAGGGCTGAGTTCCTTGCAGGTTGTTTTGCTAGTGCTGCTGGAGAGGGTTTAAACTAACTCAGCAGGGGTGTGGGAACAAGGAGAGGATATTAGAAAGTAATACCAGGGTGCACGGAATGCTGGGAGGGGGAGGTAGCACTAAAATAGAGAATAGTAAGTTAATAGATGGAGTTGGAGAAAGGGAGCAAGTAATGAAGTCTAAATCAGGGTTGCACTGCATGTATGTGAATGCATAGAGTATAGTTAATAAAATTGGGAAGTTACAAGCACAGATTGCCTTGTGGAATTATGATGTTGTGGCGATAATGGAGACCTGACTTAAGGAAGGGCAGATCTAGATGTTAAATATTCCTGGTTACAAAGTGCTCAGAAAAGATAGGAAATGGAAAAAAGGAGGAGCAGTGGCATTTTAGGTTAAGGAGAGTATTGCAGTACTGGTGAAAGAGGATGTGTCGGTGGGTTGAAGAGCAGAATCAATTTGGCTAGAGCTAAGGAATAAGGAGGGTGCAATTACATTGCAGAGTGTAATATATAGACCACCAGCTAGTGGGAAGCATATAGAGGAACAAATTTGCATGGGGATTACAGAGGTGGAAACATCATAGAGTAGTTATGAGGGGCTTTAATTCCCCATACATAGAGTGGGATAGTGGTAGTGTAAGGGGCAGTGAGGGACAAGTGTTCCTAGATCACGCTCAGGAGAGTTTCCTACAGCAGTATGTGTCCAGTCCAACAAGAAAGGAGGCACTGCTAGACCTGGTTTTTGGGAACGAGGTGGATCAAGTGGTAGTGGGTGAACATTTAGGGGACCAAGTAGATCAAGTGGTAGTGGGTGAACATTTAGGGGACAGTGATCATTGTATCATTAGGTTTACGATTACAGTGGAAAATGACATTGGTCAATCCAGAGAGAGAATAATCAGCTGGCAGATAGCCGACTTCAATGGGGCAAGAACAGAGCTGAGCCTGATAGACTGGGACCAAAGGTTGGCGTGAAAAACAGTAGCTGAATAATGGGCAACCTTCAAAGAGAAGATGGTTTGGGCACAGTCAAGGAATGTTTCCTCAAAAGGGAAGTGTAGGACAAACAAATCCAGAGCTCCCTGGATGACAAAGGAATTATAAATTAAATTTAAAAAGGTGTGCTTACGACAGGTGTCAGGTAGCAAATACAATTGAGAACCAATCTGAATACTGAAGGTTCAGAAGGGAGGTGAAAAAGCAAATACAAGAAGCAAAGAGGGATTATGAAAAAAGACTGGCAGCTAACATAAAAGGAAACCCCAAAATATTCCACAAGCACATCAATCGTAAAATGGCAGTAAAAGGACGAGTAGGGCCAATTAGGGACCAAAAAGTGGATTTACACATAAGAGGCAAGAGGCATGGCTGAGGTGTTAAATGAATACTTTGCATCTATCCTTACATACGAGATAGATGCTGCCCAGGCCATGCAGGCAGTTCCTCGTTAGTATAGTGGTCAGTATCCCCGCCTGTCACGCGGGAGACCGGGGTTCAATTCCCCGATGGGGAGTAGGCGTTGTCCTTCATGAGAGGAAACACACGAAATTGAAAATGTCTTGGGCTGCCCAGGCCATGGTGACAGAAGAGGAAACTCAGTCACTAGAAGTGTTTAAAATTGATAAGGAGGTGGTATTGGATAAGCTATTGGTACTTAACGTTGATAAGGCACCAGGACTGGATGAGATGCATCCAAGAATATTGAAGGAAGTGCGTGGAAATTGCAGAGGCACAGGCAATAATCTTTCAATGTTCCCTGGATTCAGGGGCGGTGCCGGAGGACTGGAGAATTACAAACATTACGCCCTTGTTCAAAAAAGGTTACAAATATCTGCCCTGCAATTACAGACCAGTCAGTTTAATTTCGGTGGTGGGGAAGCTTCCAGAAACAATTTGGTACAAAGAACATGGTGAGAGCGCATAAAATAAAGGATACTATTATAAAGGGTGTGCAGGAGCAGAGAGACCTGGGTGTATATGTACATAAGTCATTAAAGGTGACAGGACAGAGAGAGCTATTTATAAAGCATACAGTATTCTAGGCTTCATTAATAGGAGCATAGAGGACAAGAGCAAGGAGGTTATGATGAACTTACATAAGACACTGGTTAGACCTCAGCTGGAGTATTGCTTACAGTACTGGCCGCCACACTATAGGAAGGATGTGAACACATTGGAGAGAGTGCAGAAGAGGTTGAGAGAATGGTTCCAGGGATGAGACACTTCAGTTATGAGGAAAAATTAGAGAATTTGGGGCTGTTTTCCTTGGAGAGGAGAAGGCTAAGAGGAGACTTGATAGAAGTTTTTAAAATCATAAGAGAGACATCTGGACAGAGTAGATAGGGAGAAACTGTTCCCGCTCAAACAGATCGAGAACCAGAGGGCACAGTTTTAAAGTGTTTTGCAAAAGAAGCAATTGTGAGGTGAGAAAAAAAAACTTTCACACTACAAGTAGTTAAGGTTTGGAATGTACTGCCTGCAAATGTAGTGGAGGCAGGTTCAACTGAAGCATTCAAGAGGGCATTGGATGATTATTTAAATAGAAACAACGTGCAGGGTTACAGGGAAAAGGCAGCGGATTGGCACTAAGTTAAAATGCTCAGAGAGCCGGTGCACACACGATGGGCCAAATGGCTTTCTTCTACACCATAACAATTTTGTGAATTCTGTGATTCTGTGACCCTTAGGTGATGGTTAGTCACTAGATATATCCGGAAGCAGCATCAGCATCAGACAGCACTATGTGACGACCCAACTTCTCTATTTAGGGATGCACAGCTGGCTGGTTTTACGAAGGGCTCAATAAACAGAGGCCTAAACACAACATTCTTCTTGCATTACTGCCCAGCACACCACATCTGGGCGCAATTAAATCCAGCAGCAAGAAACTACAGAAGATCGCAAAGACAAACACAAAGTCACCAGCCACGACAGTTGCATGCTGGCATGTCCGTTCCCGACTTGATCATCAAACCAGCAGGTCTCCATGCCATTCAGCTCTGGTAGCTAGGGAACTTAATATGGAGGAGATATAGCTGCCCTTAGCGAGACAAGACTAGGAGATGGTCAGCTTGAAGAAATAGGAGCAAGATTTGAAGCAATCTGCCTCCTGCAGAACAGAGAGGCAGGGATTGGTTTCACCATCAGGAGAGATTATAAATGATCTGGAAAGCCTGCCCAAAGGCATCAACAAATGCCAGATGAGCCTACTCCTTTCCATGCAACAACATGGGAGACACAGCACTCAAGTGCATTTGCTCCCACAATGACTAATAGCAACATGTAAAGGTGAGGTTCTATGATGAACTGGACCATCTTCTACAAACTATCCCTAAAAACAAAATCATCCTTGTGGGTGATTTCAATGCCAGAGTCAGACATGACAACATCACATAGGCGTGCATCTCAGTCAACATGGAGGTGGAAAGGAAAACTTAAATGGAACTCTCCTACTTTGGTTGTGTGTCAAGTACGACATTGCCATTATACTATGTTCTGCCTGAAAGGAAAATACAACACCCACGATCTAAGCAGTGGCACCTCCTTGACTATGTGCCTCTCAACCAGGAGGAAAAGGCTCATGTCAAGGTAACTTATGTCATGTGGAAAGCTGACAGTTGGACAAATCATCACCTTGATCTGCAACAAGCAGAGTCTAAAAATCCAGTCAAAGCATCATAAATTAACTTGTCAGGCATGCCAAAGCTAGATGTCAAACTCCTCAGGAGACCTATTATTGCCATAGACCTTGCTACACAACTTGAAGCCCCTAGTGCATACAGCATTCCAGCAGAATTTGGAAGTGTAATACTGCAGAGTTTGTCATACTTACAGCAGTCATCAGGATTATCTGGGATCAGGAAAATGTTCCACAGGACTCCAAAGGATGCCAACAGTCAGCATCATACATTAACTTGACAGATTTCAAAAAAATAGCCAGCAGGCCATTTTAAGTAAAAAGCAAAAAATTGTGAACGCCATCAATTTGAAACAAAATTAGGAAAAGCTTAGGACACCACTGTTCTGATGAATGTCTTTATATCTGGCATGTTACTTGTCATGATACAAATGCTGATTGACTTGCTGTGATTTCCGCCAATCTCCAAAAGCCTGCTATCCATCCAACTTTCCTTCTGGCTCCAACATTTGCTGACCTTATAAATAGTTCCCTCTCCCCAGGGACTGCTGTGCTAAACTATTTCTACATATTTTGCAATGGAAATATATTTGGAGAATAGTAATTCCAGTGAAATAACACTCTTTCCCAATGTGACCCCATTTGAAGCATTAAAATTTCCATCACCCCAGAGTGAAAGTTGGGTTGGGTGGAGGTGAAGCTGAGCGCGCTGGGGGAATGGGTGGTGCTGTTAAGAGAGTGAAGGAGGGACATTTGTATGAGCTGGTGAGGAGGGGAAGTGGAGTGAAGTTGAGCATGGTGGCAAGTGTTTAAACTGCAGAGTGTTTTTTTAAATCCTACTTTTTCAGACTTCTTTCGCATCAGCAATCAGACCTTAAAGGTCTGTTAGGTTACGTCTACCATTAAAACAAAATGCAAGGACTTAAAGGGGCCTCACAGCTATTGCTGCCTTGCAGTTTACAGCCGCAAAATCTCATCTTATGACTGAACTGAGGGTCAACAACCCACATATTGGGAAGCCCTGGTATAAATCGTGCACCAGACTAGAAGGTTTACCTTCTCAATAGCCTGGGAACTGCAAACCAGAATCAAAAGTTATCAGATACATCTCCAATAGATTTTAAAATTATATCACCTTTCATGATTTGAATTTTCAAAGTCCTTATGTGTTCTATAAAAAAGGAAATTGACCAAGACAATGCAAGCATTAGAAACAAATCAGTACTAAACTATAATCACACGCACAAATAAAGTATTATACCAAACGGTAGAAAAAAAGCATTATGCCATGAAACAGAATGTATCAGTGCACAGTAGGACACTAGTTTCCAGAATTGCTTCCATTAAGAGCACGCATATACACACTATAAAAAACATTGGCAGCTTAGAGATAAGTAGCACACTGACCTCTGTGACCTCCGTGCCAGGAAACATTAATCTAATGTACTTAGTTTAAGAAAAGAATGTTAAGGAAAGGAGCTTATATTTGACCCACAAGGGGCATCCCTAATAGTCTCAAAGCTGCTGCTTTTTAGCTTGTCATAGGCCAATCAACATGTTTGCCCCCTGTTTTGGCTTGTTACTGAGCCCCTTGCATTGTAGGCCTATTAGATGTTCAAAGTTTTCACCATAAAACACAAATATACCAGCTCTACTTGTTTTTGATTGCTAAGCAGAAGTTAAAAATTTCGACTCATTCAGGTGAGATATTGGGACATATTTCCAGTTTCGCTCTCCCACTGAAGAAGTTTAATATGTCAGGACACAGGTAATTGCATTAAAACCAATACTTTTGTACATCACTGTTCCTGGAGCTTTACAACTCCAATTCCTTCAAATGTACAAAAGTTGTACATATTCAGAAATGTTGGTATCACATAATATGCAGACCTAAACTTGTCCCTGCTCGCAGTGGACTGGTTTTCTAGAAGCAATGATAATTCTCTAAGTGAAATCAGAGTGCTCAAAGTGAATATCCTCTATTTTCCATCATACCTGCCCCAAACATAGCCAACTTAACTCCCCCAAAGTACCTTCAGGAAATTAGACGATGTCCTTGTTAACAGTATGCATTCATACAGGCAGGTCGTAGGCCCCGTATCTGGGAAGCTCGGGACCAGATTTGGGGATTTTATGGATCGAGTCCTAGGTCTAGCATGTAAACATAGTACATAAAATAAAGTCTGAAAAATAAAGAATAAAAGGGTTTTATTCAAATTGCTAGCTAGGGCGCCAGCTTCAAATGTAGCCAGTTTTCGGGTCCTTACAGATTTTGGGGCATTGGATAAGGAGTCTGGTACCTGTAGTAACTAACATGGAAAATTATACGAACCTACGACCTAGGAGCAGGAGTAGACCATCATTCCAAACATTCCAATGCACTTTGAAGAGACATAAGAAAAAACATGGACACTAATTCAAAAGGAGATATTAAAAGGTACAACCAAAAGCTTGAACAAAAATATAGGTTTTAAAGAGGTCCATAAAACAAGAAAGGGAGGTAAAGTGTTTGACAATTTTAAAAAAGATATTTTTTTATTTTGTGGGGTCCAGGTGCCTAAAGGCACAGCAATTAATTGTGGGCTTGGGTGGGGTGGAGGGGGAAGTGGGCACGAGAGAGAGCGCGCAAGCGATAGTGGGGGAGAACACAGAGCATG
Source organism: Cetorhinus maximus (assembly GCF_964194155.1). Lineage (NCBI taxonomy): Eukaryota > Metazoa > Chordata > Chondrichthyes > Lamniformes > Cetorhinidae > Cetorhinus > Cetorhinus maximus. The sequence continues at coordinate 74,268,578 of NC_135885.1, forward strand.
GAAACTAAATCAGCCCCTGCAGGCCTCTCCCGGCAGGGAGCAGTGTCTTTAACAAGATGAGGGGCAGAGCCAGTTGCCGTGAGACAAAGGAGAAAGCAGACAGGACAAAGCCAGGACTCGAGTGGCAGTGTGACAGGCGCCTAGGATAGCTTGAAGCCTTGAGGATAGCTGAAGAGCCAGGAAGCGGAATTGAGACCTAGTTAAACTGACTGGCAGCACCCGAATCTAAGAAGCCTCAACGCAGAGAGCTGCCAGGAGTCCAGCAGCCGGACAAGCCTGAACACGCCTGGTGAGTGCCGTGCTGAGGAGCTGAGCCCCCGACTAGGACAGAGATCTGGAACATCGGCAGTGAATACTCTTAAGTAATTGTTTCTTGGAGTTACGCTTTCCCTTGATGCCAGTGGAATAAAAGAACCTTGTTTTTTAACCTTCATGCAGTCAGTGTACTTAAATCGCTCATTACATTTTGGCATTGTCGTCAGGATTCTACAGCACAGCCATCAGGTCACGGGAGAGGAGATGGCAAGGTGTCTGGCTGGGATGGAGCAGGTGATGGAAGAGTTGAGACTGGCAATGTCCACAAGGGAGGTTGAAGCTGCTCCAGTAACATTGGGGGCTCATGTGTCTGCAGAGGAAACCAAACTTTCATGCCAAAGCTAGGCAGAGGCTCCCCAGGTGCATTCCCTTGACCCTGCAAAGGAAGAACACAGTACCCATGGTCAGTTATTCTGCCTGCCAATAGGTAGGAAGCTGGGCTGATTTGAGTGGTCAGGGAGGCAAGGTACACCCAACAAGCCAGCAACCAGAGACTGGAACAAGAATGCACGATTTGTCATGGCATCCAGAGGCCTCAATAAGAGCAAGCAGAAGGCATTAGTGATGGAACATCTGTGCAAAAAGCCCATCGGGAAATACTGGGGAGAGGTACAGACATTTAAAAAGAAGTCTGCAGTGGATATTTGAGGTCTTGGCATGAGTTTTTGGAGACCGCAGTAGCCTGTTACCTGTTACTACAGAAGTTTTATGAGTACAAGCAAGCCAAGGGAGAGTGCCTGGTTTCCATGTCCCTGGAGCTGGTGAAGTTGTTCGACCTTAGGCTAAGGAGGCAAGCGGAACAGATGGCTGCACAAGCACAAATCCAGTCCTTGCTGTCCTATTTCCACAGCAAGCCTTAGGGCTGATCCCACCCATGGGATAATCCAAAGGGGTGTTGGAATTGTAATGGGGTTGCACACATCAAATGAGACTGCCCTCAACAATCACAACCACCACGGATGTCAGGCCAGTGCAACGGCCTCCAACCCAATGAATGTTAAACTAGTTGGGACTCCCAGCAAGATCCAGTTGTGGGGAGGGGCGAGGTTTTTTCAGAAAGAGGCTTGGTCTTATGCAGAACGATAGGGACTTGCCCCATGGAAGGCATGAGATTTGGTACAGTGTAAGTGTTATGTCTAATTAAAGATTTGGTGAATAACAGTTGACACTTCTGCTCTCGTGTCAGAGAGCATCTTGCTGAGGGGTGGGAGCTGATCGACGTCTCTTCCCCCCTCCAAATCTCCGCTTGCAAGGGTGAGACATCCCTTATTATGGCTAGATTGAGCTCTCTCTATCTGTCCTCCATCACACTTTTCATAACTTGGGTTTTGGGTGGTTTGTGACCCCATCACCCATGGAAGCAAGGAAGTTGAGAACGCCAGTGGTGTTAGGAAACATCTGAGCATCCTTAGGAGACATGATTGGTGACCAGTGTGAGCAGGAGGCTACTAAGTTGGCTGGAGGGGATCAAGAGTCCTCAGCCTTGCTCTATGTACTCAATGTGTATCAGCCTGCACGGAGCCTTAGAACTGTTCAAGTGGCATTCAGGCTATTCTTTTACCTGTCAGCACTATCATTGCTGATGCACAACAGGCCTTGCAAGATTGCCACATTTCACAATTAGCGAAGCTACCAGTGTAACTCTGGGAGAAAAGATTAGGGTACCCATGCAGATTTCATGCAGACCAATTTCAGCAAAGATGTTTACCTCCAACCGAGAACACCTGTAGGTGTCCTTAAACACGTCACTGTTGTGGAGATTGGACCAACTGGTGAAGACATTTCCAACCTCATTTCAAAGATGGACTTTAGCGAATTGGAGGAGACCTGGAGGAGACAGCTCGTTTCTCCTCTCACCAAGTGCATTACGGCTTTCATTAAGAATGATGACGACAATGTCGTCGTCGTGTATTGTAACCTGCTGAACTACAGGATTGTTATGATAGATAACCACCCAGTGAGGATTCCTCTCTGCCGATCCCACCCCATCACTGGAAGTCAGGGAGTACCTTTATTTCTTATTCATTCATGGGATGCGGGCTTTGCTGGCTGGGCCAACATTTAATGCCCATCCCTAATTGCCCTTGAGAAGGTCATGATGAGCTGCTTTCTTGAACTGCTGCAGTCCCTGTGGTGTTGGTACATCCACAGTGCTGTTAGGAAGGGAGTTCCAGGATTTTGACCCAGTGATAGTATAGGAACGGCGATATATTTCCAAGTCAGGATGGTGAGTGACTTGGAGGGGAACTTCCAGGTGGTGGTGTTCTCATCTGTCTGCTGCCTTTCTGGAGCTGGTCTATGCTTACAATAGTATTCCACGTCCTCCATGGGTTAGTCCCCACACTCCCTCATCTTTGGAAGATGCCCGGTCCTTCCTGTGAATCATCTCCGTTGACCCATTTTCAAGTTGACAAATGGATTGCTCAGCATCACGCAAGGCTAAACCAGGTGTCCGATGTGGTGTCCGAGAGGACAGAGAAATAAGCGCTGCAAGGAAAAACACTACACAACGACAAGGTTGTCCTTCAATCAGTACATGAGTATTCCTACAAAACAGGAATATCAATCAGAATAAGATACAGGATATCTGTGTTTCCTGAATCCCACAAAGTCTTCAAGTGGCTTGACAATGAGGGCCACAGTCATGTAGTGGAATCTGTAGCCAGAGGGCAGCTTCAGGAAACTGTTCAAAGAAGGGAGTTACTCGAGGTCAGAAGTCTAGCGGATGAAGCGGGGGCATGCAGTTCACTCTGCGGCACCAAGGAACCTTTGTCGGCAGGCAGAAGCCTGAATGAGGGGGACTCGGATAGCGACGAGGAATCCTGGCATGACCTATGTGTTGCAAACCCAGGGGGTGTATCCTGGGGGAGAGACCTACTCCGGTATTGGATGAGGGTGCAGAGATGACCGGCAGGGAGGCTGCAGCCGAAGCGACAAGTGCTGCCAATCATACGACCCCAAGCGGCATGACCAACCTGGACCCCTATTTGGCTATTCCATTCCAAAGCCTGGGTGCCAATGAAAGTGCCAGTACAGATGAGGAGCTGAGGAGATCATCTCAAACGAATGCCGGACATCATCCCAACCTTTACTATTTGCCCCAGTCAGTATTGCACGAACAAAATGCTGCCATCAGTTTGGATTCAAACATGTTAGCTATCATAGATCAATCAAACCTGTTGATCACGCAATTGCTTAGTAAGCAGTCACCATGTGATGTGTAGTTGCCAGGACGGCAACTCTTAAGCAGGGAAGTGTGTAGCGGGGCCTCCGGCAGCAGGTGAGTGGCAGGCAAGAGCACCTAGCAGGGGAACTAATCAGTCCCTGTGGGTCCCTCCCTGCAGGGAGCAGTACCTTTGAAAGCTCAGGGGGTGGAGCCAGAGGCTGTGCGACGAGGCAGAAAGCAACCAGGACATGTGTGTGGCAGTGTCACAGGAACCTAGGGCAGCTTGAAGCCCCGAGGGAGATTGAAGAGCCAGGAAGAGGATTTGGGACTTAGTCCCAATGTAGCGGTAGAAAGAGAAGCAATTGGAAGAGATTTGCTGGTCATGATTGAATATGTAAAAGTGAAACCAAGTGAAGCAGCCCAATCAAATTTAAGGTTGCAGAGACACTGAGGAGGAATATACATGATGGTCATAATCAATGCCATTTCTATGCTACACAAGAAACACAAATTTGTTTGGAGGTTCAAACATAGTGTTTCAAGACAACAGCAGAAATTAAGGAGATACCAAAATAGTTTGAGGCTTGAGAGGAGGGCTGTAGGTACAATAGGAGGTATTGAAAGCGCACTTGCCTGAACGGAGGTGGGGCCCAGTGATTATGGTAGTTTTAAAAGGGAGGAGGACACTGTCCAGAGAGGGATTGCCATTACTAATGTGATCAAGCATTGGAGCCAGAATGGTGTTTGGTTAGCAGTTTACTGGGGACTGAGTTTTAGAGTCGCAGGTGGGGCTTGTGTAAACTCAGAATAGAGATAAATAATAAAGGGAAAGCAACACGAAAGGATGAGGAGAGAGCGCGAGAAAGAGACACACAAACGTGTATGAGAGGAACAGCGATGAGATCAGATATGTGAGAAGGAGACAACAAGAGAGCAAGAGATGGGAGAGGGTGCAACTTGAGAAGAGAGCAAAAGAGAAACAGAGAAATGCAAAATACCTCAAATAATGTTTCAGGAAAATTAACTTGCAACCACCTTTGATAGGTTATCCTAAAACACTTCACGGGCATTGTGGTATTGTTGAAGGGTAGTCTCCATTGTAGGAATACACAACAATCAGTTTTCACAACCAATTCCCTACACAGCAATGTGCTAATCCACCAGATAATCTGTTTTAGTGAGTTGATAGGGGACAAATCTAAATTAGGACACTGCGTGAACTACCCTGGCTCCTCTTTGAATGGTGCCAGGAGATCCTCTACATACAAATGAATGAAGATGCATTTATGGAGTGCCTTTCACAACACATGATATCTCAAGGTCACTTACTGCCAATAAAGTGTTTTTGAGGCCTAGTCAGTATTATAATGCAAGGGGATGTGACAGTTAAATTGCACAGTACATGATCCCACACAGAACAAATAAAATAAATAAATGGTCAAATTCTCTGTTTTGCATTAATTCCTTAATCAACATATGGAAGAAATATATCAAGGGTGTTGGAAATCTGAAATAAAAACAGCAAATGGTGGACATACCTTTCGTCAGCACTGGAAAAAATTAGATGTAATAGGTTTTAACTAAATACAAAAAGGGAGTAGGGTAGGGGAAGACAAGAACCAAAGACAAGGTCTGATTGGGTGAAATTGAAGGAGAGATAGATTGGCAGAAAGGATAACGGTGCAAAGCAAAAGGAGGTGGTAATGGGACAAGTAAAGAATCAAAAGCCTGATCTAGAGGAGGGTGCAAATGGGAATAATAAAATCATCACCAATTGCTGCCATCCAAAAACAGAAACCAAACAAGAAAAACTAATAATAATGTAAAGCAAAAACAGAAAATGCTGGAAAACCTCAGCAGATCTGGCAACTCTGTTTCCCTATCCACAGATGCAAATGTTTCGAGTCCATATGACTGCTCTTCAGAAAAATAATAATGGCAAGAGATTGTGATCAGAAATTGTTAAACTTCACGTTGAGTCCCAAATGTTGTTAAGTAACTAATCAAAAGCTCAAGAAACAGCACCTTAGCTTATGTTGAATTTCATTGGAACAGTTTAGAAAGCTGAAAGCAAAGTTGGGAGTGGGGCAGAGAATTAAAATCACAATGACTGGAAGCTTGGGGTCATGCTTGGGGACTGAACAGAGCAAAGCCATCTGTCTTTGATCTCCCCAAGTTTCACCATTTGGAAGTATCCCATATTATCCTTTTCAGGTCCAAAGTGGATGATGTCACATTTGCCTACAATGAAATCCTCAGTTTTGTCCATTCATTTGGTCTATCAATGTTACTTTGTAATTTCATGCTTCCACCGACAATGCAACCTATTTCATCATTGGCAAATTTAAATATGTGGCTTTCTATCCAAAAGTAGTTTTTAAATATGGTGAATAGTTGAGGCCCCTACACAAATGCTGCAGGACACCACTACTCTTACCCTGTCAATTAGAGTACCTGCCCATTACCTCTACTGTCAGTCTCCTCCCGCTCAATTTCCAAAGTAGGTTAATAATTTGCCTTCAGCTAATACTAAAGGGAGAATTTTCAGCTCAGAGAGCGGGTGCGGAGCCCGCTCGCCAAGGCGTAAAATGGCGCAGGGTGACGTTGGGCATGCGTCCCAACGTCACCGCACGTCATTTAGATTTTCAGTTCGGTGGGCACACAGCCAAACTGTCAAAGGCCTGTTAAGGCCATTAGTTAACTAATTAAGGCAATTGAGAAAGCTGCCCGTCCAACCTTAAGGCTGGCGGGCAGGCAAAGAGCCCAGGCGGCCTTCGCATTTTTCATGGGACCTCATCCATGGGTGGGATGAGGTTTCATGAAGGTTTATAAATTAAATAAATTTTTTCATTAAAATTCATAGATATGTCCCAGCTAATGTGGCACTGTCACACGAGGGGACATGTCTTAAAGTTATTTTTTTCTTTATTAGTTTTAAGTTTTGAAAATTTTAATCTCCCTGAACCTCTGTGCCTCAGAGATTTCGCGAAAGAGCACACTCCTGATTCAGGGAACCCCCCTCGCCCCATGGCCCACACAGCGCTTCCGGGCGCCCGTCACGTAAAATGGTAGCGCGGCCCCAAGGGGGGGGGCGCACAATCGGGTCCGCGCCCGTCCACGCCCGCCCCCACACAACGGCAAGGATGGGGGGGGTGGGGGGTGGAATTCTTTCCTAACAGTCTATTACAAGTGACTTTTTCAAATGCTTTCTGTAACACGCACGGACATTCCCCCATCCTCTTCAGAAACTTCAATTGCATTTACCTGGCATGATCTACCCTTGATAAATCCATGCTGATTCTCTGATCAACTAAATATTTGAGGTATTCAGTCACCCTAACCTTTACTGTAGTAATTTCCAGACAACAGATGTTTAGTTAACTGGTCTATAATTTCTGTTTCCTTCTTTCATCATTAAATATCAGAGCTACATGCACAATTCTCCAATCTAAAGAAATCATTCCTGAATAGAGATAACTTAAGGTTATAGTTAAGGCATTTGCAATGTTCTCACCTAGTCCCTTTAAAACTCTTGGACAGAACACATTTGGTCATGGGGATTTATCATCTCTAGCGTCATTATTTTCTTCCTTAATGCTGTTTTACTTACATTAACTTTGGTGACTCCCTGATTCAACATTAATTTCCTCGGGATTACTGGCAAACTGATCTCTTTTACTACAAATACTATCACAGTATTATTCAACACGTCCACCTCCACCTCATTTTCATTGAAAACTGAAGAATATTGTCATATTGCCAATATTACTTGCTGTAGGGTGTTGGATGCCATTCAGTAGGTCTTAATGAAGTCTTTGTAGTCTTAAAGAGGTTAACTATGTATTTATTAACTACAAGGACAACATACATATATACAGTAAAGGGTTCAAGCTAAGAGCTGTCTCCATGCTTACTTGTGCACATGGCTCTGTCCAACAAGAGGCTGGCCCCTAGGTGTGGATCATGTGTTCTCTTACATTACTGTGGGCATTTCTGTACTCAGTCCTACATTAACCCTATATGTGCCAGCCCCTTAAACCACACCATCCCCCAGTCTTTATCCAATGTATTTCAAGTTATTCTAACTTATCCCTTCTTTTTATGTCATCTCCCCCCTTCAAGTCTGAGTTCACAGATTCAGGCAGTCTGGAGGCCTGATAACCCTTCCATATCTTGTTCACACTACTGTTAGAGGAGTGGTAGGCTCTGTCATTGCAGGTAAACTCTGTTCATTTGGAGGTTGTTCCGGCATCTGGGTATCTTTTTATCATCTTTTTCCATTACTTGATATTGAACCTCTCAGGTGGTGGTCACTCGGCCCCTTAAGCATGTCCTGCCATTCAACAGGACCATGGCTGATCTAATTGTAACCTCCCACCTACTCCAATAACCTTTCACCCCTTTGTTTATCAATAATCTATCTACCTCTGCCTTAAAAATATTCAGAGACTCTGCTTCCACCACCTTTTGAGGGAGTTCCAAAGACTCATGGCCCTCAGGAAAAAATTCTCATCTGTCTTAAATGGGCAGGCAAGAAAAAACATCATCTCCACATCCACCCTGTCAAGACCCCCCAGGATCTTTGGTTTCAATCAAGTCGATTTGGCAGTTGTGGTAATAGGTAGTTGTTGTTTTATCACTTTTTTTCTGGGGTGGGCGAACGTTGTGCTCGTTCCCATAGCCGGTTTTTTCTGGGGTGAGCGAACGTTGTGCTTGCTCCCATAGTGTTTTTTTTTCCCTCTTCTTTCATCGGGCAGCTCACTGCAACACATATGGAAATTCACATTTCAACAATGGAACCTTAATTTTCGCCAAATTTTTGATTACTTTCACCTTTTCCAATTGTTTTTCGAGCTTATGAATTTTTCATTCAGCTCAGCAACAACTCTGGTAAGTGTCATGATAATAACTGATTGTAGTTGTGGACTCCAGTATTATACAATATGGTACTCTACTATGTATGGGTCGCCTGACCTAGGGGTTGATGGTCAGGTAGCACATGTTGGAGCCTGTCTTGATAGAGTTCAGACACTGCAGATATGTATTCATGTTAGGAAAATGCGTTATCAATAAAGTTAGCTCAGCTACAATGTTTTTCTTCAGGTCAGAATGCTTCTTTGAACTTTTCTTTAGTCTTGTAGGATTTTAGATTTTCTCTGCATTTTTGCAAGGTTTTAGGTTTATCCATTCACTACTACCATGTTGTAGGGTACTGGATACTGTTCAGTAGGTCTTAATGAATTATTCATGGTCTTAAGTGGATTAACAGTATACATTCATTAACTACAAGAACTATGTGCATATATACAGTAAAAGATTCAAGCAAGGAGCTGTCTCCATGTTTGCTTGTGCACATGGCTCTGTTCAACACTAGGCTGACCCCTAGGCCCATGTCATGTGCTCTCTTACATCACTGTGGGCAGCACTGTACTCAGACCCACGTACACCCTATATGTGCCAGACCCTTATACTATATTACCCTTGACTGCCCTCCAATATAATTGCAAAAATTAACATTGATTTTGATATCGTTTGCAAGTTTTTCATTTATCCTTTTTGGAGCGCTTACAATCCGCTTTGTCAAAGTTTGCCGTTTCCCAGTCACCAGGATCTGTGCTTTCTCCGAGTCAGAATCACAAAGTCAAAGAGTCATGAGCACTGATTTTTCCGAGATAGCAGGGGCTATATGCGCCATGGCCAGAAATCAGGGGGGGTTACCCTGCTTCAGTGACAGGGTGGGCCCAGGGCTACAGTTTATTAATGGTAGCCAATTAATTTGCTACCACCAAGCCCATCATCCAATTAAGGACGACCACCCACTCCTAAGGAGTTGTGGGCCCAATCAGAGGGCTGGCAACTCAGCAGCCTCACCAGGAGCGCTGGCCACTGCAGGGGCTGCAACTGGAAGATCAGGGTGCATCAATGGACCTGTACTCTCACCACCAGGTAAAGGGAGTCTTCAGGGCTGGGGGCAGTCAGGCAGGCCCTAGCGAGGGGGGGCAGTGACTCAGAGCAGGTGACCCAATGCCACAAAAGTAGCCATTGCTACCAAGGGCAGGTCCTTCATTAGCCACAGAGTGCTCAGAAAAGGACATCCCTTCACCCTGATGGTAAGATACCAGTGGAGGCGGAAAGAGGCCCTCAACTGGCCACTTAAGTGTCTCAAATGGGCCCTAGGCAGGTCATCTACCACCCCTCCCTTCGATGACAAAATGGCACGGCAGCAGCAAGGCATTGAGCATCCACTGCTTTCCCACAGCATTTTGCCAGCCTTCCCACCGCTGACCCCAAAGGACTGGTAAAATTCAGCCTGCAGGAATAACAGTACAGGAGGACACCATTGGGCCCATGGAATCTATGCCAGCTCTCCACAGAACAATCAGTAGGCCCTATTCCTCTGCTCTGTCCCCAGATCCCCTCAAGTTTATTTCCCTCAGCTAACAGGAACAATGCATCCTTGTCTATGTTATCTAAACCTGTCATAATCGAGTACACCTCCAAGGTTTCGCTTTGCCATCATTTGCTCCCAGGAAAGCAACCTTAGCTTCTCCCACCTAACCTTCTAGCTAAAATCCCTCATCCCTGGAACCATTCTTGTAAATTTCCTCTGCACCCTCTAAAGGACCCTCACTTTCTTTCTAAAGGATAGTGACCATAACTGAATACAATCCTCTAGTTATGGCCTAACCAGGGCTTCATAAAGCTTCAGCATAACTTTGTTGCTTTCATGCTCAATGCTTCTATTTATAAAAGCTCAAGATCCCATAGGTTTTGTTAACTGTTCTCTCAGTAGGTCTGGTCACCTGCAAAGATCTATGCATATGAACCTCCAGGTCCCTCTGTCCCTGCACACTCTACTTGCTCAATCAGAGCCTCTCAAATTTTGAATACCTCTATTAGGTCTCTGCTAATCTAAGCTTTCCCCATCTCTACATATAACTGAAGTCCCTCATCCCAGTAAACCTCCTCTGCACATTCTAGGGAGAATTTTGCCCTTGATGGGTGGGCTCGGTGGGGGCAGTCGGGAAGCCAATTAAGGCCCGCCCAGCATGAAACGCGAGCGGGCCGAGCACAAACTTTACACATGCGCACAAGTGAGTGCTTCGTAATCTCCGAGACACAGGGAGATGAAGTGATATGAAAAAAAAATTTTAAAATGTAATGAAACATGTCCCCTCATGCGACTCTGTCACATGAGCAGGGGCATGTTATTAACGAAAAATTAAAGTTTTTATTTTATTTTTATTTGCTTTTGGAAACCTCATCCCGCCCTTGGATGAGGCTTCCAAAAAATGCAAAGGCTGCTTGGCCTGCCAAACGTTAGGTTGGACGGGTTAATTGATTACTCAATGGCCTTAACAGGCCTTTTAATTGTCGGCAGGCGCGCTGCCGGCTCCAGTGGCGCCCGCCAACTGAATTATCGCAGAACTGCAAATTGACATCGATACACACGGCCGACGTCAACATGTGTCATTTCGCACTCAAGCGGGTCAGGTGTGCACATGTCCGCAAAGTGAAAATTTCTGCCCTCTAAGATCTAAAAACCCTTCTCAAGTGTGGTGCCCTGAATTGTACAGAATACTTCATCTGAGGCTTAACCACAGATTTGTAAAGGTCCAGCTAACTTTCTTATTCCTGTATTCAATGCCACTATTTACAAAGACAAGTACCCCATATGCTTTCTTAATTGCCTTATCAAGTTTCCCCTTTACATTCAAAGATCTGCAAATATGCACCTCCATTCTGGGTTCCTCTCTTGTTGCATCTTCTTCAAAAATAACACTATTTCGATTATACTATGCTACACCACGTTGCTTCTCCTAAAGCACATCACTTCACACATCTACGTTAAATAGGATCTGCTCATTTGAGTCCATGTCTTCCCGAAGTCTGTTACTATCCTATTTACTATGTTGCCAAGTTTTTATATCTGCAAACTTCAAAATTGTACTCCTTATGTCCAAATCTATTTAGATACACGGAAAGCAATTTTGCTCATAAGCAGCCCTGGGGGTGTCCACTGCATTCTCCAATCAAAAAAACATCCGTTCATGACTATTCTCTACCACTAACCTTTAGCCAATGAAGTACTCAATTATCACCATCCATTTAATACTATGTGCTTCTATTTTCTAAATATATTCCACTTCCCATGCTCTGCTTTTGCTGTTTGCCCCTTTTAGTTCTGTGATTGGCTTCACTTTGTAGTTTACCAGATCATGTCTCCTTCTTGCAACAGGAACTTTATCTTCTCTCTCTTCCTTCTCTGCTCATCAAAAGGACTTGTTCCTTTGCGACAGCTTGGTTCACTCTTCCACAATCCTTACTTGACCTGCCCTTTCACTTTTCTGCTCACATGCAGAAGGCACAACACACATCCATTCACGTGCTCCCACTGTAGTGCAGAACACCTAATGCTTCATGCCTTTAAGACAGTAATTTGTGTGTATTTTCTCTGACCTATTTTTGACCTTCTACACTGTTCCAATGAAGCTAAAAGAAAACTACATGAACAGCAATATAACTCCAGCTTGCTTACCTGACCACTGACTTGGAAAATTTCAAACAACTTTAGCCCCCATTTTCTTTACAGCAGGGAATGTTGGTGACAGGTTAAGAGGAGATAAGATGGCTTTTAGATTGGAGGCCTTTCATTGAACAAAGTACGAGCAGAGGAATTTACACATTTGACCTTGGCTTGCTAAACGTTTTTCAGGACCAGTGGACTCCATCTTATTTCACTAGCTTCGATTTTAATTTTAGGCATGATTCACATGCTTTCAAAATGTTTTCTGGGTATTTTTTGATTGCCTAAACTTTATATACATCCTTTGTTTCTCTACAATACTGCCTCCATCCATCAACTCTTGTAAATATCATTGTTGCACAACAATTTACTGCTTATTTTAAGCAAATTACTTCTGCTTCGCCCACCACTTTGTTCTAGTTCTAAATTGCGATGCAAGATTGCATTCCTGAAACAAATTATCTGTTCCCTCTATAGATGCTTTAATGCTCTTCTTTACCAACAGCATTTGAATTTTTCTTCTTGTGTATCAGATGAGACAGAATGCAACAGTCAAGAGTTAAAATAATACAAATTAAAAACAAGGAACACAAAACCAAAAATCAGCAGCATGGTAAACAAAGTAATTGAAAACACTAAGTGTGCACCCTTCAATGGGGTGATCAATTTAAATTCTCAAGGTCATTGACCTGGTTCTCGCTCCACAGTTGCTGCCAGACCTGCTGAGCACTTGCAGCATTTTATGTTTATATTTCAGCTTTACAAGAGCATGTACTTCAGATGCTGTTCCATGTGAAGTTTTAATATTACCACTTTCATACTGATGCAGTTTCAGGTCCATACCTTCAAAATCTCAGATGCACTCAGCCAAGGCAGTTTGAAACCATTCCAGGAGCCCATCACGCTTGGTGTGGGTTTGGTGCCATATGCAATATAACTTTGTTATCTGTTGTCATCCTTTCTTCCTCCATAGTAAAGGCTCCAGGAGCTCCTCAGGAGGAGACTGGCTGTATGAAATAAGGCCATGGGGGTTGGGCAGGGGGAGGGGAAGTATATTACAAATCTCTCTCGCTCTCTCCAATAGCTATTACAAAAGTCTCTGGGAAGAGTGTCCTGCAGTCAACATCGTGGTGAAGCAGTCCGGGAAGAGTGTCCTGCAGTCAGTTCTTGTTGAAAATAACAAGAGTGACATCACAAGACAGTGCGAGAGAGAGGCGGAGAGATCAGGACCAGCGTGAGTGCGGGGAAGCTTCAAAAAGTGACATCAGCACAATGGTGAGAGCTGATTGATGAGTAGTGGGTAAGTGTTTTTCTCCAGTTTAAAATAGATTAAGCAAAAGGTAAGAGTTCTAGTTTTTATTTAAAGTACATAAATAATTGAAGTTTTTAAAAAACTGTATTTAACTTAAAGGGGTTTTTTTCCCCCCCAACTAGAGGCATGGTAGGGCAGCTCAGTCCCGTGTAATGTACCGCCTGCAACATGTGGGAAGCCCTAGATGCTCCTTGCGCTCTGACCAACCACATGTGCAGGAGGTGCCACCAGCTGCAGCTACTTGACCTCCGAGTTTCAGAGCTTGAGCAGCAGCTGGAGGCACTGAGGTGCATCCGCAAGGCTGAGCGATTCGTGGATAGCACGTTTTTAGACGTGGTCACTCCACAGCTTACAGAAGTGCAGACAGAGAAGGAATGGGTGACCAGCAGTCAGAAGAAAGGTGTCAGGCAGGTAGTCAGAAAATCCCCAGGGTGCATCTCACTCGAGAACCGTTTTTCTGTGTTGGAAAACGGTGAGAGTGACAGTTCCTCTGGGGAGTGCAGCCATGCTCATGACACTGAGTGGCTCAGCTGCACAGCGGGGGAGGAAAATGGGAAAGAGCAAAAGTGGTAGGAGACTCAATAGTAAGGGGAACAGACAGACATTTCTGAGGCCATAGACGTGACTCCAGGGTGGTATGTTGCCTCCCTGGTGCCAGGGTCAAGGCAGGGCATTCTAAAGGGGGAGGGCAAACAGTCAGAGTTCATGGTGCATATTGGTACCAACGACATAGGTAGAAAGAGGGATGAGATCCTGCAAGCAGAATTTAGGGAGCTAGGAAGGTTAAAAAACAGGACCTCAAAAGGTAGTAATCTCTCGATTACTTCCAGTGCCACGCGCTAGTGAATATAGAAATAGGTTAGTCCAAATGAATGCGTGGCTGGAGAGATGGTGCAGGAGGGAGGGCTTTCGATTTCTGGGACATTGGGACAGTTTCTGGGGGCGGTAGGACCTGTACAAGGTGGACGGGTTGCACCTGAACCAGAATGGGACCAATATCCTTGCGGGGAGGTTTGCTAGGGATTTTGGGGAGGGTTTAAACTAACTTGGCAGGGGGATGGGATCCTGAGAGGAGGTTCAGCAGGGGGAGATGCACAGCCAAAATTAGAAGAGAGAGCAAGTGAGTCTGGAAGGCATAGAAATTATAGGCCAGTTAAGGCACAAGGGAGTTTGGCAAGTTTGGATGGTATTTATTTTAATGCAAGGAGTCTGACGAATAAGGCAGATGAGTTGAGGGCGCAAATTAACACATGGAAGTATGACGTCATTGCTGTCACAGAGACATGGTTGAGAGAGGGGCAGGATTGGCAGCTCAATATTCCAGGATATCGGGTCTTCAGGTGAGGCAGGGAAGGAGGTAAAAGAGGAGAGGGTATCACAATATTTATCAAGGAATCAATTACAGCAGTAAGGAGATGATGACATCTTAGAAGGCTCCTCAAATGAAGCCTTATGGGTAGAACTTAAAAACAAAAAAGGAGCAATCACATTGCTGGGACTGTACTATAGGCACCTAAACAGTCAGAGAGAAATAGAAGAGCAGATATGTAGGCAAATTTCAGAGAAGTGTAAAAATAATATGGTAATAATAGTGGGGGATTTCAACTTCCCCAACATTAACTGGGTTAGTCATAGTGTGATAGGTTTAGAGGGAACAGAATTCTTAAAATGTATCCAGGAGAGCTTTTTAAACCAGTACGTAGAAGATCCTACAAGAGATGGGGCTGTCCTGGACTTAATTTAAGGGAATGAAGCAAGGCAAGTGACAGAGGTATCAGTGGGGGAACATTTTGCAGATAGTGATCATAACTCCCTTAGATTCAAGGTTGTTATGGAAAAGGACAAGGATGGACCAGAAATCAGAATTCTAATTTGGGGGAAGGCCGGTTTTAATAAGATCAGATATGATTTGGCCAGAGTGGACTGGGAGCAGCTACTTTTAGGTAAATCTGCGTCTGAGCTGTGGGACTCATTCAAGAAGGAAATAGGGAGAGTACAGGGCCAACATATTCCAGTAAAGATAACAGGTGGGACCAACAAATCCTGGATGTTGAGGGTCATACAGGATTGGATAAAGAGAAAAAGAGGGGCTTATGGCAGATACTGAGGGCTCAAAATAGCGGAAGCCCTAGAGGAGTATAGAATGTGTAAGGGGGGAACTTAAAAAGGAAATTAGGAGAGCAAAAAGGAGGCATGAAAAAGAATTGGCAGGTAAAATAAAGGAAAATCCAAAGTTATTCTACAAGTACATTAAGAGTAAGAAGATAACTAGGGAAACAGTGGGGCCCATTAAGGACCATAGTGGTAACGTGTGTGTGGAGCTAGATGTAGGTAGGGTTCTAAATGAATACTTTGTGTCGGTGTTCACAAGTGAGAGGGACGACGTGGGTATGGAAATCAGGCAGAAAGACTGTGATATAATTAAAGAAATTAGCATAGAAAGGGAGGAGGTTCCAAGTGGTCTGGTAAGCTTAAAAGTAGATAAATCTCCAGGCCCGGCACCCGGATGAAATGTATCCCAGGCTGTTGAGTGAGGCAAGGGAGGAGATAGCAGGGGCGCTGGCAATAATTTTCAATGCCTCTCTGGCCACAGGAGAGGTGCCAGAGGACTGGAGGACAGCCAATGTAGTACCGTTATTCAAGAAGGGAGGAAGGGATAAACCAGGGAAACTACAGGCCAGTCAGTCTAACCTCAGTGGTGGGGAAGCTATTGGAAGCAATTCTGAGGGACAGAATTCATCTACACTTGGAGAGGCAGGGATTAATCAAGGGCAGTCAGCATGGTTTTGTTAAGGGGAGGTCATGTCTGAACAAGTTGATTGAATTTTTCGAAGAGGTGACCAGGTGTGTAGATGAGGGCAATGTATTTGACGTAGTCTACTTGGACTTCAGCAAGGTTTTTGATAAGGTTCCGCATGGGAGACTGATAACGAAGGTAAGAGCCCATGGGATCCAAGGCAATTTGGCAAATTGGATCCAAAATTGGCTGAGTGGCAGGAAGCAGAGGGCGATGGTTGAGGGGTGTTTTTGTGACTGGATGCCTGCGTCCAGTGGGGTTCCACAGGGATCGGTGTTGGGTCCCTTGCTGTTTGTGGTATATATAAACGACTTAGACTTAAATGTAGGAGGGTTGATCAGTAAGTACGCGGTGACACGAAAATTGGTGGGGTGGTAAATATTGAGGAGGATAGCCTTAGGTTACAGGAGGATATAGATGGGCTGATCAGTGGCAAATGGAATTCAATCCCGATAAGTGTCAGTTGATGCACGACAAACAACGCACGGGAATACGTGATGAATGGTAGGACCCTGGGAAATACTGAGGATCAGAGGGACCTTGGTGTGCATGTCCACCGGTCCCTTAAGGTCGCGGGACAGGCAGATAAGGTGGTTAAGGCGGCATATGGGATACTCGCCTTTATTAGCTGAGGCATAGAATGTAAGAGCAGGGAGGTTATGCTGGAACTGTATAAAACGCTGGTTAGACCACAGCTAGAGTATTGCATGCAGTTCTGGAATCCGCATTATAGGAAGAATGTGATTGCAGTAGAGAGCATGCAGAGATTTACCAGGATGTTGCCTGGGCTGGAGAGTTTTAGTTATGAGGAGAGATTGGATAGACTGGGGTTATTTTCCCTGGAGCAGAGGAGATTAAGGGGGGACATGATTGAGGTGTATAAAATTATGAGGGCATAAATAGGGTAGACAGGAGTGAACTTTTCCCCTTGGAGGAGGGATCAATAGCCAGGGGTCATAGATTTAAGGTAAGTGGCAGGAGGTTTAGAGGGGATGTGAGGAAGAATTTTTTCACCCAGAGGGTGGTGGGAATCTGGAACTCACTGCCTGGAAGGGTGGAAGAGGCAGAAACCCTCATAACATTTAAGAAGTATTTGGATGTGCACTTGCGATGCCATGGCATACAAAGCTATGGGCCTAGTGATGGAAAATGGGATCAGAATAGTCAAGTACTTGTTTGACCAGCGCAGACTCCATGAGCTGAAGGGCCTTTTTCTGTGCTGTAGACCTCTATGACTCTCTCTCTCTCCCCAACTGATGTTACAAATCTCTCTCCACAATTGATATTACAAATCTCTCTTCTCACCCCCATCCCCCACCCAAAATAGATATTACATATACTTCCCCACTCACCCCACCTCTGCACTTCCTTAAAACGTGTTGCATCTCTGATCATTTCCAGTTCCAATGCAAGGTCAGAGACCTGAAACATTAACAGTTTCATTGGCCACAGATACTGTCTGCCCTTCCAGCCATTTTTTTTTTTATTTCAGATTTCGATTATACGCTCATGCCTGTATCCGGTTCCATACCTGCAACATTTATCACTAGACCCCATTTGAAGTTTTCCAACCTCTCTCTATTCAGTGTCATGTTAACTTCTATTCTGTGACTCCTTTCCAAAATCACTAGTTAATCTAATGAAACCTAGTCAAAAGCTTTCTGGAAATCAAAGCCTATATTTTTAAAAAGCATATTATAAATGCCTTGAAGAAAGTCTAACAGATTTAGTTAAACTTAAAATGCAACAGGTTTTATGCAATGTCACGCCCAACAGACATGAAAATATTAGAAATCGTTAAAAACTGTACTCTCTTTTAAAAATGGACATTGTTGGACTTTTAAAATGGCTGCCACAGATCACCTGGCTTTTGGACCTGCAAGAATTGGCCAAGTTTCTGGAAACTTCTAAAAATGGAATTACAATGACCATCATCTTGTGCAATGTCACACCCTGCCATTCTCAAGATTCACCCCAAAACAGCAAGGACAATAAAGCCGGTCTCCAGAGATGTCAGGTAACAAAGGGGAGCTGTCAAAACTAATTATGCATAAGGCAGTGCTCAGGGCTCCTATCTGCCCCCATTGCATGTTGATGATTTTGACCATGGGAGGTGGAAGCTAGCTCGTTAATATGAACAGGCGGTTGATTCCTTTCCATCGCATATCAATTGCCTGTCATCACATGATCAGAATGCTTTCATTTATTATAAATCCTGCTTGCTTGCAGAAAACAAGGCACGACAGACTGCAGAAGTTACATCAGTGCAGAAAGCTGGCTGTAACATCTACCATCTAGCCTGTTTTACAAAGCCACAAAATTTAAAGCCTCCTCAAAACCTGTTTCCAAAAGATCCAGAATTCATCTAGAAAAAGCAAACTGATCCTCTGGCTACAAGTATTATCAAAGCTGCCTTTCTCAACTTGCTGCACATCTTTTATTCCCAAGAACCTCCATGAAATCCTGTCTTCAGCTACCCGAACATATGATTCTTTAAATTGGAGTGAAAAAAACCTTCTCACTGGAATCTGATAATCACATGAACTGTTAACATTCTGTTTGGTTTTAAATATTCGTAGGAGCAAAACACCTTTCTCTTGTCTTTGTCTGAATGGTGTATGTGTGTATAGTAGCAAAAAACTTTTTACAGGATAGTGTCTATGAATAAATAATGCTCCTGGCTTAAAAAGCCAAGAAAGTCTGCTGCTTTGTAAAAAAAAAACCTGATTACATATAAACAGGGTTTGGGAAACACATCTCAGGCTTATCAAAATTAAATTAATCTGATTACAGTCAGAAGGTTTAAAGAATTAGGGGATTCAGTCTCTCTCTATCTCCCCTGTCCGTAGCAGCATGTAGAGGGAGTGGGAAAGTGGGAGAGGGGAGCAAGAGGGTAGGTCTGGGATAGGGTACAAGACAGGAGAGTAAACAAAAGGAATAACGGGTGCAAGGCAAAGGCATTTA
Organism: Cetorhinus maximus; assembly: GCF_964194155.1. NCBI lineage: Eukaryota > Metazoa > Chordata > Chondrichthyes > Lamniformes > Cetorhinidae > Cetorhinus > Cetorhinus maximus. Next base: position 74,287,659 of record NC_135885.1, read on the forward strand.
ATCCCGCCTGCTTTCCAGCCTCTTACAGATCATCCTTTTGTTCTTTCCCTGCCTCTGTACTTGCTTAAAGCCTGTTGCATCTCTAACTTTTTCCAGTTCTGAAGAATGGTCTTAGACATGAAACAATTGTTTCTCTCTTCATACTACCTGATCTGCTGCGTATTTCCCAGCATTTTTTGATTTTTTTCCCCCAGTTTCCACCAGCAACAGTATTTTGCTTTTAAATTTGACCCTTGTTCCCTAAATCTATGTTGATTATCCTCTAAATGGAAAGGAGAAAAACAGGTAAAAAAATCTCAAGAGTAAATCAACACCATTAAATGCCTTTAGTGGAACAAAAAAAGACTAAAGCTGCTTCAATGTTTGGGATCAACCCTGAGCTGAAGTAGGTGTTGGAACTTTGGGAGTTGTCCAAGGAGGTATATTTAAAGGGACATTTGCAAGTTGGAAGTGGAGGAAGGGAAAGGTTTTGTGGATAGAGTTTCAAAGTTCAAAAGAAAATGGCTGAAGGCTGTCACTTATGGCAGAGGAATGTGGAAGAGAAAACCCATGGTAAATCTCAGGCAAGGGCATAGAGCTACAATGGGCAAAATAATCGATTTGACAACCAAGGTGAGAATTTTCAAGCAATTGAGGCAAAAGCAGATGAAAATCAGCACAGGTTAAGGCAAGAGGTGAACTGAATTTTATGAGACCAAATGTGGACAGAATGTGTTATGGCTGAATTGGATGTTTTATAACTTGAATTTTCCTGTCAGCACCGAAGTCCTTTTTAGGGCATCCTGGTGATGCCAATTGTGGGGAACTTCATTGATCATTTATCAGAAAATGGTTCGCCATCATACTCATTGGGCCTACCCTGATGTTTGACAGCTATGCAGACCCAATTAATTCTACCATACCTTGGAGAAACAATTGTGACAACTCATTAAGCAGCAAGAATATAAAAAATGAACATGTTGGTCTTTATCTAAAGAGGGCTAGAATACAAAAGGGACCAAGTCATGTTTCAGCTGTATAAAACCTTGGTCAGATACCATCTGGAGTACCGTGTTCAGTTTTGAGCACTGCACTTCAGGATGCATATACTGACCTTGGAGGTTAATGTGCAGATTCACCTGGGCTTAAATTATGAGGGCAGAGTGCACAAATTTAGCCTGAATTCCCTGGAGTGAAGTGAGTTGAAAGGTGAATTGATTAAGGTGTTTAAGATGATTAAAACAAATTGACAATTTATCTATTGACCCCATTTTCTCTGGTGGGGAAAATCAAGAACATGGGGATATAATCTTAAAATGAGCTAGGCCATGAAGAGAACAAAATCAGGGAGCACTTCTCACACAAGGAGTAGTAGAAATTTAGAACACTCCCCCAATAGCCTGTGAACACTAGAACAATTGGAGCTTTCAAGACAGAGTAGATTTTTGTTAAAGGTGTCGAGCAATGTGGATTGATGACCGGTAAATGAAGTTCACTTGCACATCAGCTATGATCTAACTAAATGGTGAAGCCGACTCAAGGCTGTTCTCATATACCTTTCAAACAAATAGACCGTATAAATTTTTCAGTTATTTGTCAGACCAAATAATTTTGAAAAAAAGTTATTCAAAAATATAGAATGTCACACTAACATATTTCAGTGGTATTTAGAGCAAAACTGTGATTTCAACTGAGCTAAATAAAGTTTGGAGCCAGTTCGGTCTTCTCCAGGTGGTGAAGTTCTCGTGTGTGTTCCTGTTTCCCAGATGCCACCACCCACCACTTTCCCGAGGAAACGAGGAAGCATCAAGCCCTTCAAAAGGTGAGGGAGGGAGAGATCACCAGCCTCTGGTGAGCAAATACTCAGTCATTGGGAAAGGAGGCACGGAAAGCAGAATGCAAATAGGTTGTACACAGAATTTGGACTGCTACTCATTTGGGAAGATAAACACCAACTTAGATCATTCAGCTCAACCAGTCTATTTCCATTTTGTAACTTCTATCTAATTCCAGGAGATGGTATAAGTCTAAGTCTACATCAGTTCCCACACAGTGGTAAAAAAAGAATAAATTGTGCACAAAAATATTTTTGAAAATAGCTTAGCACTAGATTGCAAAAAAGACTGCAGAAGGAAATAAAGGCATTTCTTTAGTAAGTATTCATTTGTTTATCTTCTTCAAAGTAAATTCACTAAATTTAAAATTACAGGTTTCAAGCTGTGAGACTTTTGCCCATAACTGAAAACTGGAGAGATCTCATGGAAGCAGAGTATAATTCCAGAAGCTAAGTCAACAGAAAGGCTGCTGTGTTTCTTATCCAGGGCACAGTACCAAAACCTTACCAAGATATCAAAGCCAATGAAGCGACTTTAAAGACAAAGTTGGGACTCATCTAGAAGAGTGATCTAAAATACGACAGCCAGAAAGCCTAGTTTTTTTTTCATTTATTCATGGAATGGGGGCATTGCCGGCTGGGCCAGTATTTATTACCCATATCTAATTACCCTTGAGAAGGTGGTGGTGACATGCCTCTTGAACCACTGCAGTCAAGTGGTGTAGGTGCCCACAAAACCCACAGTGCTGATTGAGAGGGAGTTCCAGGATTTTGACCCAGCGACAGTGAAGGAACAGCAATATATTTCTAAGTCAGGACGGCGAGTGGCTTGGAGGGAAACTTACAGATGGTGGTGTCCCCATGTATCTGCTGGCCTTGTCCTTCTAGGTGGTAGCAATCATGGGTTTGGAAGATGCCATCTAAGAAGCCTTGGTGAGAACCCACAGTGCATCTTGTAGATGGTACACATTGCTGCCACTGTGCATCAGTGGTGGAGGGAGTGAATCTTTGCAGATGAGGTACCAATCAAGTGGGCTGCTTTGTCCTGGATGGTGGGAATGTTGTTGGAGCTGCACTCATCCAAGCAAATGGAAAGATTTTGTGACACTCCTGACTCGTGGCTTGTAGATGGTGGACAGGCTTTGGGGAGTCAGGAGGTAAGTTGTTCACGGCAGGATTCCTAGCCTCTGACCTGCTCTTGTAGCCACAGTATTTGTGTGGCTGGTCCAGTTTCTGGTCAATGGTAACGACCAGGATGTTGATAGTGCAGGATTCAGCAATGGTAATGTCATGGGACAATGGTCAAATACTCTCTTGCTGGAGATGGTCATTGCCTAGCACTTGTGTGGCGAAAATGCTACTTGCCACTTGTCAACTCAAGCCTGGATATTGTCCAGGTCTTGCTGCATTTGGACATGGACTGCTTCAGTATCCGAGAGTCACAAATGGTGCTGAACATTGTGCGATCAGCAGTGAGCATCTGACCTTATGATGGAAGGAAGGTCATTGATGAAGCAGCTGAAGATGGTTGGGTCTAGGACACTACCCTGAGGAGCTCCCGCAGTGATGTCCTGGAACTGAGATGATTGACCTCCAACAACCATGACCATCTTCCTTTGTGCTAGGTATGACTCCAACCAGTGGATGGTTTCCCCCACTGGTTCCCATTGACTCCAGTTTTGCTAGGAATCCTTGATGTCACACTCGGTCAAATGCTGCCTTGATGTCAAGGGCAGTCACTCTCATCTCACCTCTGGAGTTCAGCTCTTTTGTCCATGTTTGAAACAAGACTGTAATGAGATCAGGAGCTGAATGACCCCGGTGAAACTCAAGCTGAGCATCAGTGAGCAGGTTATTACTAAGCAATTGCCACTTGACAGCACTGTTGATGAGCCCTTCTGATGATCGAGAGTAGACTGATGAGGCAGGAATTGGCCGTGTTGGATTTGTCCTGCTTTGTGTGTACAGGATGTAGCTGGGCAATTTTCCACATTACCAGTATTGTAGTTGTACTGAAACAGCTTGGCTAGGAGCGCAGCAAGTTCCGGAACATAAGTATTCAGTACTATTGCTGGAACATTGTCAGGGCCCACTGTCTTTGCAGCATCCAGTGCCTTCAGCCTTCTTGATATCACATGGCGTGACTTGTATTGGCTGAAGGCTGACATCTGTGATGCTGGGGACCTCCAGAGGAGGCCGAGATGGATCACCCACATTGCTGTGGAGTCACATGTAGGCCAGACCAGGTAAGGACAGCAGATTTCCTTCCCTAAAGGACATTAGTGAGCAGAAGGGTTTTTATGACAATCGACAATGGTTTCGTGGTCATTATTAGACTTTTAGTTCCAGATTTTTATTGAATTCAAATTCAAACCCAGGTCCCCAGAGCATTACCATGGATCTCTAGATTACTAGTCCAGTGACAATAACACTACGCCGCCGCCTCCTCAGAGTAAGGGTAGAAATGGCCAAAAATGTAGCACACTCCTGAATCAACTATAAACTAGTTCAGCAACTGTCAAACTAAGACTCTGATGTCAAGCAATATTTAATACAAAGGAAAGGGTAATTAACATACCCAAAATCAAAGCATGACACATTAGTGCAAACATTCACCATTATTGTAGACAAAAGGAGGTTGGAATTTCCTGTGAGGATGTAATTAAATTAGACTGAAATTTACAGTCTCTGTATCTATTTTTCTGATCTATCCTGCCAACCTCATCAACATATACTGGAACATAAAAATCAGCATAAATAAGCAGAAATCAGCATAAACAGTTGAGACCAAAAGAATGTACAGAATTACATCATATTTGTTTCTACAAATATGAAAATTAAAGTTTGAAATAATCAATTTAATTAGTCATGCACATTAGTCATTAAGAAAAAACAATTGTGTAAATTTTTCAAATTTTAATGCAACTCACACTGATGGCTTAAGAATACAAAGAAACAGAAAATACAGTTGAGGATTTTTTTTTAAATTGCATAAATACTGCAATAAAGCACCCAGAAGTATGACTGTTTCTTGTTGCACATAAAATGCTGGATGTAATTTTATATCTATTTGAAATCAGTGTAATCACAAAAAACTTACATGTACCACTCCTTACTACAAAGAGAGCCCTTATGAGAGTCATGATACATCCTGACAATAATGTATAACATTCTTACACCGGTATTTCCCCCATCTGTCACACAAGAAATTGGTCTTATTACCCAATTTTACATGTACATGGGCACAAATTCATAGGGCATTCTGACAAGATTTTAATAATTTTACATGGCTTACTCATTTGAATGCAGTTTCTTGTTAAGCTATCATAGTCTAACCTCCAAATGTGTTATCCTTTCCACTTTCGGATTTGGCATACTAATTACTGAGGGGTTAGGGCCAGAAAAGATCATATACTTACTTGCCAACATCCAAGTGCTAGTAAATGGCTCAAATTAGTTAAAGATACCTTTATCCTGTAAAGGCTGCTGGCTACCAGCTGCTTTTGACATTCTGATGCTCAGAAGCCTGTCTCACAACAGGCGGCTCCTTTTAAAAGATAAATGCAGGTGATATAATTATAGAGCGAGAGAAAAAAAAATCTGGAAATGACATTTGCCAGCTATGTATTTATCCTCAATCAACTGTGAGGATCAAGTACTAATAAGAAGAAAACTAAAATAAATCAAGGGAAGGGGCATACTAGCTATAATAAGTATCAAAAATGGTAATAACACAAATGAGAGTAAAGAGAGACAAATCTCCAGGACCTGATGGTTTCCGTCCCAAGTTAAAAGTAGGTAATTCTAGATGCTGTAGTCATGATCTTCCAAAACTCTCCAATTCATGACAAAAACAGAAATACCTGGAAAAACTCAGCAGGTCTGGCAGCATCGGCGGAGAAGAACAAAGTTGACGTGGAGTCCTCATGACCCTTCAACAGAACTAAGTAGAAATAGGAAAGGGATGAAATATAAGCTGGTTTAAGGGGGAGGGGGGAGGAAGAAGGGGCGGGGAGGGGGGGGGGTTGTTGGGACAAGCAAGCAGTGATAGGAGCAGATAACCAAAAGATGTCACAGACAAAAGAACAAAGAGGTGTTGAAGGTGGTGATATTATCTAAAAGAATGTGCTAATCAACATTAGAGAGCAGGACGAGTAAGGTAGCTCTAGTGGGGGTGGGGTGAAATAAACCATAGATGGAATACATTTAAAAATAATGGAAATAGGTGGGAAAAGAAAAATCTATATAAATTATTGGAAAAAACAAAAGGGAGGGGGAAGAAACGGAAAGGGGGTGGGGATGGAGGAGGGAGTTCAAGATCTAAAGTTGTTGAACTCAATATTCAGTCCGGAAGGCTGTAAAGTGCCTAGTCGGAAGATGAGGTGCTGTTCCTCCAGTTTGCGTTGAGCTTCACTGGAACAATGCAGCAAGCCAAGGTCAGACATGTGGGCAAGAGAGCAGGGTGGAGTGTTAAAATGGCAAGCGACAGGGAGGTCTGGGTTGTTCTCTTGGATTGGAGAATTGTCAGCATCATTCCATCATATAAGAAAAGAATTAGTCTAACATTTGTTGCGGGAAAATTACAAGCATCTGTTATTAGGGACTGAGTGTTTGGACAAATATGAACTGATCAAAAAGAGCCAGGTAGATTTGTAAAAGGCAAGTCATATCTAATGAGACCGTTGAACTTATAATGAACTAAATAATGTGGTAAATAGGGGAAAATGCATTCTGGACTCAACGTGGAGATCAACATTTTCAGACTGTAACCTCTGTCCCCATTTTATAACCCTTTCTCTTCATAGGTTTTGGTTTTAACGCATTTTTGTCTTCTTTTTGCTACTGGATGGCAGCTGTTCATCATGCACATCTCTAGACAAATCTTTTTTTTCTTTACTTGTCCAATAACCACTCTCTTTGGCCTTACATTACCAACCCTTTTTGTCATTTTCTCTCTCCTGTCTTCCACCTTATCACAGAGCTTCCATTTGTTCTTTTTGCCACCTTTCCACTCCCCCCCCTCCTTTATTAGTTCAAACTTATTACATTTCTAAATTTATTTTGCTTTTGTATGGCAGATAAGGGATTGTCAATGAATGTTATTTCTATGGACTTCCAGAAGGCAGATCCACTTAGGAGGCTGTTAAAAGTTAGAGCTGACGGAATCGGAGCAAGGATATGGAATTAGTTAGGAGGTAGGAGATGGAGAGTAGGAAGAATAGTTAAGTCTTCTTGGAAGGTTGACTTGTGGTGCCATCCCACTATTCCCCAACAACTCACCCCCCCCCCCGCCCCCCCCTCACTACCACCCCATCCTGGGATCTGTACTGGGGCCTCAGCTTTTCACTACATTTATACATTTCTTGGATAGAGGGCTCTCTTCCTTCATCTAAATTTGTTGACAACACCAGGTCAGGGGACACAGGAAATGGTGCAGATGGGAGAGGATAACATTGTAAAGGCACATTGATAAATTGAGTGGGCAAAACATTGGCAAACGTTGTTCAATGTGGGGAAATGTGAGGATATCCACTTTGGTGGGAATCTAGGAACTATGAAACAAGAGAGAGATATTGCTAACTAAATACAGAAGTCACAAAGTTAGTGGACAGGTATGAAAAATTAATGCAAAAGGATCAGTGGAATGTTGGCCTTTACCTCAAGGGGGTGGAAGTCATATCACAGTTGTAGAAGATTCTGGTTAGGCCTTATTAGAGTACTCTGTTCAGTTCTGGGTACTCCACCCCAGCTAGAATATTTTGGTTGTGGGGCCAATTGCAATGCAGATTCACCAGAATGATACTGAGGCTAAAAGGGTTAAATTATGAGGTCAGGTTACATAGTAGACTTGTATTCCTTTGTGCATAGAAGATTAAGTGATGATTTAAATGAGGTGTTTTAGGTGATTAAAGGGTTTTATAGTTTCTCTCTACCTACCCTATATCCGCTGGTGGAGAAGTCCAGCAGAAGACGGCAGAACCTTAAAGTTAGATCTAGGTCATTCAAGTGTGATCAGGAAGTGCTTCTTCACACAAAAGGGTAATGAAAATCTGGAACTAACTACAGAAAGTTGTACCTTGTTCAATTGCAAACGTCAAAACTGAGATTAATAGATTGTGTTAGGTACAGGTATTAAGGGTTATGGAACCAAGGCAAGTGGATGGAGTTAAGGTACAAAATCAGCCATGATCTGACTGATAAACCACGTTGACAACGGCTCACATTTCTCATTCAAATTATTGCTCCAAAGAACAGCTCCTTTGCACTAGGTGGGAGAATATAAGAGGGGGGTATTTGTCATAGAGAAAAGGGTTCACATTCTTTGAGATCAAAACCATCCATAGAGCTCCAACTGCCACTACCTCCCTCTTCTACTCCAATGCTCTTGACCTCACCCCAGTTTCCCACTTAGTCTCCACCAGCCTCAGATCATTCTGCAGTTTCTCCACACCCATCTTTTCATTTTCACTTCCAGTTTCCACTCACTGATGTTGTAAATGGTTCTTTTGTGCTCAGGCACTGATCTCCACCTTCCAAAATCACATCAGCCCTCTCCTCAAAAAGCTCATCCTTAACCCATTCGTTCTGTCAAACTACTGACTCATCTCAAAACTTACTTTCCTTGAGGTCTTTGCACATGTCATTGTCTCCTGTCTCACACCTCTGTGCCGATCACATCTAAACAGCTATTTCAGTCAAGCTTCCTTCCTGTTCATAATACCAAGACTGTCCTGGCCAAAGCCACAGATGGCATTATGCAACTGTAAATATTGTTCATTAATTACCCTGCCTCAAGTTCTCTGCAGCACTGGAAGCAGTTTACTACATATCTCCATTACATCTCTTCTGCTAGCCAGTTCAGTGAGATCAATATTCCTTTGTCCATTTGGAGATGGCTTCTCTTTCTCCACTCCTAAATTACCTTTAATTCCCCCAAAGCACCTTGAATCCCCTCAAATATCAAATTACACACTGTCCTCTGCGACAGTCTCTACAGACAGAGGATCTGCTTTCACATGTAGACTGATGACACTGAGCTGGATTTATCCTCATTTCTATGATCCCACAACAACAGGTGTCATTGACCCCGCCCCACACCCCATCCACCACCATCTGACACATTGTGGATGATTGAAAATTTCCTCCAACTGAACTTTAGGGTCACAGCCTTTGCTTTTGGCTCCATCATAAGCTCCATTTCATTGCCAGACTCTATCCCCTTCTCTGCTAATTCTGAAGTGGCTCCAGATAGTGTTAAACCTTGAAGTCATGTCTGATCCTAAGCTGAGCTACAAACCCAACAATCTGACCCCAATTATTAACTTCCATCCCATTGCTTACCTCTACCCTTCTCTCATCCCCACTCTTGTGGAGCTTATAACCATGCTTTCACCCACTATACTCAAATTTGTCCAATGTCTCCCACGCTGACCTTCCCCTTCCATAAATTTCAACGTCTTCAAAAAAATTGGCTCACACTTGACAATCATCCCTATCTTCATTAACATACTTTAGCTCCCTCTTTCCCAGCATAGAAAATGTACATTATTCTTCCTGGTTTTCAAATCCCTCCACAACCTGGTTGTACCCTAGTTACTATAGCCTTATGTCCTCTTCTCCACAATATGGTCATTGACATTGACCTGGGGTATCCCCATGCCCTTCTGTTTGTGCCTCCTATAGTGCTGGAGACTTCAGCCCTCCCAACGGGATTCTTTCCCTAACATCCCTTTCTATCTACCTTTAAAAAGCTCTCTTTTTCAGGAAGAATTTTGGACAAATAATTCATTCTCCCCTCCCACCTCCTGTAAAGTCTATTGGAAGATCCTCTACATTAAAATCTATTCTGGTAGACAATCAGACCGTTGTTACATTGCAGGCTGACTTGCATCTGGTTGGCACCTGGGTGCTTTGACATATGAACACACAAAATAGGAGAAGTAGGCCGTTTGACCTCCTTGAGCCTGCTCCGCCATTCAATAAGACCATGGCTGATCGGTTTGTATTTATAATTCCACATTCCCATCTATCCCTGATAACCTTTGATTCCTTTGCCTAACAAGAATCTACCTACCTCAGTCTTAAAGATATTCAATGACCCCACCTCTACCGCCTTCTGAGATAGAGTGTTCCAAAATTGCACAACCCTCTGAAAAGATTTCTCCTTATCTGTACTAAAAGGGTGACCCTTAATTTGTTAAAACAGTGCCCCCTAGTTCTGGATTCACCCACAAGAGGAAGTATCATTTCTGCGTTCACCTTGTCAAGACCATTCAGGATGTTCTATACTTCAATCAAGTCACCCCTCACTCTTCTAAACTCCGGTGGAAACAGGCCAAGCCTGTCCAACCTAATCTCATAAAACAGCCCACTCATTCCAGGTATCAATCTAGTAAAGCTCCTCTGAATCGCCTCTAATGCATTTACAACTTTCTTTAAATAAGGAGACCAAAATTACACACAGTATTCGAGATGTGGTCTCACCAATGCCCTGTATTACTGAAGCATAACATCCTTACTTTTATGTTCACGTCCTCTCGCAATAAAGGATAGCATTCCATTAGCCTTCTTAATTACTTGCTATACTTGCATACTAACTTTGTGACTCATACACTACCCTCTGCACCTCAGAATTCTGCAGTCGTTCTCCATTCAAGTAATACTCTGCTTTTTTCTTTCTGCCAAAGTGAACAACTTCACAATTTCTCACATTATATTCCATCTTCCAGATTTTTGCCCAATTTCTCAACCTATCTATATCCATCTACAACCTCATGTCCTCTTCACAACATGTTTTCCTACCTATCTTTGTGTCATCTGCAAATTTGGCTGCCATGCCTTTGCTCCCCTCATCTAAGTCATTGATATAAATTGTAAAAAGTTCAGGCCCCACCACAGACCTTTGCAGGACTCCACTCGTTACATCCTACCAATCAGAAAATGACCCATTTATGAACACTTTTCTGCCAGCCAGCCAATCTTCTATCCATGCTAATGTGTTACCCCCTACACCATGAGCCTTTATTTTCCGCAATAACCTTTGATGTGGCACCTTATCAAAAGCGTCCTGGAAATCCAAACACAGCAGGTCTACTACAGGCTCACTTGCATCCATTGCACAAGTTACTCCTTCAAAGATCTCCAATAAATTGGTTGAACATGGTTCCCCTTTAACAAAACTATGCTGACTCTTCCCAATCACCTTGAGTTTGACAACTAATCTCTGTGGACAGGGGTATTAAACACACTGTTTTTTTCTCACATTCTGTATCAAAAAACATTCCCACATAGTCAAAACTTGGCACGATAAAAATGATATTTTGCACTGAGCTGGAGTTATATTCTGAATTGCATAAACTCGGACCACATCCACCCAATCCCTGGTAGTAAAAGGGCAAAAAAAATGTTTATTTGTCTTCAAGCACAAAGTGCAATGCATGCAGTAAGATTTAAAGCATAAAATGGCATAATCAATTCTCAAATTAGTCTAAATTTCAGAACTTTTTGATTTATTGCTAGTCATGGAGCCTTACATAAAAACACCTTTCTTTAGTTTCCCTCCCTATATCATTCCATTTCAATTCAACAACCAGATGTGAGAACATCACGATAACTATCATGTTTTTCTACCTCTTTGCATCTTACTTTTCCTCTAGCACTAATACAAATAAATCAGCTGGGAACTCAACATGAAAGAGAGCAGCAAGCACAAACCCCAATTCCCTGGTGCTCCACAGATCAGAAGAAACTTTGTCCTGCCATTGACATAGTACCTGAATACATTCCATCACCAAGTCACCTACTTGCACAAGGTTGATGCCAAACAAATTTTTTCTCCCAGATCCAATGTGACTATCTATAACAGCAAAATTGAGAACACAGTGCATAAACATCTATGAATTACTTGATATCAAAATTATCTGGACCTAGGAGCTTACAGTGACTGGTTGAATAATGCTGAAAAGAGACATGTTGCCAAAACTTTTCATCTGCATTCATCAGGACAAATGCAAGAATGCCAAATTTCAAACGATCACAACAATTTATACCACAGGAGAAAACAGGGTGCTGATCAGTTGCCAAGTCAACTCTGATTGGCCAAGGCTTTGCCTTGCAGAAGGCAACAGGGAACTATAGGCTCCCCATGCTTGTGGGTAATTCAAAAAAGGCACAAGGCTTGAATATATTCCTTTAGTTTGCAAAGAACTTTGCAATGCCAGGTATATACATCAACAATTGGTGATCGAATCAAACAGGTTCCTCCAGCTGTTCATAATAGACAAAGTACAGACCATACTCAAAGTGCCATTTGCAAAACCCAAAACAAAATGTCAACTGTTAGATGAGATTCTGTGATTGGACAGCACTTGCTGAACAATCATGAGTGCACTAATAACTGCACTAGCAGCCAATTTAAGATAATTAGTTCAGCTCATAAGTCATTAATTTACACTTGCTAGAAGCAAGATACATTCATATGTAGGGGCCCATTCTCTGCCAATAAAATGAAAATGTTCAAGCCTTTTTCAAAATACCCAAAGCATCGGAAGCATTTAGTTCCCCCATTGCTTTCTCCATGGCAACGCCTTGGCAAATCAGAGTCGATTTGCCAAGCAATCAGCATCCCTTTTCTTCTGTGGTATAAGTTGTTGTGATCATTTATAATAAATCTGCACAAACTAGTGCCTACAATGAAACAGTTTTCAACAGCAACATTAAGTATTGGGGAATAATTATCACGTTACACGTTATGTTTTTGTGGTAATGCGAGTCATAATTTTATTCTACAGAATTTAAGCAACAAAACTAATTCAGTGAAAACTGCATAGAAAATGAGTTACAAATCCTCAAGATTTTGGATTGCAATACAATTTTTAATCAAAATTGTAAATAGATTGTATTCCCATATTTCACTGTTTGAAACACTGATAATAGTCTTATCATAAAGTTCTGTTGTATTTTGTAGGCTGTACTTATTAGTACTGTAGGTGCAGTGCTGGAGGTCTGTTACAGTCAATGTGTTGGGTGTGTAAAACCTCATGAAAACACTGCCTTACTTTTTGTGAATGCAGGAACATGTCTGTGATAAGCACTTCTAATGTCCTTGGATGTGTAAAATACACAGCAAAATTTACGCTGGACATGTATGACGATATATAAACAATACAATGCGTATGTTAGAGTAATATTCATTCGTTTTTTGGTTAAAAACTTGCTCTGCTACACTTCTGAGGATTGTCCAATTTCCCACAAGATTGGTTGCTGAACAAATGATTTTATATTGGCTCAGTAGTTCAAAATTATGTCCAAGCAGTAGATAAATCAAATACTAAATGCAAAATATCATTTTAACCGCGAATACAAAAGTAATTTTAGGTGCAGCTTTTTCATTTGTCGATTTACAGAAAGAACCCAATTTAAAAATAAGGAATGAACTTTGGGAAGAAGAAACACTGTAGCTTATCAGGTGGGACTTTTGTCATTGAGTTTGTGAGGTGATGAAGCAGCTTACTTACACACATGCCTACCTGATCAGGCTAAAGCCATAACACAAAGCAAAGGCACCAGATATCTTTTTGAATATTGAAACTTTAAGCTTAGGAGAACCCCATGTTCTGCTTTTGGCAGAGTGTACACAAAATAGGGCACATGCGAATGAAAAAAACATACCAGCACCAATGAAACAATTAAATAACAGAGAAAAAATGCTCTAACAAAATTCATTCTTAACTTAGTTTATTTTAAGGCGGCCCTTCACTTTGCTCAAACTAAGAGTGAACTGTTGGAGCAAAATATTTTTACGTGATGGAAGTCACCTATTAGTATCCAGCTTGACCAAAATTCTCCTTGGCTGACCAGGATTGAACGGAGTAAACAACACTGCATACTTTACAAAATTATCCACAATAATGTAGTAATTTTTGCTTTAAAAAAATAGGTCAATCTCGTTAAAGTACGACACAAAACTCATATTCCCGGAAACAAGCGCAGTTAAGGTGAAACAAATTAATTTGGCACTTTGCCAGTGATACCATTTCACTGAAGTTTAATGCACACGCATCACGGCGACCGTGGAAAACCTAACTCACCTTGTTTTTTCACCGGCATTTTTCTCAAAGTGCGGCGTTTGATTTTTATCAGCACTGATGTTCTCCAATTATTGGGATGCTGACACCAGACACCGCTTGTTTTCTCCTCTTCTCACTCCCATCAAGCTGCCGAAACTCCGGTAATAGTAAAACTTCCTCGTAACGAAAGCCGAAAAACTACAAGTACTAAAGAATACAAACAAATCTCAAATACACACAGCCACAAAAATCCCAATAAAAAGCTTTGCGAAGAAACTATTTCTTAAAAAAAAATAAGCGAGAAAGGAATTTCCAAATGTTATATAACGGTAATTCACTGTCCAGTTCAAACTCAAAACACCCATTGGATTTGGGTTTTTTTTTTAAAGGCAGAATCCAAATCCATTCGTTCCAAGAGAGTCTAGACATTCGCGGTAGCTCTCATCTTGGCAACAGAAAGTGCTTCTTCTTTCCCCGCGTGTTTTCTTCTTGGTGGCTTGTAAAATTTTCCAGCCAGATGGTGAGGCGTTGTGATACAGACTGGAGCCAGGAGCCACAGGAGGAATCAGCAGCAGTTGGCCAGTCAGCCCGAGCTGACTGCCCTCAACATTAATCCACAGTACCAGCTTTAGTCATCTCACATCAACTTTACAATCCTATAAGGAGCTGCTTCTGACGGACTCGGCCACCATCCCGTGCCACTGTTTGAGAAAAAGATTAATCAAAACAAACAGAAATATCCCGCAGTCCCAGATAAAAAGGACCGGGGATCATTCGGGTACATGGAGAGTAATCTTCCCAAATAGGAATACGACACAAAAACACTAAAATTTTAGGTGACCGTTATTAACTTTCGGCCGGGATTCCCCTTCCCCAGCTACTCATAATGACAAGGGCCGCAGCTGATCTCTGAAGATGTCAGGGAACAAATTCATGAAGTAAGATGATGCGAAGCAATAGGGAAATACCAGGCCAGGCCCCGTGTGCTGGTGCAGCTCGGGCGGTTTGAACACGGGACACAGATTAAAGGACCAAATCACTGCGACACCTGCCGGTCACACTTAATTAGAATTTCTGATCGTAATTTAAATATAAATAAAGCATGGACAATTTAAAACGCACCTTCCAGCGGAAGGGAATACTACTTGAATAAATCTGCTGAACCTTGGGCGATGTAATTCGATTCTCCTGCGGTTCCCCTCCCTTTCCCCCCCCTCCCACCACCAAGTTTTTACCCGGTCCTCGCTGAACAGTCGCAGGTTTTGCTCAATGACGGAAGAGGCGCGCGCCACGTTTTGATTGACGTCCAGGAACCGCCCGCGAGGGAGCACAGCTGACCAATTGAGACTGCGGAAGGGGGCGGGGCTTCCTCAGTCATCGCATCGAGGTCGGAGCGAGGCAGGGGTGAAAGGGGAAAGTGATTTGGTCAGGTGATCAATATGTCTGCGCCTAGACTGCTGACTTAATGTAGAAAGACAACGTTTGACATTCACCAGTTTCTCAAATTTTATGATTGTATTGTGTAAATTAGTGCAATTTTTTTCTTCATAATAATCTACTTGGCAACTATTACACTTGGTCGCAGTAAAGCTTAGAGAATCAAGCTCAGGTACTTTTATATCTCGTTTACGAAATACACTAATGCACTTTCACCTCTCTCTCCACGGATGCTGCTAGGTCTGTTGCGTGTTTTACCATTTTCTGTTTTTTATTTAATGTAATTTTACTGATATTTTGAAGATATTGCCACTGTACTTCTTTGCCAAGAACTGGACGTATCAAAGTCAGATGTGATGCTGATAATTACTGCACGATTTATTCATTTATCCAAATTCTACGTATTAGCCAGGTTTCGTGGTAATGTTCTGACATCATTTTTGACTTGATATTTTAGTATAACAAGATATTTTGAATTACCTAATTTTAAATCTGAAATTGTCGTAGGTTTCGAGAATGGCAGATAATACATTACTTAGACAAGATTTACAACATGGTATTCCCAACCCAAATGTGATGGAAATGCTCCTCGAACGGTTTCAACAGCTTCCAGAATTAGACAGGTATATTCCTAATCCACATCAACACACAATTATGTATTTAACATTGTTACTGTACAATGCATTTCAAAATAGTACTACCTAAAGAATCCAAATGAAGAACTTTCAATTCGCATTTATTTAAACTAAATGAAATTTAGCTAAGCAAGTGATAATAAAAGCCTCCAAATGAAGCATATGTTTCAAACAAACATCTACAAGTTGACACAAGAACAATTTTAGAACATTCACAATCAGAAAACTAGCTCATATATTTATAAATTTACAGGTAGTAAACAGGAATCGAGTTGATGATACTGTCTTCAAAATGCTTATTAATTTTTTTTCCCTTAATAGTTAGGGACTCGATTCTTTAAAAATAAAACAGGTGTTAGAAAAATGCTCTCCACCATGGTTCAAGCGTTTTAGCTGTTATACCAAAAAGACTCCCCTGTGCATTGTGTGCAGTCCAGTAAGGTTATGGAAGGGGGTGGGGGTGGGGGTGGGGGTGGGGCGGGGGGGGGGGGGGGGGGGAGAGAGGAGAAAATCAGGCAAAGCCCCTATTCTTTCTTGATCATTATACAGCAGTCCCTAATAAATTATATGCAAGTGGATGCAAGGAGAGGATAGAATTTGACTTGGCTGTGATATTTTAGAAGTCAGCTTGCTCCACTCACTGTTCAGGCATGCTCATAATTAATAGTCTCTTGGGTAATGTACCAATTACAACCAATGGCAGAGAGAAATGGGGATGGAAGAAAAATTAGAATTGCTTGTCTTTTTCTGCCAATAAGAATTATATCAACTTCCTCCCAAACACTTTCCTCTCTTGAAGACATAGCTAGGGATGGTGGATGGAGATATCATTCTGTTGCCTCAATTCCTCCAATGAAGAAACGTCATTTTGATTCACAAAAAGGTGTCCCATTTTTATTTAAACATTTGCTTGCTCTGGTCCAATCAATGTAAGTTGTGTTGGTAGCACTCCCCCCCGCAAGAAGGATATGGGTTCAGTCCCACTCTGGTACAGTACTGAGTGAGTGCTGCACTGTTCGAGGTGCCATTTTTCAAATGAAACATTAACCCAAAGACCCTATCTATCTCTCAACTGGTTTTAAAAGATCATATGACTGTATCCAAGCCTGCTAGGTATGTTATCATGCATGATTATTAAACTTGGGTTGAGAATTTCAAAGGAAAGAATGACAGTATTTATACAGCACCTTTCACAACCTCAGGATGTCCCAAAATGCTTTACAACCAATTAAGTTGTTTTTGAAGTACAGTCAATGTTGTAATGTAGGCAGCCAATTTGTATACAGCAAGGACCCACAAACAGCAATGTGATAACTGATTGAATTAGAGCAATGTGATCTTTTACAAAGAGCAAAAAAGTTCTCCTGGTGTCCTGGACAGTATTTATCTCTTAACCATTAATACAAACAAATCATCTGGTCATATTGCATTGCTGTTTGTGGGTCAGTCACCATCAATTGGTGCATTATCCATGACAACACCTCTACCAATGAGTCCTCTTACCAATGAGTCCTCTTACCAACCCATCAGCACTCTCTTCTCATTCAGTATAATTTGTTGTTTCCCCTTAAGTTAGTATTTTTGCAAAGTGTCCTGATGAGTGCAAGACGAAAAGCTTCGATATGTCTCTTTTTTCAACAAGACTCAAGTTCTATACTACCAAAAAACTAAACCACAAAACCTGTTCAAGGATCTTTTTTCTTAAATGTGTATAAGCAACTGCTGTTGGAAGTTAAGGCTGAAAAAATTCAGAAATCAAATGCCAATAATTCTAAATCTAATATTGCCAGGGTTCTACTCGAGGTCAACATTCCCCCTCTCCTTTCATACTCAACTTTGGGACAGTTTGTTTATTGAAAAAAAAATTCCCTGGGACCATTGTTCCCTTTAATTTCTTTTTGCTATGCATCCACAGAGTTTAGGGAGAACATTACTTAGGACATGATTCCTCATGCACTGGGGGAAGGCAGGTTACTCCACTGCAATTTTATTATTGTCTCCAGCTTCTAGAAAAAGTACATATAGGTTCTCAGCTTTCATTCAACTTAAGGGAGGTGCGACAGAGTTCTCACCTTTTAGGAAGCCTGGAGGAAATTGGATTTTCTGCTCATCTGTAATATTTAGGGACCAATTCAGCTCACAAACATTCCTTCTTAGAGTGGGACAATCCAGACAATTAACAAATACCCAGAGGACACTGCAAAACCAAGTTGCAGCAAAAGTCAAGGTATTCATTTACTATTCAGAAGTACCTATCCTAACCCATTCCTGAAGCAGGTTATGGTGTTGCTTTGAGTGCAAATATTTTTAGAAAAATATACCAAGCTGTAAACTAACGCTTGTGAGATTCCTGCCCCAGATGATTTCTCTGATAGCTTTTATAGCTGGCACCCCAAAATTGTTTCTTTTTTAAAATATTTAATGAAATTTCTAATATTGAATCCATCCCTGCAATTTGGAAAGGTACTTATTTTCCAATACTGAACAATGACAAACTTGGTGAGTGCACTCCCTAGCCCATTCCCCTTTAAATTGTAGTTCATCAGAATAATTTCATTTATAAATGCATACTGCTGAGTCATGTTTTGTGAGGTACACACACCTATATAGATAACTGCTGAAAAAGAATATGGTGGCTTTCGTTGAAAGGGTATTGGAGCTTTACCTGGTGGAACTCCCATGTTACACTTCTCCTCTGCTCATCAGTCGTTTCTCTTCGCATTTCAAAAGGTTGCCCTCTATCTTCCCTACCTTTTTCTGTATTTTCTTTTTCTGCTTGCATTAGCAACACTGCAGCCATTTAAGGAATGAATGTGGGCCAAAGAAAATGAAATCTTCATCTATGATTGTTCTTCTCGGCACCAGTTTTACCCTCCTCTGCATTGGAGCATTCTAGTCCAATTAGGTTATGAAATCAATTATGTAAAGTCAGGGACTGAGGCTCCTGCTTAAGTTTTAATCTGCACTGTTCAGACTTTATGAAGAAAATCTTTTAGAAAATAGCCAGCAACAGATGTACACTGGGCAAGTTTCCCATAACACAGCATATATTCATGTGACTGCAAACTTCTAGCGACAATTACACAATTTTGAACAGTTTTTAAGACTATTAGGAGAAGCTAAGACTCTGTATAGATCAGCAAAGTGGGTTTAAATGCAGTTAAAGAAAATAAAACAATTCAGCAATCCAGGAGAAGAGTTAGCTCTTAATTATGATGGAATGGTAGTAGTATTTGAAATAAATGTTTGATTTAGTCATGCATATTAGCAGGAATATGTTACAGAAATTGCAGAAACATAGTTGACCCCAGAATATGAAAATTACCTCAATAAGCAGGTTGATAGAATATTCCTAAAGGACATAGAAAAAAAAAGAGCTTTCAGGTGAATTTGGAAATTCAGTAATCACAGAGAAGTAAAGTAGTCTGACTTGAATAAGCTACTAGTTGGAGAGCAAAATAGGGGGGGTCCCTACTGCATGGGGATAAGAATACATTTGATTTCAACTCCATATGATCTGGGTATGGCAATAGAAGCAATACTGAATGCGATACAGTCACTTTCACCCAATCTCTTGTCAATGCCAATGGGGACAATTCACATCTGGACCTGGTAGTTCCATCCATATCAGTAGTCTAAATGATTAAATTAAAATTTGGCACAGACGCTGGGTGATTTTGTGGGTTAAACATTAACTTTTCACTGTAATGTTCCATAAAAAGTGAGCTTGAGCAGCTTCAAAGTAATTCTCTTAAAACATGAGGAGGAAGAGTAGAGTATATGGCCCCACGAGCCTGCTTAGCTGTTCAGTAAGGTCATGACTGATCTGATCTTGGCAGCTCCACCTTCCTGCCTCTTCTCCATAACCCTTGACTCCGCTACAGTTCAAAAATCTATGTCTCAGCCTTATATACATTCAATGGCTCAGCCTCCACAGCTCCCTGGGGTAGAGAATTCCAAAGATTCATGACCCTCAGAGAATAAATTCCTCTTCATCTCCATCTTAAATGGGCGACCCCTTATTCTGAAACTATTCCCCCTAGTAGGCAGTAAACCTCAGGCTTAGTGATTTAGCCTGCTGCTGTCCTCTCTGATTTGCTGATCAACTACCCTTTCCTGGATCAACTTTAGTACATGTTCATAACTGGGTAGTACCAGCTCCCGTTAAGTCAATATAATCATGCATCAGCTATTAATTGCTCTCCATGTCTGTAAACGTCCTACTTCGCTCACCTATAAATCATTTCTTCATTTCCACATATTGTATTTCAAAATATTGCCATATAGGCATATAGGTGATGCAAGGTAGCTCTTTACCATGCATCTCAAAAGTTTCATGAGCACTGAAGATTAAGTAATAGTTGGTGTGAGATGTTCTGTACAATAGTTTGTGATAGCAGTTGACATTTGTAATGAAAACAAGGTTTATTCTTTTCCTCCCCACAGAAAGTTTTTTGCATATGGACCCATCTACCTTGGGATAAATTCGGCATTTGCTGGTTTAATAGCCAACAGTTTCTTTCGAAGAATACTGAATATTACGCAGGCTCGTTTTACTTCCAGTTTGCCCATGGGAGTTCTTCCATTCCTAACAACAATAGCAGGGTATAATGCTGTTGTGTCAAAACCTTTGCTTTCAGGTTAGTAAAGGGGTTTGTTAAGTATACTGCAAAAGCTTTGTTTATACAATAGTTACCCAGGCCCAATATAATAGTCACATTCCTATTTTTAGTATTGAAGATGTTTTATAGCAGTGTGTGTACTGTGGTATTACGTGCTTTATTTGAACAAATGATTCACAATTAGCTTTTCAAATGGAGATTTGGCAAGGGGAAAGAAAGAGAAACTCCTATTATTAAACAACATGCACAATATAACAATCTTCACTCAACAAAACATCCCAACATCTGGGGTGGGGAGGGAAGGAATAAGATAAACTAGAATAAAGCATGCAGAGGGAGGAATCTAGCAGCAAAAAGGTAGGCAAAGGTTTTGAAGATGCTTATATGCCATCTTTGCCAACTAGAGAGCTGTTTAAAAATAAAGCTGAAATTGTTAAGATTGAAAGAGAGAATTTAAAATTGAAAAACTGTTGCCTTCCTTTCTTTAGGCGATCTCAACTGTCCCACATGTGTCCTAGTTAGAGGAGGATTAGTAGCTTCT
Source organism: Cetorhinus maximus (assembly GCF_964194155.1). Classification (NCBI taxonomy): domain Eukaryota; kingdom Metazoa; phylum Chordata; class Chondrichthyes; order Lamniformes; family Cetorhinidae; genus Cetorhinus; species Cetorhinus maximus. The sequence continues at coordinate 74,308,775 of NC_135885.1, forward strand.
GTTGGAGGTGGCTTGTATCCTGTTCTCTTGGCCTTACCTATAAATGCTGGCCTTGCAACACGGTGAGCACTATATTGCTGTACTTGTTGTATAAAGCCATCTTGCCACTAAGAATTCTTTTGATTTATAGTGATTCCTTGTGTCTCAAGCATGATATAATGTTTTGTACAATTTAGTGGGGTACCTGGAAGTTGTGGGGGAGGGGAAGGAAATTGGAGTGATGGCTGATGGGAAAGATTGTGTCCAATGTCAAAATTGATTTTCTATAAAGGGGGTAAAAATTTAAAATATTCAGTGCAGAAAAATATACTCACAATGCACACTTAATTGTATAAATTCCTTCAACTAAACATTGCCTGGTATCAAGACCCAAATTAGGATGAGTCAGAAAATGAAATTCCATCTAATCTTCCCACAGCTACATATCATCAGAAGCTTTCTTGGCTCAATTGTTTACATTTTATTTAAACGTAAATAAAGGCAATTACAAGGTGTGAAGGCAGAGTTGGCTGAAGTGAACTGGGTTAATAGATTAAGAGGGAAGAAGGTAGAGAAGCAGTGGCAGACAGTTAATAAGATATTTCACAACTCTTCAGATATATTCCATTAAGAAAAACTCAATCAGAAGGATGCACCATCTGTGGCTGAGGTAGTTAAGGTGATATCAAATTGAAAGAAAAGGCATACAATGCTGCAAAGATTAGTGATAGGCCAGAAGATTGAGGAAGGTTTAGAAATCAGCAAAGGATGACTTTAAAAATAAAAGGTGAAATTGGAGTACAAAAATACTAGCAAGAAATATAAAAACAGACAGTAAAAGCCTCAACAATTACATGAAAAGGAAAAGTGTAGTTAAAGTGAGCATTCGTCCCTTAGAGGGTGAGACTGGGAAACGAGGAAATGGCAGAGGCTTTGAACAAGTATTTTGTATCCATCACAAAAAACATCCAAAGAATAGTGGAAAAGCAAGAGGCAAAAGGGAGGGAGGAACTTAAAACAATAGATAGCACAAGAGCAAAAGTAACGGGGAAAACTAATGGAATTTAAGGCTGACAAGTCCCCTAGACCCAATGACCTGCATCTTAGGGTCTTAAAAGAAGTGGCTGCAGAGATTGTGAATGCATTGGTTGCAATCTTCCAAAATTCCCTAGATTCTAGAAAGGTGCCAGCAGATTGGAAAACTACAAATGTAACACCTCTGTTTGAGAAAGGAGAGAAACAGAAAGCAGGAAACTACAGGCCAGTTAGCCTAATGACTGTCATTAGGAAAATGCTAAAATCCATTATTAAAGAGGTAGTAGCAGGACATTTGGAAAATAGAACCATAGAAAAGTTACAGCACAGAAGGAGGCCATTCAGCCCATCTTGTCCATGCCAGCCCGAGGACACCCAGGTACCCTTTCTAATCCCACCTTCCTGCACCCAGCCCATAGCCCTGCAGCTTATAGCATTTTAGGTGCAGATCCAGGTACTTTTTAAAAGAGTTTAAAGTTTCTGCCTCTACCACCAACTTGGGCAGTGAATTCCAGACACCCACTACCCTCTGCGTAAAAAGTGCTTCCTCATGTTCACCCTACACCTTCTGCCACTTATCTTGAATCTATGTCCCCAGGTTCTAGAATTCTCCATCAAGGGAAACGATTTTATCCTGTCCACTCTATCTATTCCCCTCAATTTTGTACACCTCAATCAAGTCACCTCTCAGCCTTCTTTGTTCTAAGGAAAATAACCCCAACCTATCCAATCTCTTCTCGTAGCTACACTTTTCTAACCCTGGCAACATTCATGTAAACCTCCTCTGCACTCTCTCCAGAGCTATTACGTCCTTCCTGTAATGTGACCAGAACTGCACACAATACTCCAGTTGTGGCCTCACCAGTGTTTTATATAATTCCAACATTATATCCTTACTTTTACATTCTATACCTCTGCCAATGAAGGAGAGCATTCCATATGCCTTCTTTACAACCTTGTCTACTTGAACTGTTGCCTTCAGGGACCTGTGTACTTGTACGCCAAGATCTCTCACTTCATCTTCCCCTCTTAGTATATTCCCATTTATTTTGTAATCCCTGTAACTGTTTGACCTCCCTAAATGTATGACCTCACACTTCTCTATGTTAAAATCTATCTGCCACTTTACCGCCCATTCCACCAACCCATCTATATCGTTTTGAAGATTATGGCTATCCTCTATACTATCCACTACTCAGCCAATCTTTGTGTCACCTGCAAATTTCCCAATCATGCCCTCAACGTTCACGTCCAAATCGTTAATATATAACACAAACAGCAAGGGTCCCAACACCGAGCCCTGTGGAACACCACTTGAGACAACTTTCCATTCGCAAGGGCATCCATCGACCATTATCCTTTGTTTCCTGTTACAAAGCCAACCTTTTATCCAATTTGCCACATTACCCTGAATCCCATGGGCTTTTACTTTCCTGACCAATCTGTCATGTGGGATCTTGTCAAATGCCTTGCTAAAATCCATGTACACAACATCCACTGCACTACCTTCATCAACCCTTCTTGTCACTTCCTCAAAGAATTCAATCAAATTCGTGAGGCAAGACCTTCCTTTAACAAATCCATGCTGACCATCCCTGACTAGTCCATGCCTTTCCACATGACAGTTAATCCTATCTCTCAGGATTGATTCTACTAATTTACTTACCACCGATGTAAGACTAACTGGCCTATAATTGTTTGGCATTTCCTTTGATCTCTTTTTAAACAATGGAACTACGTTTGCATTTCTCCAGTCCTCCGGTACATCCCCTGTATCTAGTGAAGATTGGAAAATCATCCTCAGAGCATCTGCTATCTCCTCCCTGACTTCCTTCAGCAGCCTCGGAAACAATCCATCTGGCCCTGGTGACTTCTCGACGTTCAAGGATTTCAACCCTTCGAGTACTTCCTCTCTCTTTATGACTATCCCATCCAATATCTCGCAATGTTCCTCCTGGACTACTATATCTACATCCTCCCTTTCCTTTGTAAACAGAGACAAAATATTCATTCAAAACCCTTCCCACAGCCTCTGCATCTACACACAAGTTTCCATCTTCATCTCTGATAGGTCCCACTTTTTCCTTAACTAATCTTTTAGCATTAATGTATTGGTAAAACATCTTTGGGTTATCTTTAACTTTACTTGCTAATCTTTTTTCATGCCCTCTCTTTGATTTCCTTGTTTCCTTTTTTACTTCGTCCCTGCACTTCCTATATTTGTCTAGGCTATCTGCAGTGCTTAGTTTTTTGTGCCTATCGTACGCTTTCTTTTTCTGTTTGATCTTCCCCTGTATTCCTCTAGACAACCAGGGAGGTCTAGATTTGGCAGTACCGCTCTTATTTTTGTAGGGGACATGTCTACTTTGTACAATTAGGATCTCACTTTTTAGTGCTTCCCACTGGTTTTCCACTGTCTTATCCTCCAGCAGTGCTGTCCAGTCCACCTCAGCCAAGTTCCTTCTCATTTCTGCAAAATTTGCCTTCCCCCAGTTCAAGACTTTTACTCCTGCCTTATCTCTGTCCTTTTCCATGGTAATGCTAAATCTAACTGAATTGTGATCACGGTCCCCGATATGGTCGCCAACTGTCACTTCACCCATTTGCCCATCTTCATTTCCCAAGACTAGGTCTAGAATTGCATCTCCTCTCGTTGGGTTTGTCACTAATTGGTTGAAAAGATTTTCCTGGACACACCATGAATTTTTCTCCTTCAGTGCCCCTTATATTGTTTGAATCCCAGTTGATATTAGGATAGTTGAAGTCTCCTACTATTATTGCCCTCTTGTTCTTACAAGCAGAAATTTGCCTACATATTTGTTCTTCTATCTCCCTTTCACTATTTGGGGGTCTATAGTATACTCCCAGTAGTGTGACTGCCCCTTTTTTATTTCTAAGCTCAATCCATTAAGCCTCGTTTGTTGACCCATTTAGTATATCATCCCTTCTCACAACTGGAATTAATTATTTAACCATTAGTGCTACCCCCCCCCCCCCCCTTTTTTTTATCTCCTACTCTATCGCGTCTGAAGACTCTATAACCAGGGATATTTAGCTGCCAGTTTTGTCCCTCCTTTAGCCAGGTTTCCGTTATAGCAATGACATCCTGCTGCCATGTGTCTACCTGTGCCCTTAACTCATCTACCTTGTTTGTAATACTCCTTGCATTGAAGTATAAACAGTTTAACCCCGTCAATTTCCCTTGCTGGACAATTTTTAAACTTTGCTTCTCCTGTAACTCCATGTCTATCACAACGTCCCTAGCTAATGTTCTACCTCCATTTTTCTGATCTGAATCTGACTTATCTGATCCTACTCCTGGGATCCCATCCCCCTGCCACACTAGTTTAAATACTCCCCAACAGAAGTGGCAAAAGCCCCCGCAAGGACACAGGTCCCAGCTCTGCCTGGGTGCAGCCCGTCCAGTTTGTACAGGTCCCACCTTCCCCAGAACCGGTCCCAGTGCCTCAAGAATCTGAATCCCTCCCAGCTACACCATCTCTCCAGCCACGTGTTCATTTGGTCTATCCTCTTATTCCTGCTCTCGCTAGCACGTGGAACTGGGAGTAATCCTGAGATTAATACATTTGAGGTCCTGCATTTTAATGTATCTCCTAACTCCCTGTACTGAGCTTGCAGGTCCTCATCCCTTAGTTTACCTATTTCATTGGTATCAATGTGTACCACGACCACTGGCTGCTTACCTTCCCTTCCCGGAATGTCCTGCAGCCGCTCCGTGACATCCCGGACCCTGGCACCAGGGAAGCAACATACCATCCTTGATTCACGTTTGCAGCCACAGAAGCGTCTGTCTGTGCCCCTATTGAATCCCCTATCACTATAGCCCTGCCACTTGTTTTCCTCCCATCCCTCTGAGCAGCAGAGCCACCCACGGTGCTGTGAACTTGGCTGTTGCTGCTTTCCCCTGAGAGGCCATCCCCCCCAATAGTATCCAAAGCGGTATATCTGTTAGAGAGGGGGATGACCACAGGGGACTCCTGCACTACCTTCCTGAGTCTTTTACTGTTCCTGATGGTCACCCATTTCCTTTCTGCCTGTGTAATCTTCACCTGCGGTGTGACCACCTCGCTAAACATGCTATCCACGACTTGCTCAGCATCGCGGATGCTCCACAATGAGTCCACCCGCAGCTCCAGCTCCGAAATCCGGTTAGCTAGAAGCTGCATTTGGACGCACCTTCTGCACACATGGTCAACAGGGATGCTGGAAGCATCCCTCATTTCCCACATCCTGCAGGAGGAGCTTATCACGGGTCTGAGATCTCCTGCCATGACGTCCTTCTCAATTAAGCTAGTTACTCCCTTAAAAAATACACTAGCTCAGGGCCTTATTTGTGTTAGCTCGGAACCTTGTTTCTTGACTAATTATACTTGTACAGTACTACTCTATACTTTTTTTTTAGCTCCTACCTCAGTATTAAGCAATGAATAACTTTAATAGATTCAAAAAAAAACTCACCAGGATTTACTCACCAATCAGCTGCTTTTTTTTTAAATACATTTTCAGAAGAGTGTCCCTCGCAGGTCTGGTGCACTCCTGAAGGTACTGCCTCTCCCTCTCTTTTTGGTTTGAGGAGGAGGGAGGGATGGAAACACTACAGCAATGTAATGTTTGGGGCTATTCCATTGTTTGACAGTGGGTCCTCCTCGATCCCCTTCTGAGTCACGGTCATAGTCATAAAGGTCTACAGCACAGAAAAAGGCCCTTTGGCCCATCGAGTCTGCGCTGGTCAAAACAAGTACCTATTCTAATCCCATTTTCCAACACTAGGCCCATAGCCTTGTATGCCATGGCATCGCAAGTGCACATCCAAATACTTCTTAAATGTTATGAAGGCTTCTGCCTCTACCACCCTTTCAGGCAGTGAGTTCCAGATTCCCACCACCCTCTGGGTGAAAAGATTTTTCCTCACATCCCCTCTAAACCTCCTGCCCCTTACCTTAAATCTATGCCCCCTGGTTATTGATCCCTCCACCAAGGGGAAAAGTTCCTTCCTGTGGTCTACCTTATCTATGCCCCTCAATCTCCTCTGCTCCAGGGAAAATAACCCCAGTCTATCCAATCTCTCCTCATAACTAAAACTCTCCAGCCTAGGCAACATCCTGGTAAATCTCCTCTGCACTCTCTCTAGTGCAATCACATCCTTCCTTTAATGCAGATTCAAGAACTGCACACAATACTCTAGCTGTGGCCTAACCAGCATTTTAAACAGTTCCAGCATAACACAGCAGAGGTGGCAGCACAGTGGTATACAGTCGGGAGGGAGTTGCCCTGGGAGTCTACAACAATGACTCCAGACCTCACTCTCACCTCTTTTGTCCATGTTTGAACCAAGGCTGTAGTGAGGTCAGGAGCTGAGTGGCCCTGGCAGAACACAAAATGAACGTCAGTGAGCAGGTTATTTCTAAGCAAGTGCCGCTTGACCCCTTCCATTACTTTACTGATCAAAAGTAGAGTGATGGGGCAGTAATTGGCCGGGTTGGATTTGTCCTGCTTTTAGTGGATTGGACACACCTGGGCAATTTTCCACATTGCCAGGTAGATGCCAGTGTTGTAGCTGCACTGGAACAACTTGGCTAGGGGAGCAGCAAGTTCCGGAATATTGTCAGGGCCCATTGGCTTTGCAGTATCCACTGCCTTCAGCCATTTCTTGATATCACGTGAAGTGAATCGAATTGGCTGCACACTAGCATCTGTGATGCTGGGGACCTCCGGAGGAGGCTGAGATGGATCATCTGTTCAGCACTTCTGGCTGAAGATTGTTGCAAATGCTTCAGCTTGATCTTTTGCACTGATGTGCTTGGCTCCCCCATCATTGAGGATGGAGATATTTGTGGAGCTTCCTCCTCCAGTGAGTTGTTTAATTGTCCACCATTCACGGCTGGATGTGGCAGGACTGCAGAGCTTATATCTGATCCACTAGTTGTGGGATCACTTAGCTCTGTCTAGCACATGCTGCTTATGCTGGTTGGCATGCAAGTAGTCCTGAATTGTAGCACCACCAGGTTGACACTTCATTTTTAGTTTTGCCTGGTGCTGCTCCTAGCATGTGTCTGCAGTGACTTCTCCCAGAATTTTTTTTTTTTTTTTTGTAAAAATATACTTTATTCATAAAATATCTTCAATCACATTCCAAACCATTTCAAAAACAACATTACAAGGGTACAATCCAGGTTAAACTTTTACAAAATGTATCACCAGGTGCATCAGTACAAACAATATTACAATCACTTACAGCCTTTCATTTTGATCTGTACAGCCCGAGGGGCTCTAAACAGTTCCCAGTCTCTCGGTGCGCTGTGGTAGAAAGGTCTTAGACAGCGACCCTTCCCCATTGCGCCTTTGCGGCAGCTGCCCCAACAGATTTTTTTTTTTTTTTTGTAAAAATATACTTTATTCATAAAATATCTTCAATCACATTCCAAACCATTTCAAAAACAACATTACAAGGGTACAATCCAGGTTAAACTTTTACAAAATGTATCACCAGGTGCATCAGTACAAACAATATTACAATCATTTACAGCCTTTCATTTTGATCTGTACAGCCCGAGGGGCTCTAAACAGTTCCCAGTCTCTCGGTGCGCTGTGGTAGAAAGGTCTTAGACAGCGACCCTTCCCCATTGCGCCTTTGCGGCAGCTGCCCCAAGCTTTAGTGCGTCCCTCAGCACGTAGTCCTGGACTTTGGATTGTGCCAGTCCGCAACAATCGGTCGGGGACAACTCTTTGTGCTGGAAGACCAACAAGTTTCGGGCAGACCAAAGCGCGTCTTTCACCAAGTTGATGATCCTCCAGCTGCAGTTGATGTTTGTCTCGGTGTGTGTCCCTGGGAACAGCCCGTAGAGCACAGAGTCCTGTGTCACCGAACTGCTCGGGATGAACCTCGACAGAAACCACTGCATCTCTCTCCAGACTTTCTTTGCAAAGGCACAATCCACAAGGAGGTGAACAACGGTCTCTTCCCCACCACAGCCACCTCGAGGGCAACGTGCAGAGGGGGTGAGCCTCCTGGCGTGTAGGAAGGATCTGACGGGGAGGGCCTTTCTCACCACCAGCCAAGCTACGTCTTGGTGCTTGTTGGAAAGTTCTGGTGATGAGGCATTCTGCCAAATGACTTTGACAGTCTGCTCGGGGAACCATCCCACAGGGTCCACCCTCTCCTTTTCCCTCAGGGCCTCTAGGACGTTACGTGCTGACCACTGCCTGATGGACTTGTGGTCAAAGGTGTTTTTCTGCATAAATTTTTCCACCAGGGACAGGTGGTACGGCACGGTCCAACTACTTGGAGCGTTCCGCGGCAGCGTGGCCAGACCCATCCTTCGCAACACCGGGGACAGGTAGAACCTCAGCACGTAGTGACACTTGGTGTTTGCGTACTGAGGGTCTACGCACCGCTTGATGCAGCCACACACAAAGGTGGCCATCAGTATGAGGGCGATGTTGGGCACGTTTTTTCACCCTTTATCTAGAGGCTTGTACATCGCGTCCCTGCGGACACGATCCATTTTCGACCTCCAGATAAAGCGGAAGATGGCTCGAGTGATCGCCATCGCGCAGGAGTCTGGAATGGGCCAGACCTGCGCCACGTACAACAACAGCGAGAGTACCTCACACCTGATGACCAGGTTCTTACCCGCAATGGAGAGGGAGCATCGCTCCCACATGCCCAGTTTCCTTTTCACCATAGCCACTCGCTCCTTCCAGTTTCTAACGCATGCCCCGGTCCCTCCGAACCATATCCCCAGCACCTTCAGGCCGCCAGCCCTGACAGTGAAGGGGACAAAGGATCGGTCAGCCCAGTTCCCAAAGAACATGGCCTCGCTCTTCCCACGATTTACCTTGGCTCCCGAGGCCAGTTCGAACTGGTCGCAGATGTGCATCAGTCTGCGCACCGACAGCGGATCCGAGCAGAAGACGGCGACGTCGTCCATGTACAGGGAGGCTTTTACCTGAGTGCCTCCACTGCCTGGGATCGTCACTCCTCTTATGCCCGGATCCTTCCTGATGGACTCGGCAAAGGGTTCTATGCAACACACGAAAAGGACAGGCGAGAGAGGACAGCCCTGCCTGACTCCAGATTTAATCGGAAAGCTATCTGTTTCCCACCCATTGATTGAGACTGCGCTACTGATGTTAGTGTAGAGCAGTTGGATCCAATTTCGAATTCCCTCCCCAAACCCCATTTTGGAGAGCACATCCCCCATGTAGGTGTGCGATATTCTGTCAAAGGCCTTCTCCTGATCCAAGCTGATGAGGCAGGTATCCACACCCCTGTCCTGTACATAGGCAATCGTATCCCTGAGCAGCGCCAGGCTGTCAGAGATCTTCCTGCCTGGCACAGAGCAGGTCTGGTCAGGGTGAATCACCAATTCCAGAGCGGATTTGACCCGGTTGGCGATGACCTTGGACAGAATCTTATAGTCCACATTCAACAGTGAAATGGGTCGCCAATTTCTAATTTCCTCCCTTTCCCCCTTGTGCTTGTAGATGAGGGTGATGATGCCTTTCCTCATGGATTCTGACATACTACCGGCCAGGAGCATACTCTCGTACACTCCTAGCAGGTCTGGGCCGATCAAGTCCCACAGAGCCGAATACAACTCCGCCGGCAAGCCGTCGCTTCCGGGGGTTTTACTCTTCTCGAAGGACTCAAGGGCCTTAGTCAGTTCATCAGGAGTTAGCGGTTTGTCCAGGCTCTCCCGCGTACTGTCGTCTAAGACCTCCGTGATAGAGGACAGGAAGGACTGGGAGGCCGTGCTGTCCGTGGGCTTCACGTCATACAGTCCGGCATAAAAGGATTTGCTGATCCTCAGAATGTCGGACCGTGATGACTTTACTGAGCCGTCTTCTTCCTTCAGGCTGCTGATCACAGAGCGCTCTCTGTGTACCTTTTGGAAGAAGAAACGTGAGCACGTCTCATCCTGCTCCACGGAGCGGACTCTGGAACGGAAGATGATCTTGGAGGCCTCCGAGGCAAAGTGCGAGGCTTGCTGGCCCTTCACCTCTTGGAGCTCCTCCTTGACATCGACCCCCATCGACTGCAGCCGGAGCAGATTCTGCATCTTTTTCTGGAGTCGGGACATTTCCCTCTGTTCCTTTCTAGCTTTCTGGGTGCCTTTGAGGATGAAAAACCTCTTGATGCTTCCCTTGATCGCTTCCCACCAGTGTGTCAGGGACTCAAAGAGGGGTTTCACGGTTCTCCAACCTTTGTAATCCCACTTGAGCTCCTCAATGTTCTCTGGGGTCAGCAGTTGCACATTTAGCTTCCATGCCCCCCTGCCCACCCTCAGGTCCTTCTCCAAGTGGCAGTCCGCCAGTAGGAGGCAGTGGTCAGAGAAGAACACCGGCTTGACCTCGGTGGATCTGACTGTGAATGCACGGGACACAAACAGGAAGTCTATCCTGGAACGAATGGACCCGTCTGGCCGCGACCAGGTGTATCTACGCTGCGCTCCGTCTGCAGGGTTGCTGAAGACGTCGTGCAGCTTGGCATCCTTAACTGTTTCCATCAGGGATCTGGACGTAGCGTCCAATCTGCTGCCGGCCCTGCCGGATCGTCCAGCCGCATCGATGATGCAGTTGAAGTCACCGCCCAGAATGACCGGCCTGGAGGTCGCCAGCAGCAGTGGGAGCTGCTGAAAAACCTCCAGCCGCTCAGCCCCTTGTGCCGGGCCATACACGTTAATTAACCGGAGTGGAGCGTTCTTGTACATTACGTCTGCTACGAGGAGTCGCCCGCCCACCACCTCCTTGACCTCGGAGACGGTGAAGTTGCCTCCCCGCAGCAGAATACCCAGGCCGGAGGAACGAGAGTCGTTTCCGCCCGACCAGATCGATGGCCCGTGGGACCACCATCGTGACCATTGCCTGTAGGAGCTGAGGTGCGGTATCGCACACTCCTGCAGAAACAACAGGTCAGCTTTGACCTTGGCTAGGTAGTCCAAGGTCGCAACACATCGCGTAGTAGATTTAATGCTACGCACATTTATGGATACAATCTTTAAACCCATTTTAAAGCATTTATTCTCCTACCAAACCCACTGTCTCTGAGAGTCCCAGACCTTTAGTCTGCTCCTTCATACCCGTAGTGAGCTCAAATTCCTTCACTTTGGATGGGCTGAGGTAGATCTCCTTGGCCGTGTTCTGCTCCGGTGGCATCTGGAGGTTCACGTAGAGAGTGGGTTTTGAGATGACCTTTGCTGGAGAAGCTTCTCCAAAACTCACCCCCTCTGGGGTGTTGCTGTTCCCGGCTTCCTGGAGCTGGGGTGCGATGATTGCCTCACTGCTCCCAGATTCCAGGGGCTGTGGTGCACTGGCCTCCTCAGGTTGCAGGCAAAGTTGGGGTGCGCTGGTCTCCTTGTTGTCTCCAATTTTCTGGAGCTCGGGTGTCTCGTCCTCCAACGCCCTGGAGCTTTGCCGCCTCTTCTGTCGGTGCCGCCCTGGCACTTCATCATCCGAAGAGCTGCTGCCCTTGTCATCCGTGTCGGATGGGAGACGCCTCTTGCCGCTTCTCTGGGAAACGCCTTTGCTTCTTCTTCGCTCCCTCTTACTTTTCTTGTTCTTCACCGTCCGCCACTCCCCCTGCTGCTTTTCCACTGCTGCCTCCTCCTCCATTGATTCGCTGTCCTGAGGACTGGGAGGTACAGGGGGTAGTGCTGCTGATTGGCTCTCTGTTGCCTCAATCTCTTTCTCCACCTTGTCTCTCTCTGTGTCCTCCTTTGTCCCGTTGAGCTCCCTGGGGGCCTTGGTGGTTGGAGTGACACGAAACATTTCTTCTGCTTCCCCCTGGTCGGCTTTGGCTGCCTGTGCGTAAGTACGGCAGCGTTTGGTGCAGGTCCTGTAGAGGTGACCTGCCTCGCCACACAGGTTGCAGCACTTGGCCTGTTTGCAGTCTTTTGTCTGGTGCCCTTCCTGTTTGCAGATCTTGCAGAGGGAGGCGCTGCAGTTGGCCGCCACATGACCAGCCTTGCCGCATGAGCGACAATGCTTGGGTTGCCCAGCGTAGACCAGGTAGCCACGGTTTCCCCCGATAGCGAAACTGGAAGGAGGGTGGAAAATGGCTCCCTTACCATCGGTCTTTAGCGTGACCTTAAACAGGCGTTTGCCTGTCCAGATCCCCAAGTCGTCTCGAATCTCGGTGCCGCTCCCCACCTTATCGAAGTACCTGGTGAGGAAGGTGACCACGTCGGCGACAGGGACGAAGGGGTTGTACACATGCACCATCACCACACGTTCCCGTTGCAACGGCAGAGAAAAGTGCGGCTCCGCCGTCAGGATCTTCATCTCCGGCAGGTCTCTCTTCTCCTCGAACACCCTCAGGAGCCGGACGCAGTCTGCCACCCGCTTGAACGTCACGTCAAAATAACCACCTTTGCGGGAGTCATGCAGGGTGAAGATCTCCGGAGCTTCGAAGCCGCACGCCTTCCAGAATTTTTTTTTTTTTTTTTTGTAAAAATATACTTTATTCATAAAATATCTTCAATCACATTCCAAACCATTTCAAAAACAACATTACAAGGGTACAATCCAGGTTAAACTTTTACAAAATGTATCACCAGGTGCATCAGTACAAACAATATTACAATCACTTACAGCCTTTCATTTTGATCTGTACAGCCCGAGGGGCTCTAAACAGTTCCCAGTCTCTCGGTGCGCTGTGGTAGAAAGGTCTTAGACAGCGACCCTTCCCCATTGCGCCTTTGCGGCAGCTGCCCCAACAGATTTTTTTTTTTTTTTTGTAAAAATATACTTTATTCATAAAATATCTTCAATCACATTCCAAACCATTTCAAAAACAACATTACAAGGGTACAATCCAGGTTAAACTTTTACAAAATGTATCACCAGGTGCATCAGTACAAACAATATTACAATCATTTACAGCCTTTCATTTTGATCTGTACAGCCCGAGGGGCTCTAAACAGTTCCCAGTCTCTCGGTGCGCTGTGGTAGAAAGGTCTTAGACAGCGACCCTTCCCCATTGCGCCTTTGCGGCAGCTGCCCCAAGCTTTAGTGCGTCCCTCAGCACGTAGTCCTGGACTTTGGATTGTGCCAGTCCGCAACAATCGGTCGGGGACAACTCTTTGTGCTGGAAGACCAACAAGTTTCGGGCAGACCAAAGCGCGTCTTTCACCAAGTTGATGATCCTCCAGCTGCAGTTGATGTTTGTCTCGGTGTGTGTCCCTGGGAACAGCCCGTAGAGCACAGAGTCCTGTGTCACCGAACTGCTCGGGATGAACCTCGACAGAAACCACTGCATCTCTCTCCAGACTTTCTTTGCAAAGGCACAATCCACAAGGAGGTGAACAACGGTCTCTTCCCCACCACAGCCACCTCGAGGGCAACGTGCAGAGGGGGTGAGCCTCCTGGCGTGTAGGAAGGATCTGACGGGGAGGGCCTTTCTCACCACCAGCCAAGCTACGTCTTGGTGCTTGTTGGAAAGTTCTGGTGATGAGGCATTCTGCCAAATGACTTTGACAGTCTGCTCGGGGAACCATCCCACAGGGTCCACCCTCTCCTTTTCCCTCAGGGCCTCTAGGACGTTACGTGCTGACCACTGCCTGATGGACTTGTGGTCAAAGGTGTTTTTCTGCATAAATTTTTCCACCAGGGACAGGTGGTACGGCACGGTCCAACTACTTGGAGCGTTCCGCGGCAGCGTGGCCAGACCCATCCTTCGCAACACCGGGGACAGGTAGAACCTCAGCACGTAGTGACACTTGGTGTTTGCGTACTGAGGGTCTACGCACCGCTTGATGCAGCCACACACAAAGGTGGCCATCAGTATGAGGGCGATGTTGGGCACGTTTTTTCACCCTTTATCTAGAGGCTTGTACATCGCGTCCCTGCGGACACGATCCATTTTCGACCTCCAGATAAAGCGGAAGATGGCTCGAGTGATCGCCATCGCGCAGGAGTCTGGAATGGGCCAGACCTGCGCCACGTACAACAACAGCGAGAGTACCTCACACCTGATGACCAGGTTCTTACCCGCAATGGAGAGGGAGCATCGCTCCCACATGCCCAGTTTCCTTTTCACCATAGCCACTCGCTCCTTCCAGTTTCTAACGCATGCCCCGGTCCCTCCGAACCATATCCCCAGCACCTTCAGGCCGCCAGCCCTGACAGTGAAGGGGACAAAGGATCGGTCAGCCCAGTTCCCAAAGAACATGGCCTCGCTCTTCCCACGATTTACCTTGGCTCCCGAGGCCAGTTCGAACTGGTCGCAGATGTGCATCAGTCTGCGCACCGACAGCGGATCCGAGCAGAAGACGGCGACGTCGTCCATGTACAGGGAGGCTTTTACCTGAGTGCCTCCACTGCCTGGGATCGTCACTCCTCTTATGCCCGGATCCTTCCTGATGGACTCGGCAAAGGGTTCTATGCAACACACGAAAAGGACAGGCGAGAGAGGACAGCCCTGCCTGACTCCAGATTTAATCGGAAAGCTATCTGTTTCCCACCCATTGATTGAGACTGCGCTACTGATGTTAGTGTAGAGCAGTTGGATCCAATTTCGAATTCCCTCCCCAAACCCCATTTTGGAGAGCACATCCCCCATGTAGGTGTGCGATATTCTGTCAAAGGCCTTCTCCTGATCCAAGCTGATGAGGCAGGTATCCACACCCCTGTCCTGTACATAGGCAATCGTATCCCTGAGCAGCGCCAGGCTGTCAGAGATCTTCCTGCCTGGCACAGAGCAGGTCTGGTCAGGGTGAATCACCAATTCCAGAGCGGATTTGACCCGGTTGGCGATGACCTTGGACAGAATCTTATAGTCCACATTCAACAGTGAAATGGGTCGCCAATTTCTAATTTCCTCCCTTTCCCCCTTGTGCTTGTAGATGAGGGTGATGATGCCTTTCCTCATGGATTCTGACATACTACCGGCCAGGAGCATACTCTCGTACACTCCTAGCAGGTCTGGGCCGATCAAGTCCCACAGAGCCGAATACAACTCCGCCGGCAAGCCGTCGCTTCCGGGGGTTTTACTCTTCTCGAAGGACTCAAGGGCCTTAGTCAGTTCATCAGGAGTTAGCGGTTTGTCCAGGCTCTCCCGCGTACTGTCGTCTAAGACCTCCGTGATAGAGGACAGGAAGGACTGGGAGGCCGTGCTGTCCGTGGGCTTCACGTCATACAGTCCGGCATAAAAGGATTTGCTGATCCTCAGAATGTCGGACCGTGATGACTTTACTGAGCCGTCTTCTTCCTTCAGGCTGCTGATCACAGAGCGCTCTCTGTGTACCTTTTGGAAGAAGAAACGTGAGCACGTCTCATCCTGCTCCACGGAGCGGACTCTGGAACGGAAGATGATCTTGGAGGCCTCCGAGGCAAAGTGCGAGGCTTGCTGGCCCTTCACCTCTTGGAGCTCCTCCTTGACATCGACCCCCATCGACTGCAGCCGGAGCAGATTCTGCATCTTTTTCTGGAGTCGGGACATTTCCCTCTGTTCCTTTCTAGCTTTCTGGGTGCCTTTGAGGATGAAAAACCTCTTGATGCTTCCCTTGATCGCTTCCCACCAGTGTGTCAGGGACTCAAAGAGGGGTTTCACGGTTCTCCAACCTTTGTAATCCCACTTGAGCTCCTCAATGTTCTCTGGGGTCAGCAGTTGCACATTTAGCTTCCATGCCCCCCTGCCCACCCTCAGGTCCTTCTCCAAGTGGCAGTCCGCCAGTAGGAGGCAGTGGTCAGAGAAGAACACCGGCTTGACCTCGGTGGATCTGACTGTGAATGCACGGGACACAAACAGGAAGTCTATCCTGGAACGAATGGACCCGTCTGGCCGCGACCAGGTGTATCTACGCTGCGCTCCGTCTGCAGGGTTGCTGAAGACGTCGTGCAGCTTGGCATCCTTAACTGTTTCCATCAGGGATCTGGACGTAGCGTCCAATCTGCTGCCGGCCCTGCCGGATCGTCCAGCCGCATCGATGATGCAGTTGAAGTCACCGCCCAGAATGACCGGCCTGGAGGTCGCCAGCAGCAGTGGGAGCTGCTGAAAAACCTCCAGCCGCTCAGCCCCTTGTGCCGGGCCGTACACGTTAATTAACCGGAGTGGAGCGTTCTTGTACATTACGTCTGCTACGAGGAGTCGCCCGCCCACCACCTCCTTGACCTCGGAGACGGTGAAGTTGCCTCCCCGCAGCAGAATACCCAGGCCGGAGGAACGAGAGTCGTTTCCGCCCGACCAGATCGATGGCCCGTGGGACCACCATCGTGACCATTGCCTGTAGGAGCTGAGGTGCGGTATCGCACACTCCTGCAGAAACAACAGGTCAGCTTTGACCTTGGCTAGGTAGTCCAAGGTCGCAACACATCGCGTAGTAGATTTAATGCTACGCACATTTATGGATACAATCTTTAAACCCATTTTAAAGCATTTATTCTCCTACCAAACCCACTGTCTCTGAGAGTCCCAGACCTTTAGTCTGCTCCTTCATACCCGTAGTGAGCTCAAATTCCTTCACTTTGGATGGGCTGAGGTAGATCTCCTTGGCCGTGTTCTGCTCCGGTGGCATCTGGAGGTTCACGTAGAGAGTGGGTTTTGAGATGACCTTTGCTGGAGAAGCTTCTCCAAAACTCACCCCCTCTGGGGTGTTGCTGTTCCCGGCTTCCTGGAGCTGGGGTGCGATGATTGCCTCACTGCTCCCAGATTCCAGGGGCTGTGGTGCACTGGCCTCCTCAGGTTGCAGGCAAAGTTGGGGTGCGCTGGTCTCCTTGTTGTCTCCAATTTTCTGGAGCTCGGGTGTCTCGTCCTCCAACGCCCTGGAGCTTTGCCGCCTCTTCTGTCGGTGCCGCCCTGGCACTTCATCATCCGAAGAGCTGCTGCCCTTGTCATCCGTGTCGGATGGGAGACGCCTCTTGCCGCTTCTCTGGGAAACGCCTTTGCTTCTTCTTCGCTCCCTCTTACTTTTCTTGTTCTTCACCGTCCGCCACTCCCCCTGCTGCTTTTCCACTGCTGCCTCCTCCTCCATTGATTCGCTGTCCTGAGGACTGGGAGGTACAGGGGGTAGTGCTGCTGATTGGCTCTCTGTTGCCTCAATCTCTTTCTCCACCTTGTCTCTCTCTGTGTCCTCCTTTGTCCCGTTGAGCTCCCTGGGGGCCTTGGTGGTTGGAGTGACACGAAACATTTCTTCTGCTTCCCCCTGGTCGGCTTTGGCTGCCTGTGCGTAAGTACGGCAGCGTTTGGTGCAGGTCCTGTAGAGGTGACCTGCCTCGCCACACAGGTTGCAGCACTTGGCCTGTTTGCAGTCTTTTGTCTGGTGCCCTTCCTGTTTGCAGATCTTGCAGAGGGAGGCGCTGCAGTTGGCCGCCACATGACCAGCCTTGCCGCATGAGCGACAATGCTTGGGTTGCCCAGCGTAGACCAGGTAGCCACGGTTTCCCCCGATAGCGAAACTGGAAGGAGGGTGGAAAATGGCTCCCTTACCATCGGTCTTTAGCGTGACCTTAAACAGGCGTTTGCCTGTCCAGATCCCCAAGTCGTCTCGAATCTCGGTGCCGCTCCCCACCTTATCGAAGTACCTGGTGAGGAAGGTGACCACGTCGGCGACAGGGACGAAGGGGTTGTACACATGCACCATCACCACACGTTCCCGTTGCAACGGCAGAGAAAAGTGCGGCTCCGCCGTCAGGATCTTCATCTCCGGCAGGTCTCTCTTCTCCTCGAACACCCTCAGGAGCCGGACGCAGTCTGCCACCCGCTTGAACGTCACGTCAAAATAACCACCTTTGCGGGAGTCATGCAGGGTGAAGATCTCCGGAGCTTCGAAGCCGCACGCCTTCCAGAATTTTTTTTTTTTTTTTTTGTAAAAATATACTTTATTCATAAAAAATCTTCAATCACATTCAAAACCATTTCAAAAACAACATTACAAGGGTACAATCCAGGTTAAACTTTTACAAAATGTATCACCAGGTGCATCAGTACAAACAATATTACAATCATTTACAGCCTTTCATTTTGATCTGTACAGCCCGAGGGGCTCTAAACAGTTCCCAGTCTCTCGGTGCGCTGTGGTAGAAAGGTCTTAGACAGCGACCCTTCCCCATTGCGCCTTTGCGGCAGCTGCCCCAAGCTTTAGTGCGTCCCTCAGCACGTAGTCCTGGACTTTGGATTGTGCCAGTCCGCAACAATCGGTCGGGGACAACTCTTTGTGCTGGAAGACCAACAAGTTTCGGGCAGACCAAAGCGCCTCTTTCACCAAGTTGATGATCCTCCAGCTGCAGTTGATGTTTGTCTCGGTGTGTGTCCCTGGGAACAGCCCGTAGAGCACAGAGTCCTGTGTCACAGAACTGCTCGGGATGAACCTCGACAGCAACCACTGCATCTCTCTCCAGACTTTCTTTGCAAAGGCACAATCCACAAGGAGGTGAACAACGGTCTCTTCCCCACCACAGCCACCTCGAGGGCATCGTGCAGAGGGGGTGAGACTCCTGGCGTGTAGGAAGGATCTGACGGGGAGGGCCTTTCTCACCACCAGCCAAGCTACGTCTTGGTGCTTGTTGGAAAGTTCTGGCGATGAGGCATTCTGCCAAATGACTTTGACAGTCTGCTCGGGGAACCATCCCACAGGGTCCACCCTCTCCTTATCCCTCAGGGCCTCTAGGACGTTACGTGCTGACCACTGCCTGATGGACTTGTGGTCAAAGGTGTTTTTCTGCATAAATTTTTCCACCTGGGACAGGTGGTACGGCACGGTCCAACTACTTGGAGCGTTCCGCGGCAGCGTGGCCAGACCCATCCTTCGCAACACCGGGGACAGGTAGAACCTCAGCACGTAGTGACACTTGGTGTTTGCGTACCGAGGGTCTACGCACCGCTTGATGCAGCCACACACAAAGGTGGCCATCAGTATGAGGGCGATGTTGGGCACGTTTTTTCCCCCTTTATCTAGAGGCTTGTACATCGCGTCCCTGCAGACACGATGCACGCCTTCCAGAATTTTTTTTTTTTTTTTTTTTTTGTAAAAATATACTTTATTCATAAAAAATCTTCAATCACATTCAAAACCATTTCAAAAACAACATTACAAGGGTACAATCCAGGTTAAACTTTTACAAAATGTATCACCAGGTGCATCAGTACAAACAATATTACAGTCATTTACAGCCTTTCATTTTGATCTGTACAGCCCGAGGGGCTCTAAACAGTTCCCAGTCTCTCGGTGCGCTGTGGTAGAAAGGTCTTAGACAGCGACCCTTCCCCATTGCGCCTTTGCGGCAGCTGCCCCAAGCTTTAGTGCGTCCCTCAGCACGTAGTCCTGGACTTTGGATTGTGCCAGTCCGCAACAATCGGTCGGGGACAAATCTTTGTGCTGGAAGACCAACAAGTTTCGGGCAGACCAAAGCGCGTCTTTCACCGAGTTGATGATCCTCCAGCTGCAGTTGATGTTTGTCTCGGTGTGTGTCCCTGGGAACAGCCCGTAGAGCACAGAGTCCTGTGTCACAGAACTGCTCGGGATGAACCTCGACAGCAACCACTGCATCTCTCTCCAGACTTTCTTTGCAAAGGCACAATCCACAAGGAGGTGAACAGCGGTCTCTTCCCCACCACAGCCACCTCGAGGGCATCGTGCAGAGGGGGTGAGACTCCTGGCGTGTAGGAAGGATCTGACGGGGAGGGCCTTTCTCACCACCAGCCAAGCTACGTCTTGGTGCTTGTTGGAAAGTTCTGGCGATGAGGCATTCTGCCAAATGACTTTGACAGTCTGCTCGGGGAACCATCCCACAGGGTCCACCCTCTCCTTATCCCTCAGGGCCTCTAGGACGTTACGTGCTGACCACTGCCTGATGGACTTGTGGTCAAAGGTGTTTTTCTGCATAAATTTTTCCACCAGGGACAGGTGGTACGGCACGGTCCAACTACTTGGAGCGTTCCGCGGCAGCGTGGCCAGACCCATCCTTCGCAACACCGGGGACAGGTAGAACCTCAGCACGTAGTGACACTTGGTGTTTGCGTACTGAGGGTCTACGCACCGCTTGATGCAGCCGCACACAAAGGTGGCCATCAGTATGAGGGCGATGTTGGGCACGTTTTTTCCCCCTTTATCTAGAGGCTTGTACATCGCGTCCCTGCAGACACGATCCATTTTCGACCTCCAGATAAAGCGGAAGATGGCTCGAGTGATCGCCATCGCGCAGGAGTGTGGAATGGGCCAGACCTGCGCCACGTACAGCAACAGCGAGAGTACCTCACACCTGATGACCAGGTTCTTACCCGCAATGGAGAGGGAGCGTCGCTCCCACATGCCCAGTTTCCTTTTCACCATAGCCACTCGCTCCTTCCAGTTTCTAACGCATGCCCCGGTCCCTCCGAACCATATCCCCAGCACCTTCAGGCCGTCAGCCCTGACAGTGAAGGGGACAAAGGATCGGTCAGCCCAGTTCCCAAAGAACATGGCCTCGCTCTTCCCACGATTTACCTTGGCTCCCGAGGCCAGTTCGAACTGGTCGCAGACGTGCATCAGTCTGCGCACCGACAGCGGATCCGAGCAGAAGACGGCGACGTCGTCCATGTACAGGGAGGCTTTTACCTGAGTGCCTCCACTGCCTGGGATCGTCACTCCTCTTATGCCCGGATCCTTCCTGATGGACTCGGCAAAGGGTTCTATGCAGCACACAAAAAGGACAGGCGAGAGAGGGCAGCCCTGCCTGACTCCAGATTTAATCGGAAAGCTATCTGTTTCCCACCCATTGATTGAGACTGCGCTACTGATGTTAGTGTAGAGCAGTTGGATCCAATTTCGAATTCCCTCCCCAAACCCCATTTTGGAGAGCACATCCCCCATGTAGGTGTGCGATATTCTGTCAAAGGCCTTCTCCTGATCCAAGCTGATGAGGCAGGTATCCACACCCCTGTCCTGTACATAGGCAATCGTATCCCTGAGCAGCGCCAGGCTGTCAGAGATCTTCCTGCCTGGCACAGAGCAGGTCTGGTCAGGGTGAATCACCAATTCCAGAGCGGATTTGACCCGGTTGGCGATGACCTTGGACAGAATCTTATAGTCCATATTCAACAGTGAAATGGGTCGCCAATTTCTAATTTCCTCCCTTTCCCCCTTGTGCTTGTAGATGAGGGTGATGATGCCTTTCCTCATGGATTCTGACATGCTGCCGGCCAGGAGCATACTCTCGTACACTTCTAGCAGGTCTGGGCCGATCAAGTCCCACAGAGCCGAATACAACTCCGCCGGCAGGCCGTCGCTTCCGGGGGTTTTACTCTTCTCGAAGGACTCGAGGGCCTTAGTCAGTTCGTCAGGAGTTAGCGGTTTGTCTAGGCTCTCCCGCGTACTGTGGTCTAGGACCTCCGTGATAGAGGACAGGAAGGACTGGGAGGCCGTGCTGTCCGTGGGCTTCACGTCATACAGTCCGGCATAAAAGGATTTGCTGATCCTCAGAATGTCGGACCGTGATGACTTTACTGAGCCGTCTTCTTCCTTCAGGCTGCTGATCACAGAGCGCTCTCTGTGTACCTTTTGGAAGAAGAAACGTGAGCACGTCTCATCCTGCTCCACGGAGCGGACTCTGGAACGGAAGATGATCTTGGAGGCCTCCGAGGCAAAGTGCGAGGCTTGCTGGCCCTTCACCTCTTGGAGCTCCTCCTTGACATCGACCCCCATCGACTGCAGCCGGAGCAGATTCTGCATCTTTTCCTGGAGTCGGGACATTTCCCTCTGTTCCTTTCTAGCTTTCTGGGTGCCTTTGAGGATGAAAAACCTCTTGATGCTTCCCTTGATCACTTCCCACCAGTGTGTCAGGGACTCAAAGAGGGGTTTCACGGTTCTCCAACCTTTGTAATCCCTCTTGAGCTCCTCAATGTTCTCTGGGGTCAGCAGTTGCACATTTAGCTTCCATGCCCCCCTGCCCACCCTCAGGTCTTCCTCCAAGTGGCAGTCCGCCAGTAGGAGGCAGTGGTCAGAGAAGAACACCGGCTTGACGTCGGTGGATCTGACTGTGAATGCACGGGACACAAACAGGAAGTCTATCCTGGAACGAATGGACCCGTCTGGCCGCGACCAGGTGTATCTACGCTGCGCTCCGTCTGCAGGGTTGCTGAAGACGTCGTGCAGCTTGGCATCCTTAACTGTTTCCATCAGGGATCTGGACGTAGCGTCCAATCTGCTTCCGGCCCTGCCGGATCGTCCAGCCGCATCGATGATGCAGTTGAAGTCCCCGCCCAGAATGACCGGCCTGGAGGTCGCCAGCAGCAGTGGGAGCTGCTGAAAAACCTCCAGCCGCTCAGCCCCTTGTGCCGGGCCGTACACGTTAATTAACCGGAGTGGAGCGTTCTTGTACATTACGTCTGCTACCAGGAGTCGCCCGCCCACCACCTCCTTGACCTCGGAGACGGTGAAGTTGCCTCCCCGCAGCAGAATACCCAGGCCGGAGGAACGAGAGTCGTTTCCGCCCGACCAGATCGATGGCCCGTGGGACCACCATCGTGACCATTGCCTGTAGGAGCTGAGGTGCGGTATCGCACACTCCTGCAGAAACAACAGGTCAGCTTTGACCTTGGCTAGGTAGTCCAAGGTCGCAACACATCGCGTAGTAGATTTAATGCTACGCACATTTATGGATACAATCTTTAAACCCATATTAAAGCATTTATTCTCCTACCAAACCCACTGTCTCTGAGAGTCCCAGACCTTTAGTCTGCTCCTTCATACCCGTAGTGAGCTCAAATTCCTTCACTTTGGATGGGCTGAGGTAGATCTCCTTGGCCGTGTTCTGCTCCAGTGGCATCTGGAGGTTCACGTAGTGAGCGGATTTTGAGATGACCTTTGCTGGAGAAGCTTCTCCAAAACTCACCCCCTCTGGGGGGTTGCTGTTCCCGGCTTCCTGGAGCTGGGGTGCGATGATTGCCTCACTGCTCCCAGATTCCAGGGGCTGTGGTGCACTGGCCTCCTCAGGTTGCAGGCCAACTTGGGGTGCGTTGGTCTCCTTGTTGTCTCCAATTTTCTGGAGCTCGGGTGTCTCGTCCTCCAACGCCCTGGAGCTTTGCCGCCTCTTCTGTCGGTGCCGCTCTGGCACTTCCTCATCCGAAGAGCTGCTGCCCTTGTCATCCGTGTCGGATGGGAGACGCCTCTTGCCGCTTCTCTGGGAAACGCCTTTGCTTCTTCTTCGCTCCCTCTTACTTTTCTTGTTCTTCACCGTCCGCCACTCCCCCTGCTGCTTTTCCACTGCTGCCTCCTCCTCCATTGATTCGCTGTCCTGAGGACTGGAAGGTTCAGGGGGTAGTGCTGTTGATTGGCTCTCTGTTGCCTCAATCTCTTTCTCCACCTTGTCTCTCTCTGTGTCCTCCTTTGTCCCGTTGAGCTCCCTGGGGGCCTTGGTGGTTGGAGTGACACGGAACATTTCTTCTGCTTCCCCGTGGTCGGCTTTGGCTGCCTGTGCGTAAGTACGGCAGCGTTTGGGGCAGGTCCTGTAGAGGTGACTTGCCTCGCCACACAGGTTGCAGCACTTGGCCTGTTTGCAGTCTTTTGTCTGGTGCCCTTCCTGTTTGCAGATCTTGCAGAGGGAGGCGCTGCAGTTGGCCGCCACATGACCAGCCTTGCCGCATGAGCGGCAATGCTTGGGTTGCCCAGCGTAGACCAGGTAGCCACGGTTTCCCCCGATTGCGAAACTGGAAGGAGGGTGGAAAATGGCTCCCTTACCATCGGTCTTTAGCGTGACCTTAAACAGGCGTTTGCCTGTCCAGATCCCCAAGTCGTCTCGAATCTCAGTGCCGCTCCCCACCTTATCGAAGTACCTGGTGAGGAAGGTGACCACGTCGGCGACAGGGACGAAGGGGTTGTACACATGCACCATCACCTCACGTTCCCGTTGCAACGGCAGAGAAAAGTGCGGCTCCGCCGTCAGGATCTTCATCTCCGGCAGGTCTCTCTTCTCCTCGAACACCCTCAGGAGCCGGACGCAGTCTGCCACTTGCTTGAACGTCACGTCAAAATAACCACCTTTGCGGGAGTCAGAATTTTTTTTTTTTTTTTTTTTTTTTGTAAAAATATACTTTATTCATAAAAATCTTCAATCACATTCAAAACCATTTCAAAAACAACATTACAAGGGTACAATCCAGGTTAAACTTTTACAAAATGTATCACCAGGTGCATCAGTACAAACAATATTACAGTCATTTACAGCCTTTCATTTTGATCTGTACAGCCCGAGGGGCTCTAAACAGTTCCCAGTCTCTCGGTGCGCTGTGGTAGAAAGGTCTTAGACAGCGACCCTTCCCCATTGCGCCTTTGCGGCAGCTGCCCCAAGCTTTAGTGCGTCCCTCAGCACGTAGTCCTGGACTTTGGATTGTGCCAGTCCGCAACAATCGGTCGGGGACAACTCTTTGTGCTGGAAGACCAACAAGTTTCGGGCAGACCAAAGCGCGTCTTTCACCGAGTTGATGATCCTCCAGCTGCAGTTGATGTTTGTCTCGGTGTGTGTCCCTGGGAACAGCCCGTAGAGCACAGAGTCCTGTGTCACAGAACTGCTCGGGATGAACCTCGACAGCAACCACTGCATCTCTCTCCAGACTTTCTTTGCAAAGGCACAATCCACCAGGAGGTGAACAACGGTCTCTTCCCCACCACAGCCACCTCGAGGGCATCGTGCAGAGGGGGTGAGACTCCTGGCGTGTAGGAAGGATCTGACGGGGAGGGCCTTTCTCACCACCAGCCAAGCTACGTCTTGGTGCTTGTTGGAAAGTTCTGGCGATGAGGCATTCTGCCAAATGACTCCTTTGCGGGAGTCAGAATGCTTCAGTCACTTCTCACTACCACCCTCTGTTGGATGCTCTTCCTCCTGTTGAGTGCAAGAGTCCTTCTCCTCGATCCCCTTCTGAGTCACGGTGTCTGCGGTGACTTCTCCCAGAATGCTTGTCACTTCTCACTCACTACCACCCTCTGTTGGATCTATAATAATACTATCAGGCAGAGTCAACAGAAGAACACTAAAATAGCAGGAGTAGACCATGCAGCCCGTTAAGCCTGCTCTACCATTCAGTGGGATCATGGCTGATCTTGGTTTCAAATCCATTTTTCCCCCTTAGCTCCCCATATTCTTCAATTCCCAAAGAGACCAAATATCTATCTATCCGAGCCTTAAATGTATTCAACAATGGAGCATCCCCAACTCCCTGGAGTAGAGAATTCCAAAGATTCACAACACTTTGAGTGAAGTACTTTCTCTTCATCTCAGTCCTAAACGATCGGCCCCTTATCCTGAGACTGTGCCCCCAAGTTTTAGATTCCCTGATCAGTGGAATCAGCCTTCACCTTATCAAGCCCCTTCTGAATCTTGTATGTTTCAGTGATATCACCTCTCATTCTTCTAAACTGCAGTGAATATAGGCCCAATTTACTCAGCCTCTCATCATAGGACAGCTCCCTCATTCCAGGGACCAATTTAGTGAATCTTTGTTCTACCACCTCCAATGTAAGTATATCCTTTCTTAAATATGGAGACCGAAACTGCACACAGTATTCCACATGTGGTCTCACTAAAGCCCTGTACAATTGTAGCAAGACTTTTTCATTCCTTTACCCCAATCCCCCTGCAATAAAGGCCAACATGCCATTTGCCTTCCTGCATGCTAACTTTGTGTTCTTTGGACAAGCTCACCCAAGTCTCTCCGAACATCAACTTTTACAAGTGTCACACCTTTTCTAAAAATATTCTGCTTTTCTGTTCTTATGACCAAAGTGAATAACTTCACACATCCCCACATTATACTCTATCTGCCATCTTCTTGCCCACTCACTTAACCTGTCTATATCTCTTTACAGCATATCTGTGCCTTTCCCACAACTGACCTTTCCACCTAGCTTTGTATCATCTCTGTCTTTTCATCTAAGTCATTAATATAGATTCTAAATAGCTGAGGCCCCAGCACTAATCCTTGTGGCACTCCACAATTCACTGACTGTCAACTTAAATGTCCCGTTTATGCCCACACTTTGCCTCCTGTCTGTTAGCCAATGCTCTATCCATTCTAATACCCCAATTCCATGAGTCCTTAGCTTGCCTATTAAACTTTTGTGTGGCACCTTATCAAATGCCTTTTGGAAATCCAAGTATACGACATTTACTGATTCCCCTTTATCTACCCTACCTTCTACATCCTCAAAAAGCTCTAATAAATTTGTCAAACAGAATTTCCCTTTTGTAAAACCATTGAATTGTTCTAATCATACTATACTAAGTGCATTGTTAAGACTTCCTTAATAATAGATTCCAGCATTTTCCCAATAACCGATGTTAGGCTAACTGACCTGTAGTTCCCCACTTTTTCTCCTCCTTTCTTGGAAAGTGATGTTAGGCTTGCCAACTTCCGATCTGATGGAGCTGTTCCCAAATCTAAGAAATTTTGGAAAATCATAGCAAGCACATCCACTATGTCTGTAGCTATTTCTTTTGGAACCGTGGGGTGTAGGCCATTAGGTTCTGGGGATTTGTTGTATTTTAGTCCCTTAAATATGTTTTCTCTGCTGTTTTTATTTACTTTAATTTCAGCACTCCTTTTAGCACTTAGATTACCCTCTATTTCTACTGTGAAGACAGACACAAAATATTTGTTCAATGCCTCTGCAACTTCCTCATTCCCTGTGACAATTTATCCTGTCTGTTTCTAAGGGACCAACGCTTACTCTCTTTTTATATACTTATTAAACTCTTACGATCTGTTTTCATATTTCTGGCTAATTTACTCTCTACTTTTTCCCTTTTTATCAACTTTTTGTTGCCTTTGCTGGTTTCTGAAACACTCCCCAATCCTAAAACTAGTTACTGTTCTTGGCAACATTATAAACTTCTTCTGTTAATCTAATACTAACTTCCTGAGTGAGCCACAGATGGATCTTTCTTGCTGAGTCTTTGATTTTCAATAGAATGTATTTTTGTTGAACATTTTGAATTGTTTCTTTAAATGTTTCCCATTTTTCATTTACCGCCATACCTTTTGATCTTTTTACCCAATAAGCCTTAGTCAGTTCTCCCCTCATACCTATGTAATTGACTAAGATATTTGTTTTTGATTGGAGTATGCATTTTCAAACTTAACATGGAATTCAATGGTATTATGATCACTATTTCCCAGTGGACCTTTTACAGACATTACTAATTAACCCTGCCTCATTATACAATACTAGATATAATAATAATCTTCCACAATGTATTGCTTCAGGACAAACTGTGACGAAAACATTCTTAAAACCCATCTTCAGACCACCCTTGCCAATTTTATTGTCCCAGTTTATATGAAGATTAAAGTCCCCCAAAATTATTACATTGTCTTTGTTACAAGCTCTAATAATTTCTTGTTTAATGTTCTATCCAATGGTATAACTACTGTTAGGGGGCCTGTAAACTACTCCCACCAATATTTTCTGACTCTTGCTATTCCCAGTTTCCACCCATACTGATTCTACATCATGATCTTGAGGCCAGATCTTTTCTCATTCGTGTTGTGTCAACCTTGACAATCAGAGCTACCACTCCTCCTTTTCCATTCTGCCTGTTTTTTCAAAATATTGTGCACCCTAAAATATTTATTTCCCAACCTTGATGACCCTGCAACCATGTATCTGTATTGGAATTAAATTAAACCATTTAATTCTATTTGTGCCTCCAGTTCATCTGTTTTGTTGCAGATACTTCATGCATTTAGATAAAGAACCTTTAATTTCATTTTTTTTTACTATTTTCCCTGCATTGACCTTATTTGCTGATGCACAATTAAACTCTCTGTCCCTTCCTGTCCCACTCTGCTCATCTTTACCTACATCGCTACAATGTTACTTTGGCTCAGTCTCTCTCTTCGGATTTTTAAATCTTTTACACGAACCCACCCCACCCCCGTTTTATCTTAAGCCCTGTCCATGGCCCTAGTTGCACCTTTGGCCAGGACACTGATCCCAACCCAGTTTAAGTGGCACCCTTCCCAAACGAATAGGTCCCTCTTCCTTGAGCACTGATGCCACTGCCTCATAAATTGAAATCTTCTTCCCCACCACTCTTTGAGCCATGTGTTTAACTCTCTAATCTGCTTGATTCAGTGCCAATTGGCACGTGGCTCAGGTAACAACCCAGAGATGATCACCTTTGATATTCTGCATTTTAATTTTGACTCTAACTCCTCAAACTCTCCTGGCAGAACATCATTCCTGGTTCTACTACCTATGCCATTGGTTCCCACATGGAACACGACCACTGGGTCTTCCCCCTCCCACTCCAAGTTCCTCTCTAGCCGCAAGATGTCCTTAACCCTGACACCGGGAATGCAATACAACCGTTCGTGGCTGCAGCGAACAGTATCTATCTCCCCCCCCACTATACTGTCTCCTATCACTACCACATTCCTTTTTGCTCCCCCCACTTGAATGGCATCCCTCACATGGTGCCATGGCCAGTTCGCTCATCCACTCTGATAACAAGCAGCCTTTATCTATTGGACAAAGTCAGGGCTGAGGTTTCACCATCACATGCTGGATCCCCGAACCTGCCAAACTGCAGTCACACCTCTTGTCCCTGACCATTGACCAACACGTTTTGTCTAACCTAAAGGAGTATGACTGCCTCCTGGAAGAAAGTGTACAGGTAATTCTTCCTCCTCCCTGATGCCCTGTAATGTCTGCAACTCAAACTCCAGCTCAACAACTCAGACAATGTTGTGCAAGCTGCAGACACTTACTGCAGATATGGCTATCCAGGATTGCAGAGCGTTCTAGATTCCCACATGCTGCAGTCACAGCACATTACCATTCCTGCTATATCTGTCTAACCTTATTTATTATTTAATTATTCAATTAGTTATTAATTTACACAGCTAAATTCATAGTAAGCTGCACTCTCCTAGCTTAGAGACAAGACCACCTGCCAGCTACTGGAGGCTGAAAAAAGGTGGAAAAGGTTGAAAGAGCACCTCTTTCTCCCTCTGCACCAAATTGCCATGTGAACAAAATTCTCGATGTCACGTTCTGTCTACGTCACACTCAGGCATGGTCTCCTCTCCATCCAACCCCTTCGTGTGATTTGCAAACCTGTCTGCTTTTTTATAGTACTGATGGCTCACTTGCCAGTCGCAACGCTAGCTCAACTTACTGCTACAACAATTAGCACCTATTCAAGTCAACCACCTTCAGCTGATTGACAGATTACTGCCACTGTCACACAGCTCCTGTGTTACTTAAGTATTGCTCAAAAAAGAAACATATTGAAGCTTTTCGTAGAGGTGTCAGCTGTGGCTCAGTTCATAGCACCCTCGCCTTTGAATCAGAGGGTTGTGGGTTCATGTCCCACTCCCGGAAAACCAAGAACTGTGATTGTACTCGAAAGAGTTGCAATCTGTGACTGTTAGAGGTGTCAGCTGTGGCTCAGTTCATAGCACCCTCGCCTTTGAATCAGAGGGTTGTGGGTTCATGTCCCACTCCCGGAAAAACCAAGAACTGTGATTGTACTCGAAAGAGTTGCAATCTGTGACTGTTGATAACTCGAAAGAGTTCAACGAGGTGTCAGCTGTGGCTCAGTTCATAGCACCCTCGCCTTTGAACCAGAGGGTTGTGGGTTCATGTCCCACTCCCGGAAACCAAGAACTGTGATTGTACTCGAAAGAGTTGCAATCTGTGACTGTTGATAACTCGAAAGAGTTTGAAGCTTTTCGTCTTGCACTCATCAGGACACTATGCAAGAATACCAGTATAAGGGGAAAACAAACAATTTATACTGTATGGGAAGAGAATGCTGATTGGCTTGCAGATGGATTCTGATTGGTAGAGGTGTTGCAATGGAGAATGCACCAGTGATGGTGACTGACAGTTAACTGCTAGGCATTACCCTGAGGAACGAGTCAGCGAATGGCTGTCACTTTTGTTTAACTGAAACAGGCGCAGTATGTGTACATGATCTTTCTGTCTGCAAAGAGCAAGGCCCTGTGTATTAATATATGTAGCTTCCAGTACACATAAATGCACCACATTGCGAACCCGACTGACGATCTTAAATTGATTGTCAGCAAACTTAGCACACTTTACACTGAGGATTATTTAGCAAACATTGTCCAATTGCAGAATTATATCTAATGTTGGACACTGTTTTGAGTTTTACAAGTACAGGCTGGTTGGGTATGGTCTGTACCTTGCCTGTTGCGAACAGCAGCTAGGACATGCTGTTTGATATGATCTGCTGTCTTTGGGATGTATGGCCTGCGTATCTAGCATCACACTGGCACTGAAATTCATATACCACATTACTTATTTGTGAGATAGGCAGAATGTCTTTTTGACTTGACGGCAGCATCCTATTAGTGGCGAATACCACTTGCGTTGCTACTGCATAGCAGCCGTGTGAAACAGCTAGCTACACCTGTTGCTCAAATTTTTGAGATGCCTTGCCTTTCCAGTTTAATCTGAGGTAGACTGGGCACTTTTCAGGGTCCTATTTCAGCATCATGGTGAAGACGTAAGATTATTACATGCAGCCGCGGATTTAAACATAGCAAACGTATCATCCACATATCGGAAATATCCAAGGGGTAGGAGGTTAGGTGTCACTCCATCGAGGACACATTTCTCATGGAACCTATCATTTCCTTACATGTCTTAATGGGCTCCATCCTGCACTCAATTTCACCTTTGAAATGGAGCAGTTAAATTAAGTCCCCTTCCTTGACACACTAGTTGAGAACTCTGGCAGGGAGTTCTCTACCACTGGCTACCGCAAGCCTGCTTTCACTGGCCACTTGCAATCAATCAGTATTCTCTTCTCATTCAGTATAAATTGTTGTTTTCCCCTTATACTGGTATTCTTGCATAGTGTCCTGATGGGTACAAGA
Source organism: Cetorhinus maximus (assembly GCF_964194155.1). Taxonomy (NCBI): domain Eukaryota; kingdom Metazoa; phylum Chordata; class Chondrichthyes; order Lamniformes; family Cetorhinidae; genus Cetorhinus; species Cetorhinus maximus. The sequence continues at coordinate 74,339,628 of NC_135885.1, forward strand.
TGAAAAGTTTCAACATGTTTCTTTGTTTTCGGCAATACTAAGTTCTGTACTTCCAACCGATTTACATGCTACTTAACTAGCTTACCTTTTGAAAGTTCTATGTCAGAGTCTGGCTCTTAACCTAAATTTAAATTTGAGAAAAACTTACCAGAAATTCCCACATGAACCAAATTCCTGACTTTGCACTTGGGCATTGTCTTCTTCATTCTTCCCCTTACTCAGCATGGTTTTGTACAAGGGAAATAATGTTTTACAAATTTATCAGATGTATTACTATTGATAGTATTAGGTATAGTGTATCTGGATTTCCAAAAGACATTCGATAATGTGCCACATAAAAGGTTACCACACAAGATAAGAGCTTATGGTGTTGGGGGTGATATATATTAGCATGGATGACTAGCTAACTAAGAGGAAACCAAGTCAGGATAAATGGGTAATTTTCAGAATGACAAGCTGTCCCTAGTGGAGTGCCTCAGGGATCAGTGCTGGGCCCTCACTGTAATCCATACTAATGATTTGGATGAAAGGAACAACTGTTTTGAAGCCAGATTTGCTGATCATACAAAGATAAGTATGAAAGCAAGTTAAGAGCAAGATATCAAGAGTCTGCAAAGGGATTATAGATAGGTTAATTGAGTGGGAAAAATTTGGCAGATGAAGTATAATGTGGGAAAATTTGAGGTTGTCGAAAAGCAAAATACTGCAGATGCTGGAAATCTGAAACAAAAACAAAAATTGCTGGAAAAACTCGGCAGGTCTGACCGCATCTGGGGAGAGAAAGACAAAGTTAACATTTCAAGTCCATATTTACCCTGAAGAAAAGTCATACGGACTCGAAACATTAACTCTGTCTTTCTCTCCACAGATGCTGTCAGACCTGCTGAGTTTTTCCAGCAATTTTTGTTTTTGTTTGAGGTTGTCTACTTTGGCAGGAAGGATAGAAAAGCAGAATATTTTTTTAACGGAGAGAGACAACAAATTCTTGTGGTGCAGAGGGATTTTGGTTGCATTGTATATGAATCACAGAATGTCAGCATGCAAGTAATTAGGAAGGCAAATGGAATGTTGGCTCTTATTGCAAGGGGCATGGAGTATAAAAGTGGGGGAGACTTGCTACAGTTGTACAGGATATTGGTGTGACCCCACCTAGAGTACTATGTGCAGTTTTGGTCATCTTACTTAAGGAGGGACACGCTTACATTGGAAGCCGCTCAAAGGTTCAGTCAGTTGATTCCTGGGATGAGGGTTTTGTCTTTCAAAGAAAGGTTTAGCGAGTTTGGCCTATATTCATTGGAGTTAAGAAGAATGAGAGGGTGATCTTACTGAGATACACAAGTTCCTGGGGGACTTGACAGGGTAGATACTGAGAGGATGGTTCCACTTGTGGTGGAATCTAGAACTAGATGACAGAGTTTAAAAATAAAGGGTCTCCTGTTTAAAACAGAGATGAGGAGGATTTTTTTTCCTCTTAGAGTGTTTTCAGTGTTTGGAATTCTCTTCCCCAGTGAGCAGTGGAGACTGGGTTATTAAATACATTTAAGGCTGGGTTAGACAGATTTTTGATTGACAAGGGAGTCACGGGTCATGGGGAGCAGGCAGGAAAGTGTAGTTAAGGCCACAATCAGCTCAGCCATTATTTTATTGAATGGCGGAGCTCGAGGTGCTGAATGACCTTCTCCTGCTCTTATTTTTTGTTTCTCTTATGTAAGGAAGAAACAACAAACCAGTAAGATCACCTCCACACCTAATTAGTCCATAAATAAAGTTCTCTACCCTCTGAATTGTTCACGTAGAACTGTTAAATTTAAGTGTGTATTTTTGAATTTGAATTTCAAAGGAAAACATTCAAAATCCAGGAAGCTCAAGTTACTCTTCAGGGATGCAAAGACCAATTATGTTTTATCTGAGGAGGAGGAGTGGGCAGTTGGAAAAATCCCACGAGAGGAAGCAGTAGGGATCTTTAAAGAATCAATCAATATCTGTCACTTTAATAATGCTGAAAGAAATATTATATAAAGTTTAGCTTTAGAGTTTTGACAGTTACCTGAAAATTGTTTACTGTAAATATTTCACTATATGATTGTGCTTATTCATCAGTAAAGCTGCTTGATACTTTATTTGAAAAATGCTTTCTAAGACTGCAGAAAGATCTTATGAAGACATTGGTGTAGCATTTCCAAACAGTACAAGTACTGGACACATTAGCAAAAGCTTACCAAATTGAACGATAGGAAACGCACTGTGGTACAGGGGGTTGGGAAATGTCTATCCTAGTGAGGCATGATTTAAGGACCAAATTCAGGATTCACTAAGGTTCCTGAGACAGCACCTTCCAAACCCACGACTACTACCATCTCGAAGGACAAGGGCAGCAGATAGATGGGAACAACACCACCTGGAAGTTCCCCTCCAAGTCACTCACCATCCTGACTTGGAAATGTATTGTTCCTTCACTGTCGCTGGGTCAAAATGCTGGAACTCCCTTCCTAACAGCACTGTGGATGTACCTACACCACATGGACTGCAGCAGTTCAAGGCGGCAGCTCACCACCACCTTCGCAAAGGCAGCTAGGGATGGGCAATAAATGCTGGCCCAGCCTGCGAAGCACTCGTCCCATGAATGAGTTTTTTTTTAAATTCACTGCAAATTTAGCCAAAACCCAAAATACAACACATTGGCACTCATGCACAAAGAACACGAACCGGCTTCATGAGCTAGATCAGAGGAACTCATCAAATACATCTGGCTGCAAGCTCTTTTTTAGAAAGAGAGAGAAGTTGAACTGAGGGGATGAGGTTCTTAAATTGTGTGTGCAAGGGCTGGCATTCAAGTTATCATATGCAGCGACACATTGGTTATGTAATGTATCTGGGCCACAATTGCAAAAAGATTTTCATATTCTAAGAAAAAACTTCAGTCCTCAGACTAGGAATTATGCATCTTTAAATCAAAGTTATATGTAGTTGTACACAAAATTGTATTTATTTTCTAACTTCATTTTACTCTTTGTCCAGGTATAACACAGCCCCAATGCCACAAAGGGGAAATATAATACGATTCTGGATTACTGTTTGTCAGCCAGTTATGAGGAAACTGAGCTTTGTGTTAATCCTTCAAGCTCTCTTTGGAGTCTATCTGAGTTCCAAGCACTATGCAATTTACATGAAAATGCTGGCACTTCCTCCAACTCCTACAGATCCTGAACTAAATGGAGAAAGTAGAGAAAATAATTATTGAATTTCTCCAGTACTTGGCAACTTAGTATCATGCATTCACTGGTGTTGAACTACGAGAAGATAATTTCTTATATGATCTTATAATAACTTGAGTAATAAAGTAATTGTGCAACCAAACAAACTAATCCACGGAATTAATGCATCTACATGACTGTTAATTTTGTATCTTGTAATTGTGGCACTGGCTCAGTTGATAGCACTTTATCATCTGAGTCACAAGGTTCTATGTTCAAGTTCCATTCCAGGGCTTGAGCACAAAAGTCAAGGCTGACACTCTAGTGCATTAATGTGTGAGTGCTGCACTGTGGGAGGTGCTGTTATTTGGGTGAGATTTTAAACCAAGGCTTCATCTGTCTGTTCAGGTAATGTAAAAGATCCCATGGCACTATTTTGAAGAGGAGCAAGAGCGCGATCCCTGGTGTCCTGCCCAATATTTTTCCCTCAACCAACATCAAAAAAGATTACTGGTCATTATCACATTTCTATTTATGGGAACTTGCTGTGCACAAATTGGCTGCTGCATTCCCTTCATTATAACAGTGACAAATAAGTACTTCATTCGCTTTAAAGTGCTTTGAGACATCTGGTGGTCATGAAAAGCATTATGTAAATGCAAGTATTTTCTCTGTTTACCATTAAGTCAAAAAATGCTACATCAGTGGTGCAGTCTATAATTTTGCCGTCTATAATTAAGGATAGGATGATTGAACCACTTGAAAGTTTTCAGCCAATTACAAAGAGCTAGCGTGGATTTGTAAAGGCTAGGTTATACCTGATCCATCTGGTTGAATTTTTTGAAGAGGTGACTATAGTTCTGGACAGGGGAATGCCTATGGATGTTATTTATAGGGGCTTCCAGACAGCATTTGATAAAGTCCCTCATGACTGTTAGCATAAACTGAACCCCATGGAACTGAAGGCAAATTGGCTGAAAAGAGGGGACAGAGTTTAGGAATAAAGTGCAGGTAATCTAATTGGCAGTGGTGTCCTGCAGGGATGTGTATTGGGGCCTCAACTATACACCATCTTCATTAACAACTTAGATGATGAGATGGAAAGACCTAACTAAATTTACACAAAGCAGCAAAATACTGCAGATGCTGAAAATCTGGCATAAAAGTAGAAAACGCTAGAAAAGCTCAGCAGGTTTGGCAGCATCTGTGGAGAGAGAAACAGATTAATTCCATATGATTCTTCTTCAGAGGTAAAGAGAGGTATAAATGTGATGGATTTTATACTGTTTTAAGAGGAGGTGGAGCAAGATAGGTCAGAAATAGGTGGGAGCTAAGCAGAAATTTGACAAAGATATCATGGACACAGGACAAAGGGAGTGTTAATGGTAGTGTTAAAGACTTAAAAAAGGTTCTGATAGTGGCATAAAGGTAACATAGCAGAATATGTTAATAGCAGAAGGAGGGACAGCATTCTGTGAAAGCACAACACAAGAACAAGTGACAGATGGCTCTGTGTGGATGTGGGGGAAATTAACAAATAATTAATTGGATTAAAAAAGCAGTAAAGATAGAGGAAAAGGTTCAAGGTCTGAAGTTGTTGAACTCAATGTTAAGGCCGGAAGGCTGTAAAGTGCCTAATCGGAAAATGAGGTGTTGTTCCTCCAGTTTGCGTTGGGCTTCACTGAAATATTGCATGCGGGCACAAGAGCAAGATGGTGAGTTGAAATGGCAAGCAACCGGAAGGTCCAGGTTATGCTGGCGGACTGAGCGAAGGTGTTCTGCAAAGCGGTCACCCAGTCTGCCTTTACTCTCCCCAATGTAGCGCTTCTTCACCTGAAAGGAGTGTATGGGGCCTTGGACAGTGAGAAGGTTAAGAGGCAGGTGTTGTACCTTCTGTGATTGCAGAGGTGGCTGCTGTGGGATGGGGATGAGGACTTGGGAGTGATGGAGGAGTGGACCAGGGTAGCAGGGAATGCTCCCAACAGAATGCTGACAGGGGGGCTAAGGCAAAGGTGTGTTTGGTGATGGCATCATGCTGTAGTTGGCGGAAATGCTGGAGGATGATACTCTGAATGCAGAGGCTGTTGGGGATCCCTTCATGGTTCTGGGATGGAGGGGAAGGGGTGAGGGCAGAGGCGTGGGAGATGGGTTGGACATGGTTGAGGGCCCTGTTGACCACAGTGGGGTGGGAGAGAACACTCAGTTAAGGGAAAAGAAAGTCATCTTAGGAACGCCGTTTTGGAAGATTGCATCATCAGAACAGATGTGACAAAGGCAGTGGAACTGGGAGAATGGGATGGAGTCCTTATAGAAAGCAGGCTAGGAGGAGCTGTAGTTGAGGTAGCTGTGGGAATCAGTAAAAAAAAATTGGTAGACAGTCTATCACCAGAAACAGATTTGGGAAGGGAAGTGTCACAGATGGATATGTGAAGGTGAGAGGGGGATGGAAATTGGAAGCAGGAATCGATACATTTTTCCAGGTCCAGACGAGAGCATGAAGCAGCATCGATATACAGGAAATAAATTTGTGGGAGGGGACTAGAATCCCCTCCCACAAGGAATGTTACGCACACTGCAGAAAGAGGCATAACTGGGTACCCATAGCCACACCTTTTATTTGGAGGAAGTGAGACAAGTTAAAGGAGAAATTGTTCAGTGAGAGAACAAGTTCAGCCAGGCAGAGTGGTAGTGGATGGGGATTGTTCAGGCCTCTGCTCAAGGAAGCAGACAGCCTGCACACTGTCCTGGTGGGGGATGGAGGTGTAGAAGGACTGGGTGTCAATAGTGAAGAGAAGGCGGTTAGGGCCAGGAAACTGGAAATTGTTGATACGATATAGGGCATCAGAGGAATTGCAAATGTGGGTGGAAAGACACTGGACAAGAGAGAGAATGCAGCCAAGAAAGGAAGAAATTAGTTCTGTGGGGCGGGAACAGGTTGATGAGTTTACCAGGACAGTCCTGTTGTGGATTTTGGGAAGGAGATAGAAGGGGGATGTGCGGGGTTGGGAGATGATGAGGTTGGAAGCTGTGGAGGGATCATCTTTTAGATGATGAGGTATCATCTCCAGCGGAGATGAGGTCAGTCACAATCTTGGAAACAACGGCTTGACGATCGGTGGTGTAGTCATGGTCCGGGGAGGTAGTAAGAAGTGTTCCTTGTTAATTTATTTTTTCATTAAACTAGACAAGCAACTTGTTCGTAACAAAAATAAAAATAGCTGGAAAAACTCAGCAGGTCTGACAGCATCTGCGGAGAGGAACATAGTTAACATTTTGAGTCCGTATGACTCATCAGAACTGAGGAAAAATTGAAATGAGGTGAAATATAAGCTGGTTGAGGGGGGTGGGACAGGTAGAGCTGGATAGAGGGCCAGTGATAAGTGGAGGCAAAGAAGAGATTGCCAAAGATGTCATAGACAAAAGGACAAAGGGGTATTGACGGTGGTGATATTAGCTAAGAAATAAGCTAATAGTGACGTTAAGGGTAGAAAGCAGGACGAGCAAGTGACAGATAACCCTACTGGGAGTGGGGTCGGAGGAAGGGATTGAAATAGGCTAAAAGGTGGAGATGAAACAATGGATGGGAATACATTTAAAAATAATGGAAATAGGTGGGAAAAGAAAAATATATTTAAATATATATATAAATAATTAGAAAAAGGGGGTGGGGATGGAGGAGAGAGTTCATGATCTGAAGTTGTTGAACTCAATATCAAGTCCAGCAGGCTGCAAAGTGCCTAGTCGGAAGATGAGGTTCCTCCAGTTTGCGTTGAGCTTCACTGGGACATTGCAGCAAGCAACTTGTTTGTTATTGGTTGACTAAAACTCTCGATTTTCACAAATTTAATCATGGATGGTATTGACATAGGAAGCATATCCAGAGACAAGGTAGTAGAATGTGTTGGGTCTCATGTCTTGTTTGTGAGCACAGGATATTTATTTTAAAATTACAAGCCTTTTATGTTAATGTCATTCCATTACAACGTCTACTTCCTAATGTGATTCAAAGTACCACCAAAGGGCAGATTTAATTCTGGCATTGAAGTGAATGGCAGCACTTGAACATTGTCCTGCAAAGAAAGTGTCCACGTTTCATCAGACAATTATGTAACTAACACACATATCTGGGCTCAGTTTTACAGGGTCTGCAACAGTGGTATAGGAAGCAGGGGCAAGGGTGTGAAACAAAATGTTGCTAGAGAGGGTGGTGAGAATGCTCATCACTGTCATGGCATTCTGCCAATAGCAGGGAATGGCAAGGTTGACCCTCCCACCCAGAGGTCAATTGTGCCACAAGTTGCTGTCAGGGCCTCTTTCCACTCCCCCCACCCCACTCCCCTCCCCTCCCCTCCCAATCCCAGCAGGTAGGCCCACTGCTATGTACAGAAACTGCCCGGTGAACCCTGGTGACCTTCCATTGGGCTCACAGTGGCCCTCCACCTCTGCCTCCCCACCCTGACACCCCAATGGTAGTAGTCATGGCAACATCCCCCTGCCCTCACTAACCAACCAGACCACTCACTCCCTCCGCCCCCGGGGGCATTCTTTTAGGCCTGCTTGATTGGCCCCAGTGACCCTCAACCCCACTTACCTTGTTGCGAGGGCAGTGTCCATCACTGTCTATCCCAGTTGGGTGCAGTCCCAGCAAAGCCCACTGCTCCTGGTGGCACTGAAGAGTTGCCAGCTTTCTGGTATGCCACCATCTTTTGGAAATGGACTCCCATCATTTAAAGGGCCAGGAGCCCTATTGGAAGCTCATTAGCATAAAAGCTGGCCAGGGCTCCCCCAGACGGCTGAAGCTGGGTTACTTTTGGCCTTCCAGCCCGTTGACCACCACCTTGATAAAAGCTAACGCAATGTTACTACCACATATAAAGTTACCAATTTTGCAGTAGGATATAAACCAAAAGTTTGCCTTTGTTGTGTGTATCTAATGCAATGGGCATATAGCTTTCGAAATGGATTTTACACTCAGATGCTTTGCCTCATGATGGGTTGCATTTGCTAATGGTGAAATTTGATAACAAAGTTTGGGAGTGGCAGTTTATGGTTTATCCACAAATGAGGCAAAAGTTCTTTCCAACATTCCAGCAGACAAAATTCAAACAAGAAAATCAATAAATAAAACAGATTTGCCGGGACTCAATGGCCAAAGGTTGCACTATGTCCCCGACTACACTTGAGCCACTGGAGGAGCTTTTTTTTCCCATTTGAATCAATAATACAATTGTCAAGGTTTGTATTTTTGAAAAAAAAACAATTAAACCAAATCAAAAATACAAATTATAATAATTGTAGACTTTCCATCCTTTATAATTCTGTGAAACCAAGGGTATCCGGTACCATTCTTTTCCAGGTCAGAGGTAATGCTTGGCTGTTATGGAAAATCAAAAAAGTGTTAATACTGATGTTGATTAAAAATAGATTTAGCAAAAATGGCTTCAGCAAAAACAACTTACGGTAAAGAGTTTTCCAATTCATTGAAGATTTCTATTATTTCTATTAGGGTTTTTTATTTCTATTAGAGTGTTAACGGGGGAAAAAAAGAACATGCAAACTAACAGTGGTATAAAATGCCCTTCAAACATACAGACAATTCTGGATATTGGACCAATTATTAAGCATCATAAGCTGAAACTACTGATGTTTTCTAGGTATTCTGCAATTTTTAAAAAACTGAGAATATAAATACATAATATTAAACAGCAATTAAGTTCAAATTACCATGCTAGTTTTGATCATTTAAGTTATTAAAGTAATTAAGGATAAATTTGCCTGGATGATTATATGATTACACTAATACATCTCTAAAAAGATCTCTTCCATAGATAGAGATTTACTAATAGCTCAAAACTCCATACAGTCAGATTGGATTGCAAAGGATATTTCTCTTTCAGAGCATAAGCTGCGATTTCACATTCACAAGTGTTCCTGTTTTATTTAGATAGCTATTTTAGTTAGATAAAAATCTGCCGGCTATAAAGGTTGGAAAAAAATCAAAACAATAACAATGGGAGCCCACTAGTCATGGTATTAGATAAGCAATTTAGAAACCTCATGCAAACTTGAATTCAGTAAATCTGCTAAATACCGTGAAAGCTCCCAGATCATCATAAAAATCCAAGTTGTTCACTATAGTCCATTAGGGAAGGGAAGGGAATATGCCATCCCTACCCAGTCTGACCTCATATGACTTTAGTCCCACACTGTATGCTTACAGGTTACATAGAACAGGTTGTATGTTAGATAACAAAACAAAAACAGAATTACCTGGAAAAACTCAGCAGGTCTGGCAGCATCGGCGGAGAAGAACAAAGTTGATCTTTCGAGTAGGACTCGAAACGTCAACTTTGCTCTTCTCCGCCGATGCTGCCAGACCTGCTGAGTTTTTCCAGGTAATTCTGTTTTTGTTTTGGATTTCCAGCATCCGCAGTTTTGTTTTTATATTTGTATGTTAGATAGTTCTTTTCCACAGAGAATACTAGACCCGTGGAACAGGTTATCAACTCATGTGATGTTGGTTCACTGTAATCCTCCAAGACAGATGGATCCATTTGTAGTTGGACATTACCTCATTCAGGAGGTAATGGTGTTAAACTGCAATTGAGTTCCAATGCATGTAATATATACACCCCTGTAATATTAATCAGGGTCAATATAATCTGGACTATTCCTGCTTATCCAGTTGGATCAGAATGGAATTTTCTAGATTCCATCCTCCCACCAGCTGCCAAGCCTGAGTATAACTTGGATTTTCAACTCTTAGGAGATTATGTGGCTGCAGGTGTTTCGGCAAGGGGGGAAGGGGTTGGAGAGGAGTGTCGCTATCATGATTAATAGCGCATCGCAACTATATCAGACAGGTAAGATAAACCAGTGGGTCTTTTCATGCCTACTACAAGGTTGAATCTTAATGCAGTCAGGGCAACCCGAGATGGAGAATAAATGCTGCCTTGCCAGTATCGCCCACACCCCAAGAGCAAATATACAAAAAAGATAGGCAACCACCAAATGTCGTCATCAGGACTCCAAATATCAATTTTTAAAAACATGAATTAAACAAATGCATTAAAAAAATTATTGAGAAACATATCTAGAGATAAGGAACCCCTTTATTCTCACAGCACTTGAGAATTTTTTTTAATATTATACAACTCCACAGACAACATTGTATTTAGTTATAACCATTAATTCGAAATACAATTTAAACTTGTACTAGATAGCAGCAAGTTTAATCACTTGGATATTAAGGAAATTAAATGCTAGTTTTCTTTATCAAACAAAATCTTAGAACTGTTGAAAGTGATCTGCTACATGTTTAATAGTAACTTTGATGTGCTGAATAGATCATATCGATCACGATTCAGGTTAATCTGCAAGGTGTGTGTTGTTTACTGACAAAAAGGAAAACAGTATTCTATCATTTGTTGAATATTACATGCAAAGACTTTTGTGCACTGAACTCTTATCTATTCAAGGTAACAATTTACTAAATTATTTTCCCATAAAGATACCAGACTTCAGCAAGTGAACATTTCACTGAAAGGGTAATGTATGTAAAACTTCCACCCACATTGTAATACTGTATACCGTACCAATGAACGTCCTCTTGAAGCACTAAACAGAAAGAGCTTTAAACGTCAATCATGTTTGCAACAAAAAGGAGAAAAGTTTATTTCAACAGAATAATCTACATGAGAAAATTCAAAGTATTCCATGGAAGCAAGTTACAACATACGTGCATTATGTTGCATGAAAATGTTTACTAATTGTAAATTTCAAATTGTGATACATTAATTAGCATATAATCTATTACTTCTTATACTACCTTTAATATAAAGGAGGAATGAGGCCAACAGCTGGTTCCATCACTCTTCAACTTCCAGAGAAGTATTCACTTAAGCATAAAGAAAAATAAGGGTGCTAAATAAATTGTATTTTGTAATAAGTGATGTTTCACAAAGAGCAAATAATACAGTAAAATTCTATAAGACAAATCAAGTTTTATAATGCAACATGTTTTAAACATATGCCAGTAAAACACAGCTTACTGTTGTCAACTTACAATTTACAGCACAAACAAGACTAATTCAATCCTAGACAAATACAAAGTCAAACATTTTTTGGGGATTTGGTCACATCAATCCCTCACAGAAACATATCTGCATTTAATCAACATTAACATCCTTAGTTAATTATTTTAACATTTAAATATTCAAATTACTATGATCCTTACCACATTGTGAAGATGTTATGTTAGTCCATTTCAAACCCAACCATCCAGTATGGCAGGGAAACACCTAGAAAAGAAACTGTCAAAAGATGTAAGCAGTAACTTGTAATTACAACATTGCCAACACGTTCGCGTTAGTATACTTTAAAAAATGCATTAATGAAATAAACATCATTAATCAGAAAAAAGTTTCTCTTTGCACTGTCCAACATTGTCCCAGTTTCAGTTTACGTTTCTTTTTAAGCAAAATACATTACAGTGGTCCTTTGCTCCTGTTAAATGCCGTCAAAGAGAAGGGAAAACAAAATAATGCAGTTAAATGGCAGCAACTTGACCCTACATTTTGAACGATGAAGATGCACTTTGTGCACACCTGGAACAGAATTCAATTGAGACGTGGCTCTGATCCACATGCAGACAAACTCCTCCCGCGGTTCCTTCCTCCTCTTCGGATTTCAGCCGTTTCCCGGGAATCGCGTAGTCGTGGTCCTGTCCTTCGGTGTCTCTGCATAGGGACGAGCTCAGTTTCATACCGTCCAGGCCGCTCAGCCTGTTCAACAGCCGCGCCAAGCTGCTCTGGTTGGCGAGCACGGATCTCAGGTAGCGGGCCTCTCCCTGCAGCTCGTCCAGTCTCCGGCTCAATCTCTGGTTCTCGGCCCGAAGCTCATGGTTCTCGGCCTGCAGGCCGCTGGCGCGCAGCTCCAGGCCCGTCACGTACTCTTTCTTCTTCAGCCGGTTTAAGCGAGCCGCCGTCGCCGCAGCGTTCCTGTTCCTCGCAGGTAAACTGTGGCGGGATGGCTGCTGTTGGGGACCGGGAGTTGCCACATCCGAGGCACCCGAGCTAGGGACCGTCTCATTCCCACTGGATCCCAAAGGGCAGTTATCTTCAGGCGATAGCGGAAACAATGGGACATCGTTCAAGTCCGCAAAGCCCAGATCACCGTCCCCCATTTCAACCAAGTCCCAAAGGTCTAGATCTGTGCTCCCAAAAAAATACTTTCCCGACTGATTATTGTGGGAACTGGCCGGGCTCCGGGCCTCTTCTAACCGCCTCATACAGCGGCCGCTCTGACTACCAGACATCGCGCGGCGGCCGCGAGCTCGGAAACCGTTAACCGGCAGTCACGCACACGGGCTCCATGCCGCCAACGACAAGCGGAACCGGAAGTCACAACATCAACAAATTACATTTAAACAGCGCCCGGGAAATGGGGTTGGAGACTGAGGAATGAGAGATGGGGGTAGGGAAATGGAGGGATCAGGGAGAGAGATTAAGACTGAGGATGGGAGGGATCAGGTGAGAGGTGGAGACTGTGGAATGAGCGAAACAGGGAGAGAGATGGGGAATCTGGGAGAGGTGGAGATGGGACTGCAGGGATTGGGAGAGAGATGGAGACTGAGCATTGGAGCTCGAGAGAAGGGAGATTGTTAAATGGGAGATTGCAGGAACGGGGAAGAGGGAGACAACTGAAAAGAATTTCGGGGGAGCTGGGGGCTCTGGAGGGGGGAGAAATTGAGATATGGGGGCTCAGACAGAAGGGGAGGGAATGAGAATTGGGAACTCAGGTAGGTTGATAAATAGGGGGTCCGGGAATGGGAGAGGGAGACTATTGAAAGGGAGCTCATTGGGAAAGTGGGAGAGAGAAGGGAAGAGATAGGGAATGGATCCTTGAAAGAAAGTGAGACTGGAGAAAGGTGTGTGTGCAGACCCCAGCATTTCCTGCAGAGCCGGGAGCATTAGCAGGAATGTAATGTGCATAACCATGGAAACATTTCACTTGGTCCCTTCATCCTAAATCATTATTAAGACATTATTAATGAAGATTGTGAGGCCCCAGCACTGATCCTTGTGGCACCAGATTAGTAACAGCCTGCCAACCTGAAAATGACCTATTTATTCCTACTGTCAGTTTTCTATCCTTTAGTCAATCCTCTGTTCAGCTAATATATTACCCCCAACCGCATATGCCCTTATATTATGCAACAATCTTTTGTGTGGCATCTTATTGAATACCTTTTGAGAAGCCAGATATGCTACATCCACTGGTTCCCCTTTATCTCTCCTGCTAGTTACATCCTCAGAAAACTCTTAACCAATTTGCCAAACGAAACTTTCATAAAATCATGTTGACGCTGCTTAATCATATTGGCCCATAACTCCAATCTCTGGTTGGTTATACCAGGGAGGTACCCTGGAAGATGTGCTGGGACTTCCCCATCCCAAGAAGTGCCTGCAAAATCATCGTGCACCAAGAACCATCTGATACTCCGATTTAAATCGGAGGCTCCGGATGGTTCCAACTGTTTTACCAGAATAGTTACCAAAGAAAAGTTGGAAGAATTAAAACCACTTCTAAATCCTGGGTAACGATAGTACTGACCCCACCCCACCCCCATGATCCCCCACAGGATCCTTCAAATACACCCCTACCCCCCGATTATCCTCCTTACCCCTCAATTACTCCCCCACCTCCCGACACCCTGACTACCCCAACAACCCCACCACCTACCACCCCACCCCCAGCTACCCTCCCAACCTCCCGACTACCCCACAAACCTCCGACTTTCCTCCCGACCTCTTGACCACCCCCACACCCCCTGACTATCTTCTCAACCTCCCAACTAACCCCCACCCCCCCACCCCGACTACCCTCCTGACATCCCGACTAACCCCCCGGCCCTTGACTGACCACCCGATCCCCCCACCACTGACCGCCCAATCCTACGCACTGAGCGCCCAACTCATCTTACCCCTCCCCACTGTCCAACTGACCCCCCACTGACCGCCCAACCCATCCTACCCACCCACTGACCACCCGACACCTCCCCCACCCCGCCCCGACTCCTATCCTACCCTTTTAACTTGAACACTTACCTTCTCCCTGGCTTCTCAAAGTAGCTGGGACCTTTAAACATACCTGCTTTACGGCAGCTGATGCCGTAGAAACGGGGTGTAGCTTCCTTTCAAACGACTGTGCTGCGCCTAACTGTGAAGACCTTGGGAACCGGCTGCACTGCACATTTCTCACCCGGCCCGAGTTGGAAGGTCCAGTGAGAAAAGTGCAACTGCATTGCAGTGTAAGTAAATGAGAGCAGAGTGCCAGTCTGACTCCTCAGAAGTCCTTGCCCATTATGATTTTCTAGGTCATTACCATTCTCACTTGTGTTATGATCTCTACTGGTAGAGCCTGGTAAACTTTACAAAGAAATTCAAACTCCCAGTTATTAACTGAAAAGACTATTCAACAATATTTCATGTTTTAAAGGGAAAAACATTTACTGACAAAAGAAAACAAACAAGCACTTTTAACATTAGATCTTTAAGCATTTATATTTTGAACCAAAAATTCCAAACAGAATTCTCCCCTTCTTTTAATTTCAACCGAGAACTTCTTTTTATGTTACAGTTTCTTGATGTTATTCAGTTCTCTTGGAACCAAACCAAGATGTGTCATAGCTCCCAGGAATTCTCTCTGATTATCCTTAATTTTCCAGTTATCTCCAAGGTGAGCGGGTTCTTGGGAATTAGCATCGGTTAGGCGAATCCTCCAGCCCTACTTCAACACCTCACAAATTTGGATTTCCCTAGCCTGAGCATGGGCCTCACTCACATACTTGTGTAGTAACTCCAAATCAGAAGCACCCCTGGTTCCTGATGGCCCTCTGTTCCTTGGTCTGGCTGCGGGCAGATTTTCTCTTTGCCTTCTCTAAACAGCTCCCAGACACACTGGGCAGAATTTTCTGCCCACCGGGTAGGCGGGCCCGACCCAAATTCCGGCGAGTGGGGAGCCGATCCCCACCAGAGAAGCAGGCCCCGCTGCCATTTTAAGTGGGCGGGCCAATTAAAGCCCGCCCAGCGTGACGCCTGGCGGGAAGCGCTATGCGCTTCCTGTGCGGGCGGGGGGGATTCCCCAAATGTGAGAGTGCATTCTTTCGCGTATGCGCACAAAAGAGCGCACATCTCCCTGAGGTTAAGTGCTGCCTCAGGGAGATCGCTGAAAGCTGTATAAACTTTAAAAATAGAAAAATAATAAAACCCTTAACATGTCCCCCTAATGTGACAATGTCACACGCGATGGGACATGTTAATAAATTTCACTGAAACTTTAATAAACTTTAAAAACCCTACACGAAACCTCATCCCGCCGCTGGATGAGGTTTCATGTTTTCTCTATTTGCCTCCGGGGCTCCTGGCCTGCCCGCCAACCTTAAGGTTGGATGGGCAGGTCCTTTAATTGTTTTAATTATCCTGTCAATGGCCTCAATTGGCCGTTGACAGGTTGACGGACGGGCAGCTGATTTGGCTGTGCCCCCGGCCTTCCTGAAGATTCCCCCCGACATCATCCCGCGTCATTTTGCGCCCCCTGCTCACCGATGGCGAAATTCATTCCACTGCCTGCACAGATTGACTATGAAAACGGCAGAGATATATTAAAACAAAAAACAACTTTCTAACCCCACAGCCCATCTCCATGGCAATTTGACACGTGGCCTGTTCCCAAATAGAAATTAATTATCTTTAACTTTAAATCTGTCCTCTGATCTGAAAAGTATATAGATACCTTCCTTGTTTACCAGGTGCCTTTCAAACCTTTGATCTGGGA
The DNA here is from genome assembly GCF_964194155.1 of Cetorhinus maximus. Taxonomy (NCBI): domain Eukaryota; kingdom Metazoa; phylum Chordata; class Chondrichthyes; order Lamniformes; family Cetorhinidae; genus Cetorhinus; species Cetorhinus maximus. Next base: position 74,355,659 of record NC_135885.1, read on the forward strand.
AAATTACTTGAATAATTCAGTTTGCACCTTTAACTTCAAACCTTCTCCCAAGATGCCTACAGGCAGCCAATCTCCTCAAGAGATATTCAGAAAGGCTGCTATAATCCTACCTCTCACCACCACTATTCCAGCAACACAATTGGAACCTGCCCTTTGATCTGCAATTCTAGGCCCATCTGGTAAGTTATCCAGACCAAACTTTCCTTCATCTATTCCACATTTAAAATCACTGTCTCCTGAAACAGAATAATATAAACCAAAAATTACAATCCTAAAACATTTCATTCTTAAAGATTATGCATTTGTAACACTTTCCTAATAATAGATTCCAGCACCTACACAATGACAAATGTCAGGGTAACAGGTCTGCGGTCCCCATTTTTTTCTCTCCCTCCTTTCTTGAATAACTGTGTTACATTTTGCCACCTTCCAATCCACTGGGACCATTCCAGAATCTAGAAGATTTTGAAAGATCACAACCAATTCCTCCACTGTCTCTGTTCTTTTAGAACGCTAGGGTGTAGGCCATCAGGTCCATTGAATTTGCCAGCTTTCATTTGCATTAGTTTCTCCAATACTTTTTCTTTACTACTATTAATTACTTTGTTATAGGGTGGAATTTTAAAACCCCACTGGAGGGAAAAATGGAGGCGGGCATAGAATTTCCAGTTAACGTGCCAGTTCGCAGGCACAGTCCAGCCTCCAGCACATATTTAAGAGTGGCCAATTGAGGATATTAAAAAGCCTATTAAAGCCTCTCCTGCGCCAAATGGAATTTTCCAGTTGGCAAGCAAGCCCCCTGCAGTGGGCAAAATACAGCCAGAGAAAGGAGGCTGCCTTCCAGTGGTAGTTTGGGAGAATGCTTTTGAGCAACTTTAAAAAGCACCACCCCCCCCCCTCCCCCCGCCCTCAAGCATGGACAAAAGAGCTGAGTTCCAGAGGTGAGGTGAGAGTGACTACCCTTAACTTCAGGGCAGCATTTGACCAAGTGTGGCAACAAGGATTCCTAGCAAAACTGGAGTCAATGGGAATCAGGGAGAAAACTCTCCACTGGTTTGAGTCATACCTAGCACAAAAGAAGATGGTTGTGGTTGTTGGAGGTCAATCATCTCAGTTCCAGGATATCACTGCAGGAGTTTCTCAGGGTAGTGACCTAGGCCCAACCATCTTCAGCTGCTTCATCAATGACTTTCCTTCCATCATAATGTCAGAAGTGGGAATGTTCACTGATGATAGCACAATGTTCAGCACCATTCATGACTCCTCAGGTGTTGAAGCAGTCTATGTCCAAATACAGCAAGACCTGGATAATATCCAGGCTTGGGCTGACAAGTGGCAAGTGACATTCGCACCACACAACTGCCAATGACCATCTCCAACAAGAGAGAACCTAACCAGCACCCCTTGACATTCAATGGCATTACCATTGCAGAATCCCCCACTATCAACATCCTGGGGTTACCATTGACCAGAAACTGAACTGGACTAGGCATATTGTAAAGAGCATATCTTTTTATTTCTGTTGGACTGTGTACTAAAATTATAATGGCTTCAGTTTCAAGACATGTCTACAGGAAAAGTGAGAGGGATATATACAATGTTGCTGTGCTAGAACAGAGCGTGCCATGAAAGACAGGATGGTGCCAAGGTGAAGTCTGGTTTAATGGGGAACTGCCTGGCAACAATGTTTTAATTGGCTCCAGACCAGGTTACCAAGGTTTGTGTGAGGGCAGCGCAGCTGAATAGCTCCTAGCCCGAAAAGGAAATGTTGTGGTGTCTTTGATGAATGGACCACAGGAGACTCGGGTACAGGTTACGATCGTTTATTCGAGCAATTGCAAGGAGGGCACCATCTCAATGCAGCTTGAGACAGTACTCTGCTAAACTACAATTTGTTCATCATATTTATACATTATTGGTCACGTGCAAGAACAGTTCCCAGATTTCCATCTTGTCAACATATTGGTGTACATTAAACAGACAAGTCTGTGGTACAAAGGTACATGCATCATCTGGCCCCACCTACACCCAGGCAGAGACCTGCCTTCCTATCTAAGCTGTGACAATCTGTTCTTCCCCTATCTGTTGAAGAGCACACTTAATCTAAAACAAAAATAAAATAACCTGGAAAAACTCAGCAGGTCTGGCAGCATCTGCGGAGAGGAACACAGTTAACGTTTCGAGTCCATATGACTCTTCAACAGAACTAAGTAAAAATAGAAGAGAGGTGAAATATAAGCTGGTTTAAGATGGGGTGGGACAAGTAGAGCTGGATAGAGGGCCAGTGATAGGTGGAAATAGCCAAAAGATGTCATAGACAAAAGGGCAAAGAGGTGTTGAAGGTGGTGATATTATCTAAGGAATGTGCTAATCAAGGGTAGAAAGCAGGACAAGCAAGGTACAGATAGCACTAGTGGGGGTGGGGTGGGGTGAAGGAATTGAAAAAGGCTAAAAGGTAGAGATAAAACAATGGATGGAAATACATTTAAAAATAATGGAAGTAGGTGGGAAAAGAAAAATCTATATAAATTATTGGAAAAAAAAGGTGGGGATCGGAAAGGGGGTGGGGATGGAGGAGAGAGTTCATGATCTAAAATTGTTGAACTCAATATTCAGTCCGGAAGGCTGTAAAGTGCCTAGTCGGAAGATGAGGTGCTGTTCCTCCAGTTTGCGTTGAGCTTTGCTGGAACAATGCAGCAGGCCAAGGACGGACATGTGGGCATGAGAGGTGGAGTGTTGAAATGGCAAGTGACAGGGAGGTCTGGGTAATGCTTGCTTAATCTATGTTATTGCCATTCCCTGACTCCAGTCTAACTCTTCTATCATATTTACATTCTTCTTCGTCCAATGTGGCCTTGCTGATGCTTGCAAGCCCTGAGAATGTGCAAGGTTCAGCATTCTCTCTGTCCCAGCCTGAACTTTAAATATTAACTACTTAGCAATTATGGTTTTGCATGCTGGGATATTTTAAGTCAAGTCCATTGACCATTACTGTATTCCTTTATTTCCCCCTAACAGTAAAGATCTAAAACCTTTCTCCTGTGTGTAAGATTCCAGTAATTCTACAATAATAGCTAGCTGGCTTTTTCTCCTCATATCTCTATAACCTGTTCTCTCTCTGAAAACCCCTGTCAAGAGGAAAAGGGTAAAATCACCATTAGAGCCATCGAAAAGCAAGTGCTCAACCAGTGAACTAAAGACTGAAAGTGTTGGGAAGACTACCTCGTATCATCAACCAAGAACTGAAAGGAATTTGGAAAACATTGATCAAAATCAACCCATTGAATCCTGTACTCCAGAATTGGTGCTATTGAACTGCTTTATCCCACCTTAAAATCCATGTTTTTGTGTGTCTTATGTGTCTTGTATATGTGTATATAGGGATTTAAGAAGGGATAGAGTTTAGGTTATAGAGTTAGAAATTAGCAGTTCATATTTCTTCCTTTTGCCACTAGTTAAAGACAAATTGTTCAATAAACAGTTATTTACTTATTAAGTTTGCAAACCTGGTGTTTGTATTCTGTTAACCTAAATTAAACAATTAGGTGAGTTGATCAAACTTTTTCACATTTGTTGCTGGTCGGGGAGCAGTGGGGCTTGATATTGCAGTGCACTATCCCCAGTGAGTCGCGACAATACAAATACTGTGGCTGCAAGAGTAGGTCAGAGGCTAGGAATGCTGCGGCAAGTAACTCATCTCCTGACTCCCCAAAGCCTGTCAGCAGTGTGATGGAATACTCTCCACTTGCTTGGATGAGTGCAGCTCCAAAAACACTCAAGAAACTTGACACCATCAGGGCAAAGCAGCCTGCTTGATTGGCACCCCACCCACAAACACTCCCACCATCACCGATGCACAGTGGCAGCAGTGTGTACTATCTACAAGATGCATTGCAGGAACTCACCAAGGCTCCTTAGACAGCGCCTTCCAAACCCACAACCACTATCATCTAGAAGGACAAGGGCATCAGACACATTGGAATACCACCACCTGGAAGTTCCCCTCACCATCCTGACTTGGAAATATATCACTGTGCCTTCACTGTCGCTGGGTCAAAATCCTGAAACTCCCCCACAACAGCACTGTGGGTATACCGGCACCACATGGACTGCAACGCTTCAAGAAGGCAGCTCACCACAACCTTCTCAAGGGCAATTAGGGATGGGCAATAAATGCTGACCCGGCGAGCAAAGCCCACATCCCATGAATGAATAAAAAAACCCACAACCGTTTTCTTTTGTGCTAGATATGACTCCAACCAGTGGAGAGTTTTCCCCCAATTCTTATTGACTTCAATTTTGCTGGGACTCCCTGATGCCACACTCTGTAAAATGCTGCCTTGATGTCATGAGTTGTCACTCTTTCCTCACTTCTGGTATTCAGTTCTTTTGTGCATGTTTGAACCAATGATGTAATGAGGGCCGGAGCTGAGTGGCCGAAGTGGAATCCAAACTGAGCATCAGTGAGCAAGTTATTGCTTAGCAAGTGCCACTTGGCACTTTCCATTACTTTGCTGATAATTGAGAAGAGACTGATGTGATGGCAATTGGCAGGATTGGATTTGTCCTGCTTTTTGTGAACAGGACTTATCTGGGCAATTTTCCACATCATTGTATTTACTGTGTTTTTGTTGTACTGAAACAGCTTGGCTGAGTGTGCTGCTACTTCTAGAGCATAGGTTTTCAGGATGACAGCTGGGATGTTGTCAGAACCAATAGCCTTTGCTATATCCAGTAACTTCAGCCAATTTTCGATATCATGTGGAGTGAATAATTGTCTGATGTCTGGTATCCATGCTGGTGGGAAATTCAGGAGGTGGCCAAGATGGATCATTCACTTGGCACTTCTGGCTGAAGCTAGTTCCAAATGCTTCAGCCTTATCTTTTGCAATGATATGATGGGCTACACCATCACTGAGGATGGGAAGTTTTTGGAACTGCCTCTTCTGGTTAGCTGTTTAATTGTCCACCACTATTCACAACAGGATGTGCAGGACTGCTGAGTTCAGATCTGATCTGGTGGTTGTGGGATCACTTAGCTCTGTCTATAGCATGCCGTTCCCATTGTTCCTTTGGTATACCAACTGTATACCTCTGGTGGGTCTAGCCTGCTGGGGGGATAGGAGTCTGGGACATTGACTGTAAGGTATGATTCTGTGGGTATGACTGTCAGGCCATTGCTTGGCTAGCCTGTGGTGCAGTTCTCCCAATTTTAGCATAACTTCCAGTTGCCAAGGTGGTATTTGAACCCTTATACCAAGAGCATTAGCCTGGGCCTCTGGATTACTAGTCCAGTTACATTACTACTATGCCACCATCCCCCCCGACTTCATCAAGTTGGCACCTAATGTTTAGGTATGCTTGATGCTGCTCCTGGCATGCTCATTGAACCAGGTTGGTCCCCTGGCTTGATGATAATCGTAGAGTAAGGGATAACCTGGTCATGAGGTTACAGATTGTTGTTGAGTACAATTCTACTGCTGCTGTTAATGATGGCCCACCATGCCTTATGGATGCACAGTTTTGAGCTGCCGGATCTGTTCTGAATCTGTCCCAGTTAGAATAGAAAGTGTTCACAGGACTTCATCTCCACAAGGATTGTGTAATGGTTACTCCTACCAATACTGTTATGGACAGAGGCATTTGCAACAAGTAAATTGGCGAGGACGAGGTCAAGTAGGTTCTTCCCTCTTATTGATTCCCTCACCACTTGTCACAGACTCAGTCCTGCAGATATGCCCTTCAGGACTCTGCCTGCTCGGTAGTGGTGCTATGAAGCCATTCATGTCCCCAATTCAGAGTACATTCTGTGCCCTTGCTACCCTCGGTATTTTTTCCAAGTGGTGTTTGACATTGAGGTGCACTGATGTATCAGCTGAGGGAGAGGAGTAGATGATAACCAGCAGGTGGCTTCCTTGCCCATATTTGGCCTGATGCCATGAGACTTCATGAGGTCCAGTGTCAATGGTGAGTATTCCCAAGTCCACGATCTTCCAACCATATACCTCTGGTGGGTCTAGCCTGCTGGGGGGACAGGAGTCTGGGACATTGACTGTAAGGTATTATTCTGCGGATATGACTGTGTCAGGCCATTGCTTGGCTAGCCTGTGGTACATTTCTCCCAATTTTGGCATAACTTCTTGGATGTTGGTGAGGAGGATTTTACAGGGTTGACTAGGGAAGGTGCCTGTGTTGTTTCCAGTGCCTAGCTGATCCATCCAGTTTTATTCTTATTTGACTTTTCTGTACCAGTTTGATAGAATTGAATGACTTGCTAGTTAATTTCAGGGGGCAGTTAAGAGACCACATTGTTGTGGGTCTGGAGTCACATGTAGGCATATTTCCTTCCCAAAGGATATTAGTGAAGCAGGTGGGTTTTCAATAATAATCTGTAAGCTTCATGATCATTATTAATCAAACTAGCATTTTATTCTAGATTTATGAATTAATTGAGTTTAATTTCCTTCAGCTGCCACTGTGGGATTTGAATTCCCATCTCTAGGATATTGGTCCTAGCCCCTGACTTACTAGTCAAGTAACATTACCACAATGCTACCACTACTGTTCCCCTGGGACTTCCAAAAGTTGTGTTGCCTGTCTGCTACCAGGGTTAAAGGCATTTCCTTACAGCTGAGAAGAACTGGAAAAGAGGAAGAATCCAGTTGTGTTGGTCCACATTGGAACCAGCAACCTAAAGGTAGAACTAGGAATGATGTTCGGCTGAGAGAGCTCAAGGAGTAAGTAAAAAAAGCTGGATTTAACATGAGCCATGTACCAATGGGCAGAGGGAAAACAGATTAGAAAGTTAAATGTGTAGCTGAAGGAGCAGTGTGGGAGGTAGGGGTTTCAGTTCATGGGCCACTAGCACCAATACTGGGGAAAGGTAGAACTGTTCTTTGGGGTGGGCACCATGTAAACTGGGCTGGCACTAGTGTCCTGGAGAATTTAAAAACTGGAGCAATAGACAGGGCTTTAAACTAATAAAGTGAGGGTGGGAGGATTCAGAGAAGGCTAAATTCAAAAACTGCTCTGTTCTATTCAGAAGCTAAAGGCACTATATCTGAATGCCCGAAGCATTCACAACAAATTAGAAGAATTAATGATACATGTGGGAATTAATAGGTTCGATCTAATAGTCATTATTGGAAACATGGGGCAGAATTTTACGCCCCGTGGGCGGGCATGTGCCCAACCTGATCCGGAGTAAAATAGTGTGCGATGACATTGAGCGAGCATCCCAAAGTCATTGCGCACTCTTGTGATATTTTGATTGGCGGGTGCACGCAAGAGTTGGGAGTATGCCCACTGACAATTAAGAGGCCAATTAAGGCCATTAATCGATTAATTTAATTCTATTTTTCGCTGCCCGGCCAACCTTACGGTTGGCGGGCAGGTGAATAGGCCAGGCAGCCTTTGCATTTTTGAGGAAACCTCATCCACGGGTGGGAGGAGGTTTCCAACAATAATTTTTAAACATTTTTGAAACATCATTTTGGGGAACATGTTTCCCTTATTTTTAAAATCTTTATTTTTCATTTTAAAATTCTTCAGCTCCCTGAGGCAGTCCTGTGCTTTCAGGGAGCTTTCAGTATTCGCTGTCCCGTGCATGCGCATACTTCAGCGCTCGTACTCCTCTCGCCCCCACCCTGGCAGCACTGAGGCTCTCAGCGTGCGTTTCACACAGGCTAGCCGTTAATTGGCCAGCCAGCGTGAAATCGCGGTCAGAGCCCAATCGTTTCGCGGCTGTTCCTGGGCCCGCCTGCCGCGCCTGCCTGATGAAAGGAAAATCCTGCCCATGGTTGCAAAGTGACCAAGGTTGGGAACTGAATATTCCCTGGACATTTTCCTTTTCTATTTTCTGAAAGTTGACGTAGCTCTGATAACGAAGAATGGAATAAAGACAGTAGAGAGAAAACATATTAGCTCCAAAAAAAATAAAGAATTAGAATCAGTTTGGGTGAAGCTCAGAATCATCAAGGGACAGAAAATGGTTGTGGGAGTGATTTATGGGCCTCCTAACAATAGTGTAGGACACAATATAAATCAGGAAGTTAGAAGCACCTGTTATAAGGGTAACACAGTAATCATGGGGAAACACAAATTTTCATGAAGACTGGGCAAACTAAATTTTTATTAATAATATGGAAATAGATTTCTAAATCAATTTGTCATGTCAAGGAACAAACTGGGGGACAGGCAGGCTATTGTTATGACCAGGTTAACAGGGGTGAACTGACTCCTCTCTTTGTCCCACTCCTAAGTTAGTTATAACAGAGTTTGAATTTAAAATGGAGGTAATATTGTCAATTTAATATATTTAACTGTGTATAGCTCGGTGGAAGAAATAAGCCAGCCAAGTTCCTTAAGTTAACAAGTAAATAATTTTATTGCTAAAACTCACTCAGGTAAAGATGCAGAAATTATTAACAAAAAGTTTAAAAGGTACAATATGTCCAACTACCCATTAATACAAAAGCAACACAAACACACACACAGTTCCCCCCATAGATAGAAAAATCGATAAGGCAGAACCAGTGGATGTATTTGGATTTTCAAAAAATAATTTGATAAGGTGCCACATAAGACGTTTTTACACAAAATTGGGACTCATGGAACTAGGGGTGATGTATTAGCATGGATTGGCTAATGGACACAAACAGTAGGAATAAACAACTGAGATCAAGAACACAAGGTCAGTGCTCCTCCATGTTGAGGTCAACAATTTAGGATGGAGCTGAAGAATTCCTTCACTCAAACGGCTGTGAATTTTTAGAATTTTCTATCCCAGAGAGAGGTGGATGCTCAGTTGTTGAGGATATTCAGGGTAGAGGTTGATAGATTTTTTTGTAATAGAGAATTAAAAGATACAGGGATAGCGCAGAAGGTGGATCTCAGATTGATCAGCCATGATCTTGCTGATTGGCAGAACATGTTTTAAGGAGTAGATGGTCCACTCCAACTCCTATTTCTTATTTTCTTAACACAAGATGTCTGAAAGCCTTGCCTTGGTCGCTCAATGAATCAATGAAATGAGCCAAGTGCATTTGGAAATACAGATGGGCCATGAGAGGGAAGATGGAGAAGGGGCACATGGCAATGTTGATTCTTCAGAAGGTGCTCCCACTGCTTTTCCATTTCACCCCTCTCCATCCCTCATTGAGCCAACATGCAGCCCTGCTCCAATGACAGAGGCTGCCACTGAGCAGGTGCAGGTGGGGCAGTATTTGGCAAGGCCCTCAAAGGCTCCAAAACCTAGAGGATGTCCATCGTGGGCATCTCATTTGCTATAACAGGAGATTGAACAGCCTATTTTCTAGGTCTGACAGCATCTGTGGAGAGGAACACAGTTAACGTTTCAAGTTCATATGACCCTTCAACAAAACTAAGGAAAAATAGAAGAGGTGAAATATAAGCTGGTTTAAGGGGTTGGGACAGGTAGAGCTGGATAGAGGGCCAGTGATAGGTGGAGATAACCAAAAGATATCTTGGACAAAAGGACAAAGAGGTGTTGAAGCTGGTGATATTATCTAAGGAATGTGATAATAAAGGTACAGATAGCCCTAGTGGGGGTGGGGTGGGGGGAAGGGATCGAAATAGGCTAAAAGGCAGAGATAAAACAATGGATGGAAATACATTTAAAAGTAATGGAAATAGGTGGGAAAAGAAAAATCTATATAAATTATTGGAAAAAAGGGGGATTGGAAAGGGGGTGGGGATGGAGGAGAGAGTTCATGATCTAAAATTGTTGAACTCAATATTCAGTCCGGAAGGCTGTAAAGTGCCTAGTCGGAAGATGAGGTGCTGTGGGCTACTAATTGGGCTCCTCATTCTCCTGCCCTCCATTTTGTCACATGCCTCTCTCACCCTGATGTTACCTTCAGATGGCTGGAATGATCAGTTTTATGAGGAAGAAAGGATATGAATGTGACAGTCAGATTTTTGAGTCTTGGAAATGAAATGCTTTGGGGAGGGACGCAGGATTCCTGATGGCACCATCAGATGGCTTCACACACACAGATTAAGTGTATGAGGCCGCCATGGGCTTCTTTGACAGCCAGATGAACAGCTGCAGGCACTACTGACCACATCTGGTTACTCATCTCCCTCAAACGGTAATTGGTCTGCACCTTGCTCTTCCGGTAGCACAATGCAGGACTGTGAAGGACAGAGCAGAGCATAACCATTCTGGAAACCCTTGATGGGGCCTACTGAAGGGCACCCTCTAGATCGGTCATGGCACCTGAACTGCATCTTCAGCTGCTAAATGGCTTGCTCTATTATTGCCTTTGTGGTTATGTGGCTCCAGATGCATTTCTCCTCTTGTTCACTGATAAGGTTTTACAGGAGTCATCAGCCAGGTCATCAGGAGGCAGCCCTCGTCTAAAAAGTAGTGAGATGCTGACGCTGTGTAGAGGAGTAAAAACCTGTTGGAGTTTCACTACTACAGAATGAATGAATCACGGCAGTTCCCAGGATATCTTGCACAGATATACACAATCAATGGACATAAACAACCTGAAAATTGAGGAAGTGCAATAGATTGATGAACATTCCTGACTAATTTGAGGGCATCTTGATTGCCATTTTGTTACGACCAGGATGGGAGGAGTATGCGAATTATCAAGCCCCCACTGCGCCACAGGCTGTACCATTAATTTAAATGTTTAATTTTCTCACTGAAATGGACAAATGTGTACCTATATCTCTAGTACCCAGAAGAAAAGAGACTCTGACCAGGCTTCTTTCAAAAACTCAGAATGACAAATTTATTTCTAAATAAAAAAATTTAAAATAAAAATAAAAAAACCGCTGGTCCCAGTGGATGCCTGGAAGTTCTCATCTCTGGTCTCAGCTTTGCAGGTCCAAATATGGAGTAGTTACACTCAGTTGAGTGTTCTCTAGCTACAGGTTGAAAGCCACATAATTTTAGGCAAGGTAGAGAGAGGGAGCCAGTCATGGTAGCCTCCCTTTCTCAGCTTGTTCTCCGAGACTGCCTTCAAAATAAGCAGTTTCACAACTTTTTTCCTCTCTTGCATGAGATTGCCTTTTTGTCTCCCAGCTTCATTAATTAAAGAGCTTTGCAGTTCAACACAAACAAACAACTCCTTCTCAAGAACTACATAGGTCAGGTGATTTCTTGGAAGAGGCCTGCTTGTTGACAGTTCCAAGGTGAATTTATGACCTTGAAAAAAAATCCCAGGTTAGCGTCCAGATGACCAGATCATGCCAGGTCCTTCCATTTTGTAAAAGAAAACTTCAGTCTGGAGAGATATGATTCTAACATGCCTCCACTCTTTAGAGATGAAACACCATTTTCAAATGTTTTGCCTTGTAAAGTATACAGAAAAAGATATGTACAACATATAAACAGAATTCAAACATGCACTCAGCCATTCGCTTCTTATACAGAATCTGTTCAGTTTTTTTACTTTCTTGCTTTCCAGACAATTATAAACAATTTACATTCTTGATAAGGCATCAGCAATTATATTATCTTTTCCAGCAACATGAACAATCTTCAAGTTATAAGGTTATATTAGCAAGCTCCATCGGAATAGTCTGTCATTCTGAGTCTTAAACTTTTCCACAAATGTCAAAGGGTTATGGTCAGTATATACTAATGTTTCTTTACAGCCATGATGGACATATACCTCAAAATGCTTAAGAGCCAGTAACAATCCTAGAGTTTCCTTTTCTACTGTAGGGTATCTCTTGTAAACTATTAAATTGGCATCAAAAAAGTACCCCAGTGGCTTCTCTATGCCTGATTCATCTTCTTGGAATAAGACTGCACTCAGCCCCAAGTCACTAGCATCGACTGCCAGCTTGAAGGGTTTAGCAAAATTAGGGATGGCTAATACTGGTTCATTAGTTAGAATCATCTTCAGCTTCTCAAAAGCTGTCTGGCACTCTCTTGACCATTCCACCTTTGATTTCTTTTGCAATAAATCTATTAGTGGAGCCTCTATTGTGCTGAAGTTTGGCACAAATTTACGACAGAAACTGCACATCCCTAAAAATCTGATGATTTCCTGTTTAGTTTTAGGGACAGGGAATCCTATCAAAGACTGTACCTTCGCAGATTTTGGCAAGACTTGTCCCTGCCCTACAATATGCCCTAAATAAGTTACTCGCGCTTTCGCAAACTCACTTTTTGCCAGGTTTATTACTAGAGTTGCTGACTGTAATAGTTTAAATAAGGCTTCCAATTGTTTTAAATGGTCTTTACATGTGTTGCTATAAACCAATACATCTTCCAAGTAAACTACACAGTTAGGAACGTTAGTGATCACCTGATTCATTAGTCTTTGAAAAGTGGCTGGAGCATTTTTTAGTCCAAATGGCATTATCTGACATTGGCATAGACCATTTGGCATGACAAAAGCCAATAACTCAGGATGTTAAAGGTACTTGCCTGTATCGTTTCAACAAATCTAACTTAGTAAGGAACATGGCACTGCCAAACCTGTTAATACAATCTTCTATACGAGGGATTGGGTAAGAATCTGCTTTTGTTACCGGATTAACCTTTCCATAGTTTATGCAGAGTCTGGTTGACCCATTAGGTTTAGCCACTAACACTACAGGAGAACACCAACTGCTTTGACTAGGCTCAGTTAGGTGATTTCTAACATGTACTGAATTTCTGATGTCACTTCTGATTGCTTCTCCAGACTTTACCCATTAGGATGTTGCTTTATAGGAGAAAATTCTCCTACATTCACATCATGTGTGGCTAAAGTTGTAGACCCTGTGTTATCCCTACAGATTCCTTTAAATTCTATAAGTATCCTCATTAGATCCTTTCTTTTCCTATCTCTAAGTATGAAAATATGGTATCTAACTGTTCTAATATTTCAGTGTTAGCTAATCGGATAGTAGGGTTCAGTTTGTGAACTTATCACTTCTACCTCACTCACTGTCTCTTTCATCCTCCACTATGCATACAACCTGACATACCTCCTCTTTCCCTTCTTCCTCTCTACGATAGTATCGTTTCAACATATTGCTACGACACAGCCAATTCTTTTTCCTACGATCTGGTGTATTTATCAAATAATTTACTTTACTAACCCTCTTAATTACCTGGTATGGACCACTGAACTGTGCTTTCAGAGGTCCCCCCTGTATGGGCAATAATACTAACACTTCATCCCCTGGTTGCAATGTTTGGGTCACAGCTTGCCTATCTGCCCATTCTTTCATCTATGTTTGAGAAATTTTTAATATGTTCTTGAGATACTTTGCAGACTCCTGTGAGCCGTTCCTGGAACACAGACACATAATCTAACATAGAGGATTCGCCCTTCTCTCCTAAAATCTTTTCTTTAATTCATTTGACGAATTTGATTAATTTCAGAGGTCCTTTTATCTCATGCCCATAAATTAATTCAAAGAGGCTAAAACCAGTAGATTCATTTGCTGAATCTCAGGTAGCAAATAAAAGAAAATCCAGTCCTTTGTCCTGATCATGGGGATATTCATGACAATATGCTTTATCATTGAGAGTTTGGTGGTACCGCTCTAAAGCTCCTTGTGTTTGTGGATGATATGCTGTGGACTTTAATTGTTTTATACCCAAACTCATCATTATGTTCTGAAAAATTTTAGACATAAAATTGGAACCTTGATTCAAATGGATCTCTACCGGTAATCCATATCGAGTAAAAAATTGGGTTAACTTCTCTACCACTACTTTAGCCATAATGACCCTTAAAGGGATGCTCTCTGGAAATCGAGTTGTCATAACCATAATATTAAGGATATACCGGTGTCCTGCTTTCGTTTTTGGTAACGGTCCCACACAGTCCACTAACACCTTACCAAATGGTTCCTCAAAAACTGGTATAAGAATTAAGGGTGCTGGTTTGATTGCATGTTGTGGTTTTCCTATCATCTGGCACGTATAGCACATTGCACAAAACTGTACCACGTCCTTGAGAAGACCTGGCCAGTAAAACTGCCAGGTTATCCGCGCTCAAGTTTTCTGTATGCATACATGTCATGTCATAGGAATTTCATGTGCTATTTGTAATATCTCTTTACGATATTTGGGCAGTGCCACTATCTGATGAACAAGCGTCCACTCCTCATCTACAGTTCTTTGAGAAGGTCTCCACTTCCTCATTAGAATTCCATTTCTAACATAATAACATTCTAGAACTGCCTTAGCCTCAGCTTCAGTTTGGGCTATCTTACTTAATTATGGATCAGCTTGTTGAGCTCAACTAGAGAAGATTTGTTAAACATCTCTTTCGGTTTATCTAATTTTATAAAGAAAGTTTCAGCTGGCCAAATACCAGTCTGTGGTACCACTTTGACCTTTGATAATGGACTTTGCTTAGTCATTGTTTGGGTTATCATACACATAGGAAGAATTCCTGGGACGTTTTCCTGTAACTGCTCTGTCTCTTTAACCTCATTAACTATGGGAGAAGCTTTACCTTCACTCCAGCTAAATCTTTTCCCAGGAGTAAATTAACTCCATTTACAAGTAACTGCTGAACAACCCCTATTGTCACACTCCCAAGTGTACCCGGTACAAATGTATGGGTATATATTCCTCACCAATATCATTGACTAAAACCTTGGCTTTTAATGTGCTCCCTGGTGAAAAAGTTATGCCTTTCCCCAGCAAAAGAGTTTGAGTAGCTCCTGTATCACTAAGTATGATTATAGGTTTAGCTGTCTCATTTGAGGGATAAGGGGTTATTGATCCCCACCTTGACAAAAATTCTTTATAACTCTCATGCATCTCATTCACCTCTCCTGAACTCACAGCAGTGTTCACACTCAGTTTCACAGATGCAGTTAACACTACAACTTGATCTGTTGTACTTTCGGTCAGGGCTCCTTTCCCTGATAAGTCCCATTGATTAACCACGCAACTTCCAGCAATCACAACAAACATATCCCACCTTATTACAATGGAAACACCTAGGCTTTCAAATATCACTTCCACCCTCAGCACCTTCCTTTCTGGCCTGAGAAGTTTTCAGGGTATTCCCAGCGTCCCTTCTCTTCCCTGGCTACTTGCCTTCCTTTCACCTTCCTTCCTTCTATTCTTCTTGGGTTTGTGGGGATGCTGGAAAAATGGTTTAGATTTATGGACCAGCTCATAATCGTCAGCCATCCCCACTGCTTGTCTGGGGGGGGGGGCAGGGCCCGGTCGCCGATGTGGGATGGCATCGGGTGGAACTCCCGACGTCACCCTGCGTCATTTCTATTTTCAGGTCGGCGGGGGCACAGCCGAATCAGCTGTGAGCCCGCCGACCTGTCAACAGCCAATTGAGGCCATTTTAAAAAAAAATCAAGTAGTTAATGGGCCTGCCCGTCCAACCTTAAGGTTGGCAGGTAGGCAGGCCGGGAGCCCTGGCAGGCTTGAGGAAAAGCATGAAACCTCATCCATGGGCGGGATGAGGTTTCATGAAGGTTTTTAAAAATTTAACAAAAGTTTGAATAAAAGTGATGGACATGTCCCAACTCATGTGACAGTGTCACATGAGGGGACGTCAGGGAAATTTTATTTTTGTGCATTGACCATTTTTGAATTTGGCACCAATCTCCCTGAGGCAGCACTTAGCCTCAGGGAGATGCGTGCGCTCTTTTGTGCACATGCGTGAAAGAGCACACTCCCGGCTTAGGGAACTCCCCCACCATCCCCTCCGCCCACACAGGGGGTGCATAGTGCTTCCTGGCAGATGTCACACTGGGCGGGCCTTTACTGGTCCGCCCATGTAAAATGGCGACGCACCCCCAATCGGGGGCGCCGTTTGGAGGCGCAGCTGCATGCGCCCACTCCTGCACTCCACCCCCCACCCCCGTCAATTCTTCCCTAATTTAAAAATTTCTGCCTGTATGCCTCAGGGACTAACTTCATATGCACTAAGAATAGTTTTTTTTACTGCATCATAATCCACAGGAAGCTCTTCTGAAAGTGAAGCATAAACCTCATGAGCTCTACCCATCAACCTACTCTATAAGAGCAATGCCCAGATTTCTCTTGGCCACTTCATTTGCTTAACTACTTCTCAGACGAAATACAGAATGCCTCTTCATCCCTTTCCTCAAATTGTGGGAGGGTTTTTAAACACCTACCCACTAGGCTTTGGGTTGGAGGATTTTTCATCATCAGAACCTTCCTCGGGATCTGAGGCTTTTTTTTTAAAGAAGGTCCATCCTTTTAAGTTGGTATTCCCTTTTTCATTCATTCTCTCTCTCCTTTGCCTCTCTTTCTTTATCGTCCTCCCTTGCCTGAAATTCCAGTTACAGCTTCCTAAATGCTCTCTCTTTTCTTTACTTTCACCTCAAGATTTTTTCAGTTCCTTTTCATATTCAAGTTGCTTCATTCTTAACTGGATCTTAGCTAAGTCAATCTACTCACCCCCTGGGGAATGTGGTCTCTCTGGTATCCCTTCTAATTTCAAATGCTGCACTACTATTTCAACTAGGTCGGCTTTCCTCGGCCCTTCAGGTAATTTTAACACTAGCTTATCCACCAATTCCATAAGTTTACTCTTGGTTAATTTCTGTAAACCAGTCAGGGTTACAATTTCAAAAATACCTGGAAAAACTTAGCAGGTCTAGCAGCATCTGTGGAAGGGAGCACAGTTAACGTTTCGAGCCCGCATGACTCTTCAACAGAACTAAGGAAAAATAGAAAAGGGGTGAAATATAAGCTGGTTTAAGGGGGGGTGGGACAAGTAGAGCTGGATAGAGGGCCAGTGATAGGTGGAGATAACCAAAAGATGTCACAGACAAAAGGACAAAGAGGTGTTGAAGGTGGTGATATTATCTAAAGGAATGTGCTAATTAAGGGTAGAAAGCAGGACAAGTAAGGTACAGATAGTCCTAGTGGGGGTGGGGTGGGGTGAAGGAATTGAAAAAGGCTAAAAGGTAGAGATAAAACAATGGATGGAAATACATTTAAAAATAATGGAAATAGGTGGGAAAAGAAAAATCTATATAAATAATTGGAAAAAAAAACAAAAAGGGGGAAAAATCAGAAAGGGGTTGGGGATGGAGGAGAGAGTTCATGATCTCTCACACCTTCTTCTCCCTCCCAGAAACATGATAAGGTCCCCCTTGTCCTCACTTATCACCCCACCAGCCTCCGCATTCAAAGGATCATCCTCCGCCATTTCCAGCATGATGACACCACCAAACACATCTTCCCTTCACGCCCCCTGGCGGCATTCCATAGGGATCGTACCCTCCGTGACACCCTGGTCTACTCCTCCATCACCCCCTACACCTCAACCCCCTCCCACGGCACCTTCCCATGCAACCGCAGAAGATGCAATACCTGCCCCTTTACTTCCCCTCTCCTCACCGTCCAAGGGCCCAAACACTCATTTCAAGTGAAGCAGCATTTCACCTGTACTTCCCTTAACTTAGTCTATTGCATTCGTTGCTCCCGATGCGGTTTCCTCTACATTGGAGAGACCAAACGCAGACTGGGTGACCGCTTTGCGGAACACCTTCGTTCTGTCCGCAAGCATTACCCAAACCTCCCTGTCACTTGCCATTTCAACACTCCACCCTGCTCTCATGCCCACATGTCCGTCCTTGGCTTGCTGCATTGTTCCAGTGAAGCTCAACGCAAACTGGAGGAGCAGCACCTCATCTTCCGACTCAGCACTTTAATTTAAATGTTTAATTTTCTCACCGAAATGGCCAATTGTGTACCCATACCTCCAGTACCCAGAAGAAAAGAGATTCTGACAGGCTTCTTAAAAATAATCATTGAGTTTTTGAAAAACAAAACTTTTTAACAAGTTGCAAGTAGTGGTTAACTTACAGTTGTAATTGCAAAGTATAACTATCTCTTCCTAAAGAATTCCCCTAGCGCACACAGACAAACAAAGGACAGGGTCTTTCTGGGCTTTGGAGGATGGACGTTATAAAATGAAGGATAAAGTCCATAGGGCCCGATGCTGCCGACCCGGAGTTCTCTCATGTGAGGATGGGCCGCTGGTCCTGGTGGATGCCTGAAAGTTCTCATCTCTGGTCTCAGCTTTGCAAGTCCAAATGCAGACAAGTCACACTCAGATGAGTGTTCTTTAGCTACAGGTTGATAGCCACACAATTTTAGGCAAGATAGAGAGAGGGAGCCAGTCAGAGTAGCCTGTCTTTCTCAGCTTGTGCTCCAAGACTGCCTTCAAAACAAGCAGGTTCACAACTTTTTTCCTCTCTTGCATGAGATTTCTTTTTGGTCTCCCAGCTTCATTAATTAAAGTGCTTTGCAGTTCAACACAAACAAACAACTCCTTCTCAAGTACCGCGTAGGTCAGGTGATTTCTTGGAAGAGGCCTGCTTGTTGACGGTTCCAAGGTGAACTTATAACCTTTGAAAAAAATTTTTTAGCATCCAAATGACCAGATCATGCCAGGTCCTTCCATTTTGTAAAAGAAAACTTCAGTCTTGAGAGTTATGATTCTAACAACTTGCACTCAATGACTTCCTGCATTGGGGGAGCCCGGCCATTGCAGTGAAATGAACAGTCCTCTGCATTTGGCTGGCATCATACGTGGCAAAGTCAACAGAAGTAGCAGTCTTGCAAAGCAAGGCATCGGTGACCTAGGAGATATTCTAATGGGCAACAGATTGAGACACCCAGAGATGTCACCAGCAAATGCCTGTAAGAGCTAAAGATGGAGAAATTCAGGGCTGTGGTAATTTTGATGGCCACTGGCAATGCAACTCTTAGAAGGTCTTCTTCCTGAAGGCTGATGTCAGCAGTGACTTGCCATGAAAACTCGTGCCTCCTGAAGGTCTTGTTGCTCCATCATGTCCAAACTCATCCACTATCTGTATGCCACCTGTTGGGGGTATCACCTCCTTTGAGCTGTTGCCCTGCGTCCATTCTCTCGGCCCTTTGGAGCAGCATGTGCCTGCGGAGAATGTCGTTGCCACTCCTACTGGGGATGCAGACCCCAGTGCTACTATTGTTGGTGTGACTGCTCCTGATCAGTGGTCCATGATATACTACATAAATTGCGGTGAAGGCTGACAGCAGGGAAGCAGAGACCAAGATGGGTAAAGTCCAAAGTAGATGGAATGACTTCCAAAAAGCTGGAAATTGCTTTCATAGCAGTGAATTGACTTCCCCAGAATAAGTCCGATGAACACAAGCCTTTCACAGAGGCTAGCTATAAACATTGCAATTACACTTTTTAAAGGTTTCCTAGCACATCAGTTTCATTGATTAATGATCCCCTGCTGTTGACCCTGGTGAGTTCCACCCAGCTCAGGAAACCCATGCACTGGATGTTAAAGTCAGAACGCTAGGTTAAATCCTCAAGTAATTTCAATATTTAAATCACCAATTAACTATCAGACAGCTTCAGGGGGGTTTCCTGCAAACCCACCTGGGTTAAACCTGGAGGTGGGACAATCATATTGGGTTCCTGACCCAATGCTACTTTCCAGGGCCCTTGCCTACACCCAAACCTGCCCCACCTTGGCAGTTAAAATTCTGCACCATGTCTTCACATGATGTTTCCAAGGAATGACATACAAGGGAATTACGGTTGGATTCATTCAAGATCTTCTGAATGATAGTACAGAATTGGGAAGAGAAGCCATTGCTAGAAATGCCTAGGCTACAATCAAATTGATGAGAGAGTGAAACCAAATAAGGGCATTCCTAGCTGGAGAATAGTAGATTGAAGCTGGGAGTTGGGGAGGGAGAGTACAGGAAGAGGTGTGGTCAGCTATGACAAAGACTTCAGATGAGCCAAGGGGGGATAGCGCACCATGGTCACAGAGATTGTTGTTTGTGGCTTTCATCAAGGTTATTATCATAGGAGAGGCAGAAACCTAATGGGATAGATTAAAATCAGGAGTTCCAAGTGAGATGAGCTTGGATCTGGGAAGCTTCCTTCCATTGTCTCTAAAATTGAGAACATGCCTGCTTGTTTCACTCCTGACCCACTCCCACAAACACACACACACAGACACACAAGTTCTGATCCTGGCAGATTGCACTTCCTTATCAATTCCTGACTATAGGTTTCTTTCATGCGACTCACTTCCATTTAACCAGTTTCCTCCCAACTCAACCACTCAACCCTCCTGGTTCCCATGCTAGCTGATGTTAATAATTCTCTTTCTTCCATCTATCTTCATCGTGAAGCAATTGGGGAGTTAAAAAAAATATTAAAAAGGTGCTTTATGAAGTTGCTATTACTGCTGTTCCCAGTTCGCAAATGTTTGTCCACTAATCAGTGTCTATCACAAATTGACGGAAACTGGAAACTTGCCATGCATGGGAATTACGGATTAAAACATCATGATCTAGGTGAACTGCATCTGCTGTACCAGCCACATGCAATACCATCATTTGACAACCAAATCCCAGGTAACACTTACTTTTTAAAAAAAAATCAATGATAGTTTGTGTCTTTATTATTACATTATTACATGGATATTTCTGACAGTCTGCAGTGATGCATTTGCAACAATTCATGAAGAAGGTTTAAACTTTTTTTCATTATTAATACTTGCCCAACTTCTTGAACAATTCTCAAATTGATTATGAAGACATTTTATGTTGTAGTACTTAGAAAACAATCACTGCATAGATTTCCTCCCCATTGTTTATATACTATGTGAACGAAAGTGTCAAAGCAAAGGTTGGTTTGTTAGTAGCTATAAATATTGCAGAATTAACATAATAAATTGGCATCAGACTGAAGTTAATCTGAATCTTCAATTTTAAATTGCTATTCAAACTGAAATATCATATCCCAGCATTGTAAAATTTATTTTCAGATAGTAACATATAGCTTTGGCTTTTCCTTTAACAAACTATGTTTGTTAAACAACTGGTCACAAACAAAGACACTTTTCTTCCACATTAGAGAACTAGTATGAATTTTGGTATACCAATTTGTGAAATGACTTTCACCAGTTTTGTAAAATGTTCAGTTTAGTTTCCTGACATTTTGCTAAGCATCAACATTCTCAAAGGAAGCACATCCTCGATCCAAGTATTTGGGTGGGTAATCATTTTATCCCATACAGATACTTCTTCTTCTGTAGAATCCATCCAGTCTACTGCCTGACCATAACTTTTACCTGTACGATAAAAAAAATGGTCAAAGGGAAAATTCAGTTTAACTTTGTTTAAAAACACACATCCTATAAATGACATCACAAAAGAATTATACAGCTGATTGCCCCACTTATTTATGACATTAGTGATAGAGCACTCGAATAGAATTCCTTACATTAAGAGTTTTACATGAAATAAATAGTAGATGAGCACCTTAAAGAGAAAATTAAGATTATTTTATGGCGGACTGCACTGAAAGTTTTTGATTTGTGAAAGACATGGCAAGGCAAAACAACTTCAGATTATGGTGACTGAACAAGGGACAAGGTAGAATGGAAGCAGTCAGTGTTAGTCATGGTTCAGTTAGTAGCTCTTGCCAACTTGAGTCACAAGACTCTGGGTTCAAGACCAACTTCAGGGCTTAAGCACAAAAATCACTACGGATGCTCCAATGCAGTGCTAAGGGAGTGCCCTGTACAGTACTTGCGATGAGATCTTAAACTGAGGCCCCATCTGCCTGCTTGGGTAGATGTAAAAGATTGAATGGCACTATTTTGAAGAGCAGAGGAGTTATCCCTGGTGTCCTGACCAATATTTATTCATCAATCAACCTCACAAAAGAAACAGTTTATTTGTTTGTAGTAGTTTGCTGTATGCAACTTGGCTGCAGCATTTTCCACAACAGTGACCATACTTCAAAAGTACTTCATTGGCTGTCCAGTGATCATGATAAGTTCTATGTAAATGCAAGTTTTTTTTTGAAAGGAGGTTTTGACATGCAGTGGGGTAGCGTCTCTGCCTCGGATCCAGAAGTTCAAGTTCGACTCTCACCCCAGGAGTTGATGACCAAGGAAGGTGGGTTCATAACAGCCAAAAAGGTTGAATATGAATCTGCAAATCCTTACAACACACACCAATGGCAGGCATTAAGCTGGGGAGAGATTCCTGCTCAGCCATGCGATGGAAAGAACATTGCAGCCTCTACCATCACTATCCATAGCTCCAGTCTACATGATTTAAAATATGCATGTTGTCATAGCAATTCAGATTCGATGAATGAACTGTAACATACTTTTTTGAGAGAACAATGAGAAATCCAGAATTAGAAGAGCAGAGGATGTAGTCAGTGGAATGTTGTTGGAGATCATCATTAACATATGGTGAGTTAAGACTACTAAAGGAGTTGAAAGCTAGGTCAAGAATTGTTAACTCAACTCTGGAGCACAAAGGGCAACTGAAACTTAAAAAAATATAAAGTATTAGGGGGGGTGGTGGCACAGCGGTAATAGGGTAATGAGTGCATGATGGTAATGTTACTGGTCCACAGTAAACCAGAATTTTTTTTTTATTTCATGGGATTTGGGCGTCACTGGCAGGGCCAGCATTTATTGTCCATCTATAATTGCCCTTGGACTGAATAGCTTGGTAGGTCATTTTGGAGGGCAGTTAAGAGTCAACCACATTGCTGTGGGTCTGGAGTCACATATAGGCCAGACCGGGTAAGGATGGCAGATTTCCTTCCCTAAAGGGACATTAGTGAACCAGATGGGTTTTTACAACAATCGATGATAGTTGTCATGGTCAAGATTACTGAGACTAGATTCATTTCCCACAATTATTAATTGAATTTAAATTCCAGCAGCTGCCATGGTGAGATTTGAACCCATGCACCCAGAGCATTAGCCTGGGCCTCTGGATTACTGGTCCAGTGACATTACCCCTATGCCACCATCTCCCCCCGAGACACAGTTCAAATCCCACCATGGCAGCTGAGGGAATTTAAATTCAATTAATCAATAAATTTGGAATAAAATGCTTGTCATATTAATAATGACCAAACTACTGGACTTTCGTGAAAACCCACCTTGTTCACTAAGGTCCTTGAAGGGAGAAAATCTGCTGCTGTTAGCAAGTCTGGCCTACGTGTGACTCCAGACCCACAGCAATGTTGTTGACATTTAACTGCCCTGTGAAATGGCCTAGCAAGCCACTCTGTTGCATTAAATTGCTGCAATGGTGGAGAAATGGTGGAGAAAAAAACAGAATTACAGATCAGTTAGCCTAACCTCAGTAGTGGGGAAAATGCTAGAGTCTATTATAAAAGACGTGGCAACAGAACACTTGGAAAGCATTAATGGGATTAGACAAAGGGTTTATGAAATGGAAATCATGCTTAACAAATCTACTGGAGTTTTTTGAGGATGTAACTAGTAGAATAGATAAGGGAGAACCAGTGGATGTGGTGCAACAAAAACAAGAAAATGCTGGAAAAACTCAGCAGCTCTAACAGCATCTGGAGGAGAGAGAAAAAAAAGAGTTAATGTTTCGAGTCCATTTGATTCTTCAGTGGATGTGGTGTATTTGGATTTCAAGGAGGCTTTTGACAAGGTCCCACATAAGAGGCTAGTGGGCAAAATTAAAGCACATGGGATTGAGGGTAATATACTGGCATGGATTGGGAATTGGTTGACAGACCGGAAACAGAGAGTGGGAATAAATGGGTCTTTTTCCAGATGGCAG
This sequence comes from Cetorhinus maximus, assembly GCF_964194155.1. Lineage (NCBI taxonomy): Eukaryota > Metazoa > Chordata > Chondrichthyes > Lamniformes > Cetorhinidae > Cetorhinus > Cetorhinus maximus. The sequence goes on from NC_135885.1 coordinate 74,379,237, forward strand.
GTGGTGACTAGTGGTGTACCGCAGGGATCAGTGCTTGGGCCCCAGCTATTCATGATATATATAAATGATTTGGATGAGGAAACCAAATGCAATATTTCCAAGTTTGCTGACGATTCAAAACTGGGCGGAGTTGTGAGTTGTGAGGTGGATGCAAGGAGGCTTCAGGGCGATTTAGACAAGTTGTGTGCATGGGCAAACACATGGCAGATACAGTATAACATGAATAAATGTGAAGTTAAACGCTTCAGTGTGAAAAACAGAAAGGCAGAGTATTATTTAAATGGTGATATATTGGGAAATGTGGATGTACAAAGGGATCTGGGTGTCCTTGTACACCTGTCAATGAAAGTAAATAGGCAGGTGCAGTAAGCAATTAGGAAGGCAAACGGTATGTTGGCCTTCATTGCAAGAGGATTTGAGTTCAGAAGTAAGGGTGTCTTCCTGCAGTTATACAGTGCCTTGGTGAGTCCACACCCGGAGTATTGCGTGCAGTTTTGGTCTCCCTATCTAAGGGAGTCTAGAACCAGGGGCCACAGTCTCAGGATACAGGGCAGGCCATTTAGGACTGAGATGAGGAAAATTTCTTCACTCAGGAGGGTGGTCAACCTGTGGAATTCTCTACCACAGAAGGCTGTGGAGGCTGGGTTACTGAGTATATTCAAGAAAGAAATTGATAAATTTTTGGATATTAGGGACATCAAGGGGTATGGAGAAAAAGCTGGAATATGGCGTTGAGATAGAGGATCAGCCATGATCATATTGAATGGCGGACCAGGCTCGAAGGGCCAAATGGCCTACTCCTGCTCCTAGTTTCTATGTAACAAGAACCAAACTAGATGGACTACCTGGCATCCACCGAAACACTGGACACGACAAAGGCACACCTGCCCTGTTGACCCTACAAAGTCCTCCTCACTAACATCTGGGGACTGGTGCCAAAAAATGGAGGGAACTGTCTTACAGACTAGTCAAGCAATTGCCCAACATAATCATACTCTCCAAATGTCCCAGACTCCTCCACCATTATCCTTCCGTATGCCCTGTCCTGTCCTCCTGGCCAGACAGATCCACCAGAGGTGGTGGCACAGTGCTACAGAGTGAGAAGGGACTGGCCCTGGGAGTCCTCAATGTTTCTCTGGACACCAGAAATTCTCATGGCATCAGGTCAAACACGGGCAAGGAAACCTCCCGATTACCATTACTGCTCTCCCTCAACTGTTGAATACCCTTGAAAGAAGCATTGAGGGTAGCATAGGATGTACTCTAGGTGAAGGACTTCAATGTCCATCACTAAGATTGGCTTGGTAGCACCACTACTGACCAAGCTGGCAAATTCCTGAAGGACATATCTACCAGACTGGGCTTGCAGCAGGTGGTAAATGAACCAACATGAGGGAAGAACCTTATTGACCTCGCCCTCACCAATTTATCTGTTGCAGATGCATCTGTTCATGACAGTATTGGTTGGAGTAACCATTGCGCAGTCCTTGTGGAGATTAAGTACCATATTCACGTTGAAAACACCTACCATGAAATAGAAACAGAAAACGCTGGAAAAAAAACCTCAGCATGCTAGTCAGCATCTCTGGAGAGCAAGGAACAGAGTTAATGTTTCAGCTCAGTGGCCTTTCATCAGAACTGGGAAAAGTTAGAGATGTAATAGGTTTTAAACAAGGGGTGAGTGGGACAAGAACAAAGGAAGGTCTGTAATAGCATGGAAAATGGGAGATATTGAATTACAGAAATGTTAGTCTTCCAAGGCTAAAGGGAATGGAAATGGGGCAAGAAAAGAAACAAAAAAAAAACAGAAGTGCCTAGAGGTGGTGTGCTGCTAACAGTAAGAAAAAACACAAGGAAAGAAAAGGAAACAAAATAGGGACAGAGTTTACAGTTTGATATTGTTGAACTCAATGTTGTTGAATCCAGAATGCTGTAAAGGTGCCTAGTTGAAAGGTGGGGTGCTGTTCTTGAAGTTTACGTTGAACCTCACTGGAACAGTTCAGCTGGGCGCAGACGGAAATATCAGCATGAAAGCAAGGTGGAGAATTAAAGTGACAGGCCACCAGAATATGAGGATCATGCCTGGGGACAGAAAGGAGGTGGTGTTCTGCAAAGTGGTGACCCAATCTGCAATTGTACATCTCCCCAGTATAGAGGAGATCACATTGTGAGTGGCAAATACAGTGGACTAAATTGAAAGAAGTACACATGAATTGCTGCTTCACCTGGAAGGAGTTGGGGCTTTGGACAGTGTCATAGAGGTCTACAGCACAGAAAAAGGCCCTTCGGCCTATCGAGTCTGTGTCGGGCAAACAAGTACCTAACTATAACAGAATTAACTGGAAAAACTCAGCAGGTCTGGCAGCATCGGCAGAGAAGAAAAGAGTTGACATTTTGAGTCTTCATGACCCTTCAGCAGAACTGAGTAAGGTTAGGAGAGGGGTGAAATATAAACTGGTTTAAGGTGGGGGGTGGGGTGGGGGGAGAGAAGTTGGGGGGTGGAGGGTGGTAGTAGGGACAAGCAAGCAGTGATAGGAGCAGATAATCAAAAGATGTCACAGACAAAGGAACAAAGACATGTAAAAGGTGGTGATATTATCTAAGAGAATGTGCTAATTAAGAATGGATGGCAGGACACTCAAGATACAGCTCTAGTGGGGATGGGGTGGAAAGACTGACAGGGCATTACAGGTATAGATTTAAAAATAATGGAAATAGGTGGGAAAAGAAAAATTTATATAAATTATTGGAAAAAACAAAAGGGAGGGGGAAGAAACGGAAAGGGGGTGGGGATGGGGGAGGGAGTTCAAGATCTAAAGTTGTTGAATTCAATATTCAGTCCGGAAGGCTGTAAAGTGCCTAGTCGGAAGATGAGGTGCTGTTCCTCCAGTTTGCGTTGGACCAGGTTGCGTTCCTCCAGTTTGTGTTGGACCAGGTTGTCTGTGACATCTTTTGATTATCTGCTCCTATCACTGCTTGCTTGTCCCTACTACCACCTCCCCCCCACAACTTCTCTCCCCCCACCCCCCACCTTAAACCAGCTTATATTTCACCCCTCTCCTAACTTTACTCAGTTCTGCTGAAGGGTCATGAGGACTCAAAAAGTCAACTCTTTTCTTCTCCGCCGATGCTGCCAGGCCTGCTGAGTTTTTCCAGGTAATTCTGTTTTTGTTTTGGATTTCCAGCATCCGCATTAGATTTTTGTAAGTACCTAACTATTCTAATCCCATTTTCCAGCACTAGGTCCATGGCCTTGTATGCCATGGCATGGCATCGCAAGTGCACATCCAAATACTTCTTAAATGTTATGAGGGTTTCTGCCTCTACCACTCTGTCAGGCAGTGAGTTCCAGATTCCCGCCACCCTCTGGGTCAAAAAATTCTTCCTCACATTCCCTCTAAACCTCCTGCCCCTTACCTTAAATCTATGGTTCTTGATCCCTCTATCAAGGGGAAAAGTTCCTTCCTGTCTACCCCATCTATGCCCCTCATAATTTTATACACCTCAATCATGTCCCCCCTCAATCTCCTCTGCTCCAGGGAAAATAACCCCAGTCTATCCAATCTTTCCTCACAACTAAAACTCTCCAGCCCAGGCAACATCCTGGTAAATCTCCTCTGTACTCTCTCTAGTGTAATCACATCCTTCCTATAATGCGGATTCAAGAACTGCATGCAATACTCGAGCTGTGGTCTAACCAGTATTTTATACAGTTCCAGCATAACCTCCCTGTTCTTATATTCTATGCCTCGGCTAATAAAGGCAAGTATCTCATTTGCCTTCTTAACCATCTTATCTAACTGTTCTGCGACCTTAAGGGACCGGTGGACATGCACACCAAGGTCTCTTTGATCCTCGGTACTTCCCAGGGTCCTACCATTCATCGTGTATTCCCATGCCTTGTTTGTCCTGTCCAAGAGCATCACCTCACACTTACCCAGATTAAATTCCATTTGCCACTGACCAGCCTGTCTATATCCTCCTGTAATCTAAGGCTATCCTCCTCACTATTTTCCACCCCACCAATTTTCGTGTCATCCGCGAACTTACTGATCAACCCGCCTACATTCAAGTCTAAATCATTTATATATACCACAAACAGCAAGGGACCCAACACTGATCCCTGTTGAACCCCACTGGACATAGGCATCCAGTCACAAAAACACCCCTCGACTATCACTGTCTGCTTCCTGCCACTCAGCCTATTTTGGATCCAATTTGCCAAATTGTCTTGGATCCCGTGGACTCCTACCTTCGTCATCAGTCTCCCATGTGGGACCTTATCAAAAGCCTTGCTAAAGTCCAAGTAGACTGCGTCAAATGTATTGCCCTTATCTACACACCTGGTCACCTCTTCGAAAAATTCAATCAAATTGGTCAGACATTACCTCCCCTTAACAAAACCATGCTGACTGTCCTTGATTAATCCCTGCCTCTCCAAGTGTAGATGAATTCTGTCCCTCAGATTTGCTTCCAATAGCTTCCCCACCACTGAGGTGAGACTGACTGGCCTGTAGTTCCCTAGTTTATCTCTTCCTCCCTTCTTGAATAACGGTACCACATTGGCTGTCCTCCAGTCCTCTGGCACCTCGCCTGTGGCCAGAGACGTATTGAAAATTATTGCCAGCGCCCCTGCTATCTCCTCCCTTGCCTCACTCAACAGCCTGGGATACATTTCATCCGGGCGCCGGGCCTGGAGATTTATCACAGAGATAAAAACAAAAAACTGCAGATGCTGGAAATCCAAAACAAAAACAGAATTATCTGGAAAAACTCAGCAGGTCTGGCAGCATTTCTTCTCCGCCGATGCTGCCAAACCTGCTGAGTTTTTCCAGGTAATTCTGTTTTTGTTCTGGAGATTTACCTACTTTTAAGCCTGCCAAACCACTTGGAACCTCCTCCCTTTCTATGCTAATTTCTTTAATTATATCACAGTGCCTCTGCCTGATTTCCATACCCACGTCGTCCCTCTCACTTGTGAACACCGACACAAAGTATTCATTTAGAATCATACCTACGTCTTCCGGCTCTACACACAAATTACCACTATGATCATTAATGGGCCTTACTGTTTCTCTAGTTATCCTCTTACTCTTAACGTACTTGTCAAATAACTTTGGATTTTTCTTTATTTTTCGTGCCAATGCTTTTTCATGCCCCCTTTTTGCTCTCCTAATTTCCTTTTTAAGTTCTCCCCTACACATTCTATACTCCTCTAGGGCTTCCGCTGTTTTGAGCCCTCGGTATCTGCCATAAACCTCCCTTTTTCTCTTTATCCAATCCTGTATATCCCTCGACATCCAGGGTTCCCTGGATTTGTTGGTCCCACCCTTTGTCTTTACTGGAATATGTTAGCCCGGTACTCTCCTTATTTCCTTCTTGAATGAGTCCCACATCTCTGATGCAAATTTACCTAAAAGTAGCTGCTCCCAGTCCACTCTGGCTAAATCATATCTGATCTTATTAAAACCGGCCTTCCCCCAAATTAGAAGTCTGATTTCTGGTCCATCCTTGTCCTTTTCCATAACAACCTTGAATCTAACAGAGTTATAATCACTATCTGCAAAATGCTCCTCCACTGATACCTCTACCACTTGCCTGGCTTCATTCCCTAAAATTAAGTCCAGGTCCGCCCCCTCTCTTGTAGGACCTTCTATGTTCCGGCTTAAAAAGCTCTACTGGATGCATTTTAAGAATTCCACTCCCTCTAAACCTATCACACTATGACTAACCCAGTTAATGTCGGGGAAGTTGAAATCTCCCATTATTACTACCCTATTATTTTTACACTTCTCTGAAATTTGCCTACATATCTGCTCTTCTATTTCTGTCTGTTTGGGTGCCTAAACTACACTCCCAGCAATGTGATTGCTTCTTTTTTGTTTTTAAGTTCTACCCATATGGCTTCATTTGAGGAGCCTTCTAAGATGTCATCCCTCTCCTTACTGCTGTAATTGATTCCTGGATCAATATTGCGATACCCCCTCCTCTTTTACCTCCTTCCCTGTCTCGCCTGAAGACCCTATATCCTGGAATATTGAGCTACCAATCCTGCCTCTCTCTCAACCATGTCTCTGTGACAGCAATGACATCATACTTCCATGTGTTTATTTGCACCCTCAACTCATCTGCCTTATTCGTCAGACTCCTTGTATTAAAATAAATACCATCCAACCTTGCCAAACTCCCTTGTGCCTTAGCTGGCCTATAATTTCTATGCCTTCCAGACTCACTTGCTCTCTCTTCTAATTTTGGCTGTGCATCTCCCCCTGCTGAACATCCTCTCCGGATCCCATCACCCTGCCTATAATTTCTATGCCTTCCAGACTCACTTGCTCTCTCTTCTAATTTTGGCTGTGTGTCTACCCCTGCTGAACCTCTTCTCAGGATCCCATCCCCCTGCCAAATTGGTTTAAAGAGAGTGAAGAGAGGAGGTAAAAAGGGCAGGCTTTTTAATACCTCCTGCGTTTGCATGGAAAGGTTCTGTGGGAAGGGGCAAGATATTGGGGGTGACTGAGGAGTGGATCATAGAGGGAACAGTCCCTTTGGAATGCTGAAAGGAGAGGGGAGGGGGAGATGTGTTGGGTGGTGGCATCATGCCGAAGGTGGCGGAAATGGTGGAAAATGATCCAATGAATATGGATACTGTTGGGGTGGAAGGTGAGGATAAGGGCAACCCTATTGTGGTTCTGAGAGGGAGGGAAGGAGTGATAGCAGAAGTGCGGGACATGTGGTGATGAAGGGGAATCCTTGGTTAAAGAAAAAAAAAGCATTTCAGAAGCACTGTTGGGGAAGGCTGCATCATCAGAACAGATGCAATGGAGACAGAGGAACTAGGAGAACGGAATGGAGTCCTCATAAGGTGTAGTGTGCGAGGAAGCCCAGTCGAGGTAGCTGTGGGAGTCATTGGGCTGAGAATGAATATTAGTTGATTGTCTCCATTTCTGGCAATAAGCTGAGAAATCAAGGAAGGAAAGGGAAGAGTCACAGATGAACCATGTGAAACTGACAGAAGGGTGAAAATTGGAAGCAAAGTTCATGGAGTTTTCCAAATCAGGGCAAGAGCAGGACACGACACTGATACAGTCATCAACGTACTGGGGAAAAAAGAGCTGAGGGAGGGAACTACCTCAGGGAGCTGAAGAATTTAAAAATCAAAAATAATGATTTTGAAAACTGGAAAAAAAAATGTCCTCACATAGCACTCACTCACATGAACAGAAACATAATAAAAATTGTGTCAAAACGTTAGTATTTTAAAAAAAATTAATGTCAGAAATCTCATCCCACCCGTGGATGCGGTTTCCTAAAAAATCCAAAGGCCACCTGGCTGATTCGCCCACCTGCCAACCGTAACATTGGACAGGCAGTGAAAAATACATGTTAATTTATTGATTAATGGCCTCAATAGGGCTCTTAATTGTTGGTGGGTGCGCTGCCGACTCTCGCGCTCGCCCGCCAATTGAAATATCGCGCAAGTGCATGATGACGTCGGGACACTCGCCCAATGTCATCACGTACTATTTCACGTTCAGGCATGTCGGGCACACGCCTGCACGCCAAATGGAAAATTCTGCCTCAGAACTAGCTGCGCCCTTAGCAAAGCTGTTCAGATACCGCGACAATCCTAGCATTTCTCCAGCTATGTGGAAAATTGCCCAAGTATATCCTATCAATGAAAAGCTGGACAAATCCAATCCAGCCAATTCCCACCCTATAAGTCTCTCAAAGTAGCATCAAGGAACCCTAGCAAAATTAAAGTCAATGGGAATCAGGAGAAAACTCTCCATTGGTTGGAGTTATACCTAGCACAAGGGAAAATGGTTGTGATTGTTGAAGACCAATCATTTCAGCCCCAGGATATTGCTGCAGTCATTCCTCAGGGTGGTGTCCTACACCCAACTATCTTCAGCTGCTACCTCAATGATTTTCCCTTCAACATAAGGTTAGGAATGGGGATATTCACTGATGATTGCATTGTTTTCAGATTTAAAACTCCTCAGATTCTGAAGTCAGTCATGCCCAACAACAGCAAGACCTAGATAACATTCAGGCTTGGGCTGATAAGTGGCAAGTAATATTTGTGCCACACAAGTACCAGGCAACATCAGAACTGACCATATTCCCTTGACACTCAACAGTATCACCATCACTGAATATTCCATCAACATCTTGGGGGTTACCATTGACCAGGAACTTAACTGGGACCAGTCATATATATACTGTGGCTATAAGGACAGTTCAGAGGTTGGGAATTCTGCTGCAAGTAACTCATGTCCTGACTCCCCAAAGGCTGTCCACCATCTACTATGCGCAAATCAGGAGCTTGATGGAATGTTCTCCACTTGTCTGAATGAGACCAGCTCCTACAAAACTTAAAAAGCGCAACACCATCCAAGACAATGCAGCCAGCTTGATCAGCATGCCATCCAGTACCAAAAACATTCATTCCCTCCACCAGTGGTACACAAGTGTCAGCAGTGTGTACCATCTACAAGATGCACTGCAGAAACTAACCAAGCACCTTTAAACAGCACCTTCCAAACCTGCAACCTCTACCACCTCAAAGAACAAGGGCAGTAGATGTATAGGAACATCACCATTTCCAAGTCCCCCTCAAGAGTCATACACAATCATGACTTCTGTTCCTTCACTGTCACTGGGTCATAATTCTGGTAATCCCTCCCTAACAGCACTGTGGGCATTCCAACACAAGGACTGCAGTGGCTTAAGGCAGTGGCTCACTGCCACTTCTCAAGGGAAGTACGGGATGGGCAATAAATGCTGGTGTTGCCAATAATGCTCACATCCTGAGACCAAATAACTAAAAAAGGAAAAGAGCTCTCCAATGTGTGCTTTCCCCCCTCTCCCCCCAAGGACTGACAAGCTCTCTCAACACAGGAACTACTACTCTCAAATTAGTTGACAGTGGAAATCCTCTTTTGTTCAGGCTGATGGTATGGTGTCAAGCAAGCCAATTGCTACAGAACAGCTATAAACACTGACCTAGAAGAAGAGCACTATTAATTAAGACAGATTGTCCAAACTAAACAAAATACATGTGTGTGAATTTGTTTACAATACTGTAATTTAGAATTATAGACCAATAAAGCCACGCTGTGTCCAACAGTTTTCAAAGCCTTTGACCAAGTTGATGGGCATCACATGTTTGCATTTCTGTGATCACCTGTGTGAATACCAGAGATTAAAACGTGGGCAAGCAGTCAAAAAGAACCCTCCATGGCAATTTTGCATGTCCTGGACTTGTACAAAAGCATTTTCCAGGTTAAGGAGTTCATCAACAGGAAGTCCACATGTATTAACTTAGACTGAGATTAAAAATTGAGAAACAAGTCCTTTACTGAAAAAGGGGTTGCAACCTCTGACACTGGGAACAATTGATAAATAGTTTTATTCAGTCACAAGGCAGCTCACTGTGAAGTCATCATGTTTGAAATAGCTAATTATATTAGTGATCTTCCAATACCAATTAACCTATAGTTTTAATTGGAGATTGTAGTCGCCTGACTGGGGATTGTAGTCTAATTTTGGATGTACGGGCACTACATCCAATATTTAAAAAGGTTACAAATTGCAATTTTCTTTGTAGAATTGTTTCGAGTTTTCTCGCTCAAGGTTGTGAAATTCACAACAGGAATAATTACCAGTTGACTGCAGTAGATTACAGTGAAATTCTCATGCCTCAGAGGCTATTACCTGTGCCAAGGCCAATCCTTAGTCCTCCAAGAAAGTGATTCAGCAGTTTGTCATGGTCCCAGACCGAAAGTTCAACACATGCATCCTTAAGATCTTCAGTCCTGAAGCCATCATAAACCATGGTGTGATTGAATACGGGATTTCTGTTTTTCTTCACAACTCGAGTCTTCTGACGACTTTTTCTGCTCGTGTCTGGAAGAATGAAGCTTGCAGGGCAAAAAAAGAAATGCGTTTACAGCAGACTCAAAAGTTTCTCCATTCTCAAACACCTAGGTTCACTGTCAGGAAAATAATTGGTTTTGCCACACGCATGCCCCAGAACACTGACATGAACTTCAATTTTGTTAATGCAATGGCATGACCAAATCAAAAAGATAAGCATCAAGTATTATTTGTGTGGCTCAGATGTAAGATTTTGCTGCTAAATAGTTAAATAAGATAAAATAAAATTTAAAATAGTAAATATTTGAGACAAAAATTGGAGAACTTGACTGAAAATATTATAAAATATTTTTTTGTGGAGTCCTAAATTATTTACGTTTTCAATTATTGGCAAGGATTCCGAAAATAATGCAAGGTCCTCAACATGACAGGACACTATAATTTTTTATTTTAGTTTACAGTCCTCCAGATACTAAATTATGCTGGCATTGCACAGCTGACCTGCCAGCTCACTAATTCAGAGTACTTAACCACTACTTCAACTACTGGATCTTGTACAGACCTGAGAACGTCTAGCAAAACCTATTTCCTAATATGAACAATCAACTTGCATTTGTATAGAATCTATAGTGTAGCAAAGTGTGTGTGAAAGAGACTGGAGTTGAGAGAAGAGTTACAGGGAATAACTTAATGCATGGCTGGAGTGGTAGGTTTTGAAAGGATTTTAAAGAGATGTAACAGGTAGAGAACTCAAAAAGTGCAGGATGTGATGACTGAAGACTTGGTCAGAATGGAGGAGTGAACCAGGTAAGTTTGGGGCAACGGGAGGACATAGTAAACACCAGTCATGAACAGACAGGGTAAATTGATATTGGGGAGCCAGACATTGCAAAGTGCAGCAAGGTAATGGAGAAATGCCAAGGGATGGCAAAAGTTGCCAGAATGAGCACTGGGGAAGAAAGGATGACCACTATAGAACACCAGAGAGCAGTCAGGCAGAAGATTGGCCAAAAATAGGAAGTATCATGGAAAATATATTCTTCAAAACCCCTAAAAATGTACCAAAAATAATTAAAGAGTTAAGTATAAAAGGAATAGCACCTAAAAATATAACTTCACTTAGCTGAAAGAAAGCAAGTTTGCAACAGATTTAGAAAGAAATTTTAGAACTTGCTCCAGGTAGCCAGCTGAAGGCCAGAGCTCAAAACTACCCCACATCACTGCCAGGACAATATTGAATGAGAAACATTGACGTAACAATTTACATTTGGAAAAGTGACAAAAATATAACCAAAGTCTCTGACTCTAAGTAAATGTGAACAAGAATCCGTAACCTATACAAGATTTCTTTTACTCATACTAGAATCATAGAATGGTTATAGCAAAGGAGGTGGTCATTTGGCTTATGGTGTCCTCGTCAGCTCTCTGCAGGAGCAACTCATTTAGTCTTCCCCCGTCTTTTACCCAAAGCCCTGTAAATTCTCTCCTCGTATAATGATACAATTTTCTTTTGAAAACCTCAATGAAATCTGCCTCCATTAGACTCTCAGACAGTGCATTCCAGATCCTAACAATTCTGTGGGTAAAAAAGCTTTATCTTAGGTCAATGTTGCATCCTTTGCCAATCACCTTAAATTGGTGACATGGTTCTCAACCTGTCAGCCAATGGGAACAGTTCTGCCCGCATCTACTCTGTCAATGATTTTGAACATCTAAGAAATCTCCTCTTAATTTTCTCTTTTCCAAGGAGAACAGCCCCAGCTTCTCAAATTTATCCATGTAACTGAAGTTCTCATGCTTGGAGCCATTCTCATAAGTGTTTCCCTGCACATTCTCTAATGCCTTCAGGTCCTTCCTAAATGTGACGCCCAGGATTGGACACAAAACTCCATTTGGGGCCAAACCAGTATTCTCCACAGGTTCAGCATACCTTCCTTGCCTTTGTACTCTATGCTGCTATTTATAAAGCCCAAAATGTCAAATACAAATTAACTGCTTTCTCAACCTGCTCCGCCACCTTCAATGATTTGTGCACATACACTCCCAGGTTCCTCTGCTCCTTCACCCCCTTCAGAATTGTATTCTTTATTTTATAATGTCCCTCCTTGATATTCCAACCAAAATGTATCACCTCACACTTCTCTGCAATACATTTAATGTGCCACTTGTCTGATATTCCACCAGCCAATGCCCTCTTGAAGTTTATTGCTATCCTCCGCAGTTCACAATACTTCAAGTTTGGTAGTCATCCTCAAATTTTGAAATTGTGCCCTGTGCACCCAAGTCTAGGTCATTAAAATATATCAAGAATGCAGTGGTCCTAACAACTGTTGCATTTCCTTTTCTTACCACTGAACACAAACTCACCAACCACTCCAATGAAAGTGGTAAACTCAAATTTGGATTCATTATACATGTGTTACTTAATCTTCATGAATACTCTTGGAGAATTCTTTGTAACACATCTTACTTGGATGACTATGCTCCGCAGACCACCTATAATGTGGTACATTACATCATTTCCTATCTGGAAATATACAGAAATCGTAGCTACACCTGCTTAAAGATATACCACAACAACCCCCTTTTTCTAACTTGAAATGATCCCCTATTAATAAACAACCAACAACTATCTACAGTACAGCAAACTTATACAGTACAAATTTACAACTTTACAAGGTTGTGAGCTTATGAATCTATGAAGCATAATGGTAATTTGCTGATATGCCCTGATCTGGTAACTGTAAACCTAGTTTGAGATTGCTGATCGTTCTCACAATTATCTTTATCTGAAGGAGTGATGTGCTTAGATCTTGCCTTTGACCTTGTTTTGCTTGCAATGGAATTGCTTGTTTCATGATTATAAACTTCCCTGATTTGAAATCAATTCTGTCTCGACATCATGCCATTTGATGTATCCCATACGATCTTGGTACATGGCATTTTCCAGCTACCTCGGCTGGATTCCATGTTCTATCAGAGGCATATAAAATCTGAACTCTTTCCTACCATTAAGCTTGGTAATTCTTTGCCTGCATGCTGATTATGCACATCTTTCACCTTGCCCTGTCTTTCCAAAAATTCATCCCGTATACCTGGAAGCGTAGATGGATGATGACTCGGTAGAGTTGTCTGCACCTGTCTGCCAAACATCAGTTCCACCAGTGAAGAAATAATTGCACTTAGTGGGGTGTTGCTCTGAGGTGCAACATGCAAGTCTTGCCTGGTCTGCCGACATTTGATGATTAAGGATTTCATGGTACAAACCATGCACTCTGCCAAGCCTTTCAACCTAGGATGTAGTGTGGTTACAAAGTAATGTGATCCACTCCTCACTTCTCACATAGGTTCTGAAATGGCTTGCCCATATATAAAGGTCTGTTGCTTGAAATGATCTCCTGTAGTGCTCCAAACAGCATTCAACATATGTGCAATGGTTGCACTGGATGTATCTTGTAACTGACGTTTGATTGGAAATTTAGAAAAATAGTCGGTCATGGCTAGGAAATCATCACCAAGGACATGAAAAAGGTCAGTGGCAATCCTAGACCACAGGTGTGCAGGAACTTTGTGGGGTAGTTGAGCATATCTACTCAATATGCCTTGCCCTCCCTGACAGTTGTCTCAATGTAACCATTAATCCCTGGCCAATACAATGGTTCTCATGCTAGCCTTCTAGTACAGTCTATGCCCATGTGTGCTTGGTGTAACTGTTGCTAAATATCCAGTTGCAGTGATTCAAGAAAGAGAACCTGTTTTCCTTTAACAAGCTCATCCCAGTATGCCAAAAACAGTCTCAATAACTCCCGAATGTCCTGAAGTAAACCTGGCCATCTGTTAATTATGGTCTTCCAGAGTTCTTGTAGAGTCGGGCTCTTAGATGTCTCTGCTTGCGGTTGCTAGCATTTCTGCTGCCCAAAACTCATCAAGTTTATCTATAGTATATCTTCAACTTCACCAAAAAATTGAATCTACTTGCAGATCTAGTGAAACGTTTGCAGTTTTGATAGGATTTGGCAATCTGCTTAAGGTATCTGGCATAAATTACCAGATTTATAGCCTATGTCGTAGTCATTGCCTTGTACCTCAACTAAGATGTTGTAACCAAGGAGTGCACTAGTTAATGGTTTCCGTAAAATCATTGAGCAGTTTGTGGTAAGTCACCAAGCCAAATTTCTTCCCATAGAGGTAGATATAGAATTGCATGATCCCAAATACAAGAGATGACATCTCAAATTCTACTTTGTAGTTTAATTGGGCTGCTAAGCTTTTGGAACCAAATGCAAGTGACTTACCCTTTTGAAGTATAAAGGCTCATAGCCTTTTTTGAGAAGTAGTTACTTCCAATGTAGTCTCTTCTCTCAGAAGAAAGAATTGTGGTAAGGATGTTTCCTCAGATAGTGAATTCTTGAGCTCGTTTAACGTATGTTGGTGACCTTTAGGCCATAAAAAAGCCACTTCTTTCTTCAGCAATTCCCGAAATGGTGATGCTATCCATGTGAAGTTGGAAATATATGAAGAAAGAAAATTGAGAACCCCAAACAGCATTGGAGATCATCCTTACCTTGTGGAGTTGGCACTGCATGTATATCTTCCAATTTACTTGGGTCTGGATGGAAACCACTAGAATGAATTGAGTCCAAAAAATTGATATGTTGAACATTGACTTCATACTTGAAACTGTTTAAGGCAAGTCCCTCACACTGCCTCCATCAATAAATGTAGGTTTGATTGTGTTCCTTATTTCTTTTACAGTTGACAGCAATGTCATCTGTTTTAAGATACACCCTGGTACTTCAAAGTGATCCTGTCCATATGTTGTTCAAAGAGGTCTTGGCTGATAGACTATCAAAGTGTAACCAGTGAAAGCAATAGTGCTTAAACAGAGTCCTAAAAGTAGTCAATGCTTGTGAATTCTTTGCCGAGTGAACTGATCAATAGCTGTTCTTTGCACCCAGTTGAGAAAAATTTTGCCCCTACAAACTTAGGATTTAATTCCTCAGCATAGAAATTTTTTGTGGGCACTGCTTTAATGCTCTACTCAGATGTGTAGGGTCTAAGCATACTCTGATGGACCGATCTTTTTTGACAACACGTTATGGTGCTGCACCAGACAGTGTTCTTGAACTTTGCAAATGATCCCGTCTTGTTCCATCTTAGGGCACTATGTTTACGTGAAGGGTCAATAGATGGAATAGCATTCCCTTGCAGATGTAAGACAGCATCTCCTCTAAAACTACCTATCATGTCAAAACAATCTGGGTATTGCAATGTAAGGTCAAGAACCAAATTGGTAAGTTTGCCCTCTAAATTTGATCTTTCAGACATTTGACTGATCCCATGGATTGTAACCAATGTCAGGTTTCTACATGCTGGTAGGCCTGCAAGATCTCTGATATTGATGATGCAGAATAATTGCAACAACCATTCTGATTGCCCATATCTGCACTTCAGTGTTATGGATCCAATGCATGAATTGCTTATCTGTTGTATGGCATGAGCTTTACAGTTGTTGGCTGTGCCAATGTCTTTCACTTCTGTGGTACACATCCTTTAGGGTTCTATGAGGGAGAATATTGGCATTCGCTCCAGTGTCAAGCTTTGCCCAAGATCTGTTATCCACTTTGAGGAAGAATGATGTTGATGGTTGTGAATGCCTCTAACAATGCAATGGTATCTGTGCAATCTGTGATGTTGATAGCATGAAATGCTTGCTCACCACGCTCTGTAGGATTTTGGTCATCATTGTCATCTACTTCTTCAGATTTGCTAGCCACTTCTTGGATGTTTCCCATACTGTTTGGCACACACTCTGCTCCTGCCAGAGTGTTAGATCTGTTTGTCACTTATCTGGGTTTTGCCACAAGCTTTTGTCACCTCTGCTGGGTACTTTTTTTAAAAACACTGGTGTCTCCAATGCCCTTTAATATGTTGTGATATGCCAGACAATGAGGTGCAGGCAAAAAACCATATCTTTGCATGGTTTGCTGTGTTACTTAGC
Organism: Cetorhinus maximus; assembly: GCF_964194155.1. Taxonomy (NCBI): domain Eukaryota; kingdom Metazoa; phylum Chordata; class Chondrichthyes; order Lamniformes; family Cetorhinidae; genus Cetorhinus; species Cetorhinus maximus. Next base: position 74,395,117 of record NC_135885.1, read on the forward strand.
CTAACTACCGTGTTAATCGTTGAAGCTGCACACCGAGATTGTCGGCTTTGCTGGCCTGCAAGGATTGCCTCATGTATGCCCAGCCTTCAGCAGTGCTTCAAGAGTTTATTACCCCTTTGACTTCCAAAGATGATCTTTACGATAAGCATCAATTGATGTTGACGCTATCAGCAACTCGGCGATTTGCTCAGCCAAACTTGTATCAGAAAAAAAAGTCTGCCATTTTCTCTACAGTGACTAACAAAGTTGTCTATAGACCCCTTTGACTGTTGTCTGAAGGACATGACTTCCAGGCAGTAAATGCCAAAGTTGAGCTTGACCCGCAGTTGGTCTTCTAAATTGGGCTACATATTATTAAGATCCTTCTGTTCCTTTTCTGATACCCAGAAGTATTTAATCTCAGAAGCCCTTCATCACCTATTGCAATTTTTATCACAACTGCTCGCTTGTCCGATTCATACACTGCTGAATTGATAAACCATAACACTCAGCACTGCTTGAACAGCTTAAATTCAGAGAGAATATCTGCAGCCTTCCAGTTGAGATATGGAAAGTTGATAGACATTGTGCCATGTTCCTGGGATTCTGTTTTTGGAAATAGGAACAAGCTTTTCTGCTTTCCTGGTATTCAGGATTAAAGATGCTACAAGTCCAACTGCCTGCTATATCTCTGGTTGCCACGCCCAGTTCCTATGCCTTTTTTGCTGCTCTGGGTGTGTGGCACTATTGTCCCCTGTGCATTTTTTCAGGTCCCGCTCACAAAGTTTTGGCACGAATGCACCACGATGCCAAAAAACACTAATAGCTGCAATGGCTTTTCCCAGCCTTTCTAAGCCTTCTCAAGCCTTGTTTGATTGATCTTCCCTGGCACTAACCGAAATGACAGATCACCCACTTTTGCTACCAATCTGTTGACCTCTTTAATCACAGTTGCTCCTTGAGTACTGCCTAGTGCTGCACCTCTCAGCTATATTTTCAGCCTCTACAAGTGAACCTGTAGATTGCTGCTATAGTTCCAAGATGAACAGGAAGATCACCAATTTGTGTGTGTTTTGTGACAGGTCAATGTGCTGCTGTGCTGCAGCACGTCAATGCTCAATAATTCAGTGGACCTCCGGATTGAGTCTGAAGAACGTGAAATCCCAATGTCGGAGAGTTGTCACAGATGGTCTCTGTGGTCTCATGGCTGCCACGATGTACTTTAAAATCAAAAATATTCAGAAACCACAAGCTGCCACCATGTTCAGTTTCCTTTTCTTACTCCTGAACACAAACGCACCAACCACTCAAATGGGATTGGTAAACTCAAATGCAGCTTCTTTATTCATTAAGATTAAGTAGCATATGTACAATCTTGGAGAGCTCTTGATCTTACATGGACTGGCTACAAACTGCAGACTACCTATCATACGGGACCTTACATCATTTCCCATCTGATGATTTACATAGATTATAGCCACACACAATAAATGGTGTACCACAAGTGCAATGACTGCTGGGGAATCCTACCACAGACCTTTCTCCAGTCCAAAAAAGACAACCAAAGATGGCAGCCAGGCTCCTGGTGAGGGCCAGCAGTTCTGAAGCCTCAGCCACACTACCAGGAGACCTTGAGTGTTCCTCAAAATGGAGGCACACTTAGACAACTATGTAAAAATTAAAATCTAGGGGGCAGAGGGTGGTCGGTCCCACGGGAGGGAGGAGGAAACTTCTCTAGGTGGCCCATTCGGTTGCAGGGACTGCCTTCCCTGCCCATGGCCCCCTCTCTGGGTCATAAAGCCACTGGTTCTGATGTCCCATCCTCCTGCCCCAGAGTGCTGCAGAGTGGCCACTCCCATGAAGCTGATGCCCTTGCATGTGGCAAGGGGAGCACACTTCCAAAGGCAAAATGCTGGCGGCCTCAAAATGGCCCCAAATTTGGGCTTTAATTAGGAATTGTGTGTCTGCTCCATGGAGCAAGCAGCCAATCCAGCTCACAGTCCATCACTGTGAGGCATCCAGATGCAAACCTTGCTATTTTACTGGCCCCTCCACTTCTGTTCCCACTATCTGGAACTGGTAAAATTGAGCCCATGGTTGCAAGGTTAGGAAATAAATATTCCAGAGTACTTAACATTTTGAAAAGACAGGTAGAATGGAAAGGGAGAAGGAATAGCCCAGATAATAAAGAACGAAAGAAACATGAATCTGTTTGCAAGAGCCTTCACAAGTATTTTCCTACATTTTCTTCACCTCCATTTTTGGGTGCTCCCTCCCTCATTTACCAGTCATGGAATCCTGCTGCTACTTTGGAGCTGGAGGGCCTCTGATTGCCCCTCTAGTTTTGAGAGCTCACCACCTTCCTTAATTGTATAGCGGGCCTGCCCTCCAGCCATTCATTGGTCAATCTGGGGAAAATCACAGGAGTGACTCATCGATACAGCGTGGTCTTCTGATCCCCAACTGAGCCTGACGGCAAAACTCCTGCCAAGGGAGAGGCAAGACCATGGTGGGACTAATTTTAAATACATGGGCAGAATTTTCTGCCTGCCGGGCGGGCGGGCCTGACCCAATCTCTGGCGGGCAGGGTGCCGATCCCCACCGGAGAAGCGGGCCCCGCCGCCATTTTACGTGGGCGGGCCAATTAAGGCCCGCCCAGCGTGACGTCCGGTGGGAAGCGCTATGCGCTTCCTGTGTGGGAGGGGGGATTCCCCAAAAACGAGAGTGCGCTCTTTCGCGCATGTGCACGAAAGAGCGCACATTTCCCTGAGGCTAAGTGCTGCCTCAGAGAGATCGCTTACACTCTGAAAAATGTTAAAAATCGAAAAAAAAAATTCCCTAACATGTCCCCCTCATGTGACATGTCACATGAGATGGGACATGTTCATAATATACATACTAACTTTATTAAAATGTTTAAAACCCTGCATGAAACCTCATCCCGCCAGTGGATGAGGTTTCATGTTTTTTCTATTGCCCGCCGGGGCTTCTGGCCTGCCTGCCAACCTTAAGGTTGGATGGGCAGGTCCTTAAATTGTTTTAATGATCCTATCAATGGCCTCAACTGATTTGGCTGTGCCCCTGCCTTCCTGAAAATTTAAATGGGGCGGGATGACGTCGGCCCCGCCCTCTGCTCACCGACGGCAAAATTCAGCCCTATGAGTTGGAGGATTGGCAAACAGTGAAGGTCAGATAGGTGACTGGAACTTGGTAAAGAAAAGGATATTAACAACAAGGTTATGGTTAAGCCTAAGTTTATGGAGGGTGAAGGAGATGAGATTGGAATAATAAATCTGGAGGTCACAAAGACATGAATGACAAAGTGAAGGAGTAGATCTTGGTATTATCAGCATATATACACACGATGGCTCCATGTCCGTGAATCACACTGGTAAGGGTCAGCAGCATGTAAATGAGAAAGAAGAAGGGTTCAAGTTTGGATCATTGGGGGCTCTGAAAGCAATCATTGCAGGGCGAAAAGAAATTGGTGACTGAAGAGTGGAGGCAAGCAATTTCTGCAGAGATGGACAATGGATGAGTCTTGGTGTAGATGATCACATCAAGGGCTGTAAAAAAGATAATGCAACACTTTCATGCAACTGGCTGGGGGTTGTTGCAGTACTAAGGAGGCACAGAAACCCTGGTTAGAGGGCTTCAAATTAAGAGTTGTAGTAGAAATGGGTAAGGACCTGGGAAGTGATGTTCAAGAGCTTGGGAACCCTCCCTTTTCTCTCAATGAGGCAATAATGAGAAACGAGCAGTCAATGGTCAGTTTTTTCAGAAGACAGTGGCAATGGTGGTTTTGAAAGTGAAGAGGAGAGGTTAGTGTCTCATTCATTTACGATCTCCCCTAACATGGAAACAGAGGTGCATCTCACAAACAAGCTTACTTTGGAGAAGACATAGTGAAGTATAATATGGAATGTATATAAAGTTCAGTGAGTGTAGTAGTAAGGTAATCTTGTTACCATTTAACAAATGGATCCAAACGATTTGGCCTAATCTGTGGTAAATTACTGGCTTCCTTCACCCAAATCTGAACTTCACCTGCTTTTTTTCCTGTGTGGAGAAGCATCAATTAGTATGTTGGTACAACAGGAAATAAGCAGAATTTTTTTACAAAACACGAAAGAGAAAATACCTCCTTGTCCCTGAGGAATGTAGCGGAAAGCCACTTTTAAGCTACCCCTGTCATCCATCCTGTTAACTGAAAGTGTCTGCAAAAGTTATTAGCAAGAAAGATCATTTAGTCAATGCTTTGGTAATGTTGGTAACATTTTTGCCATGACATACTAAAACCTATTTTATTCAAATGAGCAAACATGTAATTCATTAAAACTAAGAATGCAAATACTATTTCAAAAGGTGTGGCACTCTGATCTAATACAACTTAAGTCCCCTCCCAGATTTATTTCTTTGTTGCAATGGGAATAACATTGGCTCTGCTTCCTTATACTCTGATCTTGAGAAATTCCTTAATTATGCTTCCAATTTCCACCCATCCCTCACTTTCATAGGTACCTTTGACTTTTCACTTCCTGGACTTCTCTTTCTACACAGTGGTTGACCACATCTACCTACTTCTCTTACTCCTTCCCCACTCTCGCAAAGAGTTCCAACTGTCCTTATCTTTGCCATGTCACCTTCCACCATATATAATATGGTCTTATTACCAATCACATCAACATCTCCCTCACTTTTAGACCTCTCTTTCCCCTATTTCTAGCTGCCCTTTCATGCAACTGCAACAAATACATAGGGAAGGTGCAGATACAGGCGTGTGAAGTTCAAAATGATGGGGTTAAAAAAAACTTGAGTGGCCATAATGATTGAATCTAAGGAACACTCAGTCAAATGTCTGCAGCTAATGTGAAGAGTCCTGGATTGTATCAGTTAGTGTATTCAATATAAAGCCAATATAACTCGTGTATACTTAAAGCATTGTTAAGACCTCATTTGAAGTACTGTTACCCTCTTGACCCCCACATTAACAACAAAATTTTTACTCTGGAGAAGGTACAGGGAGGGGTAATGTGGATGACTGAGAGCATAAGTACACTGAGCTATAGAAATTAGCTTTCTGCCTTGGGTTTGGGTTCTCTGGCGAGGTACAGACTTACAAGGGACCCAATTAGGTCTCTAACATTAAAGGCATCGATATCATACAGATGTATGTTTTGAGCTGATGAGGTCATCCATTTAAGTTGAGGCAGAGTGTGAAATTGGACAAGCTGAAATTTTATTTCTTATGGAAGGTGACAACCTTGTCAAATGGCATTCCAAATATGATAGCAAGGACTAACTCCTTGCAGCCCTTCAAGAAGGTATTAAGACAATTCTGGAAAACTATGAGATCACAGCTGGAAGGAAGGAAGATATTAAGTAATAACAAATGGTTTGGGGTCTCTGCAGGCTGTTTGATCACCTTTGAGGGACAGAAGAGGAATTTTAACAGAGGTTCATGAACTGGCAAAGTTCGCTGATTTTTGTTCGCTCTTCCAGGGGACTGGTGATGGGGTGGGGGAGAGGAAAGGACAAAGCAAGGGTGGGAATACTGGGATGTCCTGTAAAAATGGATCAAGCATATATTGGTCTGATTGCTTTTTCTCATACAATTTACAGAACATAACATCTGTCCATTGCTTTGTCCTGCATCATTGTTCAAACCCCAAACACTCCATCCAATTATAATGGCAATTTGCTTGTATTTTGTTTAATGTAATGAACAGAATTTTCTACTCAGAAACAGGGAGTAGGCCATTCAGCCCATCAAGCCTGCTCCACCATTCAATATAATCATGGCTGATCATCCACTTCAATGCCTTTTCCCCACCACATTATCCTCATTCCTTTTTGTCATTGGTATTTAGAAATTTGCCAATCTCTGCTTTAAATATACTCAATGGCTGAGCTTCCACAGCCCTCTGGGGTTCCAAAGACTCACAGCCCTATGAGTAAAAAAAATTTTCCTCATCTTGATCCTAAGTGGCTTCCCCCTTATTTTGAGACCGTGTACCCTAGTTCTAGACTTCAAAACCAAGGGAAACATCTTACCTGCATCTGCCCTGTCTATCCCTTTAAATATTTTGTAGGTTTCAATGAGATCACCCCTCAGTCTTTGAAACTCTAGAGAATACAGGCCCCTAATCTCTCTTCATAGGACAGTCCCGCCATCTCAGGAACAAGTCTGGTGAACCTTCATAGCACTCCCTCAATAGCAATAATATCCTACCTAAGGTAAGGGGACCAAAACTGCACACAGTACTCCAGGTGCGGTCTAACCAAGGTTCTATACAATTGAAGCAGGACTTTGCTACTCCTGTGCTCAAATCTGCTTGGGATAAAGGCTAACATACCATTAGCATTCCTAATTGCTTGCTGCACCTGCAGTGTTAGCCTTTCCCTACTACTAATGTAAGGCTAAAAGGTCTGTAGTTCCCTATTTTCTCTATTCCTCCTTTCCTAAATAGTGAGGTGACATTTGCTACCTTCCAATCTGCAGGAACCATTCCAGAATCTATACAAGTTTGGAAAATGATCACCAATGCATCCACTATCTCCATGGCTACCTCTTTCAACACTTGGCATGTAGAATATCAGGTCACCTCCTTCAATCCCATTAATTTTTCAAATACAACCTTCTTACTAACACAACTTTCCTTTGATTCCTCATTCTCCATAATCCTTTGGATCTTTAATTCTGGGACATTTCTTGCATCTTCCTCAGTGAAGACAGACACAAAGTAATCATTTGGCTTCTCTGCCATTTCTCTATTCTCCATTATAAATTTTCTTGACTCTGCTTGTGATGGACCCATATTTGTCTTAGCCAAACATTTCCTTTTTACATACCCAAAGAAGATTTTGCAGTGCTTTTATGTTTTTTGTTAGTTTACATTCATATTCTATTCTCCCTTTCTTTAACAGTTTTTTGGTCCTCCTTTGCTGTATTCCAAAATCCTCTTAACCCTCAGGTTATACTATTATTTCTGGCAACTTTATGGGCCTTTTCTTTTAATCTTATATAATCTTTATCTTCCTTTGTTAGCGATGGTTGACTGACTTCTTTTTGGGTTTGTGTGTCTTGAAAGAATTACATTGTAAACAGTGTAATAATTCTTTAAAGGCTATCCATTTCATATGTTTCATCATACCTTTTAATGCATTTTCCCAATATACCTCAGCTAATTTGCCCCTCATACCTTCATAATTTTCTTTGTTCAAATTTAACATCCTGGCTTCAGATTGAAGTACCTCACATTCAAACACAATGTAAAAATTGTGTAAAAGTGTATTATGGTCACTCATTCCTAAAAAAAGTTCTTTCACAACAAGGTTAATTAACCCTTTTTCGTTACATAATACGAGATCTAAAATGGCCTGTTCTCTAGTCGGTTCCTCAACATACTGCTATAGAACCTCAACATTGGCAAAAGTCAAGTACATGTTAGATGAGCAATTCTATGACACTGTCAATCTACCCAGGACTGTGACACTGGGCTCCCTGTGGTCAACACATTAACACCTCTTTCCATTCCCATCGTGACAACTACATCTTTGGCCTCCAAATCTAGTCTAAGCAATTTCAGAGCAAATTCAGAAACAGTATCTCATCTCTTTACCGGGGAACTCTGTAGTATTCTGGTCTGAACATTCTGCTTAATAATTTCTTTCCTCATTCTTCCGGTTTTTTTTAATATATATATATATAGTTCTATTGCCTCAAATTAGCTGATCTTCTGCATCATCTGCATCATTTAATGGTTTTTTCTAACTAAGTTGTTAACTTTAATTTTTTTCCTCCACAGACTGACAGACATGCTGGGCAGTTTCAGCATTCTGGGCCAATATTTCAAATTTCCAACAATTGCAGTAATTTCTTTTTTAATTTGTACTATATAATATTTGAGACTTTACTATAAATTACCCTTGGTTTCAGTTTGTGCCAGTCCATTTTCTTGTTGCTCCAATCCCACTTTTTCAATTCTACTTCCACTTCACCTAGAAAACTGTTGCGCCCAAATGTGTCATTGTGCCAAACAGAAAGGTTCAGGGTCTGAGCCATGAGAGTTGCTTTTTCAATTTTATACTGTATAATGAGATATGGAGAACACACAAATCAGATTAGAAACAAAAAAGATATACATGTGCTCACTATGGTGTACTTTTCCATGAAAATCATTCATATACATTTGTCAAATACTTAATCATATTTCATTAAGCTATACATGAGAAATCCTTAAAACTTTTGTGTGTTTGCTGCCAATTAGGCCACATCTATTAACTCAAATTTGCAATTCTGAAGCCAAAATAAATCATAAACAGCAACATTTGTGGAAGATGGTCAGGAATTCACAAAAAGTCAATTCAAAAAATAACACATACACATTTAAAAAGTTATTGGAACATATATAAACGTAACAGATTTCTTAATGACTAAGTAATGAACCAAAATGCTCCACTGGCAATTTTTAAAAAAAAAATTTTAAAGATATTTTTATATTTTTTCTATATCCTTTTGGTTTCTTGAACAATAATAGGCTGGATTGCACCCTTTCTGGACAGGTAGCAGCAAAACAGGGCTTCTGTCTGTCTCTCTAACCCTACTTGTCCTGTTTTCCTGGGGTTGTGGTTAAGTTGTCATACAGGGTGGGGGTCAAGGCAAGATAATGCCACTTAGAGAACCTGTCACTACAAAAAAAAAGGGAAATCAAGCAGTTCTACAGCAGTGAAACCGCTGCAATTCCAGAAAATCTTTGCTACTGCACTTAAAGGGTGAAAAAGCCCCAAAGACTGAAACCTACAACTGTCGCCAAAGAGGCCAAATTGAAGGGAAAGGAAATCAGTACAAGACTCTCTGCCTTCATCCAGGCTTTACCACAACTACCTCAGGAACTGCTGCTCTATTTCTCTCAGCATTCCCAGGTGGAAGCAGGAATTAAGGTAGATATAGGAAAATCTGGTGGAATCCTAGACCACTAGCATTTGTGCCAAATGCACTCCTGGTGACCTTTCTCGCTCCCCTTCCTTCATTAACTATGCACAGCTGGTCTACAATAGCATAGTAGAATTCACTCTAGGAACAAAAGTAAATCATTCAGTCCCTGAATCCCATTCCATCTTTTTATTAGATCATGGCTGATCTGTACCTCACCTTAATGTACCTGCCTTTGTTCCATATACCTCAACACTTTTACCTAGCAAAACTTTATTGATCTCAGTCTTGAAAATTTCAATGAACCCAACATCTACAGCCATTTGAGGGAGATTACTCCATATTTCCAATAGTCTTTGTCAGAAAAAAGTTTCCTAATTGCATTCCTAACTGACCTAGCTTTAATTTGATCAATGATGGGTGAATCCAGACCAGGGGAAATAGCTTAAGAGCATAAGAAATAAACACAGGAGTAGGCCATACAGCACACCTAGCATGCTCTGCCATTCAATACAATTATGGCTGAACTTTTACATCGACTGCCCTGTCCCCATATCCCTTGATTCCCTTAGTGCCCAAAAATCTATCGATCTCAGTCCCACATATACTCAATGTCTGAGCATCCACAGCCCTCTGAGGTAGCGAATTCCAAAAATCCACAACCCCTTGAGTCAAGACATTTTCTTTAGCTCAGTCTCTGGATAAGGGGTTGGTAATTTAGGACTACATCTCCTATTTCTTAAACTTTCCAGCCCACCAAAACAGCCTTTCAGCATCTACCCTGTCAAGCACTCTCAGAACTTTATCTGTTTCAATAATATTGCTTCTCATTGGGGCGATTATACTCAATCTCTCCTCATAGAACAAATGAATCTAATGAACCATTGTTGCCTTTAAGGGGATGGTTAGGGAGACTAAAACGCTACACAATACTCCAGATGTGGTCTCACCAAAGCCCTATATAGATGCAACAAAACTTCCTTACTCTTGTACTGTGATACCTTTGTAATTAAGGCTAACACACCATTTGCCTTCCTAACTGCTTTCTCTACCTGCAGTTTTTCTGCATCTACCCTGTCACATCCCTTTATCATTTTTTAAATACCTCAATATTTTCAACTCAAGGAAATACAAACCAACTTTATGCAAGCTATCCTCATAATTTAAGTACAAGACCAGGTACCATTCTGGGAATCTACCAAGGCCAATATCTTTCCTGAAGTGCAATGTCTATTAACATGCCCTATCATTACTGTCAGACGGTGAAACTTGCTTAGAATATTTCAGAAGTAAAATAAATTGATCAATCCTGAGGCTTTCTGACAAGTCATCACTAGAGCACCATCTACCAGTAAGCAGGCCAAGAATAAATTTGAATATAAATAATGAACCTAAATGAAATTTTCATCAACTTACATTTGAAAATGAAATGTTAAAAAAAGACTGACAAGACGTTATTCACAGCTAAACTCTATAAAGCATGGAAAGAAAATGATGAGTTCTCTTACCCTTAGTACTTCATTGTAGACAGGATTCAACGATTTTTTTTTCACTGATGTTTTCCTTTTACCCATTTTAATTTTATCTGGAAGTAGGTAACTTTTCACATACCTAAAAACAAAAGACTTTTAATGAGATAAAATGAAGGAATGGATTTTTGTGATGTTTTAACTACTGGAGCCTACATTTTAATCTGGCCATTCCGCCCACAATTATGGAAAGCCATTTGGCCAATCATAAATTACACACCCAAAGAGACCCTAGAGTTCCCTCCATTATTCAATTGCTTAAGATTCCAGGATTTGAGCATCCAGTCCTTGAAAGTTGATTCTACATATTATTTGTGAAAAAACATTTCTTAACGTTAATCTTAAATTTATTTTTTACTCAATTAAATTTATATCCCCCTTCTCTAACAATCTGAATATAATTCAATAATTAAATATTCCAGGTTTACCTTTTCCATTCCTTTCATTATTTTACATACCACTATAAGATCACCACAGAAGCAACCTTTTGATGAAAAGCACAAGTTTCTCCAATCTTTCGTTGTTCAAACATTTACATAGAAATCAGTATGACTGCTTGTCTCTGTAACACCTTTTATTTAAACATCACCCTTGATATTTCAGTCATGAGAACTGAGTATAGTACTCAAGTCTTTTTTTTGTTTTAGACTTATCTTCAGCCTTATAAAAAGTTAAATAACATCAGCAGACAAGATTGAATCCCAAAAAGACAACCAGCCAATCAGCTACCTGACATGAGCAGCTGCAATGAACTGTCTGATGAGAGCATGATGCAAATTTGGTCATGACTTAAATTTTACTGCTTTGGCAATGTGGCTCAACATTCTATTGGCTGCTGATTGCTCCTCTACATTGGCTGGACATGTTGGCTCTCGAGTTTACAAAGGCTGCTAGATCTCATCCAGTCATGGAGTGTGTGTATTTCAACAACCTTCGAGGAGCGTATCGCTTACTTTCTTTTCTTGTATATATTATGTTACACTCTCATGCATTCAATTTCATCTGTCATTGTTCTGTTCACTAGCATATTTTACTCAAGTAATTCTGTCATTTCTACCTTCACAAAATTCACTGCCCTTCCTAATTTAGTAGCTGCAAACTTGACTACTTTGCATTGGGTTTATGAGTCCAAACACTGAGGGTTAGAAATGGTAATGGCCCCAAAAGAGTTCTGGACATCCCACTCAGCATTCCCCACCCCAACCTAAATCCTAACAAATACATGATTTCCCAACTAGTTTCATATACGTTCCCTGGATTTACCCCAAATCCCTATTGTTTGGAGATTATCTGTAGGCATTTGTCTGTAACTTTATCAAAGTGCTTTTGGAAGTTGAGATACACCATGGGTAGAATTTTGCCCTTGGTGGGCAGGTGGGCCCCACCGGCGGGCGGGCAGGCAGCTGAGCTCCGCCGCTGAAACGGGCCCATCACCATTTTGAGTGGGCGGGCCAATTAAGGCCCGCCCAGCGGCCTGCCCAACAGCAAGTGCATAGCGCTTCCTGTTCCGGGGGGGGGGGGGAATCCCCAACTGTCAAAGTGCACTCTTTCGCGCACGCACTGCTCCCTGAGACCAAGTGCTGTCTCAGGGAGATTACTGACAGATAAAAAAACTACAAAAATAGAAAAATATTAAAATTATTAATATGTCCCCCTCATGTAACAATGTCACACGAGATGGGACATGTTAATAAGAAACACAAACTTTATGAAACTTTTTAAAAAGACATGAAACCTCATCCCGCCAGTGGATGAAGTTTTATGTATAATCAAGAGCCCGCTGGGGCTCCTGGCCTGCCCACCAGCCTTAAGGTTGGACGGACAGGGTCTTTAACAATCTTAATTAGCCTGTCAATGGCCTTAATTGGCCATTGACAGGTCGGCGGGCGGACAGCTGATTTCGCTGTCTGCCCGCCTTCCTGAAAATTTAAAGGGACCGGATGACGTCGGGGGTTCCTCCTGACGTCATCCCGCATCATTTTACTGTCAGCGAGTGGGCCCCGCCCCCAAATCGCCGACGGGAAAATCCTGGCCCATATTATAGGATTTTCCACAGTTCACTTGTGATATCATCTTCTCAAAGTCAAGGTTCGGCAGAACTTTGTCCTTCTGAATCCACGCTGACTGCTATTTTCTAGATAATTGCATAGAAAGTCCTGATAATTTATTCCATTATTTTACATAGTGTGTGGCTGCTTGTCCTAATGAAATTTCAATCTTAAATGTCAACACTGTTTCCTTTTCCACAGGTGCTGCTTGACTTACTGAGTGTAACCAGAATCTTCTGTTTTTATTTTAGATTACCAGAATCCACAGTATTTGCTTGCTGTTGTTTGCACCTATTTTGTTCCCTTTATTGAATATGGACATCACATTAGCAGGCTTCCAGTCTATCAATAACTTTTCAGTGTCCATTGATTCAGACATAATTGACTGGATTTTCAATCAAGGGTTGGGAGCCAGAAATGGGGGCTAGTTCCGGGTCCGAACCCTGTACGGTGTGCTTTAGGCATATCCACTACAATCTTCAATGTTTCAACCAATGAAAGACCAGCAAGCGAACTCATTATCCAATCAGGGACAAGCAAGTAGGCTCCTAACGTTCAAGGGTCAATAGAGGACTCTCCAGCACTCAGTGATCAGCAGCCCCACTGGCCAAGGTGGGAGCTGTCAAACTGCTCATGCAGAAAGCAAGGGACACCTGGAGGCAAGTTTATTTTATTTTGAAAAGTGTCAGTTGCCTAGCCATGATCCTGGATGGGCAACCCTTTCAGGGAATGACCAGTGGCTGCCGCTGTGGCTCAGCACCTGTTGCAGGTCTGGGAGTGGATTCCCCCATATGATTTCAGGCACGCCCCCACCATCACCATCTTCCCCATCTCTGAGCCCATCATGTTAGCCTGGATGTGAAATTCCAGTTGGCACAGAAAAGGGACCTTAATAGACCCCTTAATTAACACCTAATTGACCTAAATTGGCTGCTCACCGTTTCCCTCATTCAAAATGGCTCGGTGTCAGAGTCGAGATCGTGCAGGCGAACCAGCACAGAGGCCAGTGGCACCAAATGGCACTCTCTCTCACCTCTGATCTGGGCTCTGACCGTTTTAAAAATCCAGCCCACTAATTGTCAGTGTAACACAAATATTATAACTAGTCTCTCTCTGGAGAGTCTTAGAATTATACAGCCCATACTTCAAATCCAATTCCCTTTTGAAATTTACTATTAAATCTGTTTTCTTCCAGGAAATGCATTCATAATCATAATTACAATCAGGATCAAGACACAGTAGTTCATGAAACATGAGCAAACCACTGTTCAATGAAGGAAGATTGAGTGTACTCCAGTATCCCAACAAAATATACTTTGCAATCAACATCAAAGTACCAAGCAATCTATGTTTACCAGATAAGGTGATTTAGTGGGATGATTTCCTGAAAAATCAAAATCAGCTCAAGTGAATTAAAAAAGGCTTTTCCCCCTACTTATGATGCACCTCAGTTCCATCACTGGTTTCTGCCTCTCTAATATTAATTTGATTAATTTAGATCTGTTTCCAATCACCATGGAGAATCTAATGCCAAAGGACAAATTCACAAATGCTCCCTCATTCTAGAATAAATGCATGACTAATACATGAGTGGTCCAATCAAATAAAACATGCATGCATAATTTAAACAACAGTTTATTTATCACTGTCAATAAGGCAGATGTCCTGAATCGACACCAGTCGCCAAAGACTACAAGCAAACTGGTAGATACCAGATGATCATACTTTGTGTTCATCCAGTCATGCAACAAGGTGTAGAATAGTGGCAAGCATTTGGAGAAATCATGTCTGCGATCCTGCACATCCTGATTCCTTGAAAGTTCTTGAAAATTTTTCCTCCCTGAATGAGGACACTTAAGGTCAGTTAATTCAGTATAGATCTTGGGTCAAACCGGAGTTCTTTGTATGGGTCAACTACATACTGGATAAACTCAATGGACCATCATGGAGGCCAAGCATTATATTTGAAACAAGATCCATCTACACAAGAATAGATATTGTGAAGAATGAATAATAATTTTTAAAAAGATTTACTAACGGATCAGATCGATTTTTCTTCTCTTCAGCGGCAGCTAGGTCTGAGCAGCGTACCACAAAAATATGGAACTCCTTCAACTTGTCTACATAATCCAATGAAAATTGAATCTTCCCTCTGACATCAATATTTCCAAAGTCACCACTGTAGATGCTCATTGTACTTCCACTAACCTGTTAGCATTCAAATAGTTCAAAAATTAAATATTTAAACAATATGCATCAAGAAAATTAGTTTAAATTGTGCAAATGGAGTGAACAATTTCTCAGATCATTCACCCATTATCCTTGGAGCAGTGCCAATATATAATTTTGCTGCTGTGACTTAAGTTTTTCCTTCAAATATTTCTCAGATTCAGCTACCTTTAGAGTTACTTAAGAAATGCTGAATGTCTTAGCTTTGGACCTGATCTATTTTACTGGGATCTTGAAAATAAAAGAGATTCAATAATTATGTAGACAGCAGGAAGAATGCTGCAAAATGGGGCTTCTGAATCATTGTTGGCACCACCACCAGGGAAAGCACAACAGGATTGGCAAGCTGTAAAATAAATGTAAAATAACTTGCAAGACAAATTGACAATCTTGAACAAAACAGTAAAAAAGAGGCTTTTTGTGTTCAAGAGAACAAAATGCCATTCTGCCAGAAAAAAAATATCAATACAAAGAACTGTAGGAATTTAAGTCCCATTCTTCCACATTTTGATCAGTCAGCCCCTTTAACCTAACAGCAAATACCTTACTGACCTCCAGATCAGATAATTAAATTTGAATGCTCTACAATTGGATCTTGGAGAGAAGGAATTGGGTAAGGGAACTATAAATAGATATTTCCATTTGGAAGTTCTCTTTTATAGAATCAAGCCATACACATTAATTACATTGGATGAAGAAAATACTACAGGACCACTGTACAATTTTATATTTGTGTCATTAATTAAGCAACGTGACTTTACTGGTACACCAAGTCCTACTAATAAACAAATCGATTTTCTAAATAAGGAAAAGCAGAATTGCTTTCCTGCTGCCCTGTCAAAAGCTTGAATTTGAAACTGATGGGCCAGGCAGAGTCCAAAATGTCTCCCTTTCCACCTACAATTTGACTCCATATTCCAAATAGTATACTGTGCAGCTCCAAGAAAGAGTGATGTAGCATAAGCTACATTGCATAGTTGACTATATTAACTCAAATGAATGCAGCTTCTTGAAACCCTGGTCTCTGAAACAAAGCTAAGTAAGGCACATATTTAACTTATTATGCTTTATTAATGCCATTCATTGATTCTTAAATTTAATCTTGCAACCCTGTATTTGACTTTAATGCACTTAGCTACTCATTTTTTCCCTTTTTTGGAGATCTTTTGCAAAGCATGCAGCAGTTGTCCTACATGGTTACTAAATATAACTGCAAATGAGATGCTATGTATAACACAAGAAGTTCATGCAAATGGTTGCAACACTGTCAGAAAGACCTCTTGGCAGTGCCATATATTAGTGCACGAAGAACAACAACATAAAAAAATGCAGGTTTAACCCTCCATGCCGCTGCATTATTGCTGTAAATCAATATTGTTGATAAGTACTAAAGGGAAGGCACAAAAGGGAATCAGAGGACGAGCCATGCATGATCCAGTGTCACATGCCTCCAGTGGCCAGCTGGAAAATGCTTGACAGAGGCCTGGAAGCAGGTCATTCATTCATTCTCATCACCTCTGATGCATAATCAATGGGTGGTGACCGGTAGGAGAAAGTTACCATAAACTTAGAATAAAATAACTGCTGGTATGAAAGAACTACAAGTTATAAGTTCGATATACTAAATATAAATATATTTTTGTTCTGGCAACCAGATCCCTTGTACCATACAGTACTCTTCACCCACCTCTCCCCAAATTCCAACAAGAAAGTAAGCAGATTTCTGTCAATGTCCTTCTGTAACAATAGTGCAAGGGCAAAGAATATTCTAGAGAAATTGGAGAACTTGTGGGGAAGATCCTATTGTTATGATCTCTATTGGGGCCAATGACAAAGAGAAGAAAAGGAAGGCAGTCCTGTCGAGGGAATATCAGAAGCTAGGAATCAATTAAAAAAAACCAGATCTTCATGTGTTGTGATCTCAGGATTAACAACTCCAGTCATGCTAATTGGGGTAATAGGGACAGACAAATCAGGAAGGTGAATGCACAGCTGAAAGACGGAGGGGGAAAACATGGATTCAATTTGGGAATACCGACACCAGTACTCAGACCCAATATTGGATGGAGGCCAGTGTCCGGTTAGAAAGGACAAACAGGAAGAGAACCCGAGGTAAAAGAAATAATCATAAGGGAAAATCTAGGCAACTGTAATCATAACATTATAGGCTTAAAATGATTGAGAAAGGCATAATCAAGATAAAGACCAAAGTAACAGACTAAAAGAAAGCTAATTTTGAGGGATGAGAAGGAACCTAACTAAGGTTCCACTGAATGGAAAAAACCTGACAAGCAAAGAGATAGAATAGTGGTGGGAAATATTTAAAACAGGGACCAAAAGTGTTCAGGAGAAATATATTCTGCTAAAAATAAGATCACACTAGTCAATGACGAAACAATAATAAAGGAAGTGGTATGGGCAAAATTAAAACTAAAGAGAAAACTATACATTAAAAAAAGACAAAGAAAAAAGGAAAGAATGTGTCAGAGTCATTATGGCACAGGAACAGGCCATTTGACCCATCAAATCAATACCAACTCCCTGTAGAATAATCCAGTCAGTCCCGTTCACTCGCTCTATCCCCGTAGCCCTGCAAATTTACTTCCCTCAAATACCCATCCAATGAATCTTTTGAAATCATTCATCGTCTCTGCTTCCACCACTGTCATAGGCAGTGAGCTCCAGGTCATTACCACATGTAAAAAAAAAAGTTCTTCCTTACATCCACCTTGCATCTCTTGCTCAAACCTTAAATCTGTCTCCACTAATCTTTGTACTATCAGCTGATGGGAATATTTTTCCTTGTCTATCTTACCCAAGCTTGTCATAATCTGTACACCTCTATCAAATCTCTCCTCAATCTCCTTTACTGCAAGGAGAACAACCCCAGTTTCTCCAACTTAACCTTGTAGATAAAATCCCTGCGCTGGATTCTTTCTGGTAAGTCTCCTTTGCACCCTCTCAAGTACCCTCACATCTTTCCTAAAATGCAGTGACCAGAACTGGGCACAATCCTTTAGCTGTGGCCTAACCAGAACTTTATAAATCTTTAGCACTCAATACTTCTATTTAAGACACCAAGGATCCCATATGGTTTGTTAGTTACTCTCTCAATATGTCCTTCCACCTTCAAAAGATCTATGCACATGAACCCCTCAGGCCTCTCTATCCCTTCACACATTTCAGAACTGTGCTATTAGGTCTATATTGCCTCTCCCCGCCCATTCTACCAAAATGCATCACGTCACATTTGCCACTTTCCAATCTTCAGGCATCTCTGCCATATCTTGGAAATATTGAAAGATCTCGGCTAGCCATTCCCCTAACTCCACTCCCAGTTCCCTTAGCAACCTGGGTTGGATGCCATTTGGACCAGGTGACTTATTCATTCCAGGCACAGTCAGCCTTTCCAGTACATCCTGCCTATCAATTTTCACTGCATCCATTAGCTCTGTCATTGCCACTTCTACTCATTAAGGAAGGGGATACTAACAAAATGAGTGCTGCTTATCAATGTTTAAGTAGTCTGACCTTGCCCTGCACCTCTTTGACTCTAACAGAACTCAGCAACCACCCCAACCTCCCCTCACCCCCTTTACTTCCTGTTTACAATTTAAATGACAGCAGAAGACTTTTGGGTTCCGTTTTACATTAACTGCCATTCTACTCTCATATTCTCTCTTTGCCAATCTTATTTTCCTCTTCACTTCCCCTCTTAAATCAGAACTGAGAGGATATACTCACTAGGAGTGACTGAACAGTCTCAAGAAAAGAGAAAGTTAAGTGGTAAAAGGATAATAGAAGGTTTTAATAGGGTAGACACACAAATATGTTTCCACTTGTGAGGGAGACCAATTAGTATCAGATAGCCATCAGTAAATCCAATCGGGAATTCAGAGGAAATTCTTTTTACATTTGAAGTGAAGTGAGGCAAGAATGTGAAACTCCCTGCCACAAGGAGTAGTTGAGGAAAATAGCATAGCTGCATTTGGGAGAAGCTAGAAAAGCATATGAGATAGAAAGGAATAGACTTATGCCGATAAGGTTAGATGAAGAGTGGGAGGAGGCTTGTGGAGAGCATAAATGCCATCATGGACCAGCTGGGCTGCTTTTGTCATTTTGAGAAACTATCACAACCCGCCTTCTCAGTGGGCAAATACTTGCCCTTTCCTTAATGGCTTCATCAGATTTTTATCATCAAGGCCAGGATTAGTGCTAGCGACAGGGATACCCTCACTGGTTGGAAAACTAGTCGGAGTCTCATGCTTTTTCTGTGGGGTGGCCCAGCACTATTTATGCGCCTTCATGTACTTAACTGACCAGTGCAGGCGTTCCACACAATCAAGCCCCCAATGGGGTGGAAATCCCACCCCCCGAGAGCTGCTGGACAATTAGAGGCCAGCAGCACCACTAGGAGTCACGACTGCTGCCCATATTGCTTCAAGTCGTAACTTGAAGATCATCACTGGATCCCTGGTCGTAGGCGAGTTGGGTGGGATGGAGATTGTGGGTTGAAGGTCGTGAGGTCAGAGGCAAGGTGGTTTTCAGTAGTTCCCATCCCCTTCCCAATGCCAGGTACCTCAACTGAGCACCGAGTGCTTGATAATGAGGCCCCACCACCTCGCTCCCCCATGAGGCCGCAGGAAAATCAATGTTTGCTGGGTTGCTTTTGGGAGGCACGGGAGACTTGAGAGATTACCATTAAATCCCAGAGGCATACACATCATTAAATTCTGGGGAACTTGGATAATTTCTCTTAAGTGGTTCTATAATAAGCCTAAGTGACATCTCAGCATCAGCGAGCAGGATCCCTGTGTCAGGTTCTTCCTGCCCGCAACTTAATTGGGGCCAGTTCTCCTGATGTCAGGAATCCAATGCAGTACTCCCACCTGATACTCCCAGCCCCACCGCCATCATGCCCATGCAAGCAGACACTACGAAATTGCACCCAAGGTTTGAAATACAGTTAGTGCGTACAACAACATGGCAGTGCTATCAATTTATTGGCGTGGGGGGAAAGGTGAAGTTGGGAAGAACATACAAACACTGTTATTGAGACAAGATTAGTAAATGCATCATAACAGAGTAACAAAAATATATTACATACAGAGGATCTTGATGCCATGCCAGAAGAGCTGCTAATGTTTGTTAGAGAACTTGCGTTTGTCCCATGCCTGTCCATCTGGAAGCTGCTCTCCAACACTGAGTCTGCATCATCATTCTATAGAATTCCATAACAAATCATCTGTTGTCAATTGCTTTTCAATACGAACATAATTTGTCATGCTCTAAGGGCACTATACTGGCAATGCTCAAGCTCCACTTGTGCTTTTGCTTAATCTTAGTTTGGAAAATCATAATTTAAACTAAAAATTATAAATGATATTAACTGTATAAATAATTAGTACTATTCAATCCAATTTGAAGTGTTTCTTTTTTATTAAAAAGCCATATCCTTACTATTTTTAAAACCCTTCAGAGTACCTGCATTTCATTCCCATAGGGCGTTAAGCATTCAAAAATAACAACATCTTCATTTCATCAATTTTCAAATCAAATAAGATGCAATTATATTCAAATATTGATTAAAATAAAACAGTGGTGAGTCATTGTCCATGCACATATATTATTTTCATTAATCTCAGGTCAATAATTTACGACAACAGCTCTCACATTAATTGACTGGTTTAGTATTTCACTTCTAAACATCCCAGGCTAGATTTTACCAGTCTTCTGGAAATGGCTGGAAGGCAGAAGGCTTCAAAATGGTGGCAGAAGGCATGAGAAGAGGAGTCTGGCATCTTCCTGCCACCACAAGACATTCTTAGGGGCAGGAGTTTCAGCAGGTGACCAATTTAACCTATTAAGTGGCTAATGAAGAGCCACTTCTTGCCCCATCAACACTTTATCACCTTCAGGAGGGGATGTCACCACGTGGAGACACCACCCAGTTAACCCTCGTGACTCCCACTGGGTTCCAGTGAGGTGGAGGCCTCCTTCATGGCTGCACAATGACCCACAAAGGACCCCTGGCCCCCACGCCATCCCACCGGCAGCTATGGCCACTTCCGCAGCTACGGCACCATCGCTAGAGGGTGCAACTCCTTGATCATCAGGGCCTGCCTACTCAGCATAGGTGTGCTCTCTTGTTCTTCCTGCAGCCTCAGCATTAGCCATCTATATTGGTAGGGCCAACTGTCCTCAACTGGACTGCAGGCCCACCATCGTCCAGTTAATTGGCTGCTGCCTGCTCATCTAGGGTTTCGCTTTCAGTCCTGGCTGACTTTTTGGAAAAATTCTGGCCCAATTGGTAAATGCTAACTATAAACAGAAAGCTACAGTTGGCAGTTATTTAGTCTTGATTTGGAACAGAACCAATTAGTTCCAAGAAGGAAATATTTATTAATTTTCTAGAATGTACATGATTTCAGCAGATCACAGCCCTTTTTCTGCCTTGTGATCTTGTCCATTTAAATTATTATAACCTTACATTCTAATAGGAATTAGTAAAACAATTTAATCACATCGAATTGTGCCTCAGTTAAAGATTAGAAGTGGTGAAAATACTCAAATGTTTTTAGTCATGTACCTGATTTTTTGAATTGACATTCCACTACAAGGTAAAGCTTTTGAAAAGAGATACCATTTCAGTCTACATTTGCTAGAGAGATTTTGGGCGGAACTATCTGCTCCTGTTTGCGATGGGTGTCATAGCGGGCGGCAAAAGAAAATATTGGGAGGTTGCAAAAATTGGTTTCATGTCGTTGTAAAACCAGTCTACTTCACCCATCAATTGCTGGCCACATTTCCAGTTGCCACACATTGGGAACCTAATTTCAATACTTTAGCATCTCATAAGCCCTGCTCACTGGAATCATGCCCCCATGCTCATCACCCCGTGCTGGATCATCAGGCAGGTTAGCATGATTGCACGCCGACATGTTTCACAACTGTACATAAGCAACATGCACCTGGCAACGTGCACTTTGCTCGGGACTTCAAAGTTTGTTTGCCTATCTTGCTTCGGGCAGCACTCTTGGTCATCAGCACCAGGCTTCGCAGGCAGCACCACATCATTTTTAGGGGGGCTCATGGGCAGGTGTCTACCTACCAGACCAGCCATAAGGCTTTTCAATGACTGCAGGGCAAGGGCTAGCTTGGGGAAGGGGGAGAAGTGGCCTCAGGCAAGGGAAGAGACTGCAGGGAGAGGGCTGTACTGAGGAAGGGGCTTATCTCAGGGTGTGGATGGGGGGGGCCGGGAGGAGGAGAACATGTTAATCTATGCAAGTGGCTTTAAGATGGGGTGAGGGCTGAGGAGGCAGTCTCCAGAGGAGATGAAGCCAGATGGGGATGAGGGTGTGTGCGGGACAGTGAGTTGTGATGTCCCTTGAACTGACAGCGACTGAGATGCCAGTCAATGCGCAATGGCTTTGAGAGTGTAAGATTTTAGAGTGATGAGGTGGTTGCCTTATTCTGGCAGCACGGATGAGATCATTCATCCTCTTTCTGCACTGGATGGCCAACATCTTCTGTGCAGTGTTGGCACTGACCACAACTACCACCACCTCCCAAACCAGAATGGTGAGATTGATGGGCCTCCTTCGGCCAGAGCAGGAGCGGAGGACATCATGGTGGGCCTCCAAAAGGCATTCGAGCGACTGGTTACTGACCTCTTATTGGCTTTCAGGACCATGTCTTCACTGGATCAGTCCTGGGCTGCAAGCATTGAGAACTGGGCGTGCAGCTGCAGTTTAGATACGGCACCCGAGTGAGGAAATGGTGAGTTAACTGCATGGCAGACGATTCAGAGGCCACCTGCCAGCGAGACAGCGTGTTTCCTGTGGCTGCATAATTAATGAGGCGGGATGATATGGTGCAAAAACCCCCCATTGCGGCCGGCACGTAAAACGTCAATTTTCACACTCACTATTGCACTTATTGTAAATCTGGGACGATTCTGCCGTTAGTTTCAAACTCACTGCTTGTTCACAAACTTGAAAGTGCGGCTTTTAAAACGTTTGAGAATATATTAAACAAAAACAAATTGGAGACAGGTTATGAAACTGACTGTGTTGAGAACTTGTTTGTTACAAAGTGTGAACAGATGTAGGCTGCGACAACCATTGACAACCTAGTTCCATTTTCATCTCCAGTTGGAAGACTGAATACAAAATCAAATCTAAAAATATGTGCAATGGTGCTGGAAAGAAATTCCTGTTCTAATTTGTCCATTTTGCAAGTATTGAGATGGCCATTTCTATCCTACATTGGTGTGGTTACGTTACATTATGTGAATTTGATGTCAGGGGTGTGGTGGGCAGGGAACACGGTGAGAAAGAAAATAGTATTAGTCTACTAAATGGAACCCTTTACTGTAAGAAATTAGATACCACCCCATTTCAGTGGCCCTGATATTTCTAGAGAGACCTAAAAACCTGGCAATACCAGACACAGGTGGCCCCACAAAATTTGATTGCAGGACCTCATTATTATTTATTTATTTATTCTGTTTCCTGCCTGGCAGTCAGCTGCTAAAACCAGCAACAGGAGGTTGCAGTTGGTTGGGGATGGCTATGGCAGGGGGAAAGAAAGGGACGTGATTGGCAGGGTGGCAGCCAAAGGCTTCTGCTCCTCTTGATATATAAGGAGTGCTGGAAAAGGCACATACCTTATGAAACCAGCAGCTCCTACCTACCTTTCACTGTTGATTTACCAACCCATGAGAAATCTGCATAAGCATGGTGAATTTTAAAATCAGGCTGCAAATTGCACAGAGTGCTCACTTTAAACATACTAATGAAATCTCCCCCATTTCCATGGAGGGATACATGAAAGCCCTAATAATCACTGTTACAAAAAAAGGCATGAGAACCATGTTGGGGACATATAGTCATTCATCCTTTCTACCCGTTGTGGGGGGGGGGGGTTGCTTAATATTGAGGCACAGGTCTGTCTACAAGTCATTGGACTCACATCACAATTTGTAAAGAAGTTTACCCTACATAGCTACACCAACGGCTATTGTACAATGTGAGATAAAGAGCACATAATTCAGGTTAATAAAAGCCAAATGACTCAAAAAAAAAATACTGGCATTACTAAACATATCTCCCTTACCTCTGGAAATGCAGGTACTGACTTACTTAACCGCTTCATTCTTTTTGACTGTAAAAGTGTGTTTCCCGGTGATTCTGGAATAGTGGAAACTAAACAAATATAACATACCTTTTAGTCAAATATATTCAAGAAAATCAGTTTAAGGCAATAGCAAATAAAATAATTTCACAAAGCATACTATATTTAATTAAATTACAGTGAGTGTGTTTTCAAAATGCAGCCAAACTGATGTCTCAGCCATGGCTCAGAGGCAGCACTCTTGTTACCCCTGTAAACTTCTCCAGCCCTGCATACCACCAAATAGATTCTGCTTCTGCAACTCTGAATTCCTTTGCACCACCTCACAAAAACTTACTCTAGTCCTCATTCTAAATACTTAAATTTAATTATTTAAGTAGGAAGAACAAGAGGGGGTTTAATTCAAACAGCCCCGATTTCTCCTCTCACCACCTGTCCGTTAACAGAAAGGTGTTTCGATTTTGATTTCCCCCTTTATAAGCACTGGCATTTCCCCCAACCCCTCAGTTTTGGTGTGATCCAATTTCTACAATAAACTCGACATAGGGTATACTCAGAGGGTTGGTTTATTTGCAGACACAAACACGTTATGGAGGGACGCAATGTAGCTTCCTTCTCACTCGTACAATAAAAGAGGGGAGATGGAGAAAGAAAGATTTACAGGACAAAGACCACAGAATAAATAATTATTGTTTTTTGCGAGTCCAGAGTCCAGAATCTAAGTCCAATGGTGCATTCCTTCACAGAGGTCAGCAGGCTGAAGACTGGCACTGGATAGTTCACTTTTCCAGTAGAGTTGGCTTCCATAATGAGATAGGCACGGAGAGATGAATTAGACTTGCAGGCAATAGTATAGAAGTTCAGAAATCCCAGTAGAAACAATGTAGATATGGGCCAGTCATTCAAACTTGGACCAAGCCCTTTTTCTGAGCTGCTGCTTGCTAAATGGATGCTAGCAGACTATTGGCAGTAAAGCAAGACAGTATATATTCTCCCAGCAGGAGAATAAAGGAGCAGGGGTGGAGTGGGGGGGGGGGGGGATGTCACATGACTCCCACCTCTCAGAATGTTACAGTGTAGAAGGAGGCCATTCGGCCCATCGTGTTTGCATCCACTCTCCGAATGAACATTATGACTTAGTGCCATTCTCCTACCTTTTCCCCATACCCTGCACATTATTTTTTTTCAAATAATCATTTAATACCCTCTTGAATTCCTCAATTGAACCTGCCTCCACCACACTTCCAGGCAGTGCATTCCAGACTCGAACCACTCATTGTGTGAAAAAGGATTTCCACACATCACATTTGCTTCTTTTGCAAATCACTTTAAATCTGTGCCCTCTTGTTCTTGATCCTTTTACAAATAGGAACAGTTTCTCCCGATCTACTCTATCCAGCAACCTCATGATTTTGAACACCTCTATCAAATCTCCTCTTAGCCTTCTCCTCTCCAAGGAGAACAATCCCAACCTCTCCAATCTTCATAACTGGAGTTTCTCAACAGTGGAACCATTCTTGTAAACCACTTCTGCGCTCTCCAATTTATTCACATCCATCCTATATTATGGAGCCCAGAACTGTACACAATAAACTTCAGCTGGAGTAAGTTGTGTCTTATATAAGCTCAGCATAATCTCCCTGTTCTTGTACTCTATGTTAATTAACCCCGGTTAATAAAGCCCAGGATACTATATGCTTTATTAACTGCTCTCCAACTGTCCTGCAACCTTCAATGATCTATGCACATACACACCCAGGTGTCTCTGCTCCTGCACCCGCTTAAGAATTGTATCCCTTATTTTGTATTGTCTCTCCATGTTCTTCCTACCAAAATTCATCACCTCACACATTGATCTTCATGTGCCTATCTGCCCACTCCACCGACTTGTCAATGTCCTTCTGAAGTTCTATATTGTCCTCCTCACAGTTTACGATGCTTCCAAGTTTCATATCATCCATAAACTTTGAAATTATCTCCTGCACACCTCGATCTAGATCATTAATATACACATCAGGAAAAGCAAGGGTCCCAATACCGACCCCTGGAGAACTCGACTACAAATCTTTCTCCAGCCCAAAAACTATTACCCTCGGTTTCCTATTACTCAGACAATTTTGTATCCAACTTGCTACTGTCCTTTTTATTCCATGAACTATAACTTCTCACAAGTCTGTTGTGCGGCACTGTATCGAATGCCTTTTGAAAGTCCATGTTCACATCATCAACAGGGTAACTGTCATCAACCCTCTGTTACCTCTTCAAAAAATTCCAGCAAGCTAGTTCAACACGATTTCCCCTTTAGAAATCAATGCTGGCTCTTCCTTATCAACCCACATTTTTCCATGTGACTGTTATTTCTATCCCAATTAATTGTTTCAAGAAGGCTTTGACAAAGGGTGTAAGGTCCATTGCCTGGGTACCCAAGGATGTTAATGTTTCAACCATTAAGAATGTCAACGGAATCTTGCAGGGTTCTTTGTGCTAACAGACAAGTGGTCAGCCGCCGTAGGGCGAAGGAGGGCGGGCGCGAGGGAGGGCGGGCGCGCGGGCGCGAGGGAGGGCGGGCGCGCGGGCGCGAGGGAGGGCGGGCGCGCGGGCGCGAGGGAGGGCGGGCGCGCGGGCGCGAGGGAGGGCGGGCGCGCGAGGGCGAGGGAGGGCGGGCGCGCGAGGGCGAGGGAGGGCGGGCGGGCGGGCGAGGGCGGGCGGGCGAGGGCGGGCGGGCGAGAGAGGGCGGGCGGGCGAGAGAGGGCGGGCGGGCGAGAGAGGGCGGGCGGGCGAGAGAGGGCGGGCGGGCGAGAGAGGGCGGGCGGGCGAGAGAGGGCGGGCGGGCGAGAGAGGGCGGGCGTGTGATAAAACAGTCTAATCACTTGTGGATAACATAGTGAACATGTTAGCTTAATAGTACACGGTTGTAACAGCAGCATGCTATCATAAGAACATTTGAACAAAAACAACATATTTACCATTGTCAGCACTGAGGATCATTTCTTTGTTTGTAGAATCTAAGGTATTTGGCACTGTTATGACATAAATATAAAGACACATCACTGATATTATAACAATACAACCAAATATCAAAGGATACAAGTTCAACAAAACCATTAAAATTTAAAGTAACTGGGTTTAGGTTGATAGTTTTCCAGTATTTTGGGGCTTCAAGTAAAGCAAAGAATTGCTCTGAGCAGAATATTCATCACTTCAGCCTTTATCAAGAATAGCACAAGAGAAATAGAATGAATTACAGCTCTTGGTCCTTATTTTAAAAATCCTCATATTTCATCAGCTAATGCATGAGACATTTACTTTAATAGAGGA
Source organism: Cetorhinus maximus (assembly GCF_964194155.1). Taxonomy (NCBI): domain Eukaryota; kingdom Metazoa; phylum Chordata; class Chondrichthyes; order Lamniformes; family Cetorhinidae; genus Cetorhinus; species Cetorhinus maximus. Next base: position 74,422,290 of record NC_135885.1, read on the forward strand.
GGAGGTTTATGCAGGACAACGAGCTCTTTTTGTTTAAATAAACTAGGTGTACTTCTAGTTTACTATTCTAGGCAGCACAATCCACACAAATTTTATTATAACAGAATTTGCATTTAAGGGCAAAACTTTTAGCACACACCCGACTCACTCGAGTGTAAAGTGACACGTGATATTTTGTTCAGTGTTCATGCGCCAGAGTCGGCAGCGCGCCCGCCCGCCAACAATTAAAAGGCCTGCTAAGGCCTTTGCAGGAGCATTTAAGTAGAATTTTTCACTGCCTGTCTAACCTTGTGGTTGGCGGGCAGGCGAAAAGGCCATGTGGCCCTTACACTTTTTAGGAAACCTCATCTATGGGCAGGATGAGGTTTCCGAAAGCAAATAATAATAAAAATTTTAAAATTTAATTAATAACATGTCCCTGCCCATGTGATTCAGTCATGTTTTTATATAATTTTAATTAATTTTTTCAAAAAAAACTCTTCATCTACGAGGCAGCTCTGTGCCTCAGGAGATGATGAAGCGTGCACTTGCGTGCATGCACGAAGTTTGTGCTCGCCCTCCTCTCCCCGCCCACACAGGCAGCGCTCAGCGCTGCTACTTGTGTTTCACACTGGGTGGACCTTGATTGGCCCCGGCCCCAATCGTGGGCGGCAGTCGGCTTCCCGACTGACCATCAACGGAAAGATTCTGCCCCAAGTTACTGAAAAGGTTTCCATTAACGGGTACTGTGATGGATAATGCCTCGGCTCTTCTCACTGCCCTCAATCCCAGCCTCTCTGACTTTGTGATCTTAAACTGACAAAGCAAAAATATGTTCAGACGTTTTAGTGATCTTGTGCTTCCAGCAGGGAACCATACTCAATGGAATAGTAGTTTAGTGTTATATTTAGTTGCGAATCTATCTTAATTCTGTCCTCCCTTTCCAGCACATTTATCACTAAGGATCACAATCACACCCATTATAAAAGGGAAAAGTATTTTAACAATAAACAGTTCACAGATATAAATTCAATTCAAGGTGCATAATTTGGCGACAAAATTGTTCCCACTTCCCCACTAAAAAGTTACTAAAACTTGCGGTTTAACAAAAAGGAAAACAGAAACAGGAAAATTAACCTCAGTCTGGAGAGAAATATATACATTTGATAAGCCATATACAATTAAATAAAACCTATTTAATGGTCTGCATAAAATTTCCAGCTTTATGTGACAAGCCAAATTACATCAGTTAAGGTTAGAAAAGGGTTGGATTAATGAACCTAAGGGTTTGAAAGTAAGGATAGGGCAGTTGATTAATTCATGTACTCACTTGAGGAGATGCTATTGATATCTTCTAGACTTTTGTAAGTTTCATTTTTATGTGAGTTTCTTCTCAAAACCAAAGGGGACATTTCTTCTTCCTCACCTGTTGGAAAAGGGAACATCTTGACAATTTAAAAATACTACATTTAAAGAGTCACTTAATTGGTGCATAATTAAAGAATCAAGATTTTATTCTGTCTCCATGTAGGAATTTTTGTACTCAAGTGGCAAAACATTTGCCCACTTTGGACTGCATGGCACTGCTCGGTCAGGCACACTATATTAGGTAGTTTCAGCAATACAAAAGATTTTTTTAACTTTACCTGCCCTATTGATTCTCCCAAGTTTCTACTCTGTCACTTAAATAGCAACTACTAGGAGCAATTTACTGAAATGCTCGTGGAATCTGTGCGTGCAGAGCTTGAGTCATTTAGAAATCATGTTTAGAAACATAGAAACTAGGAGCAGGAGTAGGCCATTAGGCCCTTCAAGCCTGCTGCGCCATTCATTATGATCATGGCTGATCATCCAACTCAATAGCCTGCTCCGGCTTTCTCCGCATATCCTTTGACTCCTTTCGCCCCAAGGGCTATATCTAACTCCTTCTTGAAAACATACAATGTTTTGGCCTCAACTACTTTCTGTGGTAGCGAATTCCACAGGCTCACCACTCTCTGGGTGAAGAAATTTCTCCTCATCTCAGTCCTAAATGGTTTACCCCCTATCCTCAGACTGTGACCCCTGGTTCTGGACTCCCCCACCATTGGGAACGTCCTTCCTGCATCTACCCTGTCTAGTCCAGATAGAATTTTATAGGTTTCTATGAGATGCCCCCTTATTTTTCTGAACTCCAGCAAATATAATCCTAACCGACTCAATCTCTCCTCATACGTCAGTCCCGCCATCCTAGGAATCAGTCTGGTAAACCTTCGCTGCACTCCCTCTATAGCAAGAACATCCTTCCTCAGATAAGGAGACCAAAACTGCACCCAATATTCCAAGTGTGGTCTTACCAAGGCCCTGTATAATTACAGCAAGACATCCCTGCTCCTGTTCTTGAATCCTCTCGCTATGAAGGCATAGCATTTGCCTTCTTTACCGCTTGCTGCACCTGCATGTTTACCTTCAACGACTGGTGTACAAGGACACCCAGATCTCGTTGCACATTCCCCTCTCTCAATTTATAGCCATTCAGATAATAATCTGCCTTCCTGTTTTTGCTACCAAAGTGGATAACCTCACATTTATCCATATTATATTGCATCTGCCATGCATTTGCCCACTCACTCTGCTTGTCCAAATTACTCTGAAGCATCTCCGCATCCTCCTCACACTCACCCTCCCACCCAGCTTTGTGTCATCTGCAAATTTGGAGATATTACATTTAGCTCCCTCATCTAAATCATTTATATTGTGAATAGCTGGGGTCCCAGCACCAATCCCTGCAGTACCCCACTAGCCACTGCCTGCCATTCGGAAAAAAGACCCGTTTATTCCTATTCTCTGCTTCCTGCCAACCAGTTTTCTATCCATCTCAATACACTACCCCCAATCCCATGTGCTTTAATTCTACACGCTCATCTCTTATGTGGGACTTTGTCGAAAGCCTTCTGAAAGTCCAAATAAACCACATCCACTGGCTCCCCCTCGTCAACTCTACTAGTTACATTCTTGAAAAATTCCAGTAGATTTGTCAAGCATGATTTCCCTTTCATAAATCCATGCTGACTCTGTCCAATTCTGCCATTGTTTTCCAAGTGCTCAGCTATTAAATCTTTTAAAATGGACTCTAGAATTTTCCCCACTACCGACGTCAGGCTGACTGGTCTATAATTCCGTTTTCTCTCTACCTCCCTTTTTAAATAGTGGGGTTACATTAGCTACCTTCCAATCTGTAGGAACTGTTCCAGAGTCTATAGAATCTCGGAAGATGACCACCAATGCATCCACTATTTCTAGGGCCACTTCCTTAAGTACTCTGGGATGTAGATTATCAGGCCCCGGGGATTTATCGGCCTTCACTCCCATCAATTTCTCCAACACCATTTCCCTACTAATACTGATTTCTTTCAATTCCTCCCTCTCACTAAACCCTGTGTTCCCCAACATTTCTGGTATGTTATTTGTGTCCTCCTTTGTGAAGACAGAACCAAAGTATGTATTTAGTCGGTCAGCCATTTCCTTGTTCCCCATTATAAATTCCCCTGTTTCAGACTGTAGGGGATCTACATTTTTTTTCACCAATCTTTTTCTCTTCACATACCTATAGAAACTTTAACAGTCAGTTTTTATGTTCCCCGCAAGCTTACTCTTGTACTCTATTTTCCCCTTCTTAATCAATCCCTTGGTCCTCCTTTGCTGAATTCTAAACTGCTCCCAATCCTCAGGTCTGTTGTTTTTTCTGGCCAATTTGTATGCCTCTTCCTCGGATCTAATACTATCTCTAATTTCCCTTGTAAGCCATGGTTTGGCCACCTTTCCTATTTTACTCTTGCGCCAGACAGGAATAAACAATTGTTGCAGTTCACCCATGTGCTCTTTGAATATTTGCCATTGCCTATCCACCGTCATCCCTTTAAATAACGTTTCCCAATCCATCATAGCCAACTCGCGTCTCATACCATCGTAGTTTCCTTTTTTAAGATTCAGGACCCTAGTCTCAGATCAACTTCGCCACTCTCCATCTTGATGAAGAATTCTATGATATTATGGTCGCTCATCCCCAAGGGGCCTCGCACAGCTGGATTTCCGATTATTCCTTTCTCATTACACAATACCCAGTCGAGGATAGCCTGTTCTCTCGTTGGTTCCTCGATGTATTGGTCCAGAAAAATATCCCGTATACACTCCAGGAATTCCTCCTCTACGGTATTGTTACTAATTTGATTTGCCCAATCTATATGCAGATTAAAGTCACCCATAATTACAGATGTTCCTTTATTGCATGCGTCTCTAATTTCCTGTTTAATGCCATTCCCAACATCACCACTACAGTTTGGGAATCTATATACAACCCCCACTAACATTTTTTGCCCCTTAGTGTTTCTCAGCTCTACCCATACAGATTCCACATCGTCGGAGCTAATATCTTTCCTCACTATTGTGTTAAATTCATCTTTAACCAGCAATGCAACTCCTCCGCCTTTTCCTTTTTGTCTGTCCTTCCTAAATACTGAATACCCCTGGATGTTCAGTTCCCATCCCTGGTCACCCTGCAGCCATGTCTCTGTAATCCTGACTATACCATACCTGTTTACATCTATTTGCGCGGTTAATTAATCCACTTTATTGCAAATGCTCCTCGCGTTAAGGCACAAAGCCTTAAGGCTTGTCTTTTTAACATTACTTGGCCCGTTCCCACTATTTTTCACTGAGACCCTGTTTGATTCTTGCCCTTGATTTCTCTGTCTATCACTTTTCTTATTCCCCTTTCTGTCTTTTGTTCTTGTCCTTGATTCCCCCTCCTCGAACTCCTTACATAGGTTCCCAGCCCCTTGCCATTTTAGTTTAAACCCTCCCCATAAATTTAACCGATTTATTTTTTTTGAAATAACAGGTGCAGTGGATAAAGGGGAACCATTGGATGTACTGTGCTTCGATTTCCAGAAGGCATTTGATAAAGTGCCATGTCAACGATTATTGCAAAAATAAAAGTTCACGGTGTAGGGGGTAATATATTGGCATGGATAGAAGATTGGCTAGCTAACAGGACACAGTAGGCAAAATGGGTCATTTTCTGGTTGGCAGGATGTGATGAGTGGTGTGCCACGGGGATCAGTGCTGGGGCCTCAACTTTTTGCAATTTATATAAATGATTTGGATGAAGGAACTGAAGTTATGGTTGCTGATGACACAAAGATAGGTAGTTGTAAAAAGTTAGTATGCAGGTACAGCAAGTAATTAGGAAAGCTAATGGAATATTATAATTTATTGAGAGGAGAATTGAATAAAAAGTAGGGAGGTAATGCTTCAGTTATATAGGGCATTGGTGAGACCACATCTGGAGTACTGTGTACAGGCTTCTTATTTAAGGATGTAAATGTGTTGGAAGCAGATCAGAGAAGGTTTACGAGACTAATACCTGGAATGGGTGGGTTGGCTTATGAGGAAAGGTTAGACAGGCTAGGCTTATATCCACTGGAGTTTAGAAGAGTAAGAGGCGACTTGATTGAAACATACAAGATCCTGAGGGGTCTTGACAGGGTGGATTTGGAAAGGATGTTTCCTTTTGTGGGAGAATCTAGAAGTAGGAGTCACTGTTTGAAAATAAGGGGTCACCCATTTAAGTCAGTGATGAGGAGAAATTTTCTGAGGCAGTGGAAGCAGAGTCTTTGAGCTGAGTCTTCCCCCTCATCAGGGAAAGAAATTGTCACATGAGCTGGGGAATGTCCCTTAATTTTATCAAAAATTTTTATTTAATAAATAAACCCTTCATGAAACCTCATCCCACCCGTGGATGAGGTTTAATGAAAAATGTGAAGGCCGCTTGGGCTCTTCGTCTGCCCGCCAACCTTAAGGTTGGACGGGCAGTATTCTTAACAACTTTAATTACTTTCTTAATGGCCTTAATAGGCCTTTGACAGTTTGGCAGGCATGCAGCTGCGTCAGCGGCACGCCTGCCGAACTGACGATCTAAATGACGCGCGGTGATATCAGGATGTATGCCTGACATCACCGTGCATCATTTTATGCGTCAGCGAGCAGGACTCGCCCCCGCTCGCCGACCCAAAAATTTTGCCCCTTGCATATTTTTAAGGCAGAAGTAGATGGATTCTTGATAAGCAAGGGGGTGAAAGGTTATAAGGGCTAGCCAGGAATGTGGAGTTGAGGTTACAATCAGATCAACCATGATCTTATTGAATGGTGGAGCTGTCTCGAGGGGCCCAGTGGCCTACTCCTGCTCCTAAGTCGTACATTCGTATGTATTTTACGTTTCCCCTAAAACATGGCACATATACGTTCATTTTCTTGCAAATTCTCGGATATCACTGGACTAGCTGAGAGGTTATCTACGCGAAGAACTTAGCAATTGTAGGATACTGGTTCAACAATTACTCTCGCCTGGATTTTCACTCCCGGCTTGCAACACCCGCTTTGGGGAAGAAGTGCCCCAAATGGTTGGATCCTCATTTTCTGTCGGGACAGGTGCTTGCTGGAGTAGGGCCCAACCCCCTGGGCACAGATCGGAGGTGGCTACAGGAACTGTCAGGTGCCGAGGCGACTTGGTTTGAAGGCCTGCCTCGGTTCTCTGAGACTTCATCCCAGTTGCGTTGTTAAATATTCTACCCTTACCACTCACCCTTCTCACCTACTCCCCAAGCCCCATCCATGTCAACCCATGCTGCTCCAGCCACTCCCAATAGCCATGCCAACACAACACATCACCCCCACTCATCTTCATGTTCCCTTATATCCCTTCGCCAACTCATGTGAACTCATACCCCACCACCCCCCCCCCCCTTCATTCGCCACATTTTCCCTTACACCCTTCATGCCAACTCACCCAGTACCCACCATGGGCTGACCTCAGGAGTCATGCTGAGATTAAATATTATAATGTTCTAAATATCTGTTACAGACTTCGCTATGTATAGAAAACACTCACTCGTAAAAGCCCATTTAATACATTTAAGCCCCCCTCAAGTACTTAATCCCTTATAAAAAACAAACATTTGCATTCATAACCCCACACCAAAGACAACCTTTAATAACCTCTTGGACCTATCAATCAAACTGCGAACTTAAGAGTCCCTCACCATGAAGACAGTTGGGGAAGCAGCATGATAACACTTGGGGTTATGTCAACGAACATCTATTGAAACTGCAAGCACAGATTTTTTTCAACTCGTACACAGGCAGGCTGTTTTTTTTTAAAATTTAAAAGACAGGGGATTTAAATAACTTGACAGCTCAACAGTTTCACAGATCTCATCTGCCCTTTTCAAGCATTCGTAACACTCGCACACTGTGGGATAAAGCCCTTGTTCCAGCGAAAAATGAGATCTGTTTGAACTCCCCAGAGAGTTCAAATGGCCCTGCTGATTTCTGGTTTCCCCCATGAGAGTCACACCCCACCCCATTCTCTTACCAAAAATAAGATCTGTCAGAAACATGGCAGGACTTGCAGATCCAGTTCCCACTGCCATTTTGGATATGCTGTGGAGACTCCAGGAAAATCTAGGCCCTTGCCTCCTATTGCATGGCTGCTGGTCAGCATTACATAACAACAGAATAGCTGACTTGGAAAATTCAATGAGGTGGTAAATCCAACCAGCATCCCTCCGTTTTGGTTTTTCAAAATACCATTTTTATTTAATTTTCCTAGTTTCAGCTCATCCACTGCAGTGACTGTAGGCACTAGCTGATGCAGAATAGATGGACTGGATGTTATTGTATCTATTTTACAATAGCACAAGCCTACTCATATTAGCAAGATATGGTCAGCACAGTTCTCCAAAAGGAGAATTGCTGTGTACATGTTGGTACTTATGCTATGTCATGCATTATAGTAATGCTTGTACAGTGATACTTTGAGTTACCAAGAAAAGTGCAATGTCTGGTATGTACAACCTGACTGCCATAATTTAGATCTACTTAATGGTAGAGATCTGTCTGAAACATTGGGGACAGATTCATAGAAGCAGTTAAATGCAAGCAATTTCAATCTATGCCACGATTTTAGGATTCATCAGCTCCAGGTATTCAGCTAGAAGTGTCTTTCTTCACCTTGTTGTGAGAAGGGTGAAAGAGAAGGAAATCTTAAAAGTGATGCAACTGAACTAGTGATCACCTTATACACTACTACAAACCGTGTACTATCAAAAACCTAAAATAAGAATGAAAAAATAAATCATAGTATCCATCAGGTATTTACACTGCACCCTGCTTGCATTCTACTCGAATGGAGATATACAGTGACAAGCAAATGCTTCCATTCTCACTACAGAAAAATACAAAAAAACTTCCACTTCTATGTAATTACCCTTAAAAAATTCTTAGGTCAGGATTTCCCGATCAGCGAGCGGGGGGCTGGGCCTGCTCGCCGACGTGTAAAATGATGTGGGATGATGTCGGGCGTTACTCCCGACGTCACCCCGCCTCATTTCAATTTTCAGATCGGCGGGGACTCAGCCGAATCAGCTGTGCGCCCGCCGACCTGTCACTGGCCTATTGAGTAATTAGCTTGATTAGTGGACCTGCCCGTCCAACCATAAGGTTAGCGGGCAGGCCGGGAGCCCTGGCGGGCATTGGAAAAAGCATTAAACCTCATCCACGGGCGGGATGAGGTTTCACGTAGGTTGTTAAAAATTTAATAAAAGCGTATTTAAAAGTGATGAACATGTCTTAACACATGTGACAGTGTTACATGAAGGGACATGTCAGGGAAATTTTTTTTTCTGTTTTTAAGATTTTTTATTGTGGAGCGAATCTCTCTGAGGCAGCACTTAGAGGCAGCATATGCATGAAAGAGCGCACTCTCAGCTCAGGGAATCCCGCCTCTCCCTACCCACACAGGGAGCGCATAGTGCTTCCTTGCAGACGTCACGCTGAGCGGGCCTTAATTGGTCCGCCCACATAAAATGGCGGCGCTTCGGAGGCACATCTCCACGCACCCGTTCCTGAACGTTCCCCCCCAACGGGGGGAAAATTCTGCCCTTAATGCATCTACTTTTGTTCATGACATTTTGGTTCCTATGCAGCTTAGTGCTATAAATAATTGCCACAAAGTGGGAGTTCATAATTCACCACAGTGAAACCAGATATTTTATCCAGTGAAGGGGAAAGGGCAGGTGAGCTGGGGACAAAGAAATATTTTTAAAACCTAGAGGGGCAAGTCATCATGGTTTCTCTTCTCAACCAACATATGACTATAACTGATAGATTACTATTCACAGGTAAAGAAGTGGTCCATTACTCAGTTTTGTAGTGTGGGGGGAATTCAATACCATATTTTCTGTGTTGTATTAAGTTTAACATTTTATGCATATTGAAGTAAAATGCAGTCAGTCCGTCAGTCAATTTGGCTAGCTGTCAATCAGAACACCTATTGAAAAATATTCAAATATGTCCTGCTGTTTAAAATCAGCAGGACCTGTAGGAAATCCTTCCTTCTGGGTTTCCCAGCAGTGAATCCTTCCATGTGGTCTCTTCCTGCCTCAAAGTTATTATCAGGGCATTGTTTCTGCAAATTTTTTTTTTTAAATTATCCTTCAAGAACAGGCAGTCTCTTCTGACTCTACGATTTTGGACCAAGTGAAATACCTCATTATGGTCTCCATTATCTCACCCCTCAGAAACATAAAAACAGCAATTATTTCAACTCTTAATCTTCTCTTTTACAGAGAGAAAATGCCAAATTGACCTAACCTCTCCATCAACCATGCACTCATTTTGGCTGCTCTCTGCATCTTTTCAATAGCTGCAATATCCTTTTTTCACCATGACGATCAGAACTGCACCCAGTACAAGTCCAATTGCATGAATGACTTAAATGGGATGGATTTCTTGGTAAGAAGAGAAACAACAGTGCTAGCCACTGAGCAGAAGAAAGCTGCCCACAAAAATCTAGCAATTTCTGTGGTGTGGATTTCCCCTTTCCCAATGTCAGTTGGAATCTGACATCAAGTTAAGGGGATCTCCAGGTGTCTAGCAGCAGTGATGTCATCAAGCATGGTAAGCAACCAATCACATTTTCGACAGACAACAAAGCAAGAAGTCCACTGAATTTCCTCATTTTTAACTTTTACAGATAGTAAAATAAATGATTGGGACATATGCATGAAATTAAAGTGGAAGCTAAAATATCAAAATTCAATTTTTTAAAAACTATGCAGGGTTAAAAATTCGATAACAGTCCCATGCATGTTTTGGGGGCAACATGTGATTTACCTGCACCCTTTCAAAGTAATGTAGGCACAAACTTGGTGCTACCTGCTGATTTACATGATAGTCGTGTTCAGTCCAATGCTAAATTTGGCGAGCAGCTGTGCACATCAGTAGGAGCCCAGGTTGATTTGAGGCCAGACCCACTTAAAGCTAGCTTCTTAAAGGGGAGGTGCATTTTGGTTGCAACAGGCACTGGAAGTGACTGGGGTAGAATCACTGACCTATAGAAGAATAAAGATAATGCAGCATAGTAGAGAGTGGGCTCCTAGATTTTTTTGATGCAGCACTTGAGGCCCTGGTGCAGGAGGAAAGAGGACTTCTTCCCACAGGCAGCAAGGATACCCTACAGACTAACACTGAGAAGGGAATAGGAGCAGATAGCAATGGGGGACAATACAGACAGTGTCACCCTGGGGCACTTGGCAGCAATGTCAAAAATAATTTAATTACCTCAAACAATTCGTCAAGGTCAGTGAATTGATCTTCAAATTCCATAGGCTAAATTTTGCCATCTCAAAATGGGGTGAGGGAAATAAGAATAAATTCCGGGATTCCTGCCCCCATCCTTGTCAATTGATATTTTTAAAGTGCACAAGTCGGGAGCTTCCAGGCAGCAATCCTGATGCTGGCAGCTCCATTTCGGAGTTGGCAATTTGAGAACCCTTGCAATTTTCATGGAGTTGGGACAGCTTCTGAAGGAGATGTGGTTCAAACCAGCTCAGAGGTGTCGTAAACTATTGCAGGAAGCCTGTTCTGGAGTTGGGAATCTTTCAAAAGTTTTAAAAGGTGTTGGTAACTTCATGTCATATTGTAATGCTGTATGATAAGTTAAATATGTTTTTAATGCAGTGGCTGATGGTAGGGCCTTGTTTAGAAAAGGTAAGTGACCATTAAATTGACCAGTGTGAAAGTGGAAAAGTCTTCAGATGCATTAGATTAAATTTATCCTGTATATAAAATGCTCTTCTTCATTGAACAGCATTGAGTTTCAGATTTTCTTGTGTTAGTTGCACCTTGTACACTGATCTTTTCAGCCATTTGCTCAGCCTTTGAAGTGGTGCAACAGATAGCCATCTGTTCCGCTACTTCAAATGCTTTAGTGTATTCAACTCGAGGTTCTGTTGACACAGTTGTGCAATGGGTGAGGGAGTGAGGGGGTAGGCTAGGGTGCCTAACTCAGAGAACTGGTGTCCCAGTGAACAGAGATGGGCGTCTAACCTGCCTGCCTTGGCATCCACCCACCTCAGTTCCCACCACAGGTCTGTTTCTGGAAACGGTGGACCCAACTCCAGCCTGTCCCTGCACCTCACCATGAAAATTGTGTGGGCAGACTCTGTTGGGCAGGAGGCGGAATTGCGAGATCAGGAAATCTCCAGACTCGTGATTCCCACCTCAAAAAAAAAGGGAAAAATCAGGCCCCATACCTTTACAATTGAACCACTAGCCCAGTGCCTACATCACTCACCTACCAACAGCTCAAAACAATGTTCATTACTTCAACTGATCCTCACACACTTAGCAATGCTTCAAGTGTCTCAACCACATCTCTCAGCCTGCACACACTGCCAGCTATACAACAAAGACAGCCACATCAGCCAAACGCATTGCATAACACTTCTTTCTTCTTTGTACAGCAAGGTATCACACACCAGAGGCAGCAGCAGCTGCTAACTGGTGGGTTCGGGCACACAGCCATCTCCTCCGTGGGGGTGAGGACAGGCAATCACCACAATTGGGAGTGCTCTTCAATGAGGCTGTAGCCAGCAATGGGCTGAGACCACAGAGGGTAGACTACAGCTGGCACCCCCTAGTCTATTTGGTTGAGGGAGACTATCGTGATGCAAAGGTCACCATCGACTTCCCATTGAATTTCAATCTTCCCTTTAGTTTGGAGACAGATAGTCTGGAAACTCCATATTCTTTTGGGGTATAACCATCCCAGATTTGCACTTTGTGCAGTAGCGGGAGGGAAAAAGAACGTTTTACCCACTGGCCGCAATGACAGCTTCTCACGCCGTATCAGCCTAATCCCACCTCATAAATCGTGCATTCCCAGGAAACATGCCATTTCGATGGCAGGACTCCAATTTGCCCACCGTGCCATCACCTCGTTGATTCATCACGCTGGGCACGACATTTAAAGTGCAGCTACATGCATACCTTTCAGTGCTTCCAGTTTAGGACTACTGTACAGAAGACATGGCACCAAAAGGCAAGACGGCTGCAGTCCCCTGGTTTAGTGATGCTTCCCTCGAGCGCCTGTTGGACGTCATGGAGGTCTGCCATGATGTCCTCCACCCCCGCTCTGGCCGGAGGGGCAGCAACATTACTTGGCTTGGTAGGCGTTGGCAGTGGTGGTCAGTGCCAATGCTGCACAGAAGAGGTTGGCCATCCGATACAGATAGAGGATGAATAATCTCATCCATGCCCCAAGGGTAAGGCAACCTTCTCATCACTCTAAACTCACACACTCAAGTCCATCACACATTCACTGGCATCTCACTCACTGCCAGCTCAAGGGGCATCACCACTCTCGCACACACCCTCAACTCCATCTGGCCTCATATCCTCTGGAGACTCCCTCCTCAGCCCTCATCGAGGCCACTTGCACAGGTCAACCTGTTTCCTCACATACACCCTGGGATTCCCCCATTCCCCAATATAGCCCTTGCCCTGCAGCCTCTTCTCCCCCTTCCCCCAGCAAGGTCTAGCCCTGCAGCCATTGAAAAGCCACCCACACCTTACAGCTGGTTTGGTAGGTAGAGAGCTGGCCGTGAGACCCCCTAAAATTGATGTGGTGCTGCCTGCGAAGCCTGGTGCTGATGACCGCGAGTGCTGCCCGAAGCAAGGTCGGCAAACAAACCTTGAAGTTCTGAGCAAAGTGCAGCTTGCCAGGTGCACGTCGCCTATGTACAAATGTGAAACACGTCAGTGTGGTGCCCAATGATCCAGCATTGGGGGGCGGGGGGGAGGGAGAGAGAGAATGATTCCAACAAGCAGGGCTTATAATGATATGCAGGTGTGTTACAATGAAGTTCACACCGTCGGATGTCAGGAAACGTGCCATTGCAATCATCTGCTCTGCTCGTCAATTTGGTTTCACAATGTCGTGAAACTGATTTTTGGCCTTCTCACCATATTGTCTGCTCAGGCCACCGGACACACCCGATGCCAACAGGCATGGAAAATTCCACCCTAGGTGTTGGCCCATCCACAAACAATGGGAAGTTTGAATTCCACAAATAGTTGTAAGATACCCTCACCTATGTCCATATTTAACAAGATATTCGACTGACTTTTATATTGGCAAAAATCGCATTATTTGCAGCAGTCATCTTTAAAAATTTGACGCAAACAAGCAGTTAAGTCTGAATTGAAAGTTCATAATATGACATGACTGTACGGGGCATGATACCTGACATCAATAGAGTCTGTCACCTCCCTGATGCATCAGTCGCTGGTGAACTGGGGGATGTTAACAATGTTGCCTGCCCCAGCCTGGAAGGATCCCAACACAAAAATTCACAGCCACTGGCAGTGCTGACTTGCCTTCCTCGAAGACTAAAGGTTTGGTTCCAAGAGGTGGGAGAATTCTGCAAGCACCTCCATAGCAAGATTCAGATGGTGCACACACTGCTCCTCTCTTAGGTGGAAGTAACAGAAATACTCCTGAAGACCCTAGGTGGGCAAGGCCTCTAGCTGAGAGCCCTCCCACTTCTGCCAGCAGCTCATCCTCTTACTTGTTGCTCTACTACAGCTCCTTCTCATCTACAGCTCAAGGGGAATTGCAACAAATGCAATATGAATGGGAGCAAATCATGTGCCCAGAGCCCTTGCAGTTTCAAACAAACAATCCCTTCCTCGCATGCAACAAACCCTACAGACTTCAACTGGAACCAGCTCCACAAAACACCCAACACCAAATCAAACTGGATCAATATAAAGTAATCAGGAACTAACATGTTGTTGACAATTCCTATAAATAGCGCTGGTGGAGGACTCTTGCTGCTGTTAAATGCATGTTTAAGAAAGGGCATTATCTAGAGTGGCCATATCCAAAATTACAATCAACGTGACTTCATGATCTGCCTACTCTGCATTCTTCTGGCACATGCTCCTATACTTGCATTAATCAAATGGTGTTTGATGCAGGCCTCGCCAAGTGAGCGTGCACAGCGCAGGTGTCATTTTGGTAGCAAAATGGAACTTGTAGCACCTAAACTGAGTGTTATACCGCCAAATTTTGCAACAGTAAAACTATTATAAATGGAAAAATTTGAGATTGAGCAAATAAAATTCTCAGAGTTTGAGGTTATTGAGCAATAATTATACCTTTAATATGCTGTTAAAAACCCAGTTACACCTCATTCAACAAGGTGCAGCCTTTAAAGTTCTTACAGGGAGACTAATAATGCAACAGTGGATGTTCTTGTCAGTTCAATGATTTCTAATTGACAGCATTTTGTGGGGTTCTCAGCAGCGTAGAATCACTGACCAACAACTTCTGAATTTCCACATCTAACTGCTCATTGTGTGGACTCCAGAAGTTGCTGTCAATTTCAGAGGAGTAATGGTGAACACTGAATTTTGCAATCATTACTAACCCAAAAATCTGGGCCATGAAGTGGCAACATTGTCTCACTATTTCAATCCAACATTGACCTTTTAATGCATCTCAAGAGCTCATCTGCTTTATTCACTGCTGCCGAGTGCTATCCTGATAGCTTCGATTTATTGCCAATTAGAATCCCCAGATCACTTTCAAGCACATAATTTTCTCTCCATTTAATCAATAGCAGCTTTCTGGATTTTTTGTCCTCATTGACACATTTTACATTCCTCTACATTGAATTTCATCTGCCATCTGCGCAATTCCTAAGTGCATGCAAATCTTCCCACAGCTTATCCTGTTTATTTTAAAGTTTACCACCTGCATTAGCTTCACATCATCTGCAAATTTACCCACTGCACTTGTGACTCTTAGCTCCAGGTCAAAGATATTTGACAAAAAGGTGCTTAAAAATAATTTAGGGGTCTCAGGCATTTTTTTTATGATAGTACAAGTATACTAGGGCAGGGTTAATGTTGCATGTCCACTTATACATATAATAGTTTTTCATATTTACAACACATTTTGGAAAATAAGAAAGCACATGCTTTATAGTCTGATGGAAAAGTGGAAAATCACCCATATGAGCTTGGTAAAGAAAAAGAGGCCATAACATCCATAAATATGCTGAGGTGAGATTTCCTACCCCTGGTACTTGAAACCATTATTGCAAGTGTTTAATTAGCTAACAACAGATTACCATCCTACTTCACAATATTCCCCTGTGCAGGTATTAAAAGTGGTGTATCATTAATATGGCTTTTACTAAACAGGCCTTAAAAAAGACATTTTTACCCAACATTTCAATACATCATCTCTCAAACATCTCTAAGTACTTCAAATATTTTGGAGTGCCCTGTTGTTTTACATCTGCACATTTCAAGATCCCAAAAGAAAGTTTCATAATGATAAGATGAATGTTCTTTTTTTAAATTAAATGATAGTTTGAGGAAACAATGTTAGCTACAAACCAGAGAGAATGATCTGTTCTTTTCATAATAGTGCCATGGGATTTTAAGTCTACTTGAAACAATGGATAGATGGGTGTTCAGTTATCTTGTGTGAGGGCAACACCTGAGAGAGCAATCTCACCCAAGATTTGCACTGAAATACCATCCTAGATCAGGTGGTCAAGTCTTGGAGTAGGTTTGACCCTGCAACCTTCTCATCCAGATGCAATAGTACTAAGTGAGTCCTGTGCACCAACATCCTGGCTACAATAATTTTAGAAAAAAAGTTAATATTTTTCAGAATCAGCATCATTCTTATGATTTGTAGACGAATAATTTCACACCCACTTAACAGAAGGAAACAGTTGAACTTCTGTACCACCATGGAAAATCAAGGAATTGCGATTACTCCCTTTCTGGAATCAGGCTAGCATAGGGTTGCACTGAAGAGTTCTTTGAAGTCTGACATTGCCACACAATGCACCCATAGTTAAACCCAGGATCGACATAAGATCAGGAGATGATTAGTGGAAATGTATAATCAGCTATATTCAAAATCAAAAGTGGATAGAAAATGTAAACCAATCACAAGGGGGAAAAAAGGAACAGAATAGCCCACTATGCCAGTAAAAATAAATTAATGCTGATGCTCACTGAGTGAACTTCTCCAGGTTTCAGCACGCAAGTGGTAATTTCCTCCTGAATAGTCTGACAATACATTTTTAGGTAAAGCATCTTGATCAAGATTATAAGGCATATCTGACTTGAACGTTCCTGTGGATTTTTTGGTGGGACTAACATCACATTCCTTGAAGTTGCTCATCTTGGTCATTCCAGATGGAAGATTCAACTCAGATTGAAATTCGTCTTCTTGGTCAAATCCTCTCATGTCCTTATCTAAAGCTATTCCGAGATCTTCACCATACTTGGAGTCATTATCAGTTTTAACAGGTGGTATTTTCTCTTCTTCAAAGGATATTTCATCTGGCTTCAGACTACCCTGGATCTTGTTGTCCAATGACTCAGATTTGTTCAGTTTCTTCTGGGGAATGTCATTTTCTTCTCTAACTGAGGAACGTCCTGCAAACAAAGCAAGATTTTCTTCATTACTGCTGACTTCATTGGAAGCACTTTGCCCAATTGATGAGTTTTCATCCTGAAAAGATATACTAGTTGGTTTTAGAACACTTGGAATTTGGCTGTGAAATCTCTTTTCTGGAATATTTTCCTCTTCATTATTTCTGATGTTGTTAGAAGCATTTGGCTTATTTGGTGAATGCCTTAGGTTTATATCTTCAAATGAAAGTTGTGTATTGGCCATTTTTCTGTCAACTGGTTCATTGTCACTGAGCATGAAGGTCTGGTGGTCTGGCTGCAAACCTTTTTCATAGTTATCCTGTTTCTCAACAGGTGAAGTTTTGTTTTCACCTTTTTCCTTAAGTCTTTTCTGCAATCCAATATTCAAAGTGTTTAGCTCCTTCAATTTTGGTTGACAAATTGTTTTGTCTTGAGCTGCTTCTTCTACTTCAGCAGAGCCTTTCTGGAAATCACTGGACATAGGGAAAAGTTCATTTTCATTTGAAGCATTGGTTGCTTTCTTCAATTTTACTTTGATCTCTTCAGGTTCTGTAGGGAGAACCTTGGGGAAATATTTGGTGTTCAATCTTTTCTTCTCAGTTTGAGTTTTTCTTTGTTGAAGTATCAGTTGCATTCTTTCTTGGACACTTGGTCCACTATATCCATGGGTTTTCATACTTTCATTTTTGGAGCCTTCATCAGGTGTATCAGAGTTTGAAGGTTCAGTACTTGTTGCCATTTTCATGATAATTAGACGTTTGTCATCTGGTGTGCTTGCAAGTACCGATTGAGCATCGTCATCATGTCTTTTAGTTCCCTTATCCCAAAAGTTTCTTAGGTTTCTGAATTCTGTATGATTGAGATAAGGATCATCTGATACGTTACATATTCTTTTCTTGATTGAAACTATTGTGAAAGGCTTTTCTTTTACAGGAATTGCATTTGTGTTATTCTTCTCCAAGTGGAGATTCACCTCAGTTTTATATTCCTTATTATTCAATGTTTGTTCCAAATCTAGGACATTAACATTACTTTTTCCTCGTAAGGCATTGGTTTCTTGTTCATTTTGCTTGGTGAATTGTTTCTTTGTATCATTCACGGGTGTATGTACATTTTTTGATCCTTGCCTTTCTTTTTCTGAGAAAGGTTTCTCACATGTAGTAGTTACATGATATTTTCCACTTATCTTTAGTTGGGTTTTTTTATCATTACATTGCTCTTTTTCAGTTTTAGTGTGGTCCAAGTCTTGTACAACTTCATTGTCGAGAGACAAAGAATACAAACTTTCAATAGTAACTGACTTAGTTCCTTTTTTTGCCAACCTGTAATTAGATGATTTCATATCAATTATACTTTCCTCCTTGGTTGACTTTCCAAACACTGTATTTGCAAAAGCATTTTCTTGGGATGAAGTTGTGAGTTTTTGTGAATGTTTTTGAATAGTGGGAAGTCCTCGCTCTGTTGTACTTTTGGCACCAGTTGTTAAGGTTTTAGATTCTTCTACATTCAAACTAGCACTTTCTGGTCCTGATTTAGTCTCTTGTGCACTATTTTTATTAGCAGCAATGAGGAAAAAGTCAGTATCTTCTGAGATTGCTTGAGAGTTTTTTGACTCTCCATTTGCATTTTCATTTGCTCCAGCCCTCCCTTTCTCAGGGAAGGATTTTAAAACTGATAGCCCTGATTCTGACTCTTCAACTTGCTCCAGTTTGATATGCTGCTGTTCATCATTAGAAGGTCGGAATATGTTCTGAGAAAGTGGATAAGTAATCTCAAAATCACGTTTTGTTCCAGTTTTATTTTTTTCCTCAAAAAATATCGGTTCTGGAATTAAAGATTTATCAAAACTATTTTCTTTTATCGGAGTTTGAACTTCCTGCAATTGGATTTCTTGTTCTCCTTGTCCTTGGATTTCATGGTTTATGTATGGTAGCATTTGTTCTTTTTTTGTAAACATATCAGCTTCATTATGTGAAAACTCAGTATCTGGCTTTGCATTTACTGTTATCACAGCTTTAGGCTTGTTCTCTACTATTGGTTCAGGTGGAGTTTTCATTTCTTCTATCTTTGTGTTTACAGGTGGCATTTCTTCACTTCTGGTGAACCAATCTAACACCTTTGATATGGATTCATCAGCTGCCTTCATGTGCTCAACTGTATATTTATCAAGCATTGGGGACTGTGAAGAATGAGCTTCATGTCTTTGTTCGATTGGTGCAGTCTTGAAGAGAGGCACCACAAAATTAACATGCTTACCTTCGGATATTTTTGTAGGCTGCTGATTAGACACCTGAGGAGACTCAAAGTCAGTGTGAAGTATCTGCTTATCTACAATGAAATAAATAGGAATACATTATTTATTCTTCTATGCGAGGTAGGTAACCAAATAAATGCATTTCAAATGGTGACACATCCAATTTTCTAGCATGAGACTAAAAATTAAAGTTGCTATCAGCAGATGAATGCTCAATATGTTCATGATATTTGTCTATCCGTTAAGAGGCAATGACCCATTTATCTTAAATGGGTAAAACAACAAGCAGAAGGACGCTCAAATAAATTAAACATCCATCTGTTTATATTGTCTGCAGCCATCCAATGGGTGGGTTTTCTTAAACAGTTCTTCTAAATAAATAAACCAGCTTGCAACTATATTAAATCATGAGGCAACATAATGAAAAACTGAAACTTTTTAAATTTGTGCTTTATGTTATTGAACATCTATTATTCCATTTTAATGAACTACAACACATGCTAAATAATGGACATCGGAAATGACCCAAAACTAACTGGAATAAAAGTCTCTCAATGCTATTGATTCAGATTCGGAGCTACTTAAGAAAAAGGTAAATTTGAGGTTATTGTTGAAGTATATAACTTAATTTTATGATATTTAAAAATCAAGTTTATGCTTGAAATATCATCAAGAAAGTAAAAGCTTTCATGTGCTTAAGTATCCCCTCAGGTTAACATAAAATAATTGCTTTATTTGGATTCTCTTCACAGGTTGTAAGAGAACTTCAAACTATTGTATACAATTAAATGCCAGGATTCTTTTGATGGCCCAGGAATAATCTACCACAAGACAGGTGCATTTGTTTAGCACTGTTAAAAGAAGCCAGTTAAGACTAGCTACCTACAGTTCGCCATTTGCCAACTTTAATATAAGGAGGCACTTGCACTGTAACGGACACTGGACAAAATTAAAATTGTTGGGGAGAAGAATTTACACTTTAGAGAAGTGCCATCTTGACCAAAAAGAAAAAAACCTGTCCAACAACCCTTTTTCGTTTGGAGAGGAGAAAAACCAAAGGTTTATTTGCCCTTTGTCACATGGTGATAAGCAAGCAATATGATTAAGCATTTTATATTATTTCCTGATGCATATTCTGACAAAGAGAGACAATAGCTTTAAATCAAAATTTCATATCATCAATATAAAGATGAATAATGTTGCCAAATATGAAACTTCCAAAACCATATAAAAGTAGCTTGTTTGAAGTATTTCCATCTGAACTTTAACAGATAGATACCGAGCTGAATGAGAAAAAGCAGAAAGAGTATAACTGATCCCCAGTGTTAATCTGAGATGAATTGTTTGTCTCACCAGGAATCAATTAATTGTCACAACATAATGGTGGCAGTCCTGTAGTCTGCATCAGATTTCAGGCAGCAAGTTTCAGCAATCCAGAGTCTTTCAAAGGAATCAGGTCAGGGTTATTGCTGAAAGTTGCTGCTTCTGGCAAATGGAGGAATCTAAATTGAAGAAATTAATTTTAAAATAAACATGAAAGGGCAAATAAAACTAAGCATAGTACATAAAACAAAAGCATTTTAAGGTGACCCACATGCCCATATAACTCCAATCTTTCATTTAACCCAGGGAATTCAAAATTTCCCCTGTTCCAGTAAATTACCTCTTCATTCAATTTCGTTCTGTAGCCAGTGATAGTCTAAGTCTCTGATTTAACTGGATGCAAAATATGGACGAGATGAATTCTATATGCAAAGTCTGCCATTCAGCTGGACTCTCGCAAGACAAAGGTTTCATCTCAGATTTAAGGAGCATGCAGAATGTACCTTCAGTACTGCTCTCCAAAGTCAGCACTTATGCTTCCAGAAAAGAACTGCAATCTTTGGGGATCTAAGTCCTATGATTTATGTTTGTCTGGTCTATCACACTGTTCCAAAAACATTAAACTCTCCAATTCATATCCTAATCCTGTTTAGATGTTTTTAAATGTAGTTTATTAATCATTAACTCCCCTCTTATATCTATTATTTTGACATTTATTTCTTTCAAGCTTCAGGTAGTCTATATTCTGAAATGTAGCCAAAATAACTGGTGATCAATTAGCAAACAAAACAAATGTTATTGTTCACAGTAACAAGTGAAGTAGTCAATGACAAAATGTTTATGCAGGACATCTTAACAGAAGAGTTTGTTTAGAAAATATTATGGTGTTCAAACCCTCTTCAAAGAAATAAGTTGCAACTACCTTCTTTTATCTTGGGTTACATTTTACCCCCAAAATTGATTGCAATACAATTTCCTAGAATATTAGATGTGGTGTAATTAAAAGAAGAAAGTTGAAGTTCGAACAGATAAAAATCAATATGCAATCATACCACCAGTAGATAACAGAATGATTGACATGATTCTGATTGGCAATATTTTCTTTCCTTAATAGCAATCTTACCAACATTGTGAAAGGACAGATTTGATGCAGGATTCAGTCTTCTGTTGGCTTCATTTTCCGTTAGTATCTCACCTGTGCCCATTTCGTGGACTTGGTTAGTTGGCTTACCAGAACCATAACTTGCTAAGTGACTATTTGTATAATTTGTTGCAGGCTTGGACTGAAAGTCTGAGTTGGACTGAAAGTCTGAGTTGGACATAACATCATCATCATCTTGGTTCAGGTACAATGGCTCTGTTTGTAAAGAAGGTAAATTATGCAAATCAGAAAACCCATTGGCCTTATGTGGATTTTCATTTTCTTCTGCGCTGTCCATTCTGCCTCCATTTTCTTCTGCACTGTCCATTCTGCCTCCATTTTCTTCTGCGCTGTCCGTTCTGCCTCCATTTTCTTCTGCGCTGTCCGTTCTGCCTCCATTTTCTTCTGCGCTGTCCGTTCTGCCTCCATTTTCTTCTGCGCTGTCCGTTCTGCCTCCATTTTCTTCTGCGCTGTCCGTTCTGCCTCCATTTTCTTCTGCGCTGTCCGTTCTGCCTCCATTTTCTTCTGCACTGTCTGTTCTGCCTCCATTTTCTTCATCTGTTTCCTCCAAATAATCAGTGTCTAGAAGAGAATCTTCACCAATTTTGGAAGTTTTGTTTGCACTATAAGGCTCTAGTGACTGTAATATCTTCTTTTCATCCACATTTGTAGAGAATCTCACTTGCTTTGACCTTTCAATACTATTGGGTGCAAGCAATTCTTCATTCCCAACAGCTGTATTAATCTCTGTTGGTCCTTCTGGAATGGTTTGAGGAGAGGCAGATATCTTGCTCCTTGAGTCCTGAACACTGATGTGTAGAATTTCAGAATCATTGGAGCTTGAACTTGGGCTACGTTTCAAAATGCTCTTAGGAGTTGTGGAGTTGCCACTAAAGCCATTCCAATTTGTGTGTCCTGGTGCAGTGTGAAGTTGATCACCATAGGTTACAGAGTCTTGCAGTTTGTAAGAATTAGTCCCTAGCTTTGGCATTGGGTGCCTTGCTGAATGATTATTATCCTCTGCAGGAGATGGTTTCTTAGTTTCACGAAATTCATTTGAGGGAGAATGTAATCTGGAAACATTATCCTTTGGTTGAGACAACCTCTCTGGAAAAAAACAAGGGTATACAAGGGCAACAATAAAAACAATTTCAACAATTACAATATAGAAATTAATCAGTAAATTACATCCAAAAGGATATAATTTTAAGAGATTAAAACAATTGTATATCAAGGTTAATCTGTACATTTAAAATCCACACTTGTTAAATAAAAATCCACCTCGTAAAACATTATTTTCCACAACCCGAAATTCAGATAGAAGAAATGAATGGTGCCAATGCCGAAATAAACAATGCCAATGATGATCATAATTATGCAGATAATGTAAGTAAAATTTAAAATATTACAGCAGCTATAAAATAAAAACTATCAATTCTATCAGAACTAAAGTTTGAAATGGTTACACATGGATAGAAATAACTGTATGTGGGAAACAGTGAATTAGTATTTGGGAAACAGTGAATTAGTATTTGAAAACTGAATTTTATATTTAAAATTGAATATTGTCTAATTTACATTTTCTAAACTTCAGTTATTTGAATGGTCAACAGACATTTAGACAAACAGAAACAATTAAATTGCACACTTTTTAAAAAAGGGCTCACCGTCTAAATAATAGACAATTTTAGATTAGGTAATGAAAACTAGGAAAGGATAACGTTAGGGATATAAAGTGAAACACTTAAGGGGCTAAGTTGGATAGGACCCAAAAATAGGTGCAGGGAGATATACATAATTAACCCGCACTCTTGATTAAAATACCTCAATTCACCACACCCTTCACACACCTACCAACAATCTCTTTCAATCATGACTCATAACTGACATATGCTTCCCTGTACCCTCACTTTTGGTATTAATGCAAGCCTCATATCCATATCTCACAGCATGCAGACACTGCCAGCTATTCAACCATGTCAGTCAGATAAACCAAATAAATTGAAAACATTCAGTGGCATATGTCCACACTTCCCTCTCTTGCAGGACAAGGTGGTGTACAACCAGCTGATGCAGGGACTACCTGAAAGAGACAGTCCTGGTCATTATTAGAAATGACAATTGCTTAGCCCATGGCCAGCAGCGGGACTGAAACCACTGAAGATAATCATATCCTCTTACCTAATCCTTCTCATCACACTTTCTCCGCATCCCACAATTGCTTCTGACTTAAAGTGCCTGTGGTATAAGAATGCACTTCTTACTTTTCCTCCCTCCTCTCACCACAATCCTAGCCTTGTGCCTTTCTCTTTACAGATATGTAAGAAATGTACTTTAGCTGAACAATGAAGGAACAGCAAAACGATAGTTAAGACGACTATATGCAATTTCACACTCAGCCACTAGCTCAGATACTGACCCTGTGCATAATTTGAGGATAGCTTGGAGGCAGGATCTACAAGTGGTGAGATGCATGATGCAAGTGACCTACAGCCAGAGCAAAAGGCAAGGACAGTGTAGGTGCCAACTCAGAGGGAGACATCACACAGAAAGGTCAGATCCAAAGGACTTGGATGAGGACTTCGATGGAGCAGGCTACAGAAAAAAGCTGAAGTGTATGCACCTTGAAATCTTTGTTGCATTGGGAAGCCTGTGCTCAAAGTCAAGGAGAATAGAGAAGCCCAGCACCAACTGGCACATTACTTTGTGCAGCCCACCCTTTTCAGCATGAAAGTGGTGGTCACCTCTATTAGCACACTTACATAGTGTCTGAAAGCCAACATATCTTAGCTTCAATTGCAGCATAAGCAACAGCCACTCAATGTCTGAATGTTGCATTGAAAGCCCAAACTCCAGGCTTCCATGCAAGCTCAGACTTCTGCCATCTTGGCTCTGGATTACAGCGTGCAAAGAGTTTGCAGGGTATCACAGCAGTTAAGCAATGTATTCTCAGCAGATTACTAGGATTGGTGAGGCATTGCTCCTTAGTGATAATAGATCCATGGAGTATGAATCTGCTGACCTCTGAGGATCACAGTATTCATGCACCCATCCCTGCCACTCCGAATGCCCTTGCTGTTGCCAGTCAGGTCAGACTGCTGCAGCTCATGTCGAGATGGTGCAGTCTGAAGCCAGGCCTTCTAGGCCCAGGGCGCTCAAGGTCATCCTCCAAAGCCATCTGCAGTCTCCTCCACTTAAAGTCAACGGCATTCTACCATCCACGCTACAGCCACTGGGGTGTGCTGTGTAGGAGCAAGAAAACATGCAAAGGCAAATGGAGGACAGGCACTAACAATGTACAATGCAATATAGCTTGATTACATTTATAAATTGGTTTGGAATATTTATATTGTAGATTTCATTTTTCCATTGTGACGAGGGCAATAATGTGAGGGGCAACGGCAAAGAAGGTAAGAAATATGGATTGTTGATGGCTGGGGAAATTGGAAGAGTGGTTCCTGTATCTCACTCAAAGTAATTCTCCATGTACAGCCTGGGCAGAAAGAGGCTGTCTAGGTTGCCAGGTCCCTTTATCTTGCTTCTCCTCCTCCCACTTCTAGCAGCTTGCTCTGCTGTGGTCTCTGACTCTCCCGGTCATTTATTTCATGGGGAAGGCCTACTAATGCACCTATGTCTAGCAGAAATTGGTTTGTGGAGAAGCACTGAAGTCAGGAAAAAGTAATTTGCAACTTGAAACAACTATCGAAAGCAAATATTTGTAGAATTGTACCAACAGCCAGGAGAAATCAACCTGCACTAACCTGTTTGAGTGAGATACATTAATGACTAATCCAGTTTTCCCAGTCATCAACAGTCCATACTTCTTACCTTCTGTCACTATCCATCAAATCATTGATCTGGCCACAATGCAAAAATGAAATCACCACATGTAAAATATTCTAAACCAAATTTAATAAATGAAATAATGCTATATTGCATACAAAAAGCAACTATCACCCTTGTGCATTCTGTTGGTGCTGGTCCTCCATTTGCCTCCAACTAACCAATTATTAAATGGTCCCTTTAAAAGCATGGTCGGTGGATGGAGTTGTGGTCCTTCCTGTTGCATAACCTCAGATGGATAAGCATATGTTAAGAGAGGGTGTCAGCTGGAGTATTGAGCTCCAAAGTGGCAATGCTGGCATCAAATCAGCATGGTGCATTGATTAATGTCATCATTATGATGTGATCTGCCTGCTCTACATACTTCCAGGGGAGGTTAACTGTG
This sequence comes from Cetorhinus maximus, assembly GCF_964194155.1. Lineage (NCBI taxonomy): Eukaryota > Metazoa > Chordata > Chondrichthyes > Lamniformes > Cetorhinidae > Cetorhinus > Cetorhinus maximus. The sequence goes on from NC_135885.1 coordinate 74,448,060, forward strand.
CATGCACTAACTCCTTCATCAATACGACATCTAGCACAGCGGTTCCCAAACTTGAGGGTCATAACCCCAAGCAGTGAATGGAGTCATCATCAGTGGGAAGAAGAGAACACTAGAGGTAGAAGGTTCCAGCCAGGGACCCATAGTGGTAGTCCCCAGCACTGACAAGGGAGCATCAGCTCCAAGCCAAAATTGGGAGGCTAGAAATTAGGGCTGGAAAAAGGATGAAGGCTTTCATTATGGGCCGAGAAGAGCACTCCTGCTCCTCTGCACCCACAAGGAATGCTGAAAGACCCACTTGCCTTGGAGAGCTGGCACCTTCCAGACCCATGAACTCTACCACCTAGAAGGACAATGGCAGCAGATGCATGGGAACACCACTACCTGCAAGCTCCCCTCCAAGTCACACACCATCTTGACTTGGAATTATAATTGCCATGCCTTCACTGTCATTGGGTCCCTTTCCAACAGCACTGTGGGTGTGCATACACCGCATGGACTGCAGCAGTTCAAGAGGTGGCTTGCCACCACCTTAAGGGCAATTAGGGATAGGCAACAAATGCTGGCCCAGCCAGCGACATGCACATCCCATGAAAGAATTAAAAAAAAACTATTTCTGCAGATTACTCACTTTTAAATTTAAATCACTGCATTAATGATATCATCGGGCTACAACTTTGGTATGGTAATTAGGCTGCTGCCTGTCTTTTGGGAAGTGATTGCTTTATTTTAAAAATTTTAAATGGGGCATTGCCCAAACCTCGTTTTACCCCTCCATCCCAACCCTCTACTGCCCGTCAGTTGGGAGTTTAAAATAGAGTTCCCAACGTCCATTGCTTTCAATAATTGCAAAAGGAATGGCTGTACCTGTGGAAGTGTATGACAGCAAGAATCAACATCTTCAGAAGGGCAAGAATCGGAAGCGGCCAGAAATAAGGCCACTCGAAAATAAGAAACACGCCTAAAAGCTCCCACTGAATTAAAAGGTTAGAATTAAGTTGCTTTTGTTGGCATCTGGGGTCGCATTAATCTTCAAGTGTTAAAATGGGAGTCGTATTGGGAAATAGTTTGGAAAACGTTGGCCTAGCGTGATTCATGGCAGAAGTGTGCATACATGCGTCAGACACCATATTGATCCATGATCAGCATAGCTCCCAAACAACAGCACTACTGAGCCTATTTTTATGCCCTTGGGACCTTTTCATAACAAGTGTGCAAAATGCCAGTTGAAATGGCACAAAGATGCAATTAAGAAGCAAGGAAGGAAATTATAAGTCACTATACTTTAAAAAGAATGGAGCAGGACAAAAGACAATTCTCACTGATACAGAATAAAACTACTGAAGCTTCTTTCAATTTTACATCCAGTTTGAAAGGGAGAAGAGTGCGGGTCTAAGACTAGTATCTTAAACTTAAATAAGGGCAACCATGTGGGGATGAAAGCTGAGCTAGCTGAAGTGAACTGGGAAACTAGGCTAGAGAATAGATCAATAGAGAAGCAGTGGCAGACATTTAAGCGGATATTTCAGAATACTCAGAATAAGTACATTCCTACTAAAAAGAAAAATTCTAAGGGGAGGACCCACCATCTATGGTTAACTAGGGATGTTAAGAAAAGCATCAAACTTAAGGAAAAAGCATATAACTCTGCAAGATGAGTGGCAGGACTGATGATTGGACAGAATATAAAGAACGGCAGAGAACGACTAAAAGGTTAATCAGGACAAATAAATTAGAGTAAGAGGAAGCTAGCTAGAAATGTAAAAATGGATAGCAAGGTTTTCTACAGGTATTTAAAAAGGAAAGGAGTAAGTAAAATGTGTTGGTCCTCTTGAGAGTGACAGTGGGGAGTTAATAGTAGATAATAAGGAAATGGTGGAAAAAATGAACAAATATTTTGCTTCTGTGTTCACCATAGAGAATACAAAATACATTCCAGTAATAGCTGTGAATCAGGAGGTGAATAGGAGAAAGGAACTTGGTGAAATTGAAATCACTGGGCAAAACGGTACTGAGCAAATTGATGGAGCTGCGGGCCGGCAAGTCTCCTGGTCCCGATGGACTACATCAAAGGATCTTAAAAGAGGTGGCTAATGAGGTAGTCGATGTGCTGGTGTTAATTTTCCAAAATTCGCTAGATTCTGGAAAGGTTCCATCAGGTTGGAAGGTAGCTAATATAACCCTCTATTCAAGAAGGGAGGGAGGCAGAAAACTATAGGCCAGTTAGCTTGACGTCTGTCATGGAGAAGTTATTAGAATTGATCATAAAGGAGGTTATAGCTGGGCACTTAGAGCTCAAGGCATTTGGGAAGAGTCAGCATGGTTTTGTGAAAGGAAAATCACAGTTAACCAATTTATTGGAGTTTTTTGAAGGAGTAACATGCGCAGTAGATAAAGGGGAGCCTGTAAACGTACTGTACTTGGATTTCCAGAAGGCATTTGATAAGGTGCCACAATAAAGATTATTATGGAAAATAAAAGCTCATGGTGTAGTGGGTAACATATTAGCATGGACAGAAGATTGGCTGGCTGGCAGGATGCAGAGAGTATGCATAAATGGGTCTTTTTCTGATTGGTAGGGTGTGACAAGTGGAGTCCCACAAGGGTCTGTATTGGAGCCTCAACTTTTTATGATTTACATCAATTACTTAGATGATGGGAGTGAAGACATGGTAGCTAAATTTGCAGATGACAAAGATAGGTAGGAAAGTATGTTGTGAGGAGGACATGAGGAGGTTGCAAATGGATATAGATAGGCTGGGTGAGTGGACAAAGATCTAGCAAATTGAGTTTAATATGGGAAAATGGGAAGTTGTTCACTTTGGCAGGAAGAACAAAAAAGCAGAGTACTACTTAAATGGAGAACGACTGCATAATTCTGAGGTGCAGAGGGATCTAAGTGTTCTAATATGAGTCACAAAGTTAGTATGCAGGTACAGCAAGTAATTAAGAAGGCCAATGGAATGCTATCCTTTATTAAGAGAGGGATTGAACATAAAAGGATGTTATGCTTCAGTTATACAGGGCATTGGTGAGACCGCACCTCGAATATTGTGTGCAGTTTTGGTCTCCTTATTTAAGGAAGGATGTAAATGCATTGGAGGCGGTTCAAAGGAGATTTACTAGATTGATACCTGGAATGAGTGGGTTGTCTTATGAGGATAGGTTGGACAGACTGTGCTTGTTTCCACCGGAGTTAAGAAGAGTGGGGTGATTTGATTGAAGTATACAAGATCCTGAACGGTCTTGACAAGGTGGACGTCAAAAAGATGTTTCCTCTTGTGGGTGAGCCCAGAATTAGGGGGCACTGTTTTAAAATTAGGGGCCGCCCTTTCAGGACAGAGATGAGGAGAATTTTTTTCTCTCAGAGGGTTGTGCGACTTTGGAATTCTCTGCCTCAGAAGGCGGTGGAGGCAGGGTCATTAAATATTTTTAAAGGCAGAGGTGGATAGATTCTTGTTAGGCAAGGGAATCAAAGGTCATTGGGGTTAGATGGGAATGTGGAACTCGAAACGCAAGATGATCAGCCATGATCTTATTGAATGGGAGGGCAGGCTCGAGGGGCCGAATAGTCTACTCCTATTCCTATTTCTTATGTTCTTAATTTTGCTGTTAATCTATATTACTTACGTGTAAAGCAGACTAAAAATTGTGGGCCATAACTTACGAATTCTGGGGCAGTGTATCTGGGGGTTACCCCAAAGGTGTGCTGGGAACCCCCCACCCCCTCCAGCTAATGCCCTCTCAATATGTGCTCATCTATCTGATGTTAAGCAGCAAGAAGAACCACAACACCATCCACAGACCATGCTTTTAAAGGGACCATTTACTAACACGTTAGTTGGAGGCAAATGGAGGACCGCCAAACAACTGCAGACAGGCACATTGTCCAGGGCCACAGTTGATCATCCCGTGACACAGGATGTTAATTTGGTCAACAAGGTCAAGTCCTATTCCCAGTTCATGGCAACACAATTGCCAACAAGCTCCAAAAAGCCACAACATATACATCAAGAGCAGATCCAGGATGAAGACTGCATCCACATCTGTCAGTACTGCATGCAAGGTTGGCCACCGCACTGCATGCAAGGTTGGCCACCGCACTGCATGCAAGGTTGGCCACCGCACTGCATGCAAGGTTGGCCACCGCACTGCATGCAAGGTTGGCCACCGCACTGCATGCAAGGTTGGCCACCGCACTGCATGCAAGGTTGGCCACCGCACTGCATGCAAGGTTGGCCACCGCACTGCATGCAAGGTTGGCCACCGCACTGCATGCAAGGTTGGCCACCGCACTGCATGCAAGGTTGGCCACCGCACTGCATGCAAGGTTGGCCACCGCACTGCATGCAAGGTTGGCCACCGCACTGCATGCAAGGTTGGCCACCGCACTGCATGCAAGGTTGGCCACCGCACTGCATGCAAGGTTGGCCACCGCACTGCATGCAAGGTTGGCCACCGCACTGCATGCAAGGTTGGCCACCGCACTGCATGCAAGGTTGGCCACCGCACTGCATGCAAGGTTGGCCACCGCACTGCATGCAAGGTTGGCCACCGCACTGCATGCAAGGTTGGCCACCGCACTGCATGCAAGGTTGGCCACCGCACTGCATGCAAGGTTGGCCACCGCACTGCATGCAAGGTTGGCCACCGCACTGCATGCAAGGTTGGCCACCGCACTGCATGCAAGGTTGGCCACCGCACTGCATGCAAGGTTGGCCACCGCACTGCATGCAAGGTTGGCCACCGCACTGCATGCAAGGTTGGCCACCGCACTGCATGCAAGGTTGGCCACCGCACTGCATGCAAGGTTGGCCACCGCACTGCATGCAAGGTTGGCCACCGCACTGCATGCAAGGTTGGCCACCGCACTGCATGCAAGGTTGGCCACCGCACTGCATGCAAGGTTGGCCACCGCACTGCATGCAAGGTTGGCCACCGCACTGCATGCAAGGTTGGCCACCGCACTGCATGCAAGGTTGGCCACCGCACTGCATGCAAGGTTGGCCACCGCACTGCATGCAAGGTTGGCCACCGCACTGCATGCAAGGTTGGCCACCGCACTGCATGCAAGGTTGGCCACCGCACTGCATGCAAGGTTGGCCACCGCACTGCATGCAAGGTTGGCCACCGCACTGCATGCAAGGTTGGCCACCGCACTGCATGCAAGGTTGGCCACCGCACTGCATGCAAGGTTGGCCACCGCACTGCATGCAAGGTTGGCCACCGCACTGCATGCAAGGTTGGCCACCGCACTGCATGCAAGGTTGGCCACCGCACTGCATGCAAGGTTGGCCACCGCACTGCATGCAAGGTTGGCCACCGCACTGCATGCAAGGTTGGCCACCGCACTGCATGCAAGGTTGGCCACCGCACTGCATGCAAGGTTGGCCACCGCACTGCATGCAAGGTTGGCCACCGCACTGCATGCAAGGTTGGCCACCGCACTGCATGCAAGGTTGGCCACCGCACTGCATGCAAGGTTGGCCACCGCACTGCATGCAAGGTTGGCCACCGCACTGCATGCAAGGTTGGCCACCGCACTGCATGCAAGGTTGGCCACCGCACTGCATGCAAGGTTGGCCACCGCACTGCATGCAAGGTTGGCCACCGCACTGCATGCAAGGTTGGCCACCGCACTGCATGCAAGGTTGGCCACCGCACTGCATGCAAGGTTGGCCACCGCACTGCATGCAAGGTTGGCCACCGCACTGCATGCAAGGTTGGCCACCGCACTGCATGCAAGGTTGGCCACCGCACTGCATGCAAGGTTGGCCACCGCACTGCATGCAAGGTTGGCCACCGCACTGCATGCAAGGTTAGCCACCGCAGTGTCCCAGTGGAACAGTCATGAAAATATACTTTGAACGATGGAAGCACTTCACTATAATTGATGACCTGCTGGTGTATGATGAGCAGTTGGTAATTCCCATCTCACTCCAACCATAGGCACCACAGAGTGCAGAGCACAAGCCCAATCTGCAGTGTGGTGGCCGGGAATATCAAGAGCGATTAGAGATGATTTCACACTGCCAGGTGTGCACACTGCACAACCAGTCCAGAGGGAGCCCCTTATCTCCACCCAGTTCCTTACCAGACCGTAGGAACATCTGGGAATGGATCTATTTATGTACAATGGCAAATCCTTGCTCATCATTGTCGAATACTTCTCCATGTGGATCAAGGTGAAGCGTTTACACACAAGGACCACAGAGTTGGTCATTAGGTCATTGAAAACCATATTTACAACACATGGCATTCCGGACCAGGTGGTGTTCAACAACTGCCCGCAATTCGCTAATGATAACCTCACCTCCTTTCGCTGAGAACAACGGATTCCAACACCAAGGTATCTGTCAATCCAATAGCAAGGCAGAAAGGGACGTCTGCACTGTTAAAACCCTCCTGAAGAAGAACAAGGATTTTCCAGTGGCACTTTTGATGTACAGGTCAACTCCATTGTCATGTTGATTAGCACCATCAGAGCTGATGGGCAGAAAGCTTCATACTCAGCTCCTCATGCTGCCCAAGAAATTAATCCCACGATTAGCAATCCAGGACTATCCGAAGGTTCAGAATGGAGAACAATCCTACAGAAAAAGCAAACCTCCACTTACAATAGGAGGTACCGTACCAGAAACATGCCCAAGGCTGAAAAAAGGAGACAAGAGATCTAGGCAGCAAAAGTGTCATCGTCCAAAGGAATGGTGATCGATTACTTGATACATATCCCAGAAGGCACAATAAGGAGAACAGGAGAAATCTCATCTTTATTCCTCAAGGAGAACCTCCCATTATACGTTTGGGAGAGCCAGATGTTGGGAGTCAAGCTGATAATGCACGGATACTGTAACTCTTACCAAAGACCAACCAAGTCAAAGTAAAGAAGTTAAAAGAGGAGACTACTGATCTTCCAAGTCTCACAAGGAGACAATCAGAGAGAGTTGTGACACCTCCAGGCAGCTTAAAACTATGAAGTCGGAGACTTGGGGAGAGAAGTGGTAGTATGTAAATATAAATGTAAATATATTTGGACAAAGACTTGGGGAGAAATGTAGTATTAGGGTGCTCAGGACTGAAAGAGTTTGTACGGTACTGGAGAAACAGTACTGCCCACATGATTATGTAAGAGAGAATCACGTGCCTAAGCGTCTAGAAGGAGAAAGCTCATGGCTTAGACTGATCAATACCTGTAGTCTTGTACATCATGCAAATAATTATGTTTGTCCAATAAAGTTATAACTGTGTCTCCACAACCTTCCTTAGCCAGTCACAACCAACTTACAACAGATTTAACATCTCATCTGACAGTTTAGCACTCCCTCAGTACTGTACTGGAGCATCAATCTAGATTTGTGTTTAGGTCTCTGGAGTGTGCCTTAAACCTGCAACACTTGGGCTCTACTTAACAGCCACAGCTGACATTACAATTGTTCCTAGTTTCGCATGCTGACCTTCAATAGGGATGGAAACAAAAATACTTTTTCTAATTATTGCCTAACTACTTTATATTGAAAATATTTACATTTTTAAATGACTGAGGATTTGAAATAGCACAATTAGTGACACAGCAAAAAGGCAATGGTTCAACGATAATAGCACAAAGCACTGATCGGCCTGATTATAAACATACATCATATGAACCCAAAAGATTCTTGCCACAAGAACATTTCCTGCAAAAAATATAAAGCAAGATAAAACCAGTGCTACAGTAGTCCGGAAGGAGGAAGCAAAATTATCCTGTAAAAGACAAGACATCATGAAAATGGATGAATTGGAAAGCAAAACATCTGAATGAGATGATGATGATGCTTGAATGTTCCAAACTAAAAACAAAACAAAATCAGGGTAATTTTAACAGTGGAGCAGGTAATGAACCTTTAAAAATATATATCTTAAAATCCAATTAATGTCTCAACTTATTTTTTAAAAACATATGAATATAAAACTAATTTACTTATGACATATAATTAAGCCAAGTGACAGGAAAGCACCATTCAGATTGAACACCACTGCAATTTGTACTGCAAGCCTATGATTGGCTGACAAAATGTATCATCTTTAATCCTTGACTCTGAAGGGTAGACACAAATTGACAAATTCTGAGTGTGGCCTATATGTCTAAATGGCAGGCAGCCCTGTGACTGAAACTTGAGGCCATATGGCTCAAATCAGATTACCATCTAACTCCACAAATGTGGGTTTCTGTTTGCAAAAAAAGTGTTCTGACGTGTATTAAGTCCATTGGACAGACTTTCTGTTTTTCCAGAAGTACCAACTCTTCAACTGGGTACATTTACAATGTATCATCCATGTTCTTTTAGAAAAGGCAAAATTTACTAAACTCATGTTCTTCTCTCGGTTAAGTAATTTTTAATTAGCTTTGTTGCTGCAAGGTGTTCACAAACAGAGAATAGAGAATGCAGGTGCTCAAGATGCACCCATACTGGCCCAGGCACTCATGTAACACTGAAATGCCCTCTGAGACAATCTACATACTCCACCAGGGAAAATGCCAAAAGGCAGCAGCGGGCAAGATCCTGGTGTAACTGTCAGAATTGCAGCCCAACAATTTTTGGACCTAAATAAAGTCAAATATTATTTATGGGATGAGAATTTGTTTTTTGGTAATCTCATTCAGAAATTGTTACTGCTAAGAGTGAATGAGTTTTCAATGTGACCATTAAGGTGTGTCCATCTGAGTCCACTTGGGAGAAAATATCATTGGTTAGTTAAGTGGAAGCTTACTCTGCTATACCTCATTAGGGTGCATTTGATGCGGACAATTATGGAGACATCCTTTAAAAATAGAGTGGATTTTCTTTAAAACTTGGGTTACGTTTTATGCATAAAGTAGCTTGTGAATGAAAGTTTTTTTTAAAAATTGGACAATTTGAAAAAAGAAAATGAAAAGCGTCCCATTTCCCAATAGGGATATTCATCCTGGTGAGTGTGAAACTTCAGCAAAAAGTATTCAAAAATAAGTTTCTTGATGAAGAAAGTTAATTAATCCACTCCTCTTCTCATTACTTTTAAAGGATGTCTCAATGCTTTATCCCAATGAACATGGTCACTGAATAGAGGGAACAGTTTCCATTAACATTTTGTCCTCAAGGCAAGATCATAAGAAATAGGAGCAGGAATAAGCCATTCAGCCGTTAGAGCCTACTCTGCCATTCAATAAGATTATGGCTGATCTGATTGTAGCCTTAACTCCACTTTTATGCCAGCACCCCATGACCCTCAAATCCTTTGGTTGCTCAAAATCTAACTCGGTCTTGAATATATTCAAAGACAGCCTCCACTGAAATTCCCTTCTACAGAGAGCAAAGACTAACAACCTGCAGAAGAAATTCCTCCTCATCTGACTTAAATGGGAGACCCCGTTTTTGAAATTGTGTCCCCTAGTTCTAGATTCCCCTACAGGATGAAACATCCTTTCAGCATCCGCCTCTGTCAAGCCCCCTCAGAATCTTATGTTTCGACAAGATCAGCTCAATCTAAACTCCAATGAGTATAGGCTCAACCTGCTCAACCTTTCCTCATAAGACAACCTTTTCATCCCAGGAATCATTCCAGTGAACCCTCCCTGAATTGCCTACATGAAAGTTTATGCCTCCTTCAGTAAGGAAACCAAAACTGTGAACAGTATTCCAGGTGAAGTCTCAAATGTTCTGAACAGCTGTAGCAAGACTTCCTTACTTTTATACTCCATACCCCTTGCAATAAAAATCAACATGCCATTTGCCTTCCTAATTACTCTCTGTACCTGCATGCTAACATTTGTGATTCATGTACATGGATGCCCAGAACCCTCTGAACTGTACCATTCAACAGTCTCTCTCCATTCAAATAATATTCTCATTTTTTTCATTCTTCCCTCCAAAGTGGGCAACCTCATATTTTCTCATACTTTACTTCTGCCAAACTTTTGCCCACTCACTTAACCCATCTATGTCCCTTTGTAGGCTCTTTGTATCCTCCTCACAACTTGCTTTCCTACCTAACTTTCCTACCTATCAGCAATTTTGACTACAATATGCTGTCCCTCCATCCAAGTCATTAATATATATTGTAAATAGTTGAGGCCCCAGCACTGATCCCTGTGCCGTTTGCCAACCTGAAAATGACCCATCTATCCCAAATGATTTTTCTGTTAGTTAGCCAATCCTCTATCCATGCTAACATATCACCCCCAACAACCTGAACTCTTACCTTGTGCAGTAACCTTTTATATGGCACCTTATCTAATGCCTTTTGGAAACCAATCTATTGGTAAGTTATTGTCTGAAAGTGCTGAGGAAAAACAGAGCTCACTTTAGCAAAACTTATTGTACATTTGCTGATGGGAAGTGTATGAACATGGTTTGATTAGAAAAAGGTAGGTTCGCATCAAATTATTTGACAATTTATGATAATTCTCCAAACTTTTTCAGCAGACTCACTCGTTCTCATTATGAACTAGAGAACATAGCCTTTCAATAGAGCAGTTGCCTCCTCACCAGTTTCCAATTATTTTAGCACTCAAATGTTAACACTATTAAGTTCTAAGTTGCTTGTCATTTTTCAGAATGTTTACTTTTTAAACTTTTTCATAGTGTCATACTTCTGTGACCCTAATGATGAATTTTGTAGGAGTCAAATTTCAAAAATGATCACTGGTAGCATCCATTGTGTTTTCTTTAAAAAACTAACAGCATTTTCAATATGATAATGGAATTGAAGCACATTTACTCAGTTTAAACCAAAATTTTATTCACAAACTCAGCCCCGTTGAATATTTTAAATGAATTATTGGAATTCCGTCCCACAAATAGCTTTAAAGATGGAAACGATTTTATTTTTTTCTTAAAGATGATATTTGATGTCAGAAATATTAAATCAGTATCATATACCTGTATATCATTGCAATAAATCTTTATATTTTGTCATCACCAGTGAATGGCTAATTTGAATTCGGTACTTTTTCCCCCCAGATTTTTCAATTGAAAAGTTAAGCAACAAAATGCAATGTTGAAGCTAGATTTCTTCACAATAGTGCATATAGGATTCAGAATACTTAAAACGATTGTGTTTAAATAAGGGCTAAAATTTTCCATCTTTACATGGTGTGCAGTAACCCCTTAATTAATGAGAATTTATTGGATTGTTATTGCTCACTTTAAAATGAAAATCAGATTGAGAATGATATTAAAATATTTTATCTTTTTGTTAGCCCATTGCAATAAGGACAATTATATTGAATGTGCAAGGGCAATGGAGTATGTTTTAAATGTATTCTTTCATGGGATATGGGCAACAAATGCTGACCTTGCCAGCAATGCCCATCCCTGAACTTGAACTGAGTGGCATATCGCACCATTTCAAAGGATAATTAAGTCAACCACATTGCTGTGGGTCTGGAGTCACATATAAACCAGACCAGGTAAGGACAGCAGATTTCCTTCCCTAAAAAGGACCTTAGTGAACTAGATAGGTTTTTTTAACAACAATTGACAATAGTTTCATGGACACCGTTATGAAGACTAACTTTTCAACTCCAGATTATTAATTGGATTTAAATTCCACCAGCTGCTGGGGTGGGATTTGAACCCTTGTCCCCAGAACATTAGCCTAGGCATTTGGATTACCAGTCCAGTGACATAACCACCATGTCACGATCTCCCCCAAAGTAAGAAGTCTTGCTACAACTGTACAGGGCATTGGTGAGAGCACACCTAGGAGTAAGGTGTACAGTTTTGGTCTCCTTACTTAAGGAGAGCTAAACTTGCATTGGAGGCAGTTTAGAGAAAGTTCGCTAGCTTGATTCCTGGGATGAATGGCTGTTTTATGAGGAAGGCTCGAGAGAGGTTGGACCTATACTCATTTGAGTTAAGAATGACAAGTGATCTTAAAGAAACAAGATTCTGAGGGGGCTTGACAGGATAGAATCGGAAGGGGTTTTTCCTCCTCATGGGGGAAATCTAGAACTAGGAGGCGCACAGTTTCAAATTAAGGGTTCTCCCACTTAAGATGGAGATAAGGAGGAATTTCTTCTGAGTCACTAGTCTTTGGAATTCTCTATACCCTAGAGAGCAGTGGAGGCTGGGCCATTGAATATATTCAAGGTTGAGTTAGACAGAATTTTAATCAAAAAGGAATTAAGGGTTATAGTGGGGTGTGTGGTGGGGGGCGGGGGGCATGAAAGTGGAGGGGTTGAGGCCACAATCAAATCAAGCCTGATCATATTGAATGGCAGGGTAGGCTTGAAGGATGGAATGGCCCACTCCTGCTTCTATTTCCTATGATCCTATGAAGAAGCTTTGGAGTGATTTTTGTAAATGTTTGCAACCAAAGCAGATGGTCCGTTTAAAATTTTATTAATGATGTTAAGGACTTAATATGCTAGCTGTACAAATGAATCATACTGACTCCAAGTAAGGCTACTAGACAAAAGTTACAACTATCGACAATACTGCAAAGTATCAAATTATAGTTAAAGAACCTGATGTTGGTGGCTCTATGGCTGCCATCAGCATTTATAGACCATCTTCCAAGACTAGTAGTCCAGCTCACCTGCACTCATCATTAGATATGGGTGTCGAGCAATCCAATTTAGAGAAAATGTTGCTACCAAGTTGTGAAGAATCTGCAGTCCAACCTAAGATAATAGGATGCAGTTGAAAGAGAAGATATTTACTCTAAGTGGTTTATTGGTAATCACCTGCTACAGGAGTCATAGATGTTGACTCTGTTCCAGCAGATAGCTGTGGTCTTTCTCCTCCATTTGGACTATCATCTTCCAAAAATGATTTGTTGAAAGGGTTTTCTCTTTGCTGAAAAATAATTGTCACAAATTGGTAAATGGGTCGTAATTGACAAAACAAAAACAAATAAGGTGTCAAATGGTGGTGACAGCGGCAGAAGTTCAGTGTGGTCACAGAATCTATTTGTGAATATCCAGAGGGCCAAATTTAATAAAAGTATCAGCTAGATTCTTTAGAAACAGAGAAGGTGCAGAAGAGATTCACTGAAAAGATATCAAGGATGAGAGGGTTTAGTAATGAAAATAAACTACATACACTAGACTCTTCACATTAGAACAAATAAATTAATGAACCTTTTTAGAAATATTCAAAAGAAGATTTTGATACAGTAAAATCATGAAAATCTATTCCAATTGATTCATGATCAATTACCAGAGGGTTTAAATTTAGGGTCACCACTAGCAGGAACAAAGGGAGAGTTTAGGAGATTTTTTTTTTAATGCAAAGGGTAGTTAGGACATGGAATGACCTACCATAATATCCTTTAAACAGGAAATGGATAAATATATGAAATACAAAAAAAAAGTACAGGGAAGGGGAATGTGGCTTATGGATAATTCTTTGAGGGCTGGAGCAGATGTGATGGACTGATTGGCCTCCTGCTATCTCATAAAATTAAATTATTTTACATTTACAATTTGTATGCAGTGATTCAGCTGTGATGTATATTTTCATAACGTAGCCTAGAAAAAAAATGTTTTATTCAATAATTCCGAGCAGTATAAAAGGAGATGGATTACATGCACACAACATGCTTTTGTAAAAAATAACAGTCACTATATACTCAAAGCTTAGTTCATGGATAAGAGAATTGGATTAGTAAAAACCTGGTAACGGAGGTTTCCAAGATTCAGCTTTTATTTAACAAAAAGTCTTTAATGCTATTACATCAATAAATGTTGACATTCTCCCCCAACCATAAAATTATGTATTTTTGTCTAATATTTAGCCTGGTATCGGTTTCTTTAATTGTCATTGTACAGAAAGAAAAAGCATTACTCAAAAATATTTCAATTCTTTTGTTAAACTGAGTTGATTGAAACATAATGTATTTGAAAAATACAAGTTCAAGAGAGGGGCTGAGCCAATCTGTATGAATTGTTCAAAATATGTATTTAAATGGTATCGCCTTTTGGAATGGTCGTTTATTTAAACTCAAAACCTCAATCACTACTTGAGATTTCCATTCACCTATTCTTTTCAAAATCAATGAGTTTGATTTGGAACCTTGGAAGAGAGATTGTCTAAAACCTTTTGAAGAGGATTTGTCTGACTAAAACCTTTTGAAGGGAATTAAAGAAGCTAAGCAACTTCCATATTTGATACTTACAATCTAAATCTAAGGCCCCATAAGAATTTGAATTTTTATAGTGCCTTTCATGTGCTCACTGTGTCCTTCAGTACTTCACAACCACTGAATTACATTTGGCATGTAGTCACTGTTATTATGCATGCAAACATGCCATCCATATTATAAATAGCAGCTTCCACAAAGGAGAAAAATGATCAGTTAAAATTTGGTTGGGTTGTTTTGGTTGAGAAATAAATATTGGTGAGGACAATGGAAGAACTTCCTGCTCTTCAAGTAATGCTGTGCAACCCTTCATATTCAACTACAGACAGGGCCTAGATTAACAACTCACAGACCTACAGCTTCTCCGACACTTCAGTACTCCTTCAGTACTGCACTGAAGCGTTAGCTTAGTTTAGGCATGCAGTTTAGGTCATGAGCTTGAACCTACACCCACAGCCAACTAACTCTGAGGCAAGATTGCAACTGTTGAGCCAAAACTGATAAAGCATTCTGGAACATAAAACAATATTCTCATGCTAATATAATGAAACAGTAATACAGTGCACTAAAGATTATCCATAGAAAACAAAAACTTTAATTAAATGGATGTTTGTTTAATGATTATTCCAACATGTTCTTTGTTCATCCATTTAAATCATCAGGGGAACATTGCATTTATGTTTTAAGTGCACTAAGAACCAGGAAACAGAATTTTAAATAAAAAGTCTGCTAATTTGATCTCGCAAGGAAGTGTTTATTTCCCCCACCCTGTCTGCTTATATTGACAGAATATTTCAGCCCTTGGGAAAAAGAATGCATTCCAATTTAGCTAGAGGAGACATTGTACTTTGGAATTTTGAGTGAGGCTGACAGCCCAGGAGAGCGGGGCCTAAGCAAGACGAATAGGATATAATGAGTGGCGGCACAGAAGGTCTGAGACCAGGAGGCATGAGAGTTGAGCGGAACTGAAGCAGGATATAAAGAGCTCTGTTGGAAGTGGATGGACCGCCTCTGAATCAAGAGTTTGATGAAACAGTGAAAAAAAATTAGTGTGATGTCACAGGAAAGTAGCTAAGTGATTGGTTAAAGAATATAGCTGTTTTCCCCTCTCTCAAAACAAGAGCATTGGGTTAAACAAAGAGCTGGGAAATGAAAAATTTCAATCAAGGTAAGCAAAACAGTAAGCGAATTAAGAGTATTAGCAGAGCAGCTTCGCCCGAGTACAGATTTCACCAGGGTGTACTCAATGGAGGTGTCAGTTTAGTAGCGGAGAACTATAGGAGGGACCAAAAACTTTATAAGGGAAAGATTCCGCCCACCCCCGTTTAGGGTGGGAGGGGTGAGTGCAAGAGCGGGCAGGCACACCTCCAATTGGCACCCCCAATCGAGGGCGCGCTGCCATTTTACGTGGGTAGACCTTAATTGGCGTGGCTTTTAATTTCCCAGCGTGACGTCCGCCAGGAAGCGCCATGTGCTCCCTGTCGGAGGTGGGGGGAGGTTCCCTTCAGCCAGGAGGCCAAGTGCTGCCTCAGGGCGATCGGCTCCGAATTAAAATTTGCACTAAAAATGATAGAAAAATTTCCCTGACACGTCCCCTCATGTGACACTGTCACATGAGTTGGGATATGTCCATAACTTTAACTGAAATCTTTATTAAAAATTTAAATACCTTCATGAAACCTCATCTTGCCCGTGGATGAGGTTTCATGCTTTTTTTGAAGCCCGCCAGGGCTCCCGGCGTGCCCACCAACCTTAAGGTTGGACGGGCAGGTCCATTAATGATTTTAATTAGTTTCTCAATGGCAAAATTTGAGGCAGCAGAGTGAGTCTGAACCATTATTAAGAAACATACCTTTCCTGGTGAAAGCGTGTTCTGCCTTGGTGTCTGTTGCTGCTGAGGAGCTCTGTTATTTTTGTGTGAAGTTGTACTGCAAAGGCAAAGTTTATGTATTATCAAAATGCAGCTCAAAGACCTAACTCCAAATTGAACAACATAATTTAGTTTATTAGCCTTTCCTAAAATGAGCTATCTACTGCATTTAAATAACCATTTCTTCCTCCCAATTCTCCTCCCCCCACCCTTTAAGTCAATGATTTCTACTGGTGTATGGATTCATGTTCACATAATACCCACCAATACAATCTCCAAATAACCATTGTTCTCGAATGACCATAAACAAACAATGCTATTAGGATAGTCAATCATATTTGGCATCACAGCAGAGCTGGATCCAGTCCTGCACCTACAACCACTCTTCATCAGTGGTGACATTATCGTTCAACAACTGGAGGTGCTAAGAATAAAAGAAAAAAATCCCTGGCCAATTCCTGCAATGTACTTATTATTTATGCTCCATTTATGATCATTTGTATTTGGTCCATAAAAATCTTGTTTATTGGGAGTTATCTATTTAAATACTGAGTCATGAGATCATATCCATGACTAACAATAAGCTCACATAACTTGTTTGGTATGATTGAGGAAGGCAAACAAACATTATATGACCAAGGGGTTACAATTATGGTCCAATCAAGCTTAAAGCTCACAGGTTGTCATTTCTAAAATCTACGCATCAATGTGAAAGGCCACAGAAAAAGAAAACAAAATCAAATCCCTCACATGCATATGGCATGCCCATTAAAAACAGGGGACCAACCTTTGGTTACAAAAGACATGTAATTATATACTCTTGTCTCAAATATACATATCCAATGCAATGCATAGATTAATCAGTTGCACTCTGCATTGTTCCAATGATAGACGGCAGCATACCCACAAAGTAACGCCAAGATAAGCAGTTAACTAAGTTAACAATCTCTGAAAGGTTAACAGCCAATTGGTTCATGCTTGAAAAGTGCCAGTTCACTGATGACCTATCACAAATAAAAACAAACACTAAAAAAAGTGCAGAGTGGCATTTCTGCAGCAGTAACTGAAAGAGGACACTGAAAACTATAGTCTTAAACTACAGAAGCATATTTCAGATTTGATGGAATAATGAACTTCCAAGAAAATTCAATGATGCAAGAGTTGACTCAGACCAATGATTTTTACCCCAAAAGCTGCACTTAATACTGAAGCTTTAGTTTTCAAACTATTTTCTGCTGTTATTATTGTCTATCAGTAGCCCCAAGTAGAAATATTCATTTGGGCATATTTTCACACAATTTTGATATTTCAGTAAATTCTACACTTCCCTTTCCTGCAGAGGTAGGGACTTGGATGACTCACATAAAACTGACTAGACACAGGATCCACTACAAGTTTCTCATGGGGAGGCAGTGGCATAGTGGTATTATCACTGGGCTAGTGACCCAGGGTAATCCCATCACAGGAGATGATGAAATTTGAATTCAATAAAAATCTGGAATTAGAAGTCTGATGATGACCAGGAAACCATTGTCGATTGTCATAAAAACCTATTTGGTACACTAATGACCTTTGAGGAAGGAAATCTGTCATCCTTACCTCAACAAAAACAGAATTACCTGGAAAAACTCAGCAGGTCTGGCAGCATCGGTGGAGAAGAAAAGAGTCGACGTTTCGAGTCCTTACCTCATCTGGCCTACATGTAACTCCAGACCCACAGCAATGCGGTTTACTCTTAAATGCCCTCTGAACATTGGGAAAGGGCAATAAATGCTGGCCGAGCAATGCCCACATCCCATGAACAAATAAAATAATAATTAGTTAGATTAGCACAAAAATATCCCTTAATTGTATTTTGGTTGGAATAAATGTTATAGTTATACTTCTCTATTAATTTACATTTATCGAGGTCGATTCAGGAATGAAATAAGTCACATTCTAGATTGAAATCATAAAAAGGAAAACACACACAATTGTTAGGTTTAAAGTAAGCTACAAAGTAAATCTATTCTGTTCCACAATGTCCATCACTGAGTTTGCTAACGTAATGACAAATTAGCAGCAGTTTAGTTCAGTGCATTTGCATCCACCATCTAGACAGGGTCCAACTTCCTCCTTTGATGAAGTAACAGAAAGAATTGATAAAGATAGTATGGTTGCTGTTTTGTACACTGAATTCAAAAGATGTTTGATGAAGTACCACATAAGAGACTTGTCAGCAAATTGAGGTCCATGGCATAAAAGTGCAGCGACAGTGTGGATATGAAATTGGCAAAAAAAGAGACAGAAAGCAGAGAGTAGTGGTGAACGGTTGTTTCTAAGGCTGGAAGCATGTATACAGTAGTGTCCCCAGGAGTTGTTATTCAAAACCATGCTTTCTGTAATATATTAATGACCAGGATTTGGGCATACAGGGCATCATTTCAAAGTTTAACAATTAAATTTGTAAACAGTAAGATGAATAGTAACAGGCTACACCAGGACATAAACTGGTAAACTGGATAGACAAATGGCAGATGCAATTTAATACAGGTGGTGTGAAGTGACTCATTTTGGTAAGAAGGAGGAAAGGTAACATGAACTAAATGGTACAAATTTAAAGAGGATGCACAAACAGATAGACCTGGGGGTTCACATTCACAAATCTTTGATGGGGACAGAAAAAGTTGAGGTGCAATTAAAAGGAAAAGCTTGACAACCTTTGGCTTTATGACTAAATGCAACTGGTACATAAGGAAGTTATGCTATACCTTTAAAAAATGACTGGCTAGGCCAGCTGGAGTATTATGTCCAATTCTGGACACCACACTTCAGGTGATGCCAAGGCCTTGGATAGGGTGCTGAAGAGATTTACTAGAATGGTTCCATTGTTGCAAGACTTCAGTTGTGTGGGGAGATTAAAGAAGTAAGGGTTGTCATTCTTAGCGCAGAGAAGGTCAAGGGCAGATTTAATAGAAGTGTTTAAAATCTAGAAGGGTTTTGATAAATTAAATAAAGAGAAACTGTTTTGCAGTAGTAGATGGGTTAGTAACCAGCGAACAAAATATAAAGTAATTGGCAAAATAACCAAATGCAAGTTGAGTATGAGTGTGTTGTGACCTGGAATGAACTGACCAAAAGGAAGGGTAGGGAAAGCAGATTCAATAATAACTTTTAAAATGGGAATTGGAAAAATGCTCAAAGAAGTGTGCGGTATTGCATTGGATATCTCTTTCAAAGACCTAACACAAGCACGATGGGCTAAATAGCCTCCTTCAGTGCTGTATCATTCTGTGATTCTCTGCCATGTAGAGCCTTTAACACCAACAAAAGGAATGGAATTTCACCCAATCTGGATTAAGTTTAACCACATCTTAGAAGTAAAAACAATACTGTGCAAGCCTCTGCTTCCCTCTACCAGTTGCTATGAATAAAATACTTAAATTTACCTTTTCTTTGCACATTCACTCTTACTTCAAAATGTGTGCACTGTATACCTTCAGTATTTGACCTATATAATACACCCACTTATACTCAAACACTGCAGCTTGTTCTGGCCTTAAAAAACCCAACCCAAAATCTGTCAAGCTCTTTGCGATAATGATTTCTATATAGACTTAGCAGTCGGCTGATAATAGATTTCAGCTACAACCCCACCCAAACAAAAACTCTGCTTAAATAATATAAACCTCTAGCTTAAGTGCTCATTTCGCCTAACGCAATTTAAAATAGGTTTAAAATAGTACACAAGTTGATGGTAAAGTTAATGAAATATATAAAAAAGCAACATAAATAAGTGATTAACATAATTAAGTAGTTATTTAAAACACAATAAGGATGGCAGGACAGGAGATGGGTCAAGGCTACAGCATGTGGGAGCTCCTGGATAACATCGTGATCCAAGGCAAACACGTCTGCAGTAAGCGTTTGTGGCTTGAAGAACTTTGGCTCAGTCATTGAGCTGGAGACTGAGCAACAGGCTTTGACACTTTGGGGAGGGGAGAAAAGTTATCTGGATGCTTTGCACCAGGAGGTAGTTACAGCACTTAGGATGGGGTCTTCTGATTTGGTCAATGGTCAGGGCAGGAGGATGTGGCTGCGAACGAGGCAGGTAAGGGGACCCAGAGGGCAGGAGTGCGAGCCTCTGCAATTGTCCAATAGGTTTGCGCTTCTCCAGCTTGTTTGGATGAGAGCAGGGGCTGGAGGGTGGATAAGAAAACCGACCATGACACCGTGGCACAGGAAGCCATTCAAGTAGGGGGAGCAAAAAGTAAAGTAGTGACAGTAAGGGTCAGTATAGTGAGGAGGATTGATGCTGTTCTCTGTAGAAAGAGTCCAGACAGCCTGCCCGATTGCCAGGGTTCGGGACATCTGCTCAGGGCTGGAGAGGAACTTGCAGTGGGGAGGGACAGGATCCAGTTGTCATGGATCATGTAGGGACCATTGACATAGGTAGAACTAGAAAAGAGGTTCTGCGTAGAGAGTATAAAGAAGCTAGCCACTAAATTGAAAAGCAGAACCTCAAAGGTCATAATCTCCAGAGTATTACCTGAGCATGTGCAAATTGGCGAAGGGTACATAAAATTAGAGAGATGAATACATGGCTCAAAGACTAGTGTGAGAGAAGTGGATTCCAGTTTGTGGGGCACTGGCACCAGTACTGAGAACAATGGGGGCCGGACCATTGGGACAGTCTACACCTGAACCAGGCTGGGACCAGTGTTCTTGCGAAGTACATAACTATGGATATAGGGAGGGTTTTAAACTAAATAGCGGGGGCAAGGGATCAGATGGAAAGATGTGGTATATCAAAGAGTAGAGACAAGGTAAGAGAGGAAAATAGTAATATGGGAATTGAGGGTCAGAATGGAAGGAAGGTGCAGAGAGAAAAAACTGAAGAATGCACCAAGAATCAAGACTAGATTTCACAAAGATAACAAAAAGACAAAACTAAAGGCTCTGTATCTGAATGCGCATAGCATTCAAAGTAAACAAATTAATAGCGCACATTGAAGCAATAAATTTGATCTGATAGCCATTACAGAGACCTGGCTGTAAACGACAAGAATTGGGTCCTGAATATTGAGGGATAAATGACATTCAAGAAGGATAGGAAGCTAGGTAAAAAGGTGGAGGCGTAGCACTGTTACTCAAGGATGGCATTTGTGCAATAGGGATGACCTTGGTTCAGGAGATCAGGATATAGAAATCGGTTTGGGTGGAGATGAGGAATAGTAGGGAAAAGAAGTCACTAGTGGGAGTGATCTACAGGCCCCCCCTAACAGTAGCCACAATGTAGGACAAAGTATACAAGAAGAAATATTAGGTGTTTGTGAAAAAGGGACGGCAATAATCATGGGTGACTTTAATCTATGTATAAACTGGAAAAATCAGATTGCCAGGAGAAGCCTGGATGAGGAGCTCATAGATGCTTGAGATAGTTTCTTAGAGCAGCACGTTCTGGAACCAACCAGACAGCAGTTTATATTAGACTTGGTATTGTGGTATGTGACAGGATTAATTAATGCAAAGGCACCCCTAGGTAGCAGTGACCACAATATGATTGAGTTTTACATCCAGTTTGAAAGGGAGAAGAGTGGGTCCAAGACAAGTATTTTAAACATAAGTAACAGCAAATATGTGGGCTTGAAAGCAAAGTTAGCGGAAGTGAACTGGGATACTAAGCTAGGGGATAGATCAATAGAGAAGCAGTGGCAGACATTTAAAGGGATATTTTAGAATACTCAGAATAAGTATATTCCTACTATCAAGAAAAATTCTAAGGGGAGGAGCCACCATCTGTGGTTAACTAGAGATGTTAAGGAAAGCAAACTCAAGGAAAAAGCATATAACTCTGCAAAGATGAGTGGCAGGACAGATGATAGGACTCAATATAAAGAATGGCAGAGAATGACTAAAAGGTTAATCATGAGAAAGAAATTTAGAGTACAAGAGGAAGCTAGCTACAAATGTAAAAACGGATAGCAAGAGTTTCTATGGGCAACATTTCCCCCCCCTGTTTGGGGGGGGGTGCAGGAGCAGGCACGGGCGGGCAGGCATCTGATTGGCGCCCCCGGACAACCATTTTACGTGGGCGAGCCCAGCGTGACGTCCACATGCGTGCGAAAGAGCGCACATATCTCCCTGAGGAAAAGTGCTGCCTCAGGGAGATCGGCTCCGATGCAAAACTTTCAATAAAGGTGATTTAAAAGTTTCCTTGCCATGTCCTCTCATGTGACACTGTCACATGAGTTGGGACATGCCCATAACTTTTATTTAAACATTTAATAAAAATTTAAATACCCTCATGAAACCTCATCCCACCCATGGATGAGGTTTCATGCTTTTTCCCGAGGCCCACCTGGGCTCCCGGCCTGCCCACCAACCATAAGGTTGGACAGGCAGGCCCATCAACCATGTTAATGAGTTTTTTAATGGCTTTAATAGGCTGCTGACAGTTCGGCGGGCAAGCAGCTGATTCGAAAATCTAAATGACGTGGGGTGACGTCGGGATGCATGCTCGACGTATCCCCGCGTCATTTTACATGACAGCGAGCAGGCCCTGCCCCCGCTTGCCGACCGGAAGGGTTTTCTCTATAGGTACTTAGACAGGAAAGTAGGTAAAGTGAATGTTGGTCCACTAGAGAATGAGAATGGGGACTTAACAGTAGATAATAAGGAAATGGTGAATGAACAAATATTTTGTTTCTCTCTTCACTAGAGGTTATAAAAATCATTCCAGTAGTGGCTGTAAATTGGGAGGTGGAGGGGAGAGAGAAACTTGGTAAAATTACAATCACTAGGGAAACAGTGCTGAGCAAACTGCGGAGCTGTGAGCTGACAAGTCTCCAAGTCCAGATGGACTTCATCCTAGGGTCTTAAAGAAGCTGGCTAATGAGGTAGTCGATACGTTAGTGTTAATTTTCCAAAATTTCATAGATTCTGGAAAGGTTCCAAAAAGTGTAAAGTAAATATAACCCCTCTATTCAAGAAGGGAGGGAGGCAGAAAACAGGAAAATATAGGCCAGTTAGCTTGACAACTGTCATGGGGAAGGTGTTACAGTCAAATCATTAAAGAGGTTATAGCTGGGCACTTAGAAAAGTTCAAGATAATCGGGAAGAGTCAGCAAGGTTTTATGAAAGGGAAATCATGTTCAACTAATTTATTAGAGTTCTTTGAAGGAGTAACATGTGCTGCTGTGGATAAAGTGGGGCCTGCAGATGTGCTGTACTTGGATTTCCAGAAGGCATTTGATAAGGTGCCATTTGGTAAGGTGATATTGTGCAAAATAAAAGCTCAGTGTAGGGGGCAATATATTAGCCTGGATAGAAGTTTGGCTGGCTGGCAGAAAACACAATGTATAAATGGGTCTTTGTCTGATTGGCAGGGTGTGACGAGTGGATTTCCGCAGGGATCTGTGCTGGAACCTCAACATTTTACAATTTACATCAATGACTTAGATAAGGGGAGTGAAGGCATGGTAACTAAATTTGCAGGCGACACAAAGATAGGAAGGAAAGTGTGTTGTGAAGAAGGCATAAGGAGTTGGCAGATGGACATAGGTAAGTTGAGTGATTGGGCAAAAATCTGGCAGATGGAGTATAATGTGGGAAAATGTGAAGTTGTTCACTTTGCCAAGAAGAATAAAAAAGCATGGTATTACTTAAATGGAGAACGACTGCAGAATTCCAAGCTGCAGAGGAGTCTAGGTGTTTTAGTGCAGGAGTCAAAGTTAGTATGCAGGTACAGCATGTAATCAATCAGAAGGCTAATGGAATGCTATCCTTTATTACAAGAGAATTGAACATAAAAGTAAGGATGTTATGCTTCAGTTATACAGGACATTGGTGAGATTGGCCATGATCTTATTGAATGGCAGGCAGGCTCGAGGGGCTGAATGGCCTACTTCTGCTCCTATGTCATGAGATCATGGAGCCTGATGATCTATCGGTATGCCCAATGGCTTACAGGGAGCAGAAGAGTATGGCAGAGGCACCTGGCTCGCCAATGGGAGGAGCACCACCCTCAAGATGAAGGGGAGGCAGGTCCTCCTGTGGATACAGCCGAAGATCCACAGTGAGCCGTCACTCATGGATACCTTGCTAGACCCAGGGTCTATAGGCAGTGCTCATCATTTCTGCAGATGACGGAGAACCAGTGTTGCCAAAGACTGCACGTCTAAGGAACTAGTCAGTCACATATGCCACCTGCTGCAGGATTTGACACCATGGGGTCATGGAGGGCCTCCACTGCAAGTGGCTGTGAAAGTGACCATGGCACTCAATTTATTTTTTAAAATGCTAGTGGCTCCTTCTAGGGCTCCACAGGTGACCTGTGTGGGATCTTGCAAGCCTCCACCCACAAGTGCACCCAGGAAGTCACAGATGCCATCTTCGCGAAGGCACAGAACTTTGTGCATTACGACTAGGATCAGGCAAGCCAGGAAGCAGAGTCCTGGGGTTTGCGCAGATCAGGTTTTCCACTGTTGCAGGGTGTCATCAACTGCACTCACGTGGCAGATCTCCGTGGCAACAAGCAGTCAAGTATGCCAACCACAAGGGCTTTCACTCGCTGAATGTTGCGACCACCACAATCACATCCTACGGGTCTGCGCATGATTCCCAGGCATCGTCCATGATTCCTACATCCTAAGCAGGTCTCAGACCCCTGACATCTTCCAGGGTCCACAGAGGCTGCAAGGTTGGGGCTCCTAAGGACAAGGGCTACCCGCAGAGGACGTGGCTAATGACACCCATGCAGCAGCCTCAGACTACAGCAGAGAGATGGTATAACGAGGCTCATGCCACAACCCGGACTATGGTCGAGCAAACGACAGGCATGTTGAAAATGAGGTTTCTGGTGCCTTGACAGATCTGGTGGAGCACTGCAATACAGTCCCCAGAGGGTGTCACGCATCATTGTAGCACACAGCAAGCTACATAACCTGGCCCTGTAACAGGGGGGAGATGGAAAAGCTGCACGTCTCCTCCAATGAGAAGGACGTCGAAGGGGATGAGGGTGATGAGGTCCTTGAAGGCAAGGATGCCAGCGATTAGGCCATTGCACTGCCAGCTGAGGCAGATGCACTCAGGGGACCCTCAGCTCCAAGGATCGTGGAGGACAATGACGAGATGCTGTGAGGACTGTCTCGACACCCTCACCTTGCATCTGTGAATGTTTGACTCCTGTGTGGCTGATAAGAACATAAGAAATAGGAGGAGTAAGCCATTCAGCTCTTCAAGCCTGCCCCGCCATTCAATAAAATCATGGCTGATCTGCCCCAGGCCTCAACTCCTTTCATGCCAGCTCCTCAACTTGCTGATATTTCAAAAAATCTGTCTACCTCCTCTTTAAATACTTTGAGATCTAGCCTCCACAACTTTCTGGGGTAGAGAATTCCAGGCATTCACTACCCTCAGAGAAGAAACTCCTTCCATCCCAATTTTAAATGAGAGTGTCCCCTTATTCTGTAACTATATCCCCGTTTTGAGATCCCCGGCTAGTGGAAAGACCTTCTCAACACGACCCTGTCAAGCCCCCTCAGAATCTTGTACGTTTCAATAAGATCACTCCTCATTCGTCTAAATTCTAATGAACAAAGGCCTAACCTGTTTAGCCGTTCTTGATAAGTCAACCCCTTCATTTCAGAAATCAACCTAGTGGATCTCTTTTGAACAGCCTCCAATGCCAGTATGTCATTTCTTAAATACGGGGACCAAAACTGTACACAGTACTCCAGGTGCGGCCTCACCAACACCCTACACAGTTATAACAAGACTTCCCTATTTTTAAAATTCCAACCCTCCAGCAATACAGGCCAAAATTCCATTTGCCTTCTTAATTACTTGCTGTACCTGCATACTAACTTTGTGTTTCATGCGCAACGCCCAGATCCCTGTGCTGCACTTTTTTTGGAGTCTCTCTCCATTTAAGTAATAGTCTGCCTTTTGATTCTTCCTCCCAAAGTGTATGACCTCACATTTTGCTACATTAAACTCCATCTGCCAAGTTTTTGCCCACTCACTCAACCTATCTGTATTCTCTTGCAGATTCCTTATGTCCTCATCACAACATGCCCTCCCACCTATTTTTGTATCATCAGCAAATTTGAATACATTACACTCTGCCCCCTCCTTCAAGTCATTAAATAGATAGTAAATAATTAATTGAAGTCCTAGGACTGATCCTTGTGGCACTCCACTAGTTACGTCTTTCTAACCTGAAAAGGCTAATCCTGACTCTGTCTTGTGTGTGTTAACCAAACCTCAAGCAATGCTAATACATTACCCCCAATACCATCAGCTCCTATCTTGTGCAATAACTTTTTGTGGCACCTTATTGAATGCCTTCTGGAAATCCAAATACAAATCGGTTCCCCTTTATCAACTCTGCTTGTTATATCCTCAAAAGAACTCTAGCAAATTTGTCAAACATGATTTCCCTTTCACAAAGCCATTTGACTCCGTTTGATTGCGTTAAGCTTTTCTAAATGTCCTGCTATTTCTTCCTTAATAATTGACTCTAGCTTTTCCCAATGACAAACATTAGGCTGACCGGCCTATAGTTTCCCACTTTTTGCCTCCCTCCCTTCTTGAACAGGGGCATCACATTGGAAAACCGCTAATCTGCTAGTACTCTTCCGGGATCCAGAGAGTTCCAGAATATTTTGACCAATGCCTCCACTATCTCTGCAGCCACTTCCTTTAAAACCTTTGGATGCAGGCCATCAAGTCACTGTGACTTGTCTGCCTTTAGTTTGTCAAATACTTTGTCCCTCGTGATAGAGACTATTACAAGATCTTTCCTCCCATTAGCTCCTTGCTTATCCGATATATCTTTGGGATGTTTATAGTGTCCTCCACCATGAAGACCGATGCAAAATATTGGTTTAAATTATCTGTCATTTCCCTGTTCCCCATTATCAGTTCTCCAGTCGCATTCTCCAAGGGTCCCACACTCACTTTAGCCACTCTTCTTACATACCTGTAGAAGCTCTTGCTGTTTGTTTTTATATTTCTTGCCAATGTACTTTCATAATCAATTTTCTCCCTCTATTAGCTTTTTAGTCATCTGCTGCTGGTTCCAAAAAAATTCCCAATCCTCTGGCTTACCTCCAGTTTTCCCCACTTTGTATGTCTTACTTTTTGTTTGGATAATCTCCTTGACCATTTTTGTTAACCATGGGTGGTTCATCCTTCTCTTCAAGTCCTTCTTTTTGACCAGGATAAATTCTTGCTGAGCATTATGAAATATCCGCTTAAATGTCTGCTACTGCTCATCTACCGACCTTCCCTTAGTTGACAACTCTTTCTTCATACCTCTGTACTTGCCTTTATTTAAGTTGAGGACATTGGTTTGAGACCAGAGTTGCTCACCCTCAAACTGAATTTGAAATTCTACAATGTTGTGATCGCTACCTCCTGGAGGATCCTTAGCTACAACATTTCTTATTAATTAATCCCAGCTCATTACACATTACTAGATCTAAAATAGCCTGTTCCCAGGTAGGTTCTGCAACGTATTGCTCTAAGAAACAATCCCTGATGTACTCTACGAATTTGTCTTCCATGTAACCCCTGCCAATCTGATTTGTCCAGTCAATATGCAGATTAAAATCACCCATGACAATTGTAGCGCCCACCTCAAAAGGTGCTGACAGCACACAGAATGACAGAACTCTTGATGCTTGCCCACGACATTCTGGCAGCTATGATGAGCACCATCAAGGTGCAGGCATTACTGATGTGTCCAGTGAGTGTAAAGCTGGACCATCAATTTGTTCTAAAGGTTACACACTGCCCAGGGAAGAGGCTCTAGACTGAGAAACCTGCCTTTATCTTGTGCAGGAACCAAGGTTTCACATCTGAGGGACATGAACACTGCTCATCATAACAAAAAGAGACAGAGAAGCAGACATTCTCAGCAGTTTATTTACAATAGTGAACATTATGTACAGATGATTAACACTTGTGCCCACACTGTGCAATTGCATCATCATAACCGTCCCAACCCTGCCGCTATGTCTTGGTGCTCCACAGTGGATGTGGAGGCAGCCTGCTGTCTGTAATGAACTTGGCAGGTGTCCTCTGGAGGACCCATGGCCTGCTTTGGGTATCCTGCTGTGGGCCAGGTGCACACTCCTCAGCCTGCGGAGCTGGAGATGGGGTCACAGGAAGAGAGGATTTGGATGGCCCTGGGGCGTCAAGCTGCTGGTCCTCCTCCCTATGGGTGCCTAATGGTCCCTGCCTGACCCCTTGAGGTGAAGGGGAAGCTGTAGCAAGATCGAGCTGCCCTGCATCGATGTCCTGGACCAAGGTCTCCGCAGCGGCCACCATCCTGCCAATGTTGACCGCTGTGCGCGGCATGATGATGTGAATGCCTCGAACTTAAGGCGGACAGATTCCATCATCCCTTGCAATCTGAGGAATGCACCAGGCATCACTTCCTATGTTCCTATGATTGTCTTTTTTTGCTCCAACAACTGAATGATGAGCCTCTGGACTCTGTGCTCATCGGACTTGGACTCAGCAGATTCTTTGCCTCCAGCAGTCCGAGTGCTGGCAATCTCGGACGTCCCTGCCTCCACCTGCTGTATAGCAGATTGT
Organism: Cetorhinus maximus; assembly: GCF_964194155.1. Classification (NCBI taxonomy): domain Eukaryota; kingdom Metazoa; phylum Chordata; class Chondrichthyes; order Lamniformes; family Cetorhinidae; genus Cetorhinus; species Cetorhinus maximus. Next base: position 74,476,612 of record NC_135885.1, read on the forward strand.
GTGCTGCACTCACCAGATTGTGATCCCAAGGCTTCTCTACATCTAGGTCCCACCGAGGTGTGTGTCGCTGCACTGGTTGAGGGTGTGGGCAAGCACCATGAAGGGTCTTCAACTGTACTGCCCTCAGGGTCATCAGAGGTGCTCTCAGCACCGGAGTCAGAGTTAAGGTTGTCAGAGGGTGATGTGGCTAGAAGAGAAAGTGCAGATTATTAGTGCTTGGCAGTCACATTACACAGAACAATGGGCTCAGTATAGCGTCGAAAGAGGGATGATCTAGTGCAGGATCCTCACGTGGATGCTTGCCGGTGACTCCGTGTCATCGTAGGAATGGTCCAACGTACAACTCTCAAACGGAGTGAGGACCTCGATGTCCGGAAATCCACCCCATGTCTCTCCCGTTGATTATGCAGGACAAGATCGTGCACAAAGACAGATGGAGAGAGTGTGATCAAGGCGCATGCCAAGTCAAATAATAAGGATGCCAGGCCTGCATGTGTACTGAGTGGAACCATGGGCAGGATGAGGAGGCGATCTCTAGAAGAGATGAGACCAGATGGAGATGCGAGTGGTGATGTCGCTGGTGAGGTGCCAGTGATGTGTGATGGGCTTGATAGTGTGTGAATCGAGAGTGATTAAATGGTTGACTTGCCCTGGTGGCACAGATGAGATCGTTCATCCTTTTTCTGCACTGGATGGCCGACCTCTTGTGTGCGGCTTTGGCACTGACCACCTCTGCCACTGCCTCCCAAGCCAGAATAGTGAGGCTGACGGGCCTCCTGGTGCCTGGGGGGAGGGGTGGTGGGCAGAGGACACCGTGGCGGGCCTCCATGTTGTCAAAAAGGCGTTCCAGCGATGCGTCACTGACTCGGGGGAGTTGTACTCTTCTTGGTTTTTGGGGCCATGTCTTCACTGGAGCAGTCCTGGGTTGAAGCATTGAGAACTATGTGCATGGCTGCAGTTAAAATATGGTGCCCAGAGTGAGGAAGTGGTGAGGTAATGGCGTGGTGGGAAAAAACAGAGGCCACCAGCCAGCAAGACAGTGTGTTTCCTGTCACTGCATAATTTAATGACGTTGGAAGTAAAAATCCACCATTGCAGCCAGCAGATAAAACATCGTTTTTCACGCCCACTACCGCACTTAGTACAATTCTGGGAAAATTCGCCCCTAGTTTATAATCATTCCAACATGCTCCCAAAGTGCAATTTTGTACTATTTTTGTGCACATGGCCATTTTTCAAATTTTGAAAATTCATTTTTCTGAATCTCCTGCCAATTCAGCTGATACTTCTTGGTTCTACTTACAAGGAGGTGTCTGATTTTAATATTTAAATTTACATTCAACGTGCGATTTCCCAGTGGTTGACAGGTTAAGAGGCAGATTGGAAATATTACCTGCCAATGCGAAATCACCACAAACCCATAGGACAATAGGAATTTCTAAACAATAAAAGAAAGTATTATAATGCCCACACTCTGACACTTTACTTTTTTGAAATTGCAGAAGTAAACCAATAAACCTCAAAAATATTCCTCCATCCCACAAATTTAACCATTTAATCCTGGTCTGCTGTTCTCAACAAACACCACCCACTACTGCTCTCTCCCCACAATCATGTTGGTCTTCCAAAATGCTAGACATTCGGAGTGGTGGTATTTAAGTTTGCACCCCAAAAACCTCAAGCAGCAAGTTTCCTATCTGGGACGGTGTATCGGAGATTTAGTGCTCTCCACATTAATGTTTTAAAATTTGTGCGCTCAATATCCAAATAGTGTGAATAACTTTGAAAGTACACAAATACTTAGTAGCAGGACAGGACATACAACAAGATCTGGAGATGGGAGATCTCACCACTTGTCCTGAAATCAAACTTCAAATTATGCTTTTAGTTGATTTTGAATCGAAAATTTCAACACAAAAGCAATGTGAGCCTGAATTGTACATCTGTCAAAATTTTCAAGTGCACTTGTGTTCAAAAACAATATGATTTGCCTTCCATCAGCAATTTTTACATCATAAGGAAAAGAAGCAAAAAAAGGATTTAAAAACTGAAGATCAGCCACTGAAGGTCTCTACACCTGCACATGTCCATCTGCTCCAGGTAAGGTAGTTTGTATCCAACCGAAGACAATACCTTGTTTTAGGTTCTTCCAACTTTGGCTCTTCTAGGAAAACAGAAAGCTCAGGAGGTATAAAGACAGTTCTTTCAGCATTGCTCGTGCGAGTCTTGGATTTCTCCTTTAACTCTTTAGACTGGAGACGTTCATCTGTGAATAAAGATTGGCATTTATTTAGTGAAACATAATGGCAGCTCGGCTTGGTTAAGTAGTCAGCTCAGGATAAGCACAATAACACCAAGCGAAGACAACCCTCAGTACAGTGTATTCCTCTGCCATGCTGTTTTAACTGAACATTATTACAATTACAGCTCATCCTGGAGGCTTTCCCCATCAGTTTGATGCTCTACCTACAAAGTTGAAAAAATAAATCTTTTTATTAAAAGCTTCCATCTCATTGAGGAGGCTTCAGGGAAATCCACATCCAACAACCTGCTCTGAAAACACTGACAGCTGTAACAACTTCCAAGCACAACATATTTTTTTTTAAATTAGATCATAGGCTTTCAATTTTTAGTTTAGTTTGTAAGTTACATTCATCATCTTTTCCTCCACCCTTCCCCATGCATGTATACCACTGTTCCTAACTGTTGTAATTGATTTGTGTTAAATTTATTTTATGAAATCATTCCAACTTTTTTGGGACTCTGCTGGCTACATTACAACAGTGAATACACTTCAAAGAAATGTATTGTAAAGCACTTTGGGGGAAGAAGTCATGACAGGAACTTTGCAAGTTTAAGTTCTTTATGTCTTCCCCACTTAACTACTTAGAATTCAGAAGCATATAGTAAGAAATTGTAAATGAAGTTTCAGTTGATTTCAGTGAATTAGAGGCAAGAAATTGTTATATATTTTGTTAATTGATGCCATATGCCAACTGTTGCACAATGAATAAGTAGGGATAGTCCCTTGTAGTAGATTTTGCTCCTGTAACTAATAAACATTCAGATCCATTGATAGTATGACACTTTCAGTCTGTAGTGGAACTCTTGGCACTTGCTGCACAACAACTCCTGATTTTTAAACATTATTCCACATCACTGGAAAACAAAGTTCATTTATAAACTCAAAGTAGTGCAAGTAATTATTTTGTTGCTTAGTCAGAGAAACTTTGAAATTACACAAAAGTTGCACAGTTGAACAACTCTCCACCCTGCAAAGTGAATTTATTCTTAATGATCTCATTCTCTTTTTGCAAGGCACCTGCCATCCACCCTTGTTTCTCCACCTGGAGATGCGAAATAGATTTATCTGTGCTGTTTCATTATGCTTTATCAGATAATGTAACTAGAGTAGCATCTTTGAAGGAGTCATGTGTGCTGTGGATAAAGGAGAACCAGTGGATATACTGTACATAAATTTCCAGAATGCATTTGATAAAGTGCCACAAAAAGGTTATTGCAGAAAATAAAAGCTCATGGTGTAGAGGTAACATATTGGCATGGATAGAAGATTGGCTAGCCAACAGGAAGCAGAGAATTGGCATAAATGGGTATTTTTCTGGTTCACAGGATGTGACGAGTGGTGTGCCACAGGGATCAGTGCTGGGGCCACATTTTTTTTACAATTTACATAAATTATATGGATGAAGGGACTGAAGGAATAATTGCTAAATTTGCTGACAACAAAGATAAGTAGGATAGTAAGTTGCGAAGAGGACAAATGGAGGCTACAAAGCGACACAGATAGGTTAAGAGTGAAAAAAGGTCTGGCAAATGGAGTATAATGTGGGAAAATGTGAAATTGTTCCTTTTGGCAGGAAAAATAAAAAGCTTATTATCCAAATGGTGAGAGATTGCAGAGCTCTGATATGTAGAGGGATCTGGGTGTCCTAGTGCATGAATCACTAAAGGTTATTATGCAGGTAATTAGGAAAGCTGATAGAATGTTAGCATTTATTGAGGGGAATTGATTACAAAAACAGGCTTCAGTTGTATAAGGACATTGGCAAGACCACATCTGGAGTATTATGTACAGTACTGGCCTCCTTATTTAAAGATATAAATGCGTTATCAGTTCAGAGAAGGTTTACTAGACTAATACCAGGAATGAGCGGGTTGTCTTATGAGGGAAGGCTGGACAGGTTAGGCTTGTATCTGCTGGAAGAGTAAGAGGCAATTTGATTGAAACATAAGATCCTGAGGGGTCTTGACAGTGTGGGTGCGGAGAGGACGTTTCCTCTTGTGGGACAAATCTAGAATTTGCGGGGGGGGGGGGGGGGGTCACTGTTTTAAAAAAAGGGGTCACTCATTTAAGACAGATGAGGGGAAATTCTTTATTTAAAAAAAAAAAGGGTTGAGTGTCTCTGGAACTCTCTGCTTCCACTGACTCGAGGAAGAGAGAGAGTCTTTGAATACTTTTAAGGCAGAGCTACATAGATTCATTAACAAGGGGGTGAAAGGTTATTGGGGGTAGGCAGGAATGTTGGGCATGATTTTATTGAAAGGTGGAGCAGGCACAAGGGACTGGGTGGCCTACTCCTGCTCCTAATTTGCATGGTCATATCAGTGACTGCTTCAAAAGCTGGACTGTGGTCAAAATATTTAAATTATTTGACAGTTACATACCCAAGGACTTTGTATGGTGAGGTAGCTGGAGCTAGACAACCAGCAGGACAGTCAAAGCCCTGCTTCAAGGATGCTTGCAAGCATGACATGAATGCCCTAGACATCAATTATTGCACTTGAGAGTCACGAGCTGATGACAAAGAAAAATGGCAATACCTCCTGTGGGCTGGCATTCACCACCACAATAACCAGAGGCTACATCAGCTTGGCAACAAACTCCAGCGCTAAAAACAACGACCCACAATGACAGTAAGCAGCTTCAGCAGCACTTGTGATACAGCCTGCCTCTCAAGGATGAGACTCTTCAGCCTTCAACAAGGCTGTGTCATGTGAAGACACCTCTCCTGAAATGAATCAGTTTTCTGCGTGCTCATCATCTTTCAGAGATGGGAGGATGCCAGCCTTTAATATGAACAATACAATCTTTTGATCTTTAAAATATATATTTGGTTTAATAAGTTATTTTTAGCATAAAAATGTTTTATGAAACAACTTTAAAATTCCACATCAAAACAGGCAGGAGCTGGTGGTAACTCATTTAATACATTGAAAGACGGAAACATTTACTTTTATGTATTCTAAAAGCCAATATCCATCTTCAACTGCAACTACTTCTTTCATGGAAGCAAAACTAGGTTAATGTACAAACATGAATCTTAAATACATGTTATTAGTATAGAATTATAACTAACCATGGCCCAAAGACAGCTGCTATTATTTTCAGACACAATCCAAATTTCAATTCCTTGTCATGAAGTAAATTCCAGTCAGATAATTAGCTGGGGTGGGGTGTGTAATTTCCTTTACCATTTGTTCTCTACATGGTGAATACTTGATCTCAGCCAGTTAGTGGCTGCAACTTCTCAGCGGCAAAAAAATATGCTTTTTGTAGGTCAGTACTGGCAGACATTTGGGCGATCATCTGCCACTCTGAATCTTATGAATGTGCCAGGGATCAGAGCCATAACCCTTACTTGAGTCCTTTCTCAGCCATTGAAAAATGATTTTGGGGGGTGAAAGGGAGGTAAAGCAATAAGCATGCAGTAGGGACTAGCATCAGTTACCATACAAGTAACAGTGGTAATAATTATTTCATCAAATGGCCTTTCATTGCATTGTTATATTGTCACCTGGCTGTTTTCATACATTACCACTTCAACATATGTAGCCATGTACTTTTAATAACCTTTCACCATATATTAAGAAAAATGTGCATGTTTTTAGCTTTCCTTGGTCAAGCGATGTGGAAGTTTTACAAAACAAAAGCAATCAGCAAGTGGTAATGACCTGGAACTCTGCCTGCTAGGGGCAGCCCTAAAAAGAGAAAAAATACAACCAACATAAAAAGCAGTATAACTGCTGGTCAATCAGCCCAAGCTCCCAAATGACAGGCCCTGGTGTAATAGCATCCTCTTCTGGCCATTTGTGTGTGTATGTATGTAAGCTAACTAGAATAAACCATTTTAGTTGGGTGCTTGACTTCCATGTGGAACACTTTGTCCTGCAAGATCTCTCAGTCTGGCAATAAGGATAGGATTGTGGATTCTCTAGATAAACAAATTTGATTGGAGAAGTTTCCAGCAAACCAGAGGAACTGGGGTTGTGTTTTTACACTGAGAAAGAGGCTTAAAAATCTGATCTTTGAGAAAAGGCTATTGTTTGTACACTTGGGTGGAATGACTTTTCAAAAATGGCTACATCAACAGGTATTACTGGGCAACTGTTAGAGTATAGCTGTGATTGAGTGTCTTTTGGTGCACATGTGGAGCAGCTTTTCATTATTAATATCCTCAAGGATCCTGAAATCCAGCTGTTAGCAAGCAGTGGGAGAAAAAGTTGTTATCAGGCAGTGAGGGAAAAAAGAAAAAGGGGATAGTTCTGACTGAAGTATGCACATACGTGCTTGAAACAAGAATTTTCTTGCCCCAATAAAACAAAGTGAATTAGCGAATGACTATGGCAAATTCATGCCAAATTTGGCAACCATATTGCATCCATTGAATGAACTCGAGGAAGGGCATTCCGTGGAATTTTTTTAATTCTTTCATGGGATGTGGGTGTCGCTTGCTAGGCCAGCATTTTTACCACCCATCCCTAATTGGTCTGGAGGTCATGGTGAGTTGCCTTCTTGAATCACTGCACTCCATTTGATGTTTTGACCCAGCGACAGTGAAGGAACAGCAATATAGTTCAAGTCAGGATAGCATGTGTTTAGTGGGGAACTTGCAGGTAGTGGTGTTCCCATGCATCTGCTCGTCCTTCTGGTGGTAGAGATCAGGGGTTTGGAAGGTGCTGTCGAAGGAGCCTTGGAGTTGCTGCAATGCATCGTTGGACAAAGGAGCATCATAAAGCATTCCATTTGCATAAAATTAAATTGGTAGATGGTACATTTCTTGTACAACATAATGTGTCCAAAAATATTAAGCGAGCACGTGATCTCTCCATATGGAGTAGGTGCTGGATAATGGTGAGAAGACAGCAATTGCATTTACCTCATGCATCCTCAGAGCCATGAGTGGATTAGGTCAAAGAACATGAAGCATTAGCTTTGATTTTTGGAGTAAGACGATTTCATAATACTTGAATGATAGTAGTTTTGCGATTGAAATTAATCATAGGCCACCAATGTATACTTTGAATCCAAAATCTCCAGCTGCAGCCCAAATGTAGAGATTTTGTCTGCTTATCTGTATGACTAAGTACAGACGATCAGGACATCATTGTAATACTGATGCAATATTGAGATTACCATCCCTTTCAGGAGGTAGAGCTCAACATGGACAATGTATTTTTCTTTTCAGACGTACATGAGCTGCCAGTCACAGCAGATGGCAACGTTAGAACAGCTCTCTGGGACCCTGTACGGCAAAGGTATACGACTATGTCACAAATGGGTGGCCAACAGAGATATTGAATTTAGAAATCAGGCAGATTTTTATGCATGACAATGAGTTGTCAGTTGATATAGGTTGTGTTATGTGGGGTTGAGATTGACTAAGTCTACTGAGAAACTTTGGTGGCCAGGGTTAGATCAGGGCATAGAAGACACCGTGAAACAGTGTAGAGAATGTCAAGCAGTAGAAAAGTTGCCCTTGGTACCTTTGCAACCATGGCTGACGCACAGTGGCAGCAGTGTGTACCATCTGTAAGATGGATGCAGGAACTCACCAAGGCTCCTTAGGCACCACCTTCCAAACCCACAAACACTACCATCTAGAAGGACAAGGGCAGTAGATGCATGGGAACATCACCTGCAAGTTCCCCTCCAAGTCAGTCACCATCCTGGCTTGGAAATATATCACCATTGCTTCACTGTTGCTGGGTCAAAATCCTGGAACTCCCACCCTGAAAGCATTGTGGGTGTACATACACCACATGAACTGCAGCAGTTCAAGAAGATAGCTCACCACCACCTTCTCAAGGGCAATTAGGGATGAGCAATAAATAGTCTAGCCAGCAACACCCACATCCCAATGCTAGCTGAATTGTTCCTTAGAAGACAGCCTAGAACAAGGTTTTTATTGTGCTAAATGTAACTTCAGCAGTCATTAGAAGAGAAACAATCCAGGTAGAGAGTGATGATAGGGGTAGAGCAAGAGAAAGGAATTTGAATTTGAATGAGTAGGCAAAGGTAAAAGATCATCTTGATAAGAGGTTCCAAAGAAGAGTTGTGAAAATATGTGGTCCACACATTTGGTCAAGATGTTTGGTTGTGGGAAGACTAGGTTAGTACATAGAGGTCACGTTTTACCTTCAGTGGATCATAAAGGAGGAAGAAATTGGGAATAATCAAATGAGTTTGATGAATTGGATAGTTGGGACACAAGTAGGAGTTCCAATAGTTGCTCCAACACAAGTCATTCCTGAAAACAGTACAAATCCAAGTCAAAGTCAGACAGATATGTCGGATGAATTAGAATTTAAGGTCAAAAATCAGTCTTTGTTGGGGAAATTTTCAGACTCAGGTCAAAATGGGTCACGGTGTTTCACCAACTCCGAAGATTTGGATCAAGAAAGGGAGGTATCCTCTTGGGAATAGGAAATTAGTGGGTAAAGTGGATTTGTAAATAAATGAAAAACAAGAAATGTATATAATTTGAATGGAATATGAACTTTGTGTAGCTTTGCATTAATGAGGGAGGGGAGTAATAGTACCCTCTTGTGGCCATTTGTGAGATATGTATAATGTATACAAGCAAACTAGAATAAACCATTTTATTGGGGAAACTTGACTTCTATGTCTTTTTCTGGTCCTGCAAGTATATCACACCTGGCAGAGTGCACTGGAGCCCATTCAGGCACACCACAACTTTCAAATGGGAGCCTAAGTGAGCTCCCCAGAAGTTGCAGTGTCATTGTGGCCCTCAATAGCATTCACTGCTATTGGGACCACAAGATCCAGGCCTTTAAATGAACTTAAATATTCTTTATTCCTCTGGGGTCAGCTAGTGGGACCTAAATAGTCTTTTTCTTACCTACATTTCTATATACTAAGCTCATCAGGCGCTGAGCAATAAACAGGCATAAGACAATATAATAAATCGAGCAAACCTACAGATAGTCATGGGTTTCTTCTTCCGCATTGATGCTTGGATTAGCTCAGCTCCATGTAACGTGTCTTTGTGCCTCTTTGCCTTGGCTTTATAAAACCACTCGCCAGTCATATTCTTGCGTTGGATTTCATTTTCAACTGAAGTGTCTTGCAAATATCTAAGGGAGAAATAAAATGTGAAAAGAATACATTTTTTTGATCACCAGCTGTGCGCCTTTTAAGGTTATGAAATCCTGTTATTTTTCCCCATATTTCCTTTGTCTCCAGGTCATGTAGCTTTGGCCTGGGGGTGGGGGGGCTGAATTTAATGAAACTACAAAATAACAAAAGCAAATAAATTGGGAGAGGTTGTACTATTTGTCTTCCACTAAAATGTTGTTGAACACCTTTAAAAAATGGTATAATGCTAAGCATGCAAAATACATAGCAAAAATCAATAAGCTCAGACTGAACAAACATGTCCCTAAATAAATGAATAAACAAATTTGAAAACAGTGAGACATGGAGATCAAAACAACCTCCTCAAATCTTTCAGGGTGGAAAGGAAAAAAAGGTATTCACCGGAAAAATACAAATATATTACAAAGCTCATCAGGGGGTCAAAAAGACCTATATTTTTTTTTAAATCCAGTACCTCAACAATGCAAGAGCAGCCAGAGTGAAACTAAATAAATGCAAACAGTCTCAAACCCCAGAATAAGTGCATTATAATACCCATCATAAATAATTACTCCCTCAGTATTCATAATGCAACATATGTGCAATATGCATGACCAATGATAGAATCAACTGCTTTCAATTTGACTGGAAGCCGATTTTGGAAACTTGAAGGGCATTGAATTTTCGACATTCTTCCTCCTGAGTTATTTTTTAAGTTAGCAATATTAGTTAAGGCTTTGACCTATGGAGATTTAAGGACACTGGAAGATTTGCCTTGGCATGGCCAAGTGGAGTCATTAGCGTGACCCCCTAGAAGTCAAAAGTCATTGCTAAGAGTCAGTCAGTTTTCCAAGAATCCCCAAATCAAGGGGAACTACTTTTGACAGACACAATGTTATGACTCAAATGAAATGGGAAGGAAGTCAGCCTGTTGGAAGCTGTGGAATGACTTTGGACTGGTTTCTACAAAGACTACAATTTTGCAGAGCGTGGTGTAATATATACACATGGTGCAGGGTTTTCAGTCATGTTAGAAAGTTAAGGGGTGCGGAGGAAGGGAGACACTTTGTAATTTAGTGTATTAGTTGCATGCGGTTGATTGTTTTGTTTGTTACAGTAAAAGTCTTAAAATATGAAATCTAGTCAGATGATCAAATCCCCAGTGGGACTTGAACCTAAAGCCTTAGGATGCAGCTCATGGATCTAAAAGTGGCAAAAGACAACAAATGAAGAATTCCGCTTCAATGTTACACAACTCATTCTGCTAATGCTCAACCTTTGCATGAATAATGGCACTCCAGGGTATCCAGTAGGAGTCAGTTTTCAGGAAGGGGGTGGGTGGGTGGGGGGAGGCGAGAGAAATTGGACGTGGGTAGCGTATTGGAAAACAAAATCTGGGGAAAATATACCGTGTAACAAAGAGAGAGTGCATAAATTTAGTATACATCAATATAATAATGGGCCATATGTAAAGTAGTAATACTGTCCAATTCCCCAATTCAATTTGACTGAATCATGAGGAGGTCACATAGTAATTACAAGTCCACAGCTTAGGAAAGTCAATAACACATCAAATAAAGACAGATTTCAAAAGTTATGCAACAATTGCTGTCTTGTTCACTGCCTTTTGATCATTTTTAATCAAATGAAATGAAATGAAGTCAATTTTTTTTATGGATAAACAATTAAGAGTTCTTGCATCAGGCAAATTTCAGAGATTGTGGTACAATGCCTGATCTTTTCCTTTCTGGAAAGAAAGCCATGAACAGACTTAAATCTAATTGGCACCTTATATCACGAGTATGTCCTTAAACCTGATTCACAACCACTTCATTGGCCAGAATTTTTAGGAGCATCCTCCAGTTCAAAAATATTTTGTCCCCTTAATCTGCTGTAAGTGCAAGCCGATAACATCACAGTGGAGGCAACAGGACATCAAAGACAAAGCTGTTGGTCCTTACTGATCATCATCTCCTTATCCAATGAAATTTTTTAAATGGAGAAATAAAAGAGGATGAACTGATAAGGAGAGTTCAATGTCATATCAGGTACAGGAAGAAAAAGGGTGATTTAGAGAAAAGACAGGAAAAGAAAAAGTAAAAATTTTAATCTCCAATCTCCTAAAGTTGGAGCAATTCTTCCTTGCTACAAGTTCCTGGCCAATTTACACATTAGTAATGGAATGCACTGCTCACATGCTGTTATTTTCAAGAATTTCTTGCCCAGTTATTTTTGAAATACAACTTGGGTAGCCAAGGAAATCAGCCATTTTACATGCAGTAAATGACATCATAAAAAAGGCAAATAAGACAGTTACCTATTACTGTTTGAAGGAGAAATGTTGCCCAGAACACCAGAGAATTCATCACTTCAAAAAGTGCCATGGGATATTTTATATCCATCTGAACAGAAATGGGCATCTTTGTTTAAACATCTCATTTGGAAAATGGTGCTGACACCAATGCAACACCCCATGGCACTGCACTAAAGCATTCAGGCTAGGTTGTGTTTTCAAGTAATAGAGGGATGCTTGACTCGCAATGGAGTAAACTTTGCACAGAAAAAGTGGTTAATTTAACAAAAACACATTTAAACCACTTCATTCAAAATATATATCTAAAGAAAATTACACAAAACATTGAGAAACAACTACTAAGAGCATGTTCACAATCGCAGATTGTGGTACATTGTTTTGATGTTCTTTGGCAATTCGCATATGTTCCTATTCTATGAGTATGCTTCCAAAACCTCCTCTTTGGTCCTCTGGGAATCTGGTTTAAATTGAATCCAAGCTAATTCTAATGAAAATTACTTTGAGTTTGATGGCTCAAGGTGAAATTGGCTTGGTCATTTTCACTCCAATACTATTGAGCACAAAACAACTGTGCAAAACTATCTTTATTTTGGCATTAATTGCCAAGCTAGCTCAATGTTGTGAGTTAGAGATAAATTGCATCTATTTTAGTGGCGCTGCTGCTGCCGCCTAAGGAATAAATGTTAGTCAGGACACCAAGAGAGCTCTCCTAACCCAAGAGTGGCAAAGGATCCTTCATGTTCACCTGAGAGCACAGAAAAAGATTAGGTTTGGTTTTATTTAAAAAGACAGCACTTCCAACAGTTAATAATCCCACCTGACTTAGTGCCCTGTGATTAAAACCATGACCTTCTGGCTCAGAAGGAAGAGTACTATCACGAAGCCACATCTGACTAGTATTCAAGTTTACAGCTCTTTGAATTAAGGGAATGAAGATGGGGGCAGCTGATTTGGAAGAACAAGCCAAAGGCAGAGGCATGAGACATTTGTTAGGAGCTGGCAGAGACTGATCCAGAGATGTATATGGGAAGTGGAGAAATAACCAAGGGAACAATCAAGGAACATAATTTGATCTTGAGGGCAAATGAAGGAGCACAGAATGATGCAAGTGTCCACTGCTACAGCAAAACAGCAGTGGATACCTAGGAAACCAAGAATAGGCCCAACCCAGAAACTAGTGGGAAAAAAAAAAATGGAACATTAGCAATTAAATTAGGGAGCCTATGAAACAGCAAGATTAATTCAAGAGCCACGAAGCAGAAGAACTGACTGACAATTGCTTAACAGTAAAGCCATGCTCCATTTTTATTACATAAAAAGATTTGTTTAGATTCTCAATTCTATGGCCTGAATCTTCTGGTCAGCCTGTGGGGGTGGGCACTGCTCAATGACACGTAAAATGACGCGCAGTGACGTCAGGCGTGCATCCCGACGTCACCATGCGTTATTCAGATCTTCAGTTCGGCGGGCACGCATCAGAGTCAACTGCGCACCCGCCAAACTGTCAAAGGCCTATTAAGGCCATTTAAATAGCAATTAAAAGAATTAACATAGTTGTTAATCTTAATGGCAGTGCAGGGTCAGAGATCTTGGAGTGTACATACACAAATCTTGGACATTGACAAGGCTACCTAAAAAGCATATGAGATCCTGAGCTTTTAGAGGGATAGGGCCAGATTTTTGTCCACCAATGGTGACGCAAATCAGGTCACAAAACACTATGTTCTTCCAACAAAAACCAAATCATTTTCTTCTCCCTTCCCAGCCCCACAACATTTGCAGGTGGCCTTTTGGCAGGTTGGAAAGGCCTTGGGTCCAAAATGCACATGCACCTCTTTAGAAATCAGCGTTCCCATTGTGACAGCCACAAAAACTGTATTTCTTTGTACACTAATTTGCTTGCTGGTGAAAGCCCAAAACAAAAAGGACAGTTCATGACAGGGGCGTTGCCAAGAAGTTGGAATGACTACAAAATGTTTTGACACCTTTTAAGTTTCACCATTTACACACTGTATTGTGAGCATTTATTGTAAGGTAGGTCTTTTTAATGAAGTGACTCATCCTTGAGATCTGCCCTGCAAAGGCAAGTTGACCCTTACATTGACCACCACTGTTGTGTGTGGTCATGCATTACAGTAATTTTTCCAATGGACAAAGTGTTAAAATGCATTAACAATGTTAAAGAAATGTCCTGTCAGCCTCTGCTGTGATTTAAATCAACTGACAACTCTGGCTGTTAAAAACACCTGCTTTTTAAAAGTTGTAAAATCCTCTGGACCTGCTCCCCTCCAATAATTGAAAGGCACTCTGCCTAGAAATAGAAACGAGACACTATTCTATTCTGTCAGTTTCAGGCAATGTAGCTGGAAGTTTTCATATGACAGCTGTAGCTATTATGTATGCTTTGGTTGGGTTTTAGAAGCTGTTAATGGCTTCAGATCAGTAGGTAGTCTATTGATACAAGAAGAATTGAAATTTCAAGGAGGCTCTGACAACAGAATGTGTTTTTGATTTGGTTTCTTGTTTGCTTACAAGACTAATAGGCAACTAACTGGAGTGAGCATTTCCAGTATCACTGATTGCCTTGAAGTTCAGAGTTTGTTAGATTGGGAAAAACAATTTTATAATAATTTCCATTGCTACTGCACTGCTCCTGAGGATTGTACATAGCCACTTACCCAGTAGGCACTATGGAAGATACATATAGAGGTGACATAGGGAAATCTGAAGTGGCATGGGGTGGGGAGGGCTGAGGCTTAGGAGACTTTTAAACGATGTTGGCAGCTGGGCTGCTGTTGAAGAACTGAGACAGGCCTTCTAACTGGCCTTCCTTCATACCCACTCATACACTCCATCATTGGTGACACTCCATTGTGGATGACAAAGTGCACTGCCAACCTGACCCATGTGAATGATCCAGAGCAAAGCCACATATGGCTAGGGTGTGCATTTTGGAAGATGTAAAAATGTACTGTCAATTTTTCCTTGAGCCCACATGAAAATCTAGACCACAGAATCCAAAGGCATCATTGTTATGATAAATCTTTAAAAAATAATGGAATCAGGGAGAGTACTATTTTCAGTTCTAGGAACCATGCATTAGGGGAGGTAAGGCATGGAGAATTGCAGAAAAAAATTACTAGAATGGTTAATAGTGAAAGGCTTCAGTTACATACAATACTAGAGAAGCTTGGGTGGTTGATAGAGCAGGCAAGGTGAAGGGCAAATTTAAGGATTAGTGAAGAAGAATGAATCAGTGGCAGTGTGGGGATTAACTGAAAAGCTCCTTCAAAAGAAGGTTGAGCCAAATGGCTGTATGATTTCAATTTTATGAATCATCTTTATGTGTAACCCACAACACAGATAGGTGAGAGTTTCCAGATTTAAAAACTGGAAGGATTTTGCAGATTACTGCTGTCAAATCCAAAGAAGTCTACAAAACAAATCTCACCTTCAGCAGCTTCCCTTTAAAACAACCATTTTTGCCACTGACATATGTGATATTTTGTCATTATAGTAGGCAATGATACAAATATGGAAGCTGTGGAATTTAGCATGTATGTCATCACAACCGCACTATGATTTAAATACTCGACATGTTTGATGATAAGGCAGGTTAAGAAGTTCCAAGACTAGCTAGAATTTCTGATTTCCCCCCTTTATTTTCATATGGGAAATGATGGGTAGTATGCTGTGCCATGGCAGGGAAAGTAGTCAGCAGCCGTATTTATGTTGGGGGTTACATGGAGAAATGTGACTTTTAGCAGCTCCTAATCATTCCTTTTCCCAAGCACTCTTGCAAGACCCTACCCATTATGTCCCCTACCCATTTCCCTTCCTACCAATACTTCAACTCCTATTGTGCCTCTTCACCCTAGAGTGATCCATCCAACTCTTGCACCCTCCACTCCAAAAATCCACTGTCCACTCACCTCAGCAGTAATCCTCAATCTACACTCTTACACTTCCAATTTTCCACAAAGGAGAGTGTGTGCATCTCACATTTAACCAGTTTATTTTATTTTCTCACCTTATTCATTTTCAAGAGGTTTGGTTTGCTTGCAAAATTAAATGTGTTTTTAACTAAATAAAATAAATCAAAAAGGAATGTGGAAATAAACTGTACACCTTCCTATTTCCTTGTTTGAAACTAGAACTGTTGTCTCAAAAGGGTGTTTATTTTATTATTTCACAGGATATGGGCTTCACTGGCTAGTCCAGCATTTTTATTGCCCATCTCTAATTGCCCTTAAGGTGGTGGTGAGCCACCTTCTTGAACTGCTACAGTCCATGTGGTGTAGGTACACCCACAGTGCTGTTGGGGGGAGAGTTTTCCAGGATTTTGACCCAGTGACAGTGAAGGAATGGCAATATAGTTCCAAGTCAGGACAGTTGAGTGGCTTGGAGGGCAACTTCCAGATGTTGGTGTTCCTATGTACTTGCTGCCCCTGTCCTTCTAGGTGGTAGTGGTCATGGGTTTGGAAGGTGCTATTGAGGGAACCTTGGTGAGTTGCTGCAGTGCATCTTGTAAATGATACACACTGCTGCCATTGTGAATCGGTGGAGGGAGTGGATATTGAACATGGTGGATGGGATGCCAATCAAGCAGACTGCTTTTTCCTGGGTGGTGTCGAGCTTCTTGTGTTGTTGGAGCTGCAGTCACCCAGGCAAGTGGAGAGTATTCCATCACACTCCTGACGGACTTGTGCCTTGTGGATGGTGTTCAGGCTTTGGGGAAATCAGGAGGAGGGTTCTTCTCCATAGAATTCCAGCCTCTGACCAGCTCTTGTAGACAGTGTTGTAGACGGCTAGTCAAGTTCAGTTTCTGGTCAATTGTAACCCCCAGGATATTGATAGTGGGGGATTCAGCAATGATAATGCCATTGAATGTCAAGGGGAGATAGTTGGATTCTCTTGTTGGAGATGGTCATTGCCTGGCACTGGTGGCACATATGTTACTTGCCACTTATCAGTCCAAGCCTGAATGTTGTCCAAGCCAGTCTGCTTCGGTGCCTGAAGAGTCATGATTGGTTCTGAACACTGTGCAATCATCCACCCTATGGGGCCCAAGACACTACCATGAGGAACTCCTGCAGTGTTGTCCATGGACTGAGGTGATTGACCTACAACAACCAAATCCATCTTCCTTTTTGCCATGTATAACACCAACCCAATTCCCATTGGCTCCAGTTCAGCTTGGGCTCTTTGATACTGCACCCCCTCAAATGCTGCCTTGATATCACTTTCACTTCATCCCTGGAATTCAGCTCTTTTGTCCATGTTTGGACTAAGGCTGTAATGAGATCAGGAGCCTTTTACATGGCACTTGATGATAACACCTTTTGAAAGTCAGTGTACACCACATGAGCCACATTACCCTCATCAACCCTCTTAAATAACTTGATTGTTTTAAAGGCAAATCATAGTTAACTGAAATCTCAATCTGTGCTGTCTTTCCTTAATTAATCCACACTTGTCAAGCAACTATTAATTTGTCCCACATTATCATTTCAAAAAAGCTTTCCCACCACTGACGTTAAATGCAGTGGTCTGTAGTTGCTGGTATTATCCTTATACTTTTTTTTGGAACGCGAGTGCAACATTTGCAATTCTCCATTCCTTTTCTGCCACTTCTGTATCCAAGGAGGATTGGATAATTATAACCAGTGCAATTTCCACTCTCCCTTCCCTCAGCATCCTCAGGTGCATTGATCTGCTCATGATGACTTAACATTAAGTACAGATACCTCTTTTTCAATTTTCAGTTCATCCAGTGCCTCTACTGCCTCTTCTTTCAGTATGACTTTGCATTAGGTTTACCAAGGAAAATGCTGCTGCTGCCACCAAAGTATTCATTTAATATCTATTCCCATACACAAATCCCCTTTTAGGTCCCCAAATTAGCCCTATCCTATTTGACCATCCTTTTACTAGTTATATGCCCATCAAAAATTTTTGGATTCCCTCTTATGCTAGTTGGCAATCTCGTCACTTCCCATACTCTTGGATGCTCTTATGTTTTTTCAAAACTTTGGACGTTCTACATCTAGCCCGATTCACACTTGTATCATCAGCCTGACATTTCATAAGCACTATGTTTCTGTTTTACCATCATCCAGGAAGCTTTCACTTTGTTTTTTCCTACCGGTTTCCCTAGTGAAAATGTACCTACGACTGTATGCCCTACTGGAAATGTATCTCGATCATACCAGAATTCTCTCCTCTTTAAAAGGCAGCCCATTGTTTAATTAGTTTTACTTGTAAATCTTCGATTCTAAAGTTACCTCATCAGATCAGTTCTCACCCCACTGAAGTTGGCCCTCCTTGAATGAGTTATGTTTATTCTGGATTGCTCCTCATCTTTTTCCATAGCTAACCCAAACCTTGTGATACCATGGTCACTGTCCCCTAAATGTTCCCTTACTGATATTTCACTTGTCCCACCTCATTCCCAAGAGCCAGATTCAGCAATGCCGCCTTCCTCATTGGGCTGGAAACACAGATGCGGAAAATTCTCATGAACACTCCAGAAACTCTTGCCTCTGTGCTGCTCACAACAATCACCCTAATGTAGACTGCGATAGTAAAAGCCCCTCGTTAACTATTTTTCTATAGATTTTGTACCTCTAGTTTCTTGCAAATTTGTTCCTCTATTTTTCCCACTCATTGGTAGCATTTAATACACATCCAGTAGTATAATGGTACCTCGACTGTTCGAGCTAACCAAATAGATTCTGTCCTTGACCCCTCTCAGGCATCCTCTCCCTCTCTCCAAAGAGCATATTATACCTAAAGTCAATACCATCACCATTCCTGCTTTCTTTCCTTCCCTACTTTTGCTGAGCACTTCATATCCAAGGCTACTCAGTATATCGTCCTGCCCTTTTGAGCCAGATTTTAATTATCGCCACAACATCAAATTCCCACATGGATGCCTGAAGCTTACCTTTATTTACCACACTCTGCAATCAGTGTAAACCCAACTTGGGTCTTGCGAATTCCCTCTTACTCTGACCCCATCCAAAACCATACTATTTCTTACTGTAATGCCAATGATCTAATTGTTTTTAGACTTGGTTTTCCCCATTCTAATATGTTACCTCTTGGTGCCCAGAAGAAACCAATCCAAACAGGGATGTGCAAGATGTATCCAGCTGTGGCAGAATCCAAACCATAAACACATTAATAAATTCACTAATAAATCCAATAAGTAATCAAGGAAAACCACATGACTCAAGAGTGGTGAGAATGTGGAACTTACTACCACAAGAGTGGTTGAAGTGAATAGTGCAGTCACATTTAAAATAGGAAGACAGCAAGTACTTCTTGGAGAAAGGAATACAAGAATATGTTCATAGGGCAAGATGAAGCAAAGCAAGAAGAGGATCCCGTGAAGCATGAACACTAACAGACCTGTGTGTTGTAAAATTCTGTAAGAGGTACCTGGCAATGGCGAGATTTGAACTCAATTTCAGAGTTCTATTTCGTACCATAACTACTAGGCTATGATACTCTAAAATGAGGTTCAAACCACATCCTTGGACTACATAATACAATTTTGGGTCACAGCTCTTGTTGCAAGTTGGAGGTTAAGATGATAATGCTTTAATTTTTTTAAATTAAAGATAAAGCGGAGCATGTAACTTATTAGTTCTGCCCAATGACATGACGTGACCTGGCTACCATGAGGACTGGACGCCCAGGTTAAGTCCTATTGAAATCAAATGTCAGCTTTCACAGAGAGCAAGAAGCACCAGGCAGAATGCAGGTGGGAGTACATTCTCTGGTTTAAGAGATGCGACCTATGGAGATTTAAAGACACTGGAAGATTTGCCTTGGCATGGCCAAGTGGAGTCATTAGCGTGACCCCCTAGAAGTCAAAAGTCATTGCTAAGAGTCAGTCAGTTTTCCAAGAATCCCCAAATCAAGGGGAACTACTTTTGACAGACACAATGTTATGACTCAAATGAAATGGGAAGGAAGTCAGCCTGTTGGAAGCTGTGGAATGACTTTGGACTGGTTTCTACAAAGACTACAATTTTGCAGAGCG
Source organism: Cetorhinus maximus (assembly GCF_964194155.1). Lineage (NCBI taxonomy): Eukaryota > Metazoa > Chordata > Chondrichthyes > Lamniformes > Cetorhinidae > Cetorhinus > Cetorhinus maximus. The sequence continues at coordinate 74,496,373 of NC_135885.1, forward strand.
TGGTGTAATATATACACATGGTGCAGGGTTTTCAGTCATGTTAGAAAGTTAAGGGGTGCGGAGGAAGGGAGACACTTTGTAATTTAGTGTATTAGTTGCATGCGGTTGATTGTTTTGTTTGTTACAGTAAAAGTCTTAAAATATGAAAACTAGTCAGATGATCAAATCCCCAGTGGGACTTGAACCTAAAGCCTTAGGATGCAGCTCATGGATCTAAAGGTGGCAAAAGACAACAAATGAAGAATTCCGCTTCAGTGTTACACAACTCATTCTGCTAATGCTCAACCTTTGCATGAATAATGGCACTCCAGGGTATCCAGTAGGAGTCAGTTTTCAGGAAGGGGGTGGGGAGGGGGGGAGAAATTGGACGTGGGTAGCGAATTGGAAAACAAAATCTGGGGAAAATATACCGTGTAACAAAGAGAGAGTGCATAAATTTAGTATACATCAATATAATAATGGGCCATATGTAAAGTAGTAATACTGTCCAATTCCCCAATTCAATTTGACTGAATCATGAGGAGGTCACATAGTAATTATGAGTCCACAGCTTAGGAAAGTCAATAACACATCAAATAAAGACAGATTTCAAAATTTATGCAACAATTGCTGTCTTGTTCACTGCCTTTTGATCATTTTTAATCAAATGAAATGAAATGAAGTCAATTTTTTTTATGGATAAACAATTAAGAGTTCTTGCATCAGGCAAATTTCAGAGATTGTGGTACAATGCCTGATCTTTTCCTTTCTGGAAAGAAAGCCATGAACAGACTTAAATCTAATTGGCACCTTATATCACGAGTATATCCTGTTGAATTAAGGGAATGAAGATGGGGGCAGCTGATTTGGAAGAACAAGCCAAAGGCAGAGGCATGAGTCAGTTGTTAGGAGCTGGCAGAGACTGATCCAGAGATGTATGTGGGATGTGGAGAAATAACCAAGGGAACAATCAAGGAACATAATTTGATCTTGAGGGCAAATGAAGGAGCACAGAATGATGCAAGTGTCCACTGCTACAGCAAAACAGCAGTGGATACCTAGGAAACCAAGAATAGGCCCAACCCAGAAACTAGAGGAAAAAAAATGGAACATTAGCAATTAAATTAGGGAGCCTATGAAACAGCAAGAATAATTCAAGAGCCACGAAGCAGAAGAACTGACTGACAATTGCTTAACAGTAAAGCCATGCTCCATTTTTATTACATAAAAAGATTTGTTTAGATTCTCAATTCTATGGCCTGAATCTTCTGGTCGGCCTGTGGGGGTGGGCGCTGCTCGATAACGCATAAAATGACCCGCAGTGACGTCAGGCGTGCATCCCGACGTCACCATGCATTATTCAGATCTTCAGTTCGGCGGGCACGCATCAGAGTCAGCTGTGCACCCACCAAACTGTCAAAGGCCTATTAAGGCCATTTAAATAGCAATTAAAAGAATTAACATAGTTGTTAATCTTAATGGCAGTGCAGGGTCAGAGATCTTGGAGTGTACATACACAAATCTTGGACATTGACAAGGCTACCTAAAAAGCATATGAGATCCTGAGCTTTTAGAGGGATAGGGCCAGATTTTTGTCCACCAATGGTGATGCAAATCAGGTCACAAAACACTAAACATTGTTCTTCCAACAAAAACCAAATCATTTTCTTCTCCCTTCCCAGCCCCACGACATTTGCGGGTGGCCTTTTGGCAGGTTGGAAAGGCCTTGGGTCCAAAATGCACATGCACCTCTTTAGAAATCAGCGTTCCCATTGTGACAGCCACAAAAACTGTATTTCTTTGTACACTAATTTGCTTGCTGGTGAAAGCCCAAAACAAAAAGGACAGTTCATGACAGGGGCGTTGCCAAGAAGTTGGAATAAGTACAAGATGTTTTGACACCTTTTAAGTTTCACCATTTACACACTGTATTGTGAGCATTTATTGTAAGGTAGGTCTTTTTAATGAAGTGACTCATCCTTGAGATCTGCCCTGCAAAGGCAAGTTGACCCTTACATTGACCACCACTGTTGTGTGTGGTCATGCATTACAGCACTTTTTCCAATGGACAAAGTGCTAAAATGCATTAACAATGTTAAAGAAATGTCCTGTCAGCCTCTGCTGTGATTTAAATCAACTGACAACTCTGGCTGTTAAAAACACCTGCTTTTTAAAAGTTGTAAAATCCTCTGGACCTGCTTCCCTCCATTAATTGAAAGGCACTTTGCCTAGAAATAGAAACAAGACACCATTCTATTCTGTCAGTTTCAGGCAATGTAGCTGGAAGTTTTCATATGACAGCTGTAGCTATTATGTATGCTTTGGTTGGGTTTTAGAAGCTGTTAATGGCTTCAGATCAGTAGGTAGTCTATTGATACAAGAAGAATTGAAATTTCAAGGAGGCTCTGACAACAGAATGTGTTTTTGATTTGGTTTCTTGTTTGCTTACAAGACTAATAGGCAACTAACTGGAGTGAGCATTTCCAGTATCACTGATTGCCTTGAAGTTCAGAGTTTGTTAGATTGGGAAAAACAATTTTATAATAATTTCCATTGCTACTGCACTGCTCCTGAGGATTGTACATAGCCACTTACCCAGTAGGCACTATGGAAGATACATATAGAGGTGACATAGGGAAATCTGAAGTGGCATAGGGTGGGGAGGCCTGAGGCTTAGGAGACTTTTAAACGATGTTGGCAGCTGGGCTGCTGTTGAAGAACTGAGACAAGCCTTCTAACTGGCCTTCCTTCATACCCACTCATACACTCCATCATTGGTAACACTCCATTGTGGATGACAAAGTGCACTGCCAACCTGACCCATGTGAAAGATCCAGGGCATATGGCTAGGGTGTGCATTTTGGAAGATGTAAAAATGTACTGTCAATTTTTCCTTGAGCCCACAGAATCCAAAGGCATCATTGTTATGATAAATCTTTAAAAAATAATGGAATCATGGAGTACTATTTTCAGTTCTAGGAACCATGCATTAGGGGAGGTAAGGCATGGAGAATTGCAGAAAAAAATTACTAGAATGGTTAATAGTGAAAGGCTTCAGTTACATACAATACTAGAGAAGCTTGGGTGGTTGATAGAGCAGGCAAGGTGAAGGGCAAATTTAAGGATTAATGAGGAAGAATGAATCAGCGGCAGTGTGGGGATTAACTGAAAAGCTTCTTCAAAAGAAGGTTGAGCCAAATGGCTGTATGATTTCAATTTTATGAATTATCTTTATGTGTAACCCACAACACAGATAGGTGAGAATTTCCAGATTTAAAAATTGGAAGGATTTTGCAGATTACTGCTGTCAAATCCAAAGAAGTCTACAAAACAAATCTCACCTTCAGCAGCTTCCCTTTAAAACAACCATTTTTGCCACTGACATGTATGATATTTTGTCATTATAGTAGGCAATGATACAAATATGGAAGCTGTGGAATTTAGCATGTATGTCATCACAACCGCACTACGATTTAAATACTTGACATTTTTGATGATAAGGCTGGGAAAGAAGTGCCAAGACTTGCTAGAATTTCTGATGTAGTAGTTTTGGGGTGGAAACCCAGTGGCCTAGGGCCCATCCTAAACTCCTGCACCACAGGTGCCAAGAGGCAGCTTCTGCCCTTCTTTATCCAAGAATCTCAGGGCCTCAGTTTTTCTCATCTATTTTCATTGTTTACTCCTTTACTACTGAAAATCTACCTCATGGGGAGAATTTTCCCCATGTTGGATGGGCCGTGCAGGAGCGGGCGTGCGCGGTCCTGATCGCCGCTCACGATAGGGCCCGCACTGCCATTTTACGCGGGTGGCCCACCTAGTGTAGTGCATGGCTCCCGAGGATAGCAGGAGCGGGTGGGTGGCGGGTACCCAGACCACCAGGTCCAATGGCGACCCGGCAGCCTGTTTAAAATTAAGGCCTGGCAGCCTTTGCAATGTGCATCACGCAAGTCCGGAGAATAGGCCATTGGGGCAGGCCAGGCCAGAGGGTAGGCTAGTGGGACAGTGTACCCCTCATTTCTCCGATAAGTGCCTAGCTGCCCTCCTGGAGGAGGTGGCAGCGCAGTGGGAGGTCCTTCTTCCGAGGGGAGACGCAGGAGCCTCCCGACCTGAACAAACGTGCGTAGGAGGTGGCTGAGAGTGAGTGTCAGCTCCCATGATGTGGTGTGGTGCACATGGATCCAGTGCCGCAAAAGATTCAACGACATCTTGCGCTCAGGAAGGGTGAGTACCATGTTGCCTCAGGTCACTTAATGCAGCTGCCACCCCTTTCCTCCTCCCTCCCACTGGGAGCTGAGTACAGTGATGGCATTTAATCCTTCACGGCATGTATCCCTCGCTGGGTGTGCCAGCAGATACCTCCCATGCCTAGTTCACCGAGAGGGTTGAGCTAGGGTGTGTTCTGCATCCGCAGCCACAGCATGTGTGACGTGACACTGATGCCCAGAGTATAGAATGGGGGTGAAAGTCAAGGGTTGGCACCTAGGCATAGTGCTGGAACTGGGAAGCATGTCAAATTCTGGGTACCAATATGCTGGGAGGGGACTTCCAGTTGGCGGGGCACCAATCCATCTGTTGATCTTTGTGCTCCACATGCTTGTGCCTCCTTGCTTAGCAAAGTAACACCTTGTGGTGCCACATGTGAAGGAGGCAGCATTTGGGCAATGGCAAGGGGGGATGCAATTTGGGAGGGTCAGCCCTGGCTTCTTTAGTTGAGTGCGCAGCAGCTGCAGGATGACAAAGAATTGGAGTCCTGTAATGTTCCACTGTGGCTGGGTTGGCAGGGATGCAATAGGAATTCAGGTGCAGGCTGGACTAATCAATGCTCTTCTCTCCTTTTCAGAAGACTGCGCACAATTCCACAGGATGGATGCAGACCGGCAGAGGCCAGGCCCAGTTGGCAATCCTAAAACCTTACGAGCAGCAGGCCATGGATCTGGAGAGGTGTCATGGCCCCAGATCCACCAGTGGCGGTGAGGCTGGGGTGCCATGGGGGAGGTATGTTTGGTGAGCACTCAAGTCACCATGTGTGACCCAGAAGCCATGGCAATGCTGAAGGCTCAGGTGATTGAAGTTAGCAACATGGGTTGACCACTGATTATGGAAGGATGAGCGCATGATGATCCAGGGGAACGGCATTCAAATTGGAATTGTCAGCACCGTAATCAAATGTCCTTTTCCTTCCTTTCAGCATCACCGGAGCATGGCCAAGAGGAGGCCCCATAGGAAATTCACTCAGCATCACGCCATCTCAGCCAGGCAGGCACCAGTGCAGATACTAGCATCTCGGTGCCCAGGGCGCTGGCAGTCAGAGGACTGCTGGGGGCCAGGTACATGCTTGGTCAGTGGCTGATGTGCCTCTGGAGCCATCTGAGGCAGCAAACGCTGGAAGTGCAGCAGAACAATCTGGTGGAGATACATGAGGCTATGCGTGGCATGGTGCCCGTGCTTGAGGAGTCCATGCGGAGCATCAGCGATGCATTGAGTCTCATAGCCAAGCACCATGCTTCCTCCATGGAAGGACTGGCGACTCACATGGAGAGCTCCTCCAAGAGAACAATCAGGCCTCCTGGGGTTGCGCTCAGACCTACAAGCCCTCACAGCGGCATTGACCTCAGCTGGTCAGTGCCAGTGTGGAGATGGTTTGGGTACCATGAATCCCAGCTTGGTGCCCATCCATCTACCATGAGCAGGAAGGTCCAAAGCAACCTCACTGGGGAGAAGCCAGCTGTGGAACTGGCCACTCCCTCCCAGGCAGGGCTAAAGGCTCCACGGGCCAGAGGATGTCAGCCAAGGTAAATCGAGGCCAACAGGACAGCACAGTGAGCAGGCTGTCTCAGATGCGAATGCCAACAAGGGGACAGCACCTAGACGTAGCATGCAGGGGGACAGAACCTAGACATGGCACCCATAAATTTACGTTTAAGGCACACCTCTCTGGTTTCTCACCGGTGCTTATGTTGGCCCATAGTAGTTTATCCCACAGCACCTTCCCAAGCAACCGCAGAAGGTGCAACACCTGCCCCTTCACTTCCCCTCTCCTCACCGTCCAAGGGCTCAAACATTCCTTTCAAGTGAAGCAGCATTTCACTTGCACTTCCCTCAATTTAGTCTACTGCATTCGCTGCTCCCAATGCAGTTTCCTCTACATTGGAGAGACCAAACGCATTCTGGGTGACCGCTTTGCGGAACACCTTTGGTCTGTCCGCAAGCATGACCCAGACCTCCCTGTCGCTTGCCATTTCAACACACCACCCTGCTCTCATGCCCACATGTCCGTCCTTGGCCTGCTGCATTGTTCCAGTGAAGCTCAACGCAAAATGGAGGAACAGCACCTCATCTTCCGACTAGGCACTTTACAGCCTTCCGGACTGAATATTGAGTTCAACAACTTTAGATCATGAACTCTCTCCTCCATCCCCACCCCCTTTCCGATCCCCCCTTTTCCAATAATTTATATAGATTTTTCTTTCCCCACCTATTTCCATTATTTTTAAACGTATTTCCATCCATTGTTTTATCTCAACCTTTTAGCCTATTTTGATCCCTTCCCCCCCACCCCACTAGGGCTATCTGTACCTTGCTCATCCTGCTTTCAACCCTTAATGTCATTATTAGCACATTTCTTAGCTAATATCACGACCATCAACACCTCTTTGTCCTTTTGTCTATGACATCTTTTGGCAAACTCCACCTATCACTGGCTCTCTATCCAGCTCTACCTGTCCTACACCACCTTAAACCAGCTTATATTTCACCTCACTTCTATTTTTCCTTAGTTCTGTTGAAGAGTCATACGGACTTGAAATGTTAACTGTGTTCCTCTCCGCAGATGCTGTCAGACCTGCTGAGTTTTTCCAGGTATTTTTATTTTTGTTTTTGTTGTAGTTTATTGAAGACTTGGTGATGTCCAACATTTTTTTTTTGGTTTATGTTCCCTCAATAAATTGTGACATGTTGCCATGCCTAAGGGCGATTCCCTGCAAGTGGATGGGAGCCCATGATGTTATGAGTGAGTTGTTTGACATTGAGTTTTATTGACAAGGGCCTTAGTTAATGTTACTATCCAGGCAGATTTAGCACTCAGGTTATCAAGTATGGAGCCAGTAGACCTGGCGTGTGTTGAAGGTCCATCTGTGGTGGGCTAGCTGAAGGTTCTTTGGTTTAAAGCCTCCCAGGTGTCCTTGCCTCCCTGGAGTATGCCTGGATCAGCGTCTACCCCCTCAGCCTTCTCCTGTGCATTCTCATCCTCGGACTCACTGCTGACTGTGCATCCGGAGCAACTGCGTCTAGGTCTTCCTCGTCCACTGCGTCACCCCTTTCCAGTGCCAGATTTTGGAGAGCGCAGCATGCAACCACTATCAGTGACACGCGATCTGGGGGTATTGGAGTGTGCCCCCTGAGCAGTCCAAGCATCAGAAGCGCATCTCAAAACCGATGGTTCTCTCCGCCACAGCCCTTGGAGGCATGGCTCCTATTCTATTGCTACTCAGCCTCTGTTCTTGGATAGCAGAGATGTGTCATGAGCCACCTTTTGAGGGGATAGCCCTGGTCACCCAGCAGCATCCATCCAGCTATGCTGGATCACTGAAGAGCCTCGGCACCTGGGAGTGTCCAAATATGTAAGCGTCGTGGGAGCTGCCCGAGTATCTTGCACAGACTTGCAGAGTGTGTGAACACAAGCTGCAGATTCTGCAAGTTCAAGGAGCGGAATCCCTTCCTGTTGACAGGCTCACCTGCTGGCGCCTTGATGGCCATGTGTGCAGTCAAAAACCTGGACGCAGAGGAAGCCAGCAATTGGTGCGGAGCCTCTGGCTCGCTGTCTGGCTGGCCTCATCCAAGTCCCAGCGGTCGTGGATGAAAGTCAATGCATGCCTGAATAGAATGTCTGTCATCTGCTTGACACAAGTGTGGACAGCTGATTGATCTCTGCAGAGTCTCACACCCACCAACCCCTGGAAAGAATCGGAGGCAAAGAGGTTGAGGGCAGCTGTGACCTTTTAGAGCCACTGGCATGGGGTGCCCACCCACAGTTTGCGGAAATCTCAGGGCCTATCATCTGACAAACGGAGGTGACTGTCTCCCTTGAGAGACGGAGCCTCCTTCGGCATTGCATCCGAGACATAGAGGTAGCTGCTTCGCTGCCTGTATACCCTGGCAGCAGGATAGTGGCGTCTTCTGCAGCCCCTTCCGCCTTGGACTTGCTGTTGGCCCTGTGCCCCTTCTCCCAAAGGTGGCTCCCCTGGAGGCTGAATGTGGATTCTTGGCCTCCTCCCCCTTCCTCCTCAGAGGAGGTGCCTCCAGTGGAGAGCACAACTCCCATTCCCAGGCTAAGGGAAAGCTTCCTGAAAGCTGCAGGCCCCAAAAATGATCTTTACTATAGAGTCCTGACCTGAAGACTTTTACTCCTGTCCAAGCAGCAGGTACGAGTTTTGAAGGATTCCTGCTCACATGGGTAAGTATAAGTAACTTTTACACTTAAATACCTGAAAGATCACATTCGCGACCCCACTCACCTCTTATTCCACCTGTGGATGAGGTTTATACAAATGTCTCCTACCTGCCCGCTGCGCCCATGTGACGTCCTGAAGATCGCACGGGCCCTGAAAAATTGCAGTCAATTGCTGCCTCCAGCGCCTTAACTACATGATTAATTAATGGCGGGTGCGCATCTGAGAACACGGTGTGCCCACCCACCTAAATATCGCAATGGTGTGCGGCAACGTCAGGACGCTTGCCTGACGTCATCACGCGTCATTTTACACGTTGGCATGCGGGGCCCCCGCCCCCCCACTGGAAAATTCTGCCCCATGGCTCTTCTCCAAGCGCATTCCAGATTTGGAACATTTTCAATATCTCTTGGTAACTAAACTTGAAAGGCTCAGTCTAACCAAAACACCACAAACAGTTTTTGGATAACCTTTTGAGATTTGTACTCTTATTGGATTTGGCAATATTTATTATGTCACTTTTACTATATCCTCAGATCTTCATTTTGAAAATATACACCATTTTCTCTTTAATATTTTCCACACATTTTTGGCAATTCTGTCCACTTGTAAATTTTGTCTAATTATTCTGTAGATCCCTGGTTGCTCAAATCCACCATACCTATCCCACACAAATTGGGAATCAGCAAGATAAAAGCAAAATACTGCAGATGCTGGAAATCTGAAACAAAAAACACAAAATGCTGGAAAAACTCAGCAGATCTAGCAGCATCGGTGGATAGAGAGTAAACGTTTCGAGTCCATATGACCCTTCTTCAGGGTCATATGGACTCGAAACATTAACTTTCTCTATCCACAGATGCTGCCAGACCTGCTGAGTTTTTCCAGCATTTCGTGTTTTTGTTGGGAATCTGCAAACTTGGCTATTTGGCAAAGAGTTTCTGAACTCAATTTGTTAACCAAAATTTAAAAAAACAGCTGGGCTTCTAGCATTGGGTTCTTAGATACTTCATGAGATACTTCCCCAGACTGAAGTCACTCCTGTAACAATTAATATTGTTTCTTTAAACAAGTTTTACAAAATCTATTTGCAGGTTTGCCTCAACTTTTACTGCTTTCTTACAATGGAGGAGGGTGCAGGGGGCGATAAACAACCTTTTGTGAATGCCTTTGACAAAATTAATTCCAGGGGTACAAATATACCATGACATAGGGTTCTCCACCTCAAAAAAAAATCAATGATGTTAGTCAAACAACATCTTCCCCTTCTAGAACCATGTTGAGTGCTACTAGCTCACTCAAGTTATTATTGTAACCAACATGTTTGAACTTGCTCCTGAAAAAATTAAATGTTAATTTGACAGTATTCTGTAAGCATAAGTATGTTTTTTTAAAAAAAACAAACCTTACCTAACTCTCTTTTCTTCTACTTTTCGCAGGTCTGTATCCCTCTGTAGCACCCTCATGATAGTTGCCTGCTCCTCCTCTGTCAGGTGACTCAAATCAATCATCTTGTCAGCTAAATCAGACTAAGTTATGAAGTTAACTTCACAAAATTGCTTCAGTTCCACGTTCTTTTGAAAAAGAGGGACTTCGATTTCACATTTCTTCACTAATTTTCAGGTTAACTATTTGAACACTGTTCAAGTGACAGGGTGGCTTCCAACACTTTCGAAAAGTTGTTAACCTTGAGTTAAAAGGTGAATTTCAAGTCCTCTGATATTCAAAACTTTTAGGCCACAAATTCATGATGTATTTTTCCTCTCGGTTACATATGCATCTCGATGTTCGCAATAACATTCAAAGGGCCCTGAAACAAAAGGTAGAAGGTATTATAATTAAACAGGAATGGAGTGATAAAGTTATGAGAAAGTGGTTCATTTGAATCAAAACCTCAAAAAGGCACCTAGCTATAAAAAAGTGTTGATTCAACAATGCACTGACTATAAAAGTTAATATTCCTTACAATCTTGCCTAAATTCAAGATAGGTTACAGTTATGCTTTTTTTTAATTCCATTAAAAAAAACATCTCAGTCTTTCTGGACCACATGCCATCATCTGATCAAGAGAACAAGAAAATTAACTTTAAGTTATTTGTTTCTGCAAGCACTACTCCATCATGATTGTTGAAGTCCAAGGTAGGACCACTGTCTCCTTCATTTTGCAGTTCAGGAGAGAAAAAAAAAATCCCTGCAACAGGATAGAAATTGGGCAAATTCATCCTATGGTCAATGGTAAGGAATGCAGGAATCAATGAAACTCCACGACAGTGATGGAAATACAAGTGTATCCCAAAGTCACAGTTCTGCCAGATATTTCCCCCCCCACCCCATTATATAGGATTTAGCTTCCTAAGCTAAACATAGTTGCCAAAGTTGTCAGTTACATTGGGCTTAGATTTTCAGGCACTTGATTGGGAACGGAGGCAAACAGGACCCAAAAATACCAGAGCTGGCCATTTTGGTAAAAGGGCCAGCAGAGCTAATTGCCCCACTAAGGTGGGCAGGAAATTGGGCTCATTAGGCATACTGAAAAAGGAGGCTTAGATTTTCCAGTTACCCTCAGTTTCCTGACAGGAGGAGAGGCAGTTTAACTGCCGTGAGACAGGCACCCAGCAACAGACTGGGGGGGTGGGTGGTGCACTCAGGCCTAGCATCGTTCCTGGTAGACCTAGAAGCCCTCCCTGCCAGACAGGATGATCTGGAGTAATTTTACCAGCTCCAATAGACGACATCTTGAATTTTAGTCCCTAATATCTTATCAATTCAGACATAAGAACTCCTTACTCCTATTCATCAAGAGCAAAACTCAATGTTCTCCCAGTGAAAATCTGTTTCAAATGTTACATTGTTAAAAATCAGCAATTAAATTGAAAATAGGCAAAAAAAAAAGCTAACTTGTCAAATTTGCACTGATTTCCATTCTACCATCCACAGCCTTGGTTTAGTATTTTTTTGGGGAGCACAGTTGGCCAGAATGGTTATTGGCATGTTTTAGACAAACTTGAAAAGATGTGAACTGTTTGCATTCAACTTTGAAACATCAACCCACTGAGTTTATAGAGATAGATCTGACAGCAGACTTAGTAAAAACTGCACCTTAAAAATTAATGGGGATAGTTCTTGGGAAATATAAATGGGGACAAAAAAATGCAAAAGCCACAATAGCCTCAGAAGATATGAGCCCCTTAGCATTTTTTCTTTTAAAAGAGTCAGGTGACCAAGACAGGCAGAACAAAAAAAGGAAGGAATTCTGCAAGCAGAGCAAACTAACACTGACCCGATTTGATGGCTGCACAGGTGATGCTTCATGGGAGGTAAGATATCCATAATACCTATACACAAAGATCAGCACCACAGCATGTCTGACATGCAACAGTTAACCACTAACATTGCCTTGACCAGCTCAATGTTATATAGCAGATGAAAGTGTCCTTGCAGCAGATGGTACAGAACTACATCTGTGCTGAAAACAGCTATCAGATAGACAAAGGTCTTTTGGAAATAACTGCCGATATCTTAGTGGGTGCCTCCAAATAAAATATTAGCTATGGATCACTGTTATATCTTCTTTTATGCAATGTCGCTGAAAGGAGGAGATACCGTGATTGGTGGGTTTCCAAGCAAGCATCTAACAGATGGTTAGGGACTAACATTACAAAAACATCAAATACACCAACAGAAATTTCCAAACTACATCATGAACTGTGGCTTCACAAACTTATGATTCAACCAATATTGATACTGCAGAAAATCAGTGTAAATAGGAAAGAGCAATATTCCACATTAATAATTTAGCCATCACTTACAATTTCTGATTCAATAATCTGACATTTTTGAAGTAAGCATAGAGTAAGTGCCAACTGGAAAGGCAACAAGTCATAAAATCCAATGCACTTATCAGTTCCAAAACTGGAGTACTCGTGATGTGACAGAGCCTAAAAGGAAAGTTCCCTCATCTCAAATGAGTGGTGTTAGCCATTGGGTGCATGAAACAGCTTGGAGTCTTTACAGCATAAATCTTGCCACAATATCTACCATTTATTTACTCAGATGTTCAGAATTTCTGAATTTGCTGTCAAATTGTATACATTTAGAGAGCACGCAAGCTCTCAGTCATGGCATACTGCAAGACCAGTTAAATATTCTTATGGTTTTTAACCAATAACAACTAAAATCATACCCCTGTCCTCAAGATTTAAACAAATATAAATTACAATCTTAGCTCTTGCAGAATGGGCATGTAAATGGATAACTTCTAGCTGCAGGTGTTTAGCAAACACAAATGAAGCCAGTGACCTTTAAGTGGAAATTCCAGTTCTATAGTTTGCTATTAACATTGTTCAGGTTGCACAAATTTGCATCAACCCATTTTTATTTTTGAGTGTGCAGCTTTGCTGTGTATCATGAACACTTACTACTTTCCGTAATGTGGTACATTAGTTGCCCAAGTATTGTTTAGTCACTATTTCTTTGTGTTTGTTTGCTATAGCAAAGCCTTAAAACATGGAACTTATTGTCTGATCCTTTGAGCTAGTCAATGTGAAGTAAAATCTTTAAAAGTTATAATGATTAAATTTTGTTACAATAAATTTATACGACTTGCCTACATAACTTAATCATCAATTCCCTAAAAGTGTGCTTTAAGCCTGTCTAAAAGCTATATGATGGGGCTGCATCTTCTGGTCGGCGAGCGGGGATGGGGCCCACTTGCCAACACGTAAATTGACATGGGGAGACGTCAGGCGTGCGTCCTGACATCACAGCGCGTCATTCAGACTTTCAGTTTGGCGGCGCACACCCGAATCGGCTGCACGCCCGCCGACCTGTCAACGGCCCATTAAGGCCACTAACAAAATAGTTGAAGTCATTAATGGATCTGCCCATCCAACCTTAAGGTTGGCGGGCAGGCCGGAGCCCTGGCTGGCTTCTGAAAAAACATTAAACCTCATCCATGGACGGGATGAGGTTTCATGAGGATTTTAAAATCTCTATTTTAAAATAAAAGTTATGGACAAGTCCCAACTCATGTGACAGTGTCACGATGGGGACATGGCAGGGAAATTTTTTTCTCAGCCATATTTAAAGTTTAAAATGTGAGCCGATCTCCCTGAGGCAGCACTTTATGAAAGAGCGCAGTCCTGGCTGAGGGAATCCCCCACCACCCGCAGAGGGCGGTGCACATAGTGCTTCCTGGCGGACATCACGCTGGGTGGATCTTAATTGGCCCACCCACATAACATGGCAGTGCACCGATCAGAAGCCCGACCGTGCCCATACTCTTCCCCACCTTTTTTTTTGCAAAAATATACTTTATTCATAAAATATCTTCAACCAAATTCCAAACTATTTCAAAATCACCATTACAAAGGTACAATCAGGTTCAACTTTTACAACATGTATCACAAGGTGCATCAGTACAAACAATGAATATTACAATCATTTGCAGACATTCATTTTGGGCTGTACAGCCTGAGGGGCTCTACACAGTTCCCAGTCCCTCAGTGCACTGTGGCAGAAAGGTCTTAGGCAGCGACCTTTCCCCATTGCGCCTTTGCGGCAGCTGCCCCAAGCTTTAGTGCGTCCCTTAGCACGTAATCCTGGACTTTGGAATGTGCCAGTCTGCAACACTCGGTCGGGGACAACTCTTTGCGCTGGAAGACCAACAAGTTTCAGGCAGACCAAAGAGCGTCTTTCACCGAGTTGATGATCCTCCAGCTGCAGTTGATGTTTGTCTCGGTGTGTGTCCCTGGGAACAGCTCGTAGAGCACACAGAGTCCTGTGTCACAGAACTGCTCGGGATGAACCTCGACAGAAACCACTGCATCTCTCTCCAGACCTTCTTTGCAAAGGCACAATCTACAAGGAGGTGAACAACGGTCTCTTCCCCACCACAGCCACCTCGAGGGCAACGTGCCAAGGGAGTGAGACTCCTGGCGTGTAGGAAGGATCTGATGGGGAAGGCCTTTCTCACCACCAGCCAAGCTACGTCTTGGTGCTTGTTGGAAAATTCTGGCGATGAGGCATTCTGCCAAATGACTTTGACAGTCTGCTCGGGGAACCATCCCACAGGATCCACCCTCTCCTTTTCCCTCAGGGCCTCTAAGACATTGCGTGCCGACCACTGCCTGATGGACTTGTGGTCAAAGGTGTTTCTCTGCATAAATTTTTCCACGAGGGACAGGTGGTATGGCACGGTCCAACTACTTGGAGCGTTCCGCGGCAGCGTGGCCAGACCCATCCTTCGCAACGCCGGGGACAGGTAGAACCTCAGCACGTAGTGACACTTGGTGTTTGCGTACTGAGGGTCTACGCACCGCTTGATGCAGCCACACACAAAGGTGGCCATCAGTATGAGGGTGATGTTGGGCACGTTTTTTCCCCCTTTATCTAGAGGCTTGTACATCGCGTCCCTGCAGACACGATCCATGTTCGACCCCCAGATAAAGCGGAAGATGGCTTGGGTGATTGGCTCATTATACACTCCTGCGTGGTGGCAGACTTGCGCCACGTACAGCAACAGCGAGAGTACCTCACACCTGATGACCAGGTTCTTACCCGCAATGGAGAGGGAGCGTCGCTCCCACATGCCCAGTTTCCTTTTCACCATAGACACTCGCTCCTTCTAGTTTCTAACGCATGCCCTGGTCCCTCCGAACTATATCCCCAGCACCTTTAGGCTGTCAGCCCTGACAGTGAAGGGGACAAAGTATCGGTCAGCCCAGTTCCCGAAGAACATGGCCTTGCTCTTCCCACGATTTACCTTGGCTCCCGAGGCCAGTTCGAATTGGTCGCAGATGTGGAACAGTCTGCGCACCGACAGTGGATCCGAGCAGAAGACGACAACATCGTCCATGTACAGGGAGGCTTTGATCTGAGTGCCTCCACTGCCTGGGATCGTCACTCCTCTTATGCCTGGATCCTTCCTGATGGACTCAGCAAAGGGTTCTATGCAACACACGAAAAGAACAGGCGAGAGAGGACAGCCCTGCCTGACTCCAGATTTAATCGGAAAGCTATCTGATTCGTACTCTTCCCCACCCCCTGAACGGGGGGAGGGGGGGAGGGGGAAATGTTGCCCATGGTGTTCTTGTGTACAGATGGGTGGCTACCTTACAGAAACACAGCAAGATAACAGTAACATGATAATGAAATAATCAAACTAATTGGCAACTTAGCTCAATTGATTCTTCTCAAACTGTTCCAAAGGACTTCATGTAGAACATATTTGTTCACCTGTCTCCATTTAAAATTGTATAGGATGCACTCATTTCTAATCTACATGGAAAGATTTTGGCAAACAAAATATTGTAGTAGAAATGCAAGAACAAGAGGCAACACAAGGCTATCCTGGTATGGATTAGAGTATATGCCTCCAACTTCTGCTGGGATTCACCTACGATATACAGTCTACATTTGGGAATAACTGAGCAAAGTTGCAGAATGCAATTTGTGGTGGAAGAGCTGTAGGAGGAGATTTCAGATTTGAAAAAGTTAACCTAAAAAAAAAATCAACTGTTTCTCTCAATATAGATGGTGGTGGGCCTGCTGAGTATTTTCAGCATTTTACATTTGTTAGATTTCCAGCATCTACAGTATTTTAGTTTCATTTGAGAACTGTGTAGATGTAGTGAATTGCTGCAGAAAACTGCAATGTATACATATCTTTCAATAGATAGAATGAATGATGCCATTATATAGAAAAATTCTTCCCCATCCCCATTTTCTTTACCAGCTCTCTCCTCAAGAACGGATGAAACTTTTTTTTCTAGGTAAGCCAATTCTTAGTGATTGGAACGTGAGAAGATTCACTGCAATTTTGAAACAGGAAATGCAAATTTAGCCAAGATCTAGCATAACACTTTTTGGGTCTGACAAGTTACTAGAGCTGTTTTTTGTTTTGGATTCCTAATTGTGTTTTTTTGCAGAGCCAGCAGTACTACACCCAGAAGAATAATAATATGTAATGACAGAAATGCTTCTGATTTCTGAGCAATGGAAAACCACCCAAACTCATCTTTCAATTGGGACTTTTGTATTTTGCCCAATAATTAGAACTGAGAATTGAGATGTCTTCCTTAATAAAGTTAGAAATTATCCCCAATATTCTGATGATCAAGATTAACCTCAAATAAATATTTAATCAGATGAAATAAAAAAAACAGCAAATGCTTGTACAGTTAAAGGTTGAACACTTTACAAAGCCTTACAATTAATATTTGTAGACCATTAGGAGGCAAGATGTTACATTTTACCACTTAGACTAATTTGTACGTTCAGTCTTGAGCAATACAATTAATTAATTCAATTGCTATGAAAAGCACAAGTCAAACCATTCAAAGGAACAATAATATTTGTATGCTACATTGGTAGCAAAGACAATCCTTGGGCAGCCACCTTTGCCACATACAGCAAACAATTAGACAAAAGCATCAACTCAATGTTGAAGACTACAGTACAAAATCTCAGTTGTGAAATACAGGCAGCTAATATCTTCATCCTAAAGTCACTATCAAATCAAACATTCAGCAGCTGATTTGGTTCCTGTTGGAATTAGTAGACTTGGCTACATAACAGTGTGGCATATAATGACTAGCCTTAACATCAGTTCTGGTTCTGGTATGCTGCAACCTTAATGTGGATTTGATTGAGATGGTTGCCATCTAACAATTATAATATCTGCATAAATTTTACTTGAATATTTGTTGTCCGCATGGAAGAATATCAATAAAAATCCAAAGTTTGCTACAGGAGTTGTGGCTAAAGTTTATAGGTACACAATTTAATCTGCAAAAATCCTAATTTTTTCTTTAAAAAATGAAAATCACATTAAAAACTCATTTGGTTGAAATCTGGAATCTTCTGACACTTGGAAATTTAATTCAAATTCAATGTCAAAAATTAAAAAACTTCTAACTTAAAATTTCAAGCAGTGAGATCTGCATTTTTTTTAAGTTCTCCTACTTACAATTTAATGGTTGATTTGGATTTAAGAAATTACTATTACAGGACACAATCTTTTTTGATAAATGCAGAAGGAGCTTTACCAGATACTGCATAGGATCATGAAGATTGTGCACTTTTTTGCCTGCGTGCTAGATATTTAACATGTACAGACCAAAGGATAGTTTATTACAGAACCTTCTGAAAAAAGAACCAGGATTATTGGCATTCAAGTTATAAAATGCTATAGACTATCCATTAGATCATTTCTCCTGTTGAGCAATTGCCTCAAGGTCCTATGATCCTTGGCCAGGTGGAGAGGTTATTATCTGGTTAGGTACCAATAACATTTTGTTAAAAGGAGACAAAAGTTTGAGATTTAAGGCACTTGCTAATAGAGTAAAGACAAAATTTCATGGGCTTTGAACAACAAAAATAAACTTTACAAGGTCAGAACGATAAAACAATTTCTATCTTCTAGAATTCAGGGCAAGTATGAGGTACATATTTGCCTCTTAATTCATGGGGTCAGACACAGCATACACCAAATGGTAGACGCGACCAAGACAGATTCCATGGAGCCCAGACATTAGTCACACAGTCAACAAATCTCACCGAAACACTTTTTCCTCACAAGGGTTTCCAATCTTCAAAGATCTCACCTTGGAGTTCTCTCCAACTCAGAGGGCTTAAATCTCACCGTCCAAGATTCCATTCCCCTGGATTTCAGAGTACACTCAAAACATGAACTTACAAGCATAATTTCAGTTCTTCAGCCATGCTGAACAGAACACTACTGCTCTAAAGGGGTACCCGTGACTCAATGGCCTGCAGCACAGAGTCAACCTTCAGCTGCCCTCTTGGATCTTCAAGGGGCTACGAAGAATCCCTTCCAATACCAAGGCTTCTCCCAATCCCTCTTTACTTGGGGCTGTAAACTTGGAATCTATTTACCTAGTTATCAAAACTTAGACCTGTTTTTTTGTCCCAGCCTCTGCGATGCTTCTTGGAACTGCTCCCTCTCCCTTGACCCTATCTGGGAGACTTGCTGACCCTGGTGCTCTACCCAGTCATCTATCCTGTGTTTTCATGCCCTTTTTTCTCTATGCACAGGCTCACAGGGCCTGTCTTCAGCCTGAAGGCCAAAAAAGGTGCCAAACTGCACATGTGCAGCCTGCTCAGGAGGTCCAAAGATTGCTGGGACTTGGAGTTCCCAACCTCTGTTCCCGACAAGCAGGCAAGAGTAGCATTCATAATAAAGGGACAGGCTGTAGCATAAAAGGGGTCAACTCTAACTATGATATGCTAATGAGACAATGTATACAAAGTGATGCAACATCTCAGTTTTGTTCTCTTGTGGACCTTGAGAGATGTAACCTGCAGTAAGATTTGTTCCAATGAAGTTAGATTTCCTTAACTCAGATTAGTGTTAGCACAACAGGAAATAATATTATGTTGTGGCAATGAGTGAAAGAACAGCATGGAAAAGTCTCTGCCATTATTGAAAATCTTCAAGTAGGTTGCAGGTCTCAACCAAGCAGACACATGGCTGAACTGAAAGATTTGCCAGATATTGTATGCATTGGGCCTTGTTGCAAAGCTGAGCAGTGAGCAGGTCAGCACATTATTTATGCAATGGATGGCTGTGCAGACAATATCTAGTCAAACAAGGCATTGACAAAGAAAAAGCTACATATGGGGAAATCATTAAAGCACTCTATGCCTACTTCAATCTGCGAAAGAATACCATTGGCGAGTGGGTTAAATTAACAAGTGTACCCAATGATGCATTATGATGGATGAGGACTATGAATATGGCAGCTTAAAAGAGGAACTAAAATCAGGACAGAATTGTCTGAATTTTGGATGAAACACTGGCTGACACTGATGTTCTTGGTCTCTGTTTCAAGATGGAGACACACCACAAAACCTTAGTGACACTCAAATGCTAAGGGGTCAACAAAAATGCCTTCACAAGTACAATGATTCAAACCGAGGATGATGAGATTCAACAATTCAGACAGAGGATGATGAGATTCAATGCAAAGGCAGGCTACTACACAAGATGGCTAGAAGTCAAGCAATTGCAGGGTCACACCTGTGAAGCAGTGATTGCACATCACTGAAACAGATATTTGCCACACATGGAATCCCATACCATGTAATCTAAGTAGTGGACCAGTTTTCCCAAAGAGTTCATGGCATTATATGGTTTTGTTCATACTACCAGCTCAAAATACCTTCAAGTGAGTGCTTACAGTGAAAGCATTGAAGAACAATGACATCCAACTTGCACTTGAGCTATCGTTTCAATTGAACAATTTAGCACCATGGAAGTCCTAATGGAAAGACTGAATTCAACTCTACTCTCCTCCACACATGATGTTGTTCCAAGCTGATGACTTGAAAAAAAAAGTGAGGGTGAAAGATGAGTACCATTCCAGCCAGATGTCACAAAACATGCAATGTACCAGACCTCTGGAGGATCAGAGACTAAGCTCAGCTACAGACAGTGGTTGAATAGACACCAAATCTAGGGCCCTACCTCATCCAAACAGAATACTATGGGTGAGAGAACTGATATGTGCACTAGTTGGCACACGAAAGCAACCTTTACACAGTCAAAGCAGTCATCTACACAATTAGGCAGACCAGAGATGCTGCATTCATCAAAAATTCCAGATGATTGGTGAACCAGAGTCATCTACAAATTCTCCTTCTGTCCAGGAGACCCTGAGGAGATCACATGCAGGACTCAAATCCCCAGTCTCCTCCAAAAAGAGCCGAGGGCCCATCTGGGTACACTCGTGAAATCACCACAACGGTCATCTACAAAAAAGTCAAAGACTTGGGGGAGATGTGTGATATGCTAATGTCTCATGATCATGCTCTCCCTCATAGACCTCATGGTGTGCTGTAGCCTGCAGTTAAGAGGTGTCCTGATAGAGATAACATTTTCCTTACCTCAGGAGGCTAAATATTCTATGTTAGCACACAAGACCAAATTATACAGACCAGATTAAAAACAGCTTCACCTTAAAACAGCTGCAAGTTACAACTCTATTCCAAATTATGATAGTATTGGCAAGGACATGCATAGATAAGTAGTCATGACTTTCAGCTCACTATTTCTGCTCCAATTTAAAATTGAATTAACTTTCCTCCTTAAGCCTTTCTACTTCATGTGCTCTGATGCCAGGATTTATCTAGCCAAGTGTCATTGCCAAAAAAAAATCAATGCTTTGTAAATAATGAAATCACATGATCAGGCACATACAAAACAGATCCATAGCAGAATCTTGCTGGAAACCACATATGGTCTCATCATTGATACATGTATTTTTCTTGCATTAGTTTCCCTCTTTGCTCTAGGCTCTTGATCTTAGCCTGGTTCCTCCAAATGTGAGCTAGGGAACAAGCACTAGGATACTATTTATTTAATTATAGCAGAGCCAAATCCTGTTCTCACTTACTTAAGAGTAAAAAAGCCAAAATAGCATTCCAAATGATGTTTTAAAAATTGCATTATAAGAGGAAAATTGTAAGAAAATATATGTGCGCAATACCAAAATATTATTAATGGTCACAAAGATGCTTAAGTGGAAAAATGCTTCAAAGTTTTAATAAACTTTAAATATAAACCAAAGGCAATTTACGTCAAAGACTCAGTATCTAAAATTAAAGTTAATTAAATCTTAAAATAACCAAGTTAGTCTCGAGAAAAATCTGATAATTCAGCAGTCATAAGGTTGGGCAGGATTAAATCAAATCAAGATTTATAACTCCACTTCATGGTTAATTTAAAAAAGGCCCATATTCATTTGTACTCAAATGGGCCAGATCTTGAGATGCCGACAAAACTCTCAGCATTCATTATCATTACAATGTAAAACTGACAGCATCTTCTAGCATCTGTATGTGCCATTAAATGCTGAAATTGCAGCCAGTGATTCCCTGCTCCTCTACAGGGTGTATTGTAGCACTCCTCGCAGATGATTTTTTGAAATCAAATTGATGCAAGTTTCCACTTTCACTCTAATCTCACTGTAAAAAAAGTTGGTGTCTTGTTGACTAAGGTGTAACTGGATTTCTAAAAGTGGTGTATAAAGTTGACAATTACTGCTGAATAACCTCAGGACTCCTTTATGTTTCAAGGTTTGTGATAATTCATCTTCTATCCTTGTTATGACCGATGCAGTTGGTAAAGCGGAGTTATTTAAAAATCCGAGAGGGGAACTTTAAACAACTGTCATAACCAATAATTTTAAGCGTTATGTTTGAGATGTGACTCTAAATTCAGGAATCACACACACACACACGGCTTCAAATTACTTTCATACCTTTTAACAAATTCCCAAACTAATCTCCATTAAAGGCAACAGCAACCCATAGACTTAACCAAACACCAGGCAAAGCATTTTCACCTTACGAATTCAAAATGAGGTTCTTTTCACTTAGTTCCTGTGGAACCAGTTGGAGGCTTACAGCTGCCTTTTGATCTTACATTGCTCTGCACACCTGAAAACTGCTGAGGTTATACCTACCACCACCTTTCGTCTCACCAGCTTCTTTGAACTCCACCTTTTAACAATGAAACCCCTTTCATAGTACCAATTTTATTATTGTAAACATGTTGCTTGGTAGTTGCTAGAAAGGCATCAGTTTTCACCCCACTTGAATGCTCTAATCAAAAGAAATGCAAATGCACACTACTTCTTACATACCAAAACTAGTACCCATCAAAGCACCCTGACTAGCTAGCTTTAAACCAATTACAACACACTAGCAGACTGAACCTATTTTAAAAGAAAAATATTTCCCAAAATCTTATTATATACATTAATAGCTTCATGACAACCCTAATCAGTTGTATATGACCCAAACTTTTTTTTCAGAACTGCCTAATTAAAAGTCAGTGGTATTTACATCCTGGTCATCAGTCTGAGAATTCTTCAATGTGATTGACTGCTTTGCCTGCTTGATGACACTGTTGCTGGATGCCAGGTTGAAAGCAACATTGAAAAAGATGAAATCCATGCCACAACAGCTTTCAAGGTCAGTGGCAAGTTCTGCTGTTTCACCAACGACTGCAAAATCCAAGCCAGTGTCTTCATTTATGGCGTGTTGGACAGGAGTTTTGAGGAATGCTAATTTAGTTATGATGCAGGACTTCATGACTACAACACAAAGCAGGAAAGGGCAAACTTGCTTATCACTCTTCAAATGGTAAGAAATCCCAATGCAGGGCAAGTTTGAGATATACAAAACATGGGTCCAAATTATTCTGCTTTAAGGCTCAGAGATTGTAAGCATGCAACAGGATTTAGAGAAAAAAGGGAACCGATTACACACAATGAGAATTCTTGCTCATACCATCCAACACTCAGCAGTCCAAAAGATGATGCAGCATCATGAGGAGAATTAGGTGCACTCCTAATCCATTTTCCTGGAAGGCTTGGATTAATCAGTGGCAAGAAAGGCTTGTATGAGGATTGTGGCAGAGAACACCAAGGTGGTTGGCAGATGTTTTTGTACTACGTTGAAGGTAGTTCATGCCTTCAGAGTAATAACATGTCAAAAAGTAATTCAGAAGGATCTGGGTGCTCTAGTGCATGAATTACAAAAGACTAGTGCGCAGGTACAGCAAATAATTAGGAAGCTAATAGAATGTTATTGTTTATTGCGAGGGGAATGGAACACAAAAGTAGGGAGGCTATGCTTCTGTTGTACAGGGCACTAGTGAGACCACATCTGGAGTACTGTGCATAGCATTGGTCTCCTTATTTAAGGATGTAAAGGCATTAGAAGCAGTTCAGAGAAGGTTTACTACACTAATGCCAGGAATGGGCAGGTTGTCTTATGAGGAAAGGTTGGACAGGCTAGGTTTGTATCCATTGGAGTTTTGAAGAGTAAGAGGCGACTTGATTGAAACATACAAGATCCTGAGGGGTCTTGACAGGGTGGATATGGAGAGGATGTTTCCTCTTGTGGGAGAATCTAAAACTAGGGGTCACTGTTTAAAAATAAGGGGTTGCTCTTTAAGATAGGAAGAAGAGAATTTTTTTCTCAGAGAGTTGTGTGTCTTCGGAACTCTGTTTCCACTGCCTTTTGAGGAAGAGAATCTTTGAATATTTTTAAGGCAGAGCTAAATAGATTCTTGATAAGCATAGGGGTGAAAGGTTATCCATGGTAGGCGAGTACGTGGAGTCGAGGTTACAATCAGATCAGCCATGATCCTATTGAATAGTGGAGCAGGGGCTGAGTGGCCTACTCCATGTCCATATGTCATCAGCTGTGAACTTCTTTGGGGAGTCATGAAAATGGGACACAAATGAGAGTCGCTTGTGTAGCTAGTGAAGATGCTCCAACTCATGGAATACTCCAATTTTCTCTTGTGCCATCTGGTCAGGAAGATAGAATCACGTGTGAACTGGAATCATGTATTCACACATTTATGACAAATTTCTCTACTTTCCTATTTCTTATCAATTCTACTCCAAGTTAAATTTCTACCTAAACCCACCTCAGCCTCTACACGCCAGCTTTGACAGTGAAAGGCTTTTCTTAACACTTCTGCATCTCCTTTTCCACATGATATGTTCTGTGTGCACAATACTTATGTCCAATGTTGGGTGGGGGGGGGGGGGGGGGGGGGGAGAGAGAGAGAGAGAGAGAGAGAGAGAGAGAGAGAGAGAGAGAGAGAGAGAGAAACTACTCACCTTGATATCTCTGCTGCCTTTAATCTGGTTAACTCAGTTCTCACTTATGCCTTCAATGCCCTCATTCCCTGAAGAAAACTTTCCTCCACCCCTGCCATTAAAGCACAATTCCACAAGAGATTTGGCTTCACCATGTCAAGTATCGTTTTGCCCATTCTTACAGCCAACCTCCTGCTACTCCAGGGATTCATCCTGCAGTGCATGGGCAATCCTTGGCTCCTCCTTCCATGACGAAATGCTTCCTCCAATCTGCTATCCGCTTCCACCAAACACATCTTTATAATACAATCTACAAAAAGCCCATGATTTCTTTGTTTCTTGGATGGGAATCATTTGTGCAGATGTTTCTACCACTTTTTCCCCCTTGCTATTACTTTTCCTCCATGTTCTCCTGGTCTCCCCTCAAGTTTTCCTCCCATTCCAATCCTGATCCACTTATTCACCCCCCACTTCAATCTTACCATACTCACTTCTTCCAGGAAACATAGCTCCTTCTATCTTGACTCTAATTAGTGAGTTTTCCTTCCTTGACCCCATTCTAACCAACATTAAAATCTCCTTTTCCTTAGGCATTGTCCCACCCCCTTTCAAACTGGTTCTATACAAAAAAGCTCATCCTTGATTCATCTGTACTATATAACTACCAATCCATTTCTAAACATACCACCCCCAAACATACCAGGGCTTCATCTTACTTTGAACTCTGAATTCCTCCAGCCTGTAATATACCTGATCCCAGCATTGGGACAGTCACAAGTTACACCCATGTCTTCCTCAACTTCATTGGACACAGTTGTTACATACTCCCCCTCAATGGCCCAGCTCTATGGTATATGGTTCTAAGCCTGCCTTATCTTAATATTGCCAAAAATGGATTCCCACCAACTTCATCATCTCAATGACGTCATCAGCATCCACATGGAATACTGATGTTAACTTTACTTCTCCAACTTCTTTTTTGACCCAATGACCAACTCAGTGCTATCAAGTCATGCAAGGGTTAAACAGTCTCTTCCAGCTAAATGTTAGAAGATCAAAACTATTATGAATTCCTACCATAAACTTTGTTCCTTTGCCAAAAGCTCTATTCTCTGTCCAGCAGCTTACTCAGGCAAAAACTTGCATTTGTATTACACCTGCAATGTAGAAAAACATTTAAAGGCACTTCAGAGGCATAATCAAAAATAGATGATGAGCCAAAAAGGATATATTTACAAGGGGTGAAGGAATTAGATCTTAAAAGAAGAGCAAGTCAGAGGAGGTAGATAGAACCTATATGGCTGAAGGAACGGCCATCAGATGTTCAACTGGAATAGCCATAATCAATGCCTTTGCCCATTCTCTGCCATGCTCTTGTGGCAATCTATGATGAGAAGATTCACCTCCTGACCTCAGAAGTACACCATTTAAGGCTCAGGCAATGGAATACTTGTCATTGACCTGGATAGAAGCAGCAAAAGCAACACAAGCCCAATGCCATGCAGGATTGAGTGATTCACTTAATTGGTGTTCCTGCTACTGGACTCAATAAAAACCACCTACATCACAAGCACATTGGAGAGTTGTAGTATTTAGGATCTATTGGACACACTCCAGCAACTCAGTTAGTTCAGCAGTCTCTTCTATCCTACAATCTCTATTGCAATAACAGACAAGAGCTGCAATGCCAGGGGAACACTTCTCTCCAAAATTTCCCTCCAGGTTACAC
This sequence comes from Cetorhinus maximus, assembly GCF_964194155.1. Classification (NCBI taxonomy): domain Eukaryota; kingdom Metazoa; phylum Chordata; class Chondrichthyes; order Lamniformes; family Cetorhinidae; genus Cetorhinus; species Cetorhinus maximus. The sequence continues at coordinate 74,522,169 of NC_135885.1, forward strand.
ATAATTTATTCATCATCACTTGATAAACATGTGAAAGTTCACACCCAACACTTCCGCAGAAGTACCATTTGCTTAAAGATGGCTACAACTCAAGGAGAAAGCCTATCACCACCTCTTCAGAAATGAGATATATAGCCTTGCCATTGTCACCAACATCCAATGTTTTTGATTAGGGGAAGAGCAGATTTTAGTAAAATAAGGCAGGATCTGGCCAAGGTAGACTGGGAACAACTACTTGTGGTAAAATCTACAGAAGAGCAGTGGGGCGGGCGTTCAAAAAGGGAGGGTACAGGCTCAACATGTACCCTCTAGGGTGACAGGAAGGAGTAACAAGCCCAGAGAACCATGGATGACCAGAGATATTCAGGATACGATGAGAAGGGAAAGAGAGGTTTCTAGCAGGTACAAGGGGAGCAAATCACCAGAGGCATTAGTGGGGTACAGAAAGTGCAAGGTGGAACTTAAGAAAGCAATTCGGAGAGCAAGGAGGGGATATGAGAAAGCTCTAGCTGGTAAAAGTAGGGAAAATCCCAAGATATTCTATAAGTATATCAGTGGGAAGAGGATAACCAGGGAAAGAGTAGGGCCCATTAGGGAACAAGGGGGAAATCTATGGGTGTAGCCAGGGGACATCGGTAGAGCGTTGAACGAATACTTCACATCCGTCATCACCCAAGAGAACGAGGATGAAGGTATGGAACTCGGGGAGAGAGACTGCGAGGTTCTTGAGCAAATTAATATAGGGAGTGACAAGGTATTGGAGGTGCTGGCAGGCTTAAAAGTGGACAAATCTCCAGGTCCGGATGATTTGTATCCCAGACTGCTGAGGGAGGCAAGGGAGGAGATTGCAGGGGCTCTGACCCAAATTTTTAATTCCTCTCTGGCCACAGGGGAGGTGCCAGAGGACTGGAGAACAGCTAATGTGGTTCAGCTATTTAAGAAGGGTTGTAGAGATAAACCAGGGAACTACAGGCCAGTGAGTCTCTCGTCAGTGGTAGGGAAACTATTGGAGAAAATTCTGAAGGAGAGAATCTATCTCCACTCGGAGAGGCAAGGTTTGATCAGGGATAGTCAGCATGGCTTTGTCAGAGGGAGGTCATGCCTAATAGATTTGATTGAATTTTTTGAGGAGGTGACCAGGTGTATAGATGAGGGTAGTGCAGTTGATGTAGTTTATGAATTTCAGCAAAGCCTTTGACAAGGTCCCACATGGGAGACTTATAAAGAAGGCAAATGCACATGGGATACAGGGTAATTTGATAAGGTGGATTCAAAATTGGCTTAGTTGTAGGAGACAGAGGGTGATGACAGAAGCATGCTTTAGTGACTGGAAGCCAGTGTCCAGTGGCGTACCACACGGATCTGTGCTGGGTCCCCTATTATTTGTCATTTATATAAACACATAGATGACTATGTGGGGGGTAGGATTAGTAAGTTTGCGGATGACACAAAGATTGGCCAGGTAGTTAACAGTGAGGTTGAGTGTCTTGGGCTACAGGAAGATATAGATGGGATGGTCAAATGGGCAGATGAGTGGTAGATGGAATTTAACGCTGAAAAGTGTGAGGTGATACACTTTGGAAGGAGTAATTTGACAAGTATTCAATGAACGGCATGGCACTAGGAAGTTCTGAGGAACAAAGGGATCTTGGCGTGTGTGTCCATAGATCTCTGAAGGCGGAGGGGCATGTTAGTGGGGTGGTGAAAAAGGCATATGGGACACTTACCTTTATCAATCGAGGCATAGATTACAAAAGTAGGGAGGTCATGTTGGAGTTGTATAGAACCTAGGTGAGGCCACAGCTGGGAGTACTGTGTGCAGTTCTGGTCGCCACATTATTAGGAAGGATGTGATTGCACTGGAGGGGGTGCAAAGGGGATTCACCAGGATGTTGGGATGAAACATTTAAGTTATGAAGAGAGGTTGGATAGACTTGGGTTGTTTTCGCTGGAGCAGAGAAGGCTGAGGGGCGACCTGATCGAGGTGTACAAGATTATGAGGGGCATGGACAGGGTGGATAGGGAGCAGCTGTTCCCCCTAAGTTGAAGGGTCAGTCACGAGGGGACACAAGTTCAAGGTGAGGGGCAGGAGGTTTTGGGGGCGGGGGTGTGTGTGTGCGATGTGAGGAAAAATTTTACCCAGAGGGTGGTGACGGTCTGGAATGCACTGCCTGGGAGGGTGGTGGAGGCGGGTTGCCTCACATCCTTTAAAAAGTACCTGGATGAGCACTTGGCACATCATAACATTCAAGGCTATGGGCCAAGCGCTGGTAAATGCGATTAGGTAGGTAGGTCAGGTGTTTCTCACGTGTCAGTGCAGACTCAATGGGCCGAGAGGCCTTTTCTGCACTGTGTGAAATATAAAACAGAACCATGAAATGTGGAGAACACAGGGCTGTTCTCTAACACCACTTTTGTGGCCTTTAAGTGGAGTGTAATTCAGGAACTCCCTTATTGGGAAAGAAGGGATTATATGTATACACACGAAAAAAGGCAGGTTACTAAGATAAAAGCAAAAAACTGCGGATGCTGGAAATCCAAAACAAAAATAAAAATACCTGGAAAAACTCAGCAGTTCTGGCAGCATCTGCAGAGAGGAGCACAGTTGGCGTTTCGAGTCCGTATGACTCTTCAACAGAACTGTTGAAGTCATACAGACTCGAAACGTTACCTGTGTTCCTCTCTGCAGATGCTGCCAGACCTGCTGAGTTTCTCCAGGTACTTTTATTTTCAAAAAGCTAAAAGCTACTGCGGATGCTGGAAATCCAAAACAAAATAAAAACAGAATTACCTGGAAAAACTCAGCAAGTCTGGCAGCATCGGCGGAGAAGAAATCAGTCAACGTTTCGAGCCCTCATGGCCCTTCAGCAGAACTGAAGCATAGTTTCAACAAGGGAGAAATATAAATTGGTTTAAGGTGGGTGGGGGGGAAGAGACACATTGAGGGTGTGGTGTGAGCAGATAATCAAAAGATGTCAGAGACAAAAGGGTCAAACACCTCTTTGACCCTTTTGTCTCTGACATCTTTTGATTATCTGCTCACACCACACCCTCAATGTGTCTCTTCCCCCCCACCCACCTTAAACCAATTTATATTTCTCCCTTGTTGAAACTATGCTTCAGTTCTGCTGAAGGGCCATGAGGGCTCGAAACGTTGACTGATTTCTTCTCCGCCGATGCTGCCAGACTTGCTGAGTTTTTCCAGGTAATTCTGTTTTTATTTTTATTTTCATCCTGGTTACTCATGTGCAACCCCTAGTGGCTGGTATGGCACAGCACAGCAGAAGGATTGGAGCTAACCTGGCCCAGTCTTCATGCTGGGGGTCGGGGGAGGGGTGGTTGAAAGGACAACTGTGAATGAAGATGTGGGAATTCCAGCCAATTTTCTGAATGTTAGCTATTCCCATCTCCAAAATATGCTCTCCCTCGCCATTATTAATAAAAGATAAAGGCATTTAGTGTCATGAAGAGGAAAAAGGTAAAAAATGCTGAATATCACACTACAACATTAAAGGCAATTTAGAAAGAAGTACCAGACAAGGTTGCTAAAGTTGATCAAAAACATGTATTTGCATACATTGTACACTCCCAATGTACACTCCCAATATCCTTATGATTACTAAATTTACATAAAGCCACCAAATTATTTTACTGAAATTTAAATTAAAAAGGCCTATTTGACAGCATATTTTACGCATGGAAAGCTAGCACCTTATTAACAAATTGTCATATGTCACACTATAAACATCTTGCAAATTAAAGGGCAACAACCTCTGCCATTTAACATTTCTTTCCCCATCTAAAGCTTTGTGCAAAAAAAAGTAGAATGTTTCAAAATGCTTCCTTTTACAATGAAAAAAAAAATGTATGCAAATAAACAACCTTCCAGTTTGATAATATCCTTATTGTTTACTGTGACACATTTAAAAAAGCATATTAAAAATGCAGCTGGGATATTTCCTTTGAACATGCCAAGATGACCTTTCAGATTCATGCAAGGTACAACAGAACCTCTGCACCAGTATCAAAATCAGGCCAGTCAACCATCTGTTTTCATACACTAAAGCTATATATATTAAAGGAAATCGCAGCCAACATGTTAGTACCATTTTTGAATGCATTCTAGGAAAGCATGGCCACTGGTAGCCAGCATGTAAAGCAGTTCCTTTCTCAAGAACTTAAAAATGCTTTTCACTTCCACATTATCCCACCAGCAAACTTCTGGAATCTCGAGTCACGTGGCCAACCTTCATGCAGGAACATGTTGCTTTTCTTTTAAAATTGTGAGGGGAAACACACTGATCCCAATCCTGTCCTCAAATGACATTGCCATTTGCCATTTTCTTGAGCGTTTGGATAGTTCTTAGAAGGAGCAGCCTGGTTGATTGCTCTGTTTACCCAGGACATTTCTTCCTCAAATCTGATTACAATTCACTAAAATCAGCAGACAGGAATAAAGACCCCTCAAGACTTTTCTGGATCATGTAGACTATTACCCACTAATCCTCAGTCGACTGATATTATAGTCAGTAAATAAAAATGAGAATAAATATTATAATAGTTATTTCTACATTGCCACAGTTACAAAAAGTTCTAATCACATCAAGCCATTAGTTTACATCCCTGACAGAAATAAGGTACAGTGCTTTACTCAAATCCAGTAAACATTGTGCACCATGCACTCTTGCTTTCCTTCTCCATGAAGGAAAATTCAAGCCATGTAGTCCGAACCTCAACTTGTGAACCTCTCCATAAAAGTCCATAGAGACAGACATTCTTTCCTCTCCACCCCCGAAAGCCGCCGATTAATTCTCCCTCCTCTTGGGAGGTTTTTGCTTTATTTTGGAAGATTGGCACATTCCAGTGTCCCTGTATAAGAATCGATTACAACCGACTTGCTTATTTCTCATGTGACCTGCACTGGAGATTAGGCTCTGAAGATCATCTTACAAAAATCATTCCCATCTTTCACCAGAATACCTCAAAACAATGCATATTTCAGAAATGCATTGGAAATGTTCTTAGCTTCAATGTGTTCAAGATCTAACCCAATATACATTAACCAAAATTGGAAACGATTGGCACTAACAAGTACGCAAAAGAACTTTAGTACAGTTATACAAAAATAGAATAGTCAATCAAGACAGGAAAGCTTTTATAACCAATAAGATTTTAAAAGGAAGGCAGATTTCCTGCTTTTCCTCAACTATTTATTCATTAACTGTCTTTCAGGAATAAGATAGTATTACATGAAAATATGTGCTAATTTACATTAAAGTCTTAACCATCAACATCTGTAAACTTGTTACAGTTAGAATTTAATACTGGTATAACTAACTTTTTAACATATTTTCTCCTGCACCATGTTACTATCCTCAACTAGGAAAGTGAAACAAGTTATTCAGTGTTTCAACAGTAACAAACAGAAACTTCTAGTATAGTTTTCTTCCCTCCTTTCCAAAGGAAACTAATATGAAGGATGCCAACATTATCCAACAGCTGCCTCGCAACTCTAAGTGCGGGGTAGAAGACAAGCAACTTGCATTGTTTGTGTGCATTAATGTAGAAGAAAAACAGAGCATGACCAAGTTATAAAATGTCAATATATTGCCAAAGACTACAAGTAGAATTATGATTCAAATTACGCTGCCTTTAAAAAGATGATAAAGAACATATATCAAGCTTAAAGTTAGGAAAAGTGAACCAAAAATTTTAAGGACGTTTTTGAAGGTGGAAACACAAGTACAAAGGATTGTCGAGGGAGTTCCAGAGACTACAGTTAAGGTAACATGGCCTACAGTAACGCTTTGCCAGTAAAGGCAAGACACAGTATTGGGCGGGGGGGGCCACACACACACACACACACACACACACATACAACACTAGAGTTGAAACACCAAAAGGTGTGGGACAAAATGCAAGGTTGGAGGAAATTGCAGAAGGAGGATTTGAGGAGAATAGAATTTCAAATTCAAGCTTGGGAGGGGGTTGAGATAGAGGAATTAAAAAGGGAGCCATAGTAGATAAATCAGGAACAAAAAATGTAATGGGTAAATGAAATAGTCCAGGTCAGGATATGGATGACTGAGTTTTGAGATTAACTTTTATGAATGAGGGTCTGGGCAAAAGTGGGGATGGAAGTAGTGGGCAGAGGCAGGCAATACTGCAGTAGTGAAAGCAGCCAATAAATATGTGCTTTGTAACCACATTGAAAAGGGCTCCAAGATCTTGCATAGTCTGATTTAGTTTGAGCTACTGACCAGAAAAAGGGATGGAGTCAATGACAAGACAACTTAGAGGACCAAAAACTACTGCTCAGTCTTCAATGTTCAGCCGAGGGAAATTTTGTCACAAAGTACAAACAAACAGTTTGATTAAAAAAAAGTGTGGGTCAAGGGAAGTGAAGTGTCTTCAACATACATTAGAAAATGCCCTTGACCTGCAGATGTTGTTACCAAAAGGATGAACTATACTTAGATCAGGAAGAGAAGGGAAATAGTATCTCCTTTGAAAAATGGAGGAGTTTGTGCCCAAGTGGGAGGGAAAGCCTTTGCTGGAGATGTGTTCGTTACAATGGGATAGTGCAATTGCCAAGGTGCATTTAGATAATGGAGGTCATTTAGCCCATCTAGATTATCCTTTCATAGAAACTAATGGTCTCCCCATCACAGCATGCAACTGCTTAGAATGATTCAGATTTTGCTTTCATAACCCTATCTCACATAAGCATTTTCCATCTCCAGTCCTTAACTAATGCTTTACTAGCATGTACCTTTGCTTCCTTTCCTATATTCATGGTTTTAACTTCAATTAGTACATAGGAGTCCAATGTTTTCTCCCCTCCATTAATTCAACTTCAAATGATGTTCCAGTGGAAAGTCACATGAAATGTTTCACAGCTACTATGAGAACAGAGTTTGCAGCTTGTTGCCTAAGATGTAGCTATTTATTGGACTTCGCTACAAGAATGCGTATTTGATGACAGTGCATCTTTAAAAGGACATGATGGCATAATGTCTGAACATGACAGACAGAAGCTCAAATATTTCTGTACAATAATGGAGAAAATTGCAGGAAGGAAACCACAATCATTTATTTTCTTCCTAATTCATCATTGCCTGCCATGCAGACATTACTGAGAACAATTCCATTTATCTTTTGATATACAAAAAAGTTCCGAGATATGCAACAATATTCAATTGCTGAAACTCCACCGACTAAAATATTTTAAACAGTTTATTATATTCTTAGCATGTACAAACATCATATGATTTTCAATAGAGGAGAAACTAGCAAGGCCAGCCCAACCCACTGAAACGCAATGACTATGTGAATTCTCTGAACATTTGTTGTGCTTGAGGTGAATGAGTCAGTTGAATAATGGAACATCTCCACTTTTGCTGCATAATATCAGCACCAATCATGCCATGATCCTAATTTAGTAGATTTCAAGGTACACCATCACAAAATTAAAAGTAGTTGAACTCCTGGCAACACAAGTTTTGTATTTACATATTCTAGCTTGGCAAGGCCTTAATTCCAGTACTGAAAAATCTTGTGTTCCTTGCTCCGATATGTTTGAGTACGCTTTGCCATACATGTAAAATATGAATTGAAGTGGTTGGCACAGGGTGGGTGGAATATCAATTATGCAAGTTTGAAAATTAGGAGGTTAACTGAAGTCATTAAATCCATAACATCCTTTGGACAGATAGTATTAAAACAAATGTCTATGATTTAATCCAAATATTCCTTAAGGATTCACATTTAAACTTGTTAATACCTTCCTTAATTGATCCTAACAAAAAGTTTGCAGCCTGAGAGCCTCTGCACCAAGTTCCAAATCTGGATGGTTCGTTTCTACAGGAACTGGGATTTGGCAATCTTAGTTAAGGTTCAATTAGCTTTGCATAACTCAACAGTTGCAAATTTCGTTTTCACTGTAGTATGTATGACTCAAGTCACTGTACTGTAAAGACATTGGTTCTCAGTTAGTCATCCCATCCAGGTGATTGTAAAGCCAGACAGAAACCCATTAGCAGTTTCTGTGTATAACAATGTCTTAATTTAAAACACACTATTTCACAATCTATAGATTTTTAAAACCCAAACTTAACACCCAAGTTACAATTTGATCTTTTTTACTCTTTTCACCTAGGTTTAATTTTCAAAAAGAAAAAATTACCAAGTAAAGTCCACCAGGGAGGACAGCCAACTTTACATTACTGGAATCAATGTAGTAAAGCCCATGTAATACGTATCCCAGCATGACCATTGCACTATAAAACGTGTATACAATCTCCAGGATTACTCAAATGCGAGCTTTTGCCACACACTTGCGTTTGCCACAATTTGTGCTGGTACAGGCCATTATGCTTCTCCCGTCATTCCATCTGCTGAAGTCCTGGAACTAACCTATAAAGGGTTAGTGAACAACAGAATATGATTCACATATGAAAAAGTTAATTAATGAAAATTTTAAAAAGTGCTACCCCAAAAATTGTTTTAATTCCTAAACTATCAAAGACTTTAAAAAATCTACAAGCACCAAGTGTGGAATTAAAAATTACAAATAAACCAAATAAATGCTGAGACAAGATTATTTTTCCACCTACAAAACTAAAATATTTCAGCGTACGTTCAAAAGAAATTAGCTAGAGCATGACTATTAGTAGCATGGAATTAGCAGCAGAATCTCCCAAAGAGCAAACATCTCCACACTACTCCAATTACATTAAGGTCTTCCAAATATTTCAAAATTTCTTTTCCTCTCCCATATTGTATCTGGTACATTTAAAGGGGGAAAAAGCTGTCTTTTCCATATTCATATACATGAAAATTCCTTACTTAGTATTTTTATTTAAAGTGCACAACTGTCAAAAAAGTTTGCTAACAGATACAAACTAGGATAAAAATAAAAAAAACCATGCAACATAGGAACATAAATTAGGAGGAGAAGTAGATCGATCAGCCCTTCAAGCCTGCTCTGCCTCGTGATCTTTTACTTCAGTTCCAATTTCCGGCACCAAACCCACATCTCTCAATTTCCTTAGTATCCAAAAATCTATCAACCTCAGACTTGAATATACTCAGCAACAAAGCACCTACAACTCTCAGGGCAGAATTTCAAAAACCCTTTGAATGAAGACATTTCTCCTCATCTCAGTTCTAAATGGCTGACCCCTTACCCAGAGTGTGATCTCCAGTTCTGGACACCCAGCCAGGGGAAGCATCCACCAAGATAAAAGCAAAAAACTGCGGATGCTGGAAATCCAAAACAAAAACAAAAATACCTGGAAAAACTCAGCAGGTCTGGCAGCATCTGTGGAGAGGAACACAGTTAACGTTTCGAGTCCGCATGACTCTTCAACAGAATGAAGGAAAAATAGAAAAGGGGTGAAATATAAGCTGGTTTAAGGGGGAGTGGGACAAGTAGAGCTGGATAGAGGGCCAGTGATAGGTGGAGATAGCCAAAAGATGTCACAGACAAAAGGGCAAAGAGGTGTTGAAGGTGGTGATATTATCTAAAGGAATGTGCTAATTAAGGGTAGAAAGCAGGACGGGCAAGGTACAGATAGCCCTAGTGGGGGTGGGGTGGGGTGAAGGAATCGAAAAAGGCTAAAAGGTAGAGATAAAACAATGGATGGAAATACATTTTAAAATAATGGAAATAGGTGGGAAAAGAAAAATCTATATAAATTATTGGAAAAAACAAAAAGGAGGGGGAAAAATCGGAAAGGGGGTGGGGATGGAGGAGAGAGTTCATGATCTAAAATTGTTGAACTCAATATTCAGTCCGGAAGGCTGTAAAGTGCCTGGGCGGAAGATGAGGTGCTGTTCCTCCAGTTTGCATTGAGCTTCAGTGGAACAATGCAGCAAGCCAAGGACGGACATGTGGGCATGAGAGCAGGGTGAAGCGTTGAAATGGCAAGTGACAGGGAGGTCTGGGTAATGCTTGCAGACAGACCGAAGGTGTTCTGCAAAGCGGTCACCCAGTCTGCGTTTGGTCTCTCCAATGTAGAGGAAACTGCATTGGGAGCAACGAATGCAGTAGACTAAGTTGAGGGAAGTGCAAGTGAAATGCTGCTTCACTTGAAATGAGTGTTTGGGCCCTTGGACGGTGAGGAGAGGGGAAGTGAAGGGGCAGGTGTTGCATCTTCTGCTGTTGCATGGGAAGGTGCCGTGGGAGGGGGTTGAGGTGTAGGGGGTGATGGAGGAGTGGACCAGGGTGTCACAGAGGGAATGATCCCTACGGAATGCCGCCGGAGGGGCGGGGGGGGGGTGAAGGGAAGATGTGTTTGGTGGTGGCATCATGCTCATTTCTTGCTATCTTGACTCCATTCTCTCTCCCCTTGTCCAGTCCCTTCCCACCTACATCCGTGAATCCTCTGACACCCTACATCGTATCAACAATTTCCAGTTCCCTGGCCCCAACCGCCTCCTCTTCACCATGGACATCCAATCCCTCTACACCTCCATCCCCCCACCGGGATGGTCCAATGACTCTCTGCTTCTTCCTTGAACAGAAGCCCAAACAATCCCCATTCACCACTACTCTCCTCCGTCTGGCTGAACTTGTTCTCACACTGAACAATTTCTCCTTAAACTCCTCTCACTTCCTCCAAATAAAAGGTGCGGCTATGGGTATCCGCATGGGCCCCAGCTATGCCTGCCTCTTTATGGGGTATGTGGAACATTCCTTGTTCCAGTCCTACTCCGGCCCCATCCCACAACTCTTTCTCCGGTACATCGATGGTTACTTCAGTGCTGCTTCATGCTCTCATCTGAACCTGGAAAAATTTATTAATGATGCTTCCAATTTCCACCCCTCCATCATTTTCACACGGTCCATCTCTGACACTTCCCTTCCCTTCCTTGACCTCTCTGTCTCAATTTCTGGTGATAGACTGTCCACCAATATCCATTACAAGCCTACCGACTCCCACAGCTACCTCGACTACAGCTCCTCACACCCCGCTTCCTGCAAGGACTCCATCCCATTCTCTCAGTTCCTTCGCCTCCGTCGCATCTGTTCTGATGATGCCACTTTCAAAAACAGTTGCTCTGACAAGTCCTCCTTCTTCCTTAACCAAGGTTTTCCACCCACGGTGGTTGACAGGGCCCTCAACCGTGTCCGGCCCATCTCCTGCGCATCCGCCCTCACACCTTCTTCTCCCTCCCAGAAACATGATAGGGTCCCTCTTGTCCTCACTTATCACTCCACCAGCCTCCGCATTCAAAGGATCATCCTCCGCCATTTCCGCCAACTCCAGCATGATGCCACCACCAAACACATTTTCCCTTCACCCCCACTGGCGGCATTCCGTAGGGATCGTTCCCTCCGTGACACCCTGGTCCACTCCTCCATCGCCCCCTACACCTCAACCCCCTCCCACGGCACCTTCCCATGCAACCGCAGAAGATGCAACACCTGCCCCTTTACTTCCCCTCTCCTCACCGTCCAAGGGCCCAAACACTCATTTCAAGTGAAGCAGCATTTCACTTGCACTTCCCTCAACTTAGTCTACTGCATTCGTTGCTCCCAATGCAGTTTCCTCTACATTGGAGAGACCAAATGCAGACTGGGTGACCGCTTTGCAGAACACCTTCGGTCTGTCTGCAAGCATTACCCAGACCTCCCTGTCGCTTGCCATTTCAACACTCCACCCTGCTCCCATGCCCACATGTCCGTCCTTGGCTTGCTGCATTGTTCCAGTGAAGCTCAACGCAAACTGGAGGAACAGCACCTCATCTTCCGACTAGGCACTTTACAGCCTCCCGGACTGAATATTGAGTTCAACAATTTTAGATCATGAACTCTCTCCTCCATCCTCACCCCCTTTCCGATTTTCCCCCCTTTTTGTTTTTTCCAATAATTTATATAGATTTTTCTTTTCCCGCCTATTTCCATTATTTTAAAATGTATTTCCATCCATTGTTTTATCTCTACCTTTTAGCCTTTTTTGATTCTTTCACCCCACCCCACCCCCACTAGGGCTATCTGTATCTTGCTCATCCTGCTTTCTACCCTTAATTAGCACATTCCTTTAGATAATATCACCACCTTCAACACCTCTTTGCCCTTTTGTCTGTGACATCTTTTGGTTATCTCCACCTATCACTGGCCCTCTATCCAGCTCTTCTTGTCCCACCCCCCACTTAAACCAGCTTATATTTCACCCCTTTTCTATTTTTCCTTAGTTCTGTTGAAGAGTCATGCGGACTCGAAACGTTAACTGTGTTCCTCTCCACAGATGCTGCCAGACCTGCTGAGTTTTTCCAGGTATTTTTGTTATTGTTGTTAAGCATCCACCAAGTTCCTTAAGAATTTTGTATATTTCAGTGTGATCACCTCAAATTCTAAACTCTAGAGACTAGAAGTCTAGTCTGTTCAATCCCTCCTCATAGGACAATCCTGTCACCCCAGGAATCAGTTTAGTAAGCCTACATTGCACTCCCTCCAAGGCAAGTACGTCCTTCCTTGGCAAAGAGACCAAAACTGCACACAAGTATAATTTCATTATTGCAGTAGCTCAAAAATCTTCTGCAGCTTGACATTCCTAGACAGGGATTTTTGGCTGTGAAGTGACAACTTACATTCACACCACACAGATGGCAGGCAATAACCATCTCCAACAAGAGAATCTAACCATCTCCCCTGACCACTCAATGGCATTACCATCACCCAATCCCACACTATCAACATCCTGGCAGAGCCAAGGCATTACCGATTCAATATGCATCTTTCAAAAGTTAAAATTCTTTTTAAACAGGTAAGAATTGCTAACTTAAATTGCATAGTTAAAATACCCTGGCAACGTCTCCCAATGTGTTAAAGTTAGAGATGAAAGCTTCACTTTTTAGTTATTTAAAAAATCTTTTGCTACTATTTTGTTTGCACTTCAGTCCCACGCTCCTGATCTACGGACACCCGGTGCGGAAGGGGGTCGGGAAGGAGGAGGACCTCCTCGTGAACCTGCTCCTGGGCCTGGCCAAGTTGGCCATCAACAGGTCCAGGCAGCGGGCGATCGACGGGGGAGTCCC